>NC_063280.1:7500000-8125000 GCF_910591885.1 Bombus terrestris | reverse complement strand
AGAATAATCACTTAAAGTGCAAAAGAATTAGTATTATTAAAATATCTACGTATCTTTATCCCTGATTACGATTTTTATATATATTTAATTCTGTCTTCATAGTTAAATTTTATTTTTACCACGATTCGTACATCTGGAACATTTCAAATAACATAACTTTTCACTATTCATCACCTGTATCAGTGAATAAAAAAATACATAAAATAGTCCAAGAAAACAATACCGGTTCTAAATATTTCAAAGTTAAAACATAATTCTTCATTCTCCTAAATATTTCTCTAACCAGAAACAATATAAACATAAGAAAACAACGAAAACAAGCGACCTTGATACTGAAAAATAAAGATAGCACGAAAATCGTCATTTGAAGATCGTCAAAATTTAGTTACCTAAATTCGCCGATCGTCCAACACTTCCGTTCTGTGTTCTCTACTGATAACGCTACTTGATCAAACACCTCCAAACTTGCAAGGAAAACATTTCGGAAACCAACTCCAGAGCACAACCTGAAACAATATTTTTAATCTCGCTTAGTCAGACAGGCGAGCCATTATTTTCACAATTGTCCGCGGCGCTATAAATCCGTCCATCCTTGCACAGCCGGTATCAATCCGCGAAGCGTCGTCGAACATGAAGATTCCAGCACTGCTCGTAACGTGCCTCTACCTTTGGGGCTTCGCGTCCGCCGGCCAGAGCTCACCTCTGCTCGAGATCGTGCAGGGTAGCGCGTCGGCCACCGCATCCACCGCTGTGACCGCTAGATCCGGACTTCGTGCCGGTCAGGTAGCCGTGGCCTCGCAGAAGGATGCCACACTTCAGGCAGATGCCTCAGCGGCCGCCGCGGCCGCTGCACGCGCTTCCGCCGACCAGTCGGCCAGTCTAGCCCAACAGTCGGCGTCTTTGCAGTCCAAAGCTGCCGCCAGAGCAAAATCAGCCGAGGAGTCAGCGGCAGCTACGGCCAAAGCCGAGTTGCAGGCAGAATCCATTGCTGCATCTGCCAGTTCCAATGCCAGAGAGGCTGCAGCGTCCGCAAAAGCCTCCGCATCCGCGATGTCATCGGCTGCCGTGCAGGCGAAACTCGCTGAAAAGACGGCCAAGAATCAAGCTCTGGCTTCCGAAGAAGCCAAACTCAAGGCTGCCGCCGCTGCCAGCGCAGCAGCAGCAGCCAGCGCCGCCGCCGAGGCAGCCCTGAAAGCTGAGAGAATAGCGGAAGAAGCCATCGCCAAGGCGGCCGCTGCCAAAGCAGCCGCCAGAGCCGCTGCAGCCGCGTTAAACTCCGCGAAGGAAGCCGCCACGAGCAGCGCAAGGAGCGCCGCCGAAGCCGAAGCTAAGAGCGAAGTCGCTATACTGATCAGCGAACTCGACAAGAAGAGCAGGGAAGTCGCCGCTTCCGCGTCCGCCAAGGCACGCGCTGCTGCTGCGGCTAGCTCCAGAAACGCAGAAACGGCTGTTATCGGAGCTAACATCAATGTGGCCAAAGAGGTCTTGGCGATTCCCATCGAGCCAAAGAAACTTCCGGAGCCAGAGCTGGCGTTGAAAGAAGAGAATGTCGCGGTCGCGAGCTCAGAGAGTGAAGTGAAGGTAGAAACGAGCAGCGAAGCATGGTCAATTTAAGGGATGACTGGATGCAGTACCAAGGAACGCGTTTCGTTCGAGAATAATGTTTGGTCGATGTAGGATGTATTCGATGTTTCCGGAGGAAATTCACGTATCAATGTTGCCTATAGTCAGACAGAGATTGTAATAATGAAAATAAATTGGTTTAGCATATACGTAGGTCTGTGGTGTTATTCCTTGCGTTGCCTTCTTTGCTCTTTTCTAGCGGAATGGGAAATTAAGATGGATACATAAATTCATTTAGTTTCGTACTTTGGAATTTTTAATTAAAGTTGTACTCTATCCTGTTTGCAACTATGCCCGGCGTATTTGAATAAAGAAACTATTGCCAGTAATAGGAAACTCTTCTTCTTTTATTTTATATTTTTATAAACCTTTTTTCGACTGACTAGAGTGGAGTTGATTTGCAGCGAATAAATAAGATGTAATATTGGAACAGTCGACATGGATGATCGTCATTCAGTTTAAAGATCATTTTAAAATAATTTTTTTGAAAAGTAAATTAAATACTGTTAGTAAAATACAGGGTCGATACAGAAAACAAGAAATATATGAAAGCGATGACGTTGATCGGTATTATAAAGTACCGTCAACACGCATACTATTTTTATGAAATTATATGCTTATACAATTATTGATAATATCATTATAACGCTGTAAAATTTTCAACAAATTTAATAATATTAATATAAGAAGAAAAATACATTAATTATATGATTTATTCAACTGAACTTCGGATTTCGTTGTATGATTGTATTATATATTATCCTCTTTCTTTAAGATGATTATCCTTATAGAACACAGTCCAACGTATATAGTAAAATAAAAACTATGAAAGAGATTTATTTCTATTTTAAAACTGAATCGAAAATGTCCTTACCAAAGTTCTGTATCATTGAACTTTCACAATTTTCCATTCCTACATTATTGTAAATTTTCATAATACATTTAAGTTCATTACATTATATTATCGTCTCAACACATTTGTTTCAATGCTGGATAAGTAAAAAATGGCTTTTACTGTGACCAATTGTCATAATAATGTCACTATTGGAATAAAGATATTGTTCGCATTATTTGCTCATTTGCTCATAATGTTTACCCGCTTTCCGCTACTGTAGACTTTGATCGTATCGATTAAAGAAATTCATTGTCAACATGAAATCGCAAACGTGCGAAATTTCTATTAGCAGAACTAGCCTGAGTCAGTGGTAATTTAACTCCCTGCCTAATCGAGCAACAAGACTCGAGGATTCGTTCAAATATTTGAATACTTCAGCGATAGCTTAAGAAAGACTCCTTTGAAAATTTCAGCTTACTCTAAACTATTTCGTAAGAGCACATATTTGCAAAAAAAGAGGAACAACATAGATGCTAAAACTATGACCACCAAACTACCATAACTCTATCAATTCGTTTCTGTTCTTTTCCCCCAATTCTTCTAAAATTCCTTCTTCTCCCACTCTTCAAGGAAACGCTCCCGAAAGGTGCAAGAGGTGGCAAGATAAAAATATTTAACTATAAACAATCACTACACCTAAATAAACGTGTCTTAATAATATGCAACACCAGCACGGAACATCCTCTCCTCCAGTAACCCGTTGAAACAATATTTTAGGGGGGCGTCAGAACAGACGTGAATTTCATGTAAAACACCTGCTGTTTTTACAATTGTCCGGACATCAGTATATAACCGCGAATGCTGTCCGGAATTGGCATCAATCAGCGAAGCTGCGTCAAACATGAAGATTCCAGCAATACTGGTTACGTCTCTGCTGGTCTGGGGTGGTCTGGCCGAGGGCCACGTGGTGAAGCGCGACAAGGAGCTCAAGGCCCCGGCTTTACCGGAACTACTCGGTGATGGGTCTGACACGCTCGGTGCCTCGATGGAGAACGGGATCAAAGTCGCCAGAGCATCGCAGAATGTGGGTCTGAGAACAGAGTTGAATGCAGCCGCGCGGGCTGCAGCCGCTGCTGCGACCAAGCAGGCCAAAGACACAGAGGCCGCGGAAGCTGGAGCGGCCGCTGCGATTGCCATCGCTATCGCCAAGCGTGAAGAAGCTATCAAAGCGAGCGAATTAGCCAGCAAGTTGTTGACAGCCGCGGCTGGGTCCAGCGAAGCTGCCGTGTCAGCGACGGTGAGGGCGGCGCAATTGACGGCCGCAGCTAGCGCAGCTGCCAAAGCTTCTGCATCCGCCTCTGAGGCTTCTGCCGAAGCCCAGGTGAGGGCCAACGCCGAAGCAAACATCGCCAAGAAAGCTTCGGCAGCTGAAGCAAAAGCCGCAGCCGAAGCCCAGGTTAAGGCGGAACTCGCCAAGAAAGCGGCTGCCGGTTTCTTAGCTAAGGCTAGACTAGCGGCCAGCGCCGAATCCGAGGCCACTAAACTCGCAGCCGAAGCGGAAGTAGCACTGGCTAAGGCCAGAGTCGCCGTCGACCAGTCGCAGAGCGCACAGGCAACCGCTACCGCTCAAGCTGCCACAGCCGTTCAGTTGCAGTCTCAAGCAGCTAACGCGGAAGCCTCCGCTGTAGCACAGGCTGAAACTCTGCTGGTCACGGCGGAAGCCGTCTCTGCCGCGGAAGCCGAAGCCGCGACCAAAGCTACCAGTTGGGCGAAGAATGTCATCAACGAGAAAAAGTTACGTTTAGCGAAGATCGATTAAACGAGAGACAAGACAATTGGTAGATGGTTAAGCCAGAGCAAAGGTCAAGAAACGAAAGACACTGTCGAATGGACAAACGCGACTATCTTTGATAATTTGGTTAAACATGATGACTACTGGCGGAATTATATGAAGGCAGATAATGATTAGCACAACTGAGATTCGTCCGTGTATTGTTTTAGTGGAAATAAATTGTCGTAGCAACCCGAAATCTTTGCGAATGCTTTCTTCCTTCCCTGATTACAAGTTCTCCTCCTATATTTTGATTCTCTTTCATTTGTTTTATATTACAATGAAACGCTATATAATAGAAGTATCTGAATCTTTCTTCTTTGATTAGTTTTTCATAAACCCTATTGTTTGAAAGAAATTAATTAAATACGATGAAACAATTTAACGTAGTTTCATAATATATGTATTACATAAGTATATGAGGAAGTTTGAACGATAATTATCACGTAATTACATTTGAACATGGTGAAAACAAAGACTTTCCTCGCATAATTTTTTTAAATTCTACACCAAATTCACAATGGATGGATTCGTTCCATCGAATTTTTTAATTTTTATATGAAACAAGACTGCGAAGAATACGATCTTACGTATTTTATCTTACGTATCTTATTTTCCCAAGGAATTTAAGACATTATTTGTAACATGTCACTGTTGTTCAAGAGAAGATGTAAAAATAGAAAGATATAAATAAAATGTTTAAAAAATGAATAATAAACTACTATGTTACTTTATACAGAAATAATCCTGTTGATGTCGGTTTGATTAATTAATTAATTTAATTAATTGACTAATTAAAGCTAGATTAGACTTTTACCCTCGATATACTTTTTGAAATAAATGTGTATAAAATGTATAAGATGAATGTATAAAAATGTACACGACATGTAGATACAAGTATATACTACTTATAATAATAATTATTGCAATTGTTGATCTATACATCAAAATATTAAAACAAGTCTAAACTGAACAAATCTAAACTATAAGACGTTTCAAACTGTTTTAGTCTGCCATAGCTAATTTACTATGCTAATTTTAAAGTACTGTTCAAGATCTTATGAGCATATGGCTACTGACGTAATTTCGAAAGAAATGTCTCTATTGGATTTAAAAATTACTTTCATTGATAAGCTACCAAATTAAATTATCTTGTGTATACAATACGCTTTAATACCCCAAAATTCAAAATATATACATTGTCGATAAATAATATTGAACATTGAATCCCAAAATTTGTCTTCAAGTACCATAGAACAACAGACAACCATATCCTTTTATTATTTCACCAAACATTTGCTTTTTATACAAAACTCTGCTGGAGCAACAAAAATTACACGTGTTCCTCACCAAGCAAAGCAAAGCACACCTGTAAACACTACCTGGGCCCGAAAAAATAAGCTACAACTTCATCAAGGTGAGAATAACAAAGCGAAACAGCGAGTAACGATGACAATCGCAACAACATCTTCCTGCATTTACACAACTGCATAGTCCCTACGCTTGCCCTAACTATTTGTACAACTGCAACCCCCGGTATATAACTGGCGCGTGCCGGAAGAATCGGCATCAATCGGCAAAGTTCCGTCGACCATGCAGATCCCAGCGATTTTCGTCACGTGCCTGCTCACATGGGGCCTGGTGCACGCAGGTAGCGTGGAACTCGGTGCCCCCAAGCAGGAGTCTGTCCTCGTGGAGCAGCTCCTATTGAAGAACGTGGAGACTAGTGCGAAGCGAAAGGAGAACGGCGCACCGAAACTCGGCGAGAGCACAGCTGCGGCTCTGGCTAGTACCAAGGCAACTGCAGCCGCAGAGGCTAAGGCATCCGCCAAAGTGAAAGCTTCTGCCTTGGCCCTCGCTGAGGCTTTCTTGCGTGCGTCGGCAGCGTCTGCTGCTGCTTCAGCCAAAGCTGCTGCCGCTGTAAAGGAAGCAACGCAGGCACAGTTGCTGGCACAGGAGAAGGCTTTGATAGCGTTGAAAACTCAATCTGAGCAACAAGCTGCCTCTGCTCGCGCGGACGCCGCGGCTGCCGCAGCCGTATCCGCGCTAGAACGTGCCCAGGCCTCCTCCAGAGCAGCCACGACCGCCCAAGACATCTCCAGCGATCTGGAGAAACGTGTCGCCACCTCAGCCGCTGCTGAAGCAGGTGCCACCCTCAGAGCGGAACAATCCGCCGCGCAATCGAAATGGTCCGCCGCACTGGCCGCCCAAACCGCCGCTGCTGCAGCCGCTATAGAAGCAAAGGCCACCGCTTCCTCAGAAAGCACCGCTGCCGCTACTAGTAAGGCCGCCGTGTTGACCGCTGACACTAGCAGCGCAGAAGCTGCCGCTGCAGCGGAGGCACAATCCGCTTCGCGGATCGCAGGTACAGCAGCCACCGAGGGATCCGCCAACTGGGCTAGCGAGAACTCGCGTACCGCACAACTGGAAGCTTCCGCCTCAGCGAAGGCCACCGCAGCCGCAGCTGTCGGAGATGGAGCTATTATAGGACTTGCACGGGACGCTAGTGCCGCAGCTCAGGCAGCCGCAGAAGTTAAAGCCTTAGCTGAAGCTAGTGCCAGCTTAGGTGCTTCAGAAAAGGACAAGAAATGAAGGGATATCTGAAGGGGACAAGAGGAAGTCTTTCTTAGACGATTTTGAGAAATTTCTGATTGAACACGATAGAAAATTATTTGAATATGATTAAAGAACGACAGACGGAGTCGATAAAAATTAAGAGTAACATTGTCGAAGTGAGCTTACCTACGTGATAATAAAGGTCCACTGTTTTAGCAAATATGTATTTTCTTGATGATTTTCGTTGTCTTCCTTTTCTCCAATCCTTTTTGATAGATGGATCTCCCATAGAACCTTTCGTGAGATTGATGAGTTGAAGTCATGCTGGCTTGGCTTTAAGATGTTGGATGTCGGCGACGATAGAGCAGCCTGTGATTTCTAATATCTGAAAGTTTAAACAATTAATAAATGTCTTCTCATAATCTTGTATATTTGATAAATGTTTCTAACGTAGAATACGACAAAATAGCTTGTATTTTGAACATATAATACATATGTGTGTGTGTAGAATTCGACTACATAAAATATACGTTAAATACAGTTGTCTTAGATCAGGCCGGTTGTATTAAATTAATCTAGATTAAAGCAATAAGTATTTACAATTAGTAAATTAGTAAATAACACTTACTAAATATAAGAGTATAAATTATCACAAAAATATGCAAACTTTAATTAACTTATTTAAATTTATGTACTTTAAAATTGGTGTGTAATTACTTAATCATGCACGACTACATTGGTCGATAAATATTGGATTATCGACTACAACTGAATAATTATGCGAAACGAAATAGTGATTGTTTAATGCATACATTGGAAAGCAGATAAGAGATTAGCTTATCTTTTATAGCACCTACAGTATTTAATAATTACGTGAAGCATGCTATTTTAATCGAATATATTTTTAAACTATGAATGTAATAAATAAATTTATTTTCATTTGCCTTTACCTTCCTCAATTGCCGTCTTTGTAAGTTTTTATTTTGCTGTCACTACTTTCGTATCTAAATATTGAAAAATATAAGCTACACTAAAAATATTTAAATGTCTAAATCACAGCAGCAAATAATAATAGTTAAATAACAACTGATTTAAACATTTGTGCTACAGGATTCGATGAAATATTGGAACATTGAATCATTAAATGATAGGCTTGAGAAAGTAGCAAATAAGAAAATAACATTTCGAATTAATGAAGAATACTAAGCACTCAGCATAGGCACGGTGAATATCCAGAATCACTTTTAATTAAGAGAAAGCACGAATACATCTTGAAAAGGTGAAATGCATGCTATCTTAGTAAAAGTGTTCAATGTCAATTACGACATTTGCATTCTATGTTAAAAGCAACATTTCACGCTAGAAGATATAAACATGTATATAATATTTTTCATAATTTTAAATGTGACAAATACTTGAGGCAGAATAATTGAAATACCGATAAAATTCCCAAACCTTTGTTTTTTTCCAAAACACGGGTTCCAAAAGCAGTTACTTTACTTTTGGGTTATTCGGTACAATTGAAATAATAAATGTTCGCCGCCAAAATTTTGCAACAATTCGAACAACGCCGAACCAGCCCGGAAAGGAAACAAACGCTATATTTCAGACTCGAATCCACCTAAATAAACTCCGGTTCTACCAATAAAGATATCGACGAGAAAAGATAAAGAAATATTTAGAAACCCATGAAACAACATTTCGCGTAATAACAACGATGTTTTCACAATTGCCAATGGCCGTATAAAACGGGCAAATCGTGTCCCAATCGGCATCAATCTTGCGAAGCAGCCTCGAAGATGAAGATTCCATCGATACTCGCGGTGTCCCTGCTGGTTTGGGGTCTGGCCAGCGCAGGCAAACCACTCATTGCCAATGCGCAAATAGGAAAGGTCAAGACCGAAACGTCATCGTCTTCAGAGATTGAGACGTTGGTATCAGGAAGCCAGACATTGGTGGCAGGAAGTGAGACATTGGCTTCAGAAAGCGAGGCATTGGCGTCAAAAAGCGAGGCATTGACGTCAGAAGCCGAGATAGCGAGCGTGACAACGAAGGACGAGCTCATACTAAAGGGCGAAGCTATCACTGGAAAGAAACTAGGAACCGGGGCGTCGGAAGTAGCGGCGGCCTCTGGGGAGGCTATCGCAACTACCCTTGGCGCGGGACAAGCTGCAGCAGAGGCACAAGCAGCCGCCGCCGCGCAAGCAAAATCAGCAGCGGCAGCTGCCGCGAATGCAGGTGAATCCAGCAACAGTGCTGCTGCGTTGGTTGCTGCTGCAGCTGCAGCACAAGGAAAAGCGGCTGCCGCCGCAGCAGCCGCGACGAAGGCTAGCTTAGAGGCCGCAGACGCTGCTGAGGAAGCTGAGTCGGCCGTGGCCTTGGCTAGGGCTGCCTCCGCAAAGGCGGAAGCGCTCGCATCGACCGCCGCTGCTGCGAATACCCGTGCTGCTCTCCAAGCGGAAAAATCGAACGAGCTGGCGCAAGCTGAGGCTGCAGCCGCCGCCGAAGCCCAGGCTAAAGCCGCCGCTGCTGCCAAGGCAACACAACTCGCCCTTAAAGTTGCCGAAACTGCGGTGAAAACGGAAGCAGATGCAGCAGCTGCCGCCGTTGCGGCCGCAAAAGCCAGAGCAGTCGCAGACGCAGCCGCGTCTCGTGCGACCGCAGTGAACGCCATTGCTGAGGCGGAAGAAGGAGCCTCGGCACAAGCGGAGAACGCCGCTGGTGTAGCACAAGCAGCCGCCTCCGCTGCTGCGGAAGCACAAGCTTCTGCATCCGCCGCTGCGGCGACTTCAGAGGCATCCGCCGAAGCTAGTGCATTGGCTGGAGAGCTTAAGATACCTCCGTTGATACGTCTTTCCTCACCGAAGAAGGAAATCACCGAAGAATGGTCAGTGAAGTAAGTAGGGACGAGGTACTTGAAGAGATCTAGCTAAGGACGGCAATACAGGAACATTTCCGCAGGAGAGGTTCAACATCTTCAAGCAGAGTATATTCTAGAATAGAGCAGAAGCAAAGGAGATGATTAGAGACACCAGTTTAGTAAATGCGAATCGAAATTGTACGGATGACATTATTAAATTGTTCTAGCAAATGAGCAAAAATTTCACTCTTCTTCCTGGCATATACCTTTTTCTTTGTTCCTTGCCTCACCATCGTTAGGCATCCATGATAGCGTAGAAATTAATAAACGTTAAACGTATGTTAGAACAACCTCGTGGAATCCCTGTAATGTTATTTATAATATCAACATCATCAAAAATTATTCTCAAGGAATGGTTGAGTGTCGTGTATTTCGATATAAGTCTGAACACGTACCTGTTTACAGAAATGACATTCATGGTATACGACAGGATCTCTAACGCTTGAAATACCACGAACTTGTTCCGAGATCGATGATTCAGAAGGTTACAGTCTCTTCACTCGGAAGAACGATGCCACTAGGCAACTTTCCCTTTCTTCTTTACTTTCCTCCGTGATATCGCGCGATTTTACTTTGCGATCACCTTTTCATAATTTCAGCTCGTTAATTATGCATAACAGAATGATAAAACGCGATTGCGCGGTTAATAAATTTATCGCGCACAGAGCAAATTCGTGGTAACTGGCGAACGTTAAAGAAACGGTATTATCAGCCCCATTTTTTTAAAGTTCGATCGTAATTTCTATATTGCGTACGGTTGTTACGTAAACGCTATTAACCATAAGGTACCCAGGCCCGATTAGCTTCCTACTTGTTGGCTCAAATGGCCCGGAAGAAACTCTATGACCCGTTATTATTGTTTTCTTACACGACAGTGGTACTCTCGAGAGAACGCCGCTTCTTTAATTGGCCGCAAGATACTGTAATGAAACAGCGAAAGTTGGTTAAAAAGAATATAGTTTAACAGACACGAAACATCGCCGTCGAAATTTCTGCATCAACCCTACGAAACGGGCACGCGTGCATCCTAATCGCTTGGCAATTACCATCGAGTAAGTATATGCGATACGCTTTTACAAGTTTTTATAATGGCAAACTCGTGATGTGGTAAGCGATGTTTTGTGAAAGATTCGACTGTTTCAGCCTCCAAGAGAGCGCATCGTGCGTGGTAGAACGACGAAACCGGCGAACGAAAGGAGAACGGGTTAGCCCCAGCCTCTTTTCCTCGAATACAATGACGATTTCGCGACACGTGACCCGATCACGAACAAGTTGTTAGTCCCCTTTGTTCGACGTTGTAAAATTGATGCTCACCGAACTGAATATAATATACTTTGTCACGAATTTGGATTCATGTAAAATTTTACTTCGATTTGTACCTTATGCTAAAATTACGATAGAAAACTTGAATCAAATATCCATAGAGCTCTAATTAATACATTAGCTATCGACGATCTATTGAAAGTACAATTGGTTACAGTATTCTTCCAACTTTTAGTAACGTTCGTTAAACTAATTATTCTTAATATATTACATCGTTATTTCTTCATAATATTTATGCCAGTGAAAGACTTAACTAATATAGCGCGTATCTTTATTAAATCTTTATTCTCCTATGGAGATATCAATCGTATAGATGCATTAATTAAGAGATCACGAATACTTTTGGGACTCTCTCCTAATTAATCGAATCAAGGATTCTTTGATCACCACTAATGAATGAATAAAAGTAGCGACTCAAGAAACTTGGTATAACAAAATCAAAAAGGAAACGAGGAGAAAAAAGATGAAAGATCCGTAAACCAAATGGTAACCCACTTTGTCATATGTACCGCTCTCAAGTGGAATACATTGGTCGTGGATTTGATTCGATTTACATATTTCGATGGTGTGAGAGCAAAGTATATATGTATAATATCGTACACTTCATGTACCGATTAGGTGAATACATGCGCGTCCGTCGTCAAGGAACGAGGAGCTCACACGATCGAGCATCGGGGGACGCGAACGATTCTTTGGTGACTGGTGGTTCAAGAGGTGAGAGACTATAAATGTTTGGTGGGGACGACAGGACCCCGCCCCATGAACAGCTATAAAATGCCGGCACGAGAATCGGACCCAACCAGTCTTAATCAGAGTACACGAAGATCCTTTTTTTCCTTTCCTCTTCAGAGGTACGCTGGGTCTGCTCTCTCCTTCCTCTCTCTCTGTCCGTGTCATCGTCGAGATCATGAAGCTCGTCCCGGTCCTGTTGCTTGTCGCAGCGATCGTTTTCGCCGCCGAGGAGAAGAAGGAGGAAGAACGTCCTAAAACGTTTAGAAGACTCATACCTGCTGACGTTCTTCGCGGTGAGTCTTTCTATTTTTCTTTCTTTCTTCATGAACATTTCTGGAATTTGAAAGGTTTATGTAGTTCCTTGCAATATGTATACCTAGATCTCCCTCGCGCACATAGAAATATGATATAATATCGTGGTACCAATGTCTAATGTTTTTTGTCAGGCGTTTAGGAAAGCCTGGTAAATGGATTTGGTCGCCAATTCTAACGAAGCTAATTAAACTATGCCAGATACTGAAAGATAGTTCTAAAATTTTTAAACATATTTAAATGGTGATTAAGCAATGTAGGTAAAATTTTTTATAATGAATCTCATGAAACATAACATATTTCTGTATGTCTGCTGTTCCAAAACTACAGCAAGCTGCGCCATACTGTGAAGGTAAAACATTTTCTACACAACGTCACAATTTAAAGTAGTTTAGAATCTAAAGTACACAAAAACTATCACATGTTTGCCGTTACAATTTTAATAAAAATTGTAGAAATAGAATACTATCCACGATAATTTTGTCAAATCAATCGATTTTACTCGAATAAATTCTTTTCCCTTTTTTCCTCTGCATTAACAACATCCAATCGTGCTACCAAAAACAGTATTATTCTTACCTAGAAACGATGACGGTGTGGCGGTTCTTTAAAACGACAGACGTGACCCGGTACATACGTGACACGAAAGTAAAACGATTTTTATCATTTTGCCAAAACTGAAATCACTTAGAAAATACTTTAAAAAACACACACACATTCATAACGTGTGCCTAAGAATCAGTATTACTTTTGAAGAGCAAATTGATCAGCAGAGAAAATCGGAAACCGCGTAAACGTATCTTGTTAATTGTTCGACATTTTCTCCATCCTTTGCCTTGGATCGTCAGTCGTTCGACTTGAAAACCATTCCCAGAATTGCAAATGAAGCGACCATACCAACGAGTTTGCAGAAATGGGCATAAATCACAGTTTCATTTGACAATTCCTGTTTCTTCAACTTTCCATTCGCGATAGAGGAATCAGGTCCTTGAAACCACGCTCTTTTCACCCTACCATTGTCGTTACCATTTTGTCCTCTCGCATTATTCACCATGTCGTGACATGTTTGCAACAGTACAAACAGAGACAGATAGATGTACGTTTTTCCTCGTTTAAAAAAATAAGAAAAAGATTGATCGAGAAAATAAGCGTTTTCATAGATTTGTAGATTCACAGTCATGTGACAATTTAGGTGAATAATGCACTTACACGAACAAAAGAATAGGAAACAATAACAAGACCATCATCGTGTGAAAGTCTTCGTGCTGCGAAGACTCGTTTCTTCTTCTTCGATCGATCCCGCAACCTGCCCTCCAGCCTTTTCTTTATATGGGGTATACGTGTTCGGATAAGCTTTGACTTCACCTACCGTTCACCGTAAGATACCTTCTACAAAAACTACTTTCCACTTTTTAATCTCTTATTGGAATAATGTTGTCTTTTTATAATTAATTGCTACCCTATTTACCGCAGCAAAGTCAATTTTTCGCATATCGTGTCCATGAGGTGCGAATTGTAATTCTTTAAAGGTAAAAACATTAGTAGCTAGCAGCTAGGCAAACATAAGACATACATAAACATAACGACGTTTCAAGAACACAGTATCCATACAAATCGAATAGGAAGCAAGCTTATCACACAGAAATCTTCCGTGAAGTCACGAGTCTGGACCATTTATTGACAGTAATCGTTAGTGATGCAGAACATAGTCCTTGATTCTCCTCGTTTGCTGATCGTTCCAATAATCTATAATTAGAGATCGTTGAAAAGGATCTAAGAACAATCTGGAGATAGCGTCTTGCTGATTCACAGACTGTGGCCTGGTTACTCCGTATTTTTCGCTCCAGACCTAGATTCCGATGAATAATCGAATTGCTGATGAGTTGCTAGCGGCGAATGCTGAACATGGTGTCGTCGTAGGTACGTTTATGTACGATGTCTTGAACGTCATTTACGCATTAAGAACATTCATTTTATTTATATCCTATCGAAACAAAGATAATGAAATTGGGTGAAATTATGAAATTTTCAGTAGAAGACAGCTAAACGATTGTTTACTCCGTTTCATAATCACATTCTATGCACGACTGGTTTGCCAATAGGTATGCAGAATGACACGAAAATAATGCGAACGAAAATTTGTAATCTGTAAAAAAAGATAAGACAAATGTGAGATACATTTTTTACCATTACCGTATGAATTTTTTGAAACATGCGATACAATAAATATTGTACTTTTCGTGAACAGGAGAGCCTTTACAGAGTATTATAATACTAAATATTATTATGCATGACAAAATGAATACATCGAAATATAAAAAACGAGAAATGATGTCTATTTAAGTGCAGGTGCGCGTGTTCCCATTGAAGTTAAGTTTTACACAGTCACGAACATTGGAAGTGTACCCGTTTCGAAACAGGATGATTACAGAAAGTAGGTCTTGGGTTGGGTCATCGGCGACGAAAGCGGGGCCAGAATGAAAATTCGTAAAGAAAGAGGCTGATTGCACTCCGTTGTTCCCCTTAGCTTCGCGACTTTCCAACCGGGAGATCGTTACCCTTCGATTATTCTCCCGACGTGCAATTCGTGATCGTAGCCTGTGACGAGTGACTAATTTTCTAAACGCGACATGCATCATTGATTAACCATACAATAGATAACGTGTTATTTCGTGAGAATATCGCGTGTTTATTGAAATGTCAGATAGCAGATTTATTGATCGGACAACCAAGCGACAGGAACTATGATTATCTCTATCTCAAGTTCCTATTTAATTAGCGTTATTGAAATTGACAAGCTATTATGTTATATACGATTATAAACTAATATATGCGAGAATACTACATTATGAGCGCAATAAAACGTTCTTAGATTTAAATAATTATTAAGTAAAATTGCAAAGTAATTTCATTTCAAGATGACAAATACATAATTGGGTGGATCTTAACACGTTTCATATCATTAGTTTTCTCTAACTATACACACTATGTAAGGTTCTCTAAGTAAACATTTTAATACATCTGATACGTTGATCTTTCCGCTCATCTATCTTACTTGAGTATAACGAAGAACATATTTGTCCGTTCAATGAAAGTTCTATTTCTATCTAGAATATCATGGGTCACTGATGATCCACGAGCCATGAAAAGCGTTAACAGACGGAAACGTAGCCAACCGCGACGAAAAAAACAAAGTGAGTGAACGTAACGTTACTCCTACGAGCATGAAAGTCGACCCTTGCAGACAGATGAATCTTTAATGTCGGTGAAAGTCTAAGAATGTCTACTATAAATCATTCTTTATACCTCTTCCTTAAATGGCTCGCTTTAGAAGTGACGAGACCAGAGCTCTTTCCATGAAAATTACAAATTAATTTGCACCATGTTTGTATGTTATAACTCCTTCCAGATCAATGCATTCAACTCAATGATGGCGATAAAAAGCCTACGATTTTTACCAATTTACCGGTCGAAATTGTTGCCTTTTACCATGTGAATGGCATCAGATTAAAGTTTTTCCGTAGCCAGCAATTTTACAATGTTATTAACAAAATTGCACAGCAAACCATGAAGTCGACTTCATCATCCCTTTCTCTTTTCGAGTTACTTTTCTCAGTTAGCGTATGAATAGCACGCTTCTCTTTCCTTCAAATCTGCAATCCTTCTATTAATTAGCTTAAATCACATTCAATAACATTTTTTAAGATCATGTATGTTCCATATAGAAAGGAAAGTGAAACTGCTCACATACTCACTTTATTTTCGCAACAATTGTACTGTTGCAGTTGTACACATGTATACGGAATTTCAAATTCACGTTGCAACGATGATTCTGGATTCCATATTGGTTATCGCCCATCAATTGGATCATTAAGAATTAAATTTTACATTTAGCTTTACTTTCAAATAAATCAATGATATGTCATTTTGATGAATTGGAAATTATAAGCTTTATTATATGATTATAATTTTGCTAAGCACTTAATTCCCCGTATGAAGTTTGCATGAAAGATGGATTGCGGTGTTTAAAAATATTAGAAGAAAAAACCTTGTATCTGTATCTCATCGATATCGAGTCAAAATGTTCCCCGATTTCGAATATTCCATTGCACATCCGATCATTTAGAATAAAGGCTCCCGAATCACTTTCTTATGATCCAGGTGGCCCGCAAGAGCTGGTGTCGTATACCACCGCACTTTTAGCGTTGGCGTGAACGCCCATCGTTTTATGTCTTCGACGTAACGAAACTGGCATTGAGAAAACGATAACAGACACGTCATTATTCAAATAAATCTTATTCCTAGAAGGTAACAAGCGACTCATGATTGAGCGACATACTTGTTATATTTTGTGTCTTCCTTTCATAATTAATTAGTCATTCATATTGCGTAATGTTTAAAAGGTCGAATCGTTAAAAAGGAAAGAACGCTAAATAGCTTTTGAATAATTTTTTCAAATAAAATTTTCTTTTATTTCTGCCATTATGGTCCCTTCTATAGATCTGAAATACACAAATATCAATGCACAAATACGCGAAGAACAACGACTTATACTTTACCCCCTAAGTGACAGATACTTCAGTAATTTTTTAATTGCTTTAAACAA
This sequence comes from Bombus terrestris, assembly GCF_910591885.1. Classification (NCBI taxonomy): domain Eukaryota; kingdom Metazoa; phylum Arthropoda; class Insecta; order Hymenoptera; family Apidae; genus Bombus; species Bombus terrestris. Next base: position 8,108,262 of record NC_063280.1, on the reverse strand, counting down.
TTTTTATCTTAATCGTTCATTTGTACAATATGTTAAAGTTCTCGATGTATTACGTTATCTTGCCAAGCGATAAAAGCTTTCTATTCAATCATCTTCTAATCATTTCAAACGATTCACTTTTCTCGTTAACTCCAGGGAACTCTATAATAGAAAAAAGAAAGAAGTAAAAAAGTATGGCAATCGGCTTAGTCAGAGTTTGCGATAATTACACAAGTGGTAACACGGTGTGACAGCGAAAGTATTTCTCCTTGAAGTTTCTAGCTCGATCGGCACCAATGAAACTCCTCTGTCATCTATCTACGATCGATCGAGACGCATTATAATGGAATACCGTGCGTGTGTGTGTCTGTATAAACTTAGAAGGCGCGACGAGAAGTTAAAAATGGCTTAATGTTAGAAAGTAATGAAACCTTTCACAGGTGTGCGTGTAATCAGATAATGCAGCACGTCCACGCATCGTGCACGGTACCAATGCATTCTGTCGAAGAATCACAACCTGTACAAGTCGTTGCTCTTATAGAATGAGATTTTACTTTTACGTCACAGTTGGTGAAAATCCGCTGATGATTCATTTGGAATTTAAAACGTCTTGAAGAAATTATATAAATATAATAAATATAAAAAATTTTTTACTGCATTTATATAGGTTTGCCTCTTTTTAAAAAAAGCTATGTTGAATGGCATGTATATTTTTTCTTCTATTTTTTTTTTTTTTTTTTTTTTTTTTTTAAGCAATCGCGGAAATAATTTGATATTTGATAAAGATATTTATTAAAAAGTCTACGATTAATCGCTTCTTGTTTTTTACTTGCTGAAAAATCCAGTTCTAAATACGCAATACCTTCCGGGTAGAAGATTCCGGTTATTCCTAGTAAATTAAACGATATGGATTCCTTTCTCCACAAAGAAAGGCTACCATTTGCTACGTTTTATTGCATAAAAGACTGTTCCGTTACGTAATCAAATCTAGTGTTCTAGTTAATGCAACATATCAATCCGATATCTTCTTTATGTAATATATTTTATGTAATTCAGAAACTTGTATTCCGCAAAAATATTGGCGATTGTCTAGTTGTTACGATATTCGATTACTCGTTCAATTACTTATGATATAACATTATAACAAACCATAGAGAATTAGAAAGAATTTAATTTTATGCAAAAACTTTATACGAATGTTATAATAATATCTTGATAAGAATTATCAAATTCGAAACTTTAATTTCTTACTGCCAAAGATTAATTTTGTGATATAAATTATATAGTTCTATCTAACTCTTTTTTTTTTTAGATTTCCCCGGTATGTGCTTCGCCTCAACAAGATGCGCTACCATCGAGCCAACGAAATCCTGGGATTTGACACCATTCTGCGGCCGTTCCACTTGCGTGCCAGCCGACGATAACTCTGGTCGCCTCTTCGAACTCGTTGAAGACTGTGGACCGCTGCCGAAGGCTAACCCGAAATGCAAACTCTCAGACAAAACTAACAAGACTGCCACGTTCCCAGACTGCTGTCCCATTTTCGAATGCGAAGAAGGAGCGAAACTCGAATATCCGGAAATTCCGACTTTGCCTCCACCCACGGAAATCGTAGAGACCGAGAAAACCCCGGAAGCGACTCCGGCGAAGGCTTAAATTCTAAATTGAAAAAAAAAATTTCAGAGAAACGAAAAAATGCAGGTCGTGACTTTTATAAACTACAATAAATTGAACGGTCGATTAAAAAGTAGAAGTCGAAGATCTGTTATCGTATTCTGAGATAACTGTTTTTAATAACTGAAACAGGAAAAAATAATTTTAGCTGAGAATTTTTTGTCGAAAAGAACGGTAACGTCTTTACTTAAAGCGAAAAGAATATGTATTACTCTTAACGTCGCGCATCGATACCCGTTGTTTCATCATGAGAAGGCGGTTTACTGCAACATCTTGTTACCCTTCAACGCAATTCGACTTAACTTAATGCGAGACTAAAATTATACATTGTATATAATTCAGGAATTAACTCGAAGAACTTATCAAAAAATAGCAAAACATACATAGCTTAGATAAAAGTAAGCGTATTGTTAACATTATCATTGATAAACGATGATGTACAAGTAATATCAGCGTTTCGGAATCTGTTCGAAAATATTGAGTTTCTTCAGTCTCCTAGTCCCGGAAGTCGAGACTTAGATGCTCCTATAGCCGTTTTGTTATTCCCTTCTCCAAACAATAATTGTCACATAAAAAATTAATTCTTTCTTTTTCTCCAAAAGTAGAAAGTCTTGCGTATGTAATGTAAAAACATGTGTGACTGTAATTATATGTGATTAAATTAATACTTATTTAATTCAATACTACATACACTGTGTACTTTTTATCCCGTACTTCCGACAATAGTGAATACAATATACCGTAACTACTTTCCTAATATAAATTAATGTGCATAATATTTGCTTAACTTTTAAATTTTTTAAGAAAAAAATTGTTTTACCAAGTGTTTGGGAAATCTTTATCTTATTATCATTGAAGTTATATCCGGGACGAATAAATAGTATTTAAGTTGATCTTGTAATTCGTACGTACTATAAACATAACTAATAGAATTTTAACTAAAGAAATATGAAAAAGCAGCTGTAACAAATAAATTTTAAATTATATGCGCTAAATTACTGTACTTACATTAAAAACAAAGAGGCATAACTTTTGCAATACCGAGAAATTAAAAAATTTCTACCTTGTTATTATCATTATTTCTATACATAGTTGGAGAGAACTTAGAATATAGACACAAATTGAAAGTTAAACAGTATAGTTAATTACTTGTTTTTAATATTACCATATACAGTTGTAGTTATAAAATAAGCATTGGTTATTTAATTGGAACAAGAAATCGTTCATTTTATCTGACTTTAGTACGCTATCTTTAATGTTGGTATCTTAGAAGATTTCATTTTATTATTATATATGTTGGCAGCCTGGAAAGATTGTTCCAGCAAAATTCGCTGTTTAACCAAATTTAATGGACGTGAGAATTGAGTGAGTACGAACGTGAACTGATTAGAATAAACGTAGAAATTTGAGAGGCTGTGTGATATATAAAATTTTTCTAATAGCTTATAACGAAAATGAGTGAACTCGTGTGGGGAATAAAAAATGGTGATTTGGAGCAAGTGCGGGATATCGTTGAGAAAAAGGCAAATATATGAAACGTTAAATCATCTTTTTCTTCTGTTGCTTTTTGATTGCCGCTACTCAGAAACGTCATAAAAAGATATCGCTTTTTGATGTTTAATATAGAATTCATAGAATTTTATATAGTTCAAAACATATAAAAAAATACTAATTACCCGATTAAATTAATAGTTGTAAAAATCATTCATATTTCCTTTTCAAATTAGTTATACATTTTTTCCTACAAGTGAACATATATTAAATTGTCTAAATATGTTCCTGTTGATAGAATATCGATGTCAATCAAATGATTGATGGAAGGACACCCCTACATTATGCAGCTGATTATGGCCAAAGTGAAGTAGTCAGATATCTTTTGGAAAAGGGTGCAAATGCAAATGTAAATATATATATAAATATTAGATAATATGTATGAGATTTAAACATGAAAATATTCAAAATTTATTTATCTTTCTTTTTACTAAGCATTGTACATAATATTTTATTAGTTTTACTTGAAATGTAAGAGATGAACATTAGAGAAATTATACTAAAAATAAATCGTATTACAATGATTTAAGGAAAATGTATTCACTTACAGGTAACAGATAAACATGGAATAACAGCATTATTAGCAGCAATTTGGGAAGGACATACAAATTGTGTAAAATTACTATTAGAAAAAGGAGCTAGAGCAGATGGATTGACACCAAATGGAACAAATTATTTAGATGCTGCTGAAAAGGATGAGATCAAAGAATTGCTTAAATTCCACTAGCACAAAGCCAAACAAATCATGAAGCAATAATTTTGTTATTTTAGTATTTTAATGTTCCTCATAGGAGTATCACCATTGCTTTGTCTTGATTTTCTGCATATGACTAGGCTATCATATTTATACACTTTAAATTAAAAAACAAAAACATATAGGTACACACATGTAGTTTTATAATAATATATTGCACATCTGGAGCATATAATCATGAACTCATATTCTTTTATATGGTTACTCTTAGAGATTTAAACTATATATAGTTTCAGCTTTAAAATATTATATCATACAGATTGTTTTGCAAACTAACAATAGAAACAAATTTATTTTTAAAGCATGTAACATTATATAGCAAGAGATATTTTGATACATTTATAAGAAGCAGCATCGTGTTTTAAATATTTGTTATTAATTTACAAATATTACAAATTTCTTTTATACATTTTTTTACAACTACCTACTAACTAAAACAGCTTTTTGTGACAAAAAGTTATAGTATATACTGAAATATTTGAATGCTTGAATTAAGATACTACATAATTTAATTCAGTTTCAAGAATGATATGTATAAATTATAGAAAAGAAAATTAAAGAGCTATCTTTATGGTACTAACTATCTAACATGTCTTAAGAAGTTTTAAAGGTGTATAATAATCAAAAATAATAAACCAGTGCATCATTGTTATGTATATTATTGTATTTTATTAAACCTGTATTTATCATTTATTTATTACTCAACATATTATTGCTTACAATATATTAATATAACATATATTAGTAGGAAAAAAAATATATATGCAATGAAATAATAAAAATAAAATATAAATAATATATATATTAAAACGTTTTATATACCAAAATTTATTTGTCAAATGTCAATTGATAAAAATACAAATTGTATCTATTATAGTCATAAAATATATATTTTTGCTAATATCTTATTTTTTCATATCATATCTATATATAAAATGCACTATTAACATATTAAATATTTTAAGACAAAACATTATGTTTGTAAAATATAGTGCAGTTGATTTTTAAATTTTTTGCATTTATTTTATTTTGTACACTAACTTGTAATATTTCAATAAATACAATATAAATATAAAATAAAAATATTATTAAACCACTTAAAAATGACATCTTTTTAATGATGAGCAAAATATTTTGTTGCGCTTTTCATACAACTTATAATAACAAATCATATTATTTAAAAAAAAGAGAAATCTAAATCACATTTATTAATCAAATTTTATTAATTTTATATAAAGTATGTCACATATTAGAGAAGTCGACCTCTACAATTAGAAGCACCACATTTACAGATGATGACTTTACCTGGTATACTTCCAACATCATAACTGTAATTCCATGTTAATTCCTGACCTGCTCTTATGTAATTTAAAGCAAAGAATGCCACCCATGGAAATCTTACATCATGCGTGTCTACAAATACATTTTGCACAAAAACGTTTGGATCACATGAATGCTGAAAAATTACCAATAATTATAATTCAAATATAATGTTAATAATAGAAGTAACAATACCAAATTCTGTTTTGAAGTATTCTAGTCATTTAAAAGTTTCAATTAAAATATATCTTACGTTTAAGTAACGTCCAATATTTCCAGTTGTTTTAGCATCCATTATATAAACAGCCTCATCTTCTCCAAAGAAATCTCTTACTGATTTAAATTTAGGTCTTTCTATTTGCGTTGGTTCCACTGTTGGATCAAATCTACTTGGTTCGCGTCTGCCACTCCTATTTTCTTCTTCATCGCTTATAGTAATTGCATCTAGATCATTTGAACGATTTTCATTGGTAGAAGACTTCATAACATTTTCGGTGGTTTTAGCAGCATGTCCATCTTCGCTATTTTCTTCAGATCCATCTTGATTGACATCATCTCGTTTTCGTTTTCTTAGTCTTTTTCTACATCATTATTAATAATTTTTCTTTATTATTAATATTCTGTTAATATAGACTACATCATTTATTAATAATTAAGTACCTTTTACTTACCTAATAGAAGGTTCTGTAGAATCTACATTGAAATTTAAGTATTTACTAACGTTGAAATCTTCATCTGAATCATTTGCATTTATTTTCGTATTATCCTCATCATCGCTAGTTATAGATTTTTTTTTATCTTCTGTGGTAGATAATGGCATTTCTGATTCGAGAACATCACTTTCATATCCTTCTTTAATACTTTCCACTACTTCCACATAATCCAATTCTGCTAGGTATTCATCTCCATAATTTTTACCGCCTTCATTAGCTCCCTTAAAGATAAAGAAAGAGGTAAATCTTAAAATAACTTATACTGCTTGTACTATATCTTATTGTAATTTTTTACCTGTTCTGTAAGTAATCTACCAGCATATATACAAATAAAAGATCCAAGAGGAATATCGTTTAGACATCGAATGCCCCAGCCCCGAGGAGCTGTTTTGAACACTTGTAATTTTAATGTTAATGGATGTTGCACTACTCTATTCAAGCAAGTTTTTACAGCACATTTACATTCAGAATTACATTCATAAATTCCAGTAGTAACTGGCTCCGGTAAACGTTTATATACGTAACCAACAGATGTATTTGGCACTCTTCCTCCGAGAGTAGCACCTTGTATTGTTAATTGCCAACACTGACATTTTGTTTTATCCTATAAAATGATTTATATAATTAGATATCTTATAATTTAAATTATTATAAAAAGAGCATACTTGGCAATCATCTTCGCAATCACAGCTACACAAGAAATTTGGATCTAAATTAAGATTAACTCCTTCTGTTGGTTCTCTCTGAGTGCTATATCTAATGGTATCTGGTTGGGTGTGATCTAATTCATTAACACATGGTATTGGTACATTTTCTATACCATAACTGAGATCCTTGAAATTAAAAAAAGAACGATCGAGTTATAAAATACTAAGCAAGTATTAATTATCTCAATAATCGTAATATTTTATTTACCTTTATATTGATAAAACATTTATCCAAGACAAATTCTGCTAGACAATGCACCCAATAATCAAAATCAAATAAATCAACTGACATTGGGCTGCCTGTTTTGCGAAGATACTGGTGTAACTCTTCCATATTTCGTAATCTGACACCGCACGGAGCTTGATATAATGTAATTTTCTTGCCTTTTGGATACTTACAAAGTTGTCTGTTCCAACCACAGAGTAATGGTATTGAAAGAGGTGAATAACCTCTCAAGTCATCAGGTGTAAAAGATATTCCTTGAACGCACTGAGGGCCACATTTATGTGGAACAAATTTTTTTGTTTGAATCTTGTTCTGTGTTTGGTAGTACTAAAATGAAATGATAATATATGCTTTTAAATCTTATGTCTCATTTTAAATTATCTTATAAGAATTGTAATTAGTTTATTCAATGCACTTACAACGATACTATGAGAAGGTTTTGTCTCTGTTGTAGGATTATAGGAACTTGTATCCACAATACTTTGCTTTTTACTTGTACTTTTTCTAGCAACAGCACGTGATTGCTGTGGTGCACTTGATGTAACTGTATTTGTAGTTTCATTTACTATATTCTGTTCTTTTTCTAATTGAGAAAATCTTTCTTCCTCAGGTTCTAGATTAGATGTATATTCTACATAAGGTAAATTGCTTTTCTAAAATATTAGTAAGATTTGCATTAATTAATTATCTCATATAAAAATAGAATTAAAATGATTCACATACATTAGAGATAGCAGGTAGTCGATGTCGACTAGGTGTATTGACAGATGCATGATGTCCTTGTTGTCTAGCGTTAGCTTTTAAAAGTTCAATATATAAAGGCCCTAATCTAGCTGAGCCTCTGTAGATCCATTCTGTTCTTCCATCAGCGTCAAAATGCATTTGTACTAAACTTGCATCAACTTGAATTACTCTTGCAACCCACCATTTACCATTCCATTCTGTTTTTACTACTTGACCTGTTTGTAATTTCACCATTGGTCTTTCAGGATATGTTTCAATATATTTCTTCACAAAATCACGAGATTCATTAGGTATATCCTCCCAAACTTTGTTGGAAGATTCAGCAACTAAATAAATATATTTATGCTCAACATATTGAGCATAACCATCATCAAAGAATACCAAATATCTAAAAAAATAAGAAATCTATTATTACTTACTATCATTCATATATTATTAATTTATTTAAAATTTCGTCCATGAAATATACCTATACTTATTTGTAGCTTTTGGTGGTTCAGCTATAACTCCACTATAAAAATTACTAGATGAAACATCTTTAAATAGAGCAACTACTCGTGTGCCAATCGGAATTACTACTTGGCTAGTTACAGCAGCTGCGATTTGTTTACCAGAAACAGATTTAATAACAGAATTATACTTCTTTTGTAATAATTTTACACGACAATGTAAGGGAATTCTATAAACTACAGTTTGCACCTAGTAAACAATAAGTAAAACTTTAAATAGATTAAATGTAGAACTATTTGTATAAAATTCAAGTAAGAATATATTTACAAACCTTTGCTTTAATCCATGGCATAAGTGGATGCTTCATAATATATACAATGCTATCAATATCTATCTGTGCTCTCACAAGTGGACCAATTGGAGGTAAATCCAGAACCACAACTTGGCTATTATCTTGTTCAATTGGTAAAACTTCTGGTTGATTATCTTCTAACGTTGAAGAAGAGGCAATTCTTATTTGTGTAACTTTTTTTGTTGCCACTAATGGATAAAATCCATTATCCACATATCCATCATTTATTTGAAGTTCTTGGAGCATTTGAATTTGTGGTTTGAATTCGTCATATAAATTATTACGTAACATATCCATGGTACACATCAAATCTTTAATTGTTTTATCCATAACTTCATTTTGTTCTGTTTAAAAAAATTATGTGATCTAATTCAAATGTAACAAATATATATAAATTATACTTTGCAAAATAATGATATACCATCTATTCTATCCCACTGATCTTTTAGTACATTATGAGCTTGTTTAATTTGATAGTTAACATCATACTTCTCTAAAATATTGTTTAATGTGCTATCTAACATTTCTTCCATATCCGCAAGCATTTCTTCTGGCAAATATTTTTCTGAAACAAATAAAACATGTACCAATATCTCAAATATACATAATACATTGTAATACAATTTTAATTTTACCCTCGTCACATATATCTTTCTTTTTCTCATCATCTGAATCATCAGTATCGGAAATTTCTACCTCCATTGTACGGTCTGGAAATTCACACTTCAATAATGGCTTATGATCTACGAAAGCTGCGACCAATTGCTATGAAAATTAATATCATAGTGTAAATATCAAACAAAAATCTGTCTCTTACAATACCATATTAAGTAGTCAAAAATACGTATTTTATAAGTCAAACCTTTTGGTGTTCTAAAGCAACAATAAAACACTTTGTACATATCATACGCTTTTTCTTTTTTTCTGTATTCACTCCATAAAAAGCACATGCAAAAGAAGGTGCTAATTTCATATCTACTCCAGAAGAACATTCAAAGTTTACACAATTAGAATTACAAATTATTGAATTTCTATTTTTTTGTGTGTTATTTCCTGATGCTTCATCATCCGAAACAAGTTCAATGACTTCCATTTTGTACAATATTATTAAAAGTATTATAATCTTCTGGTAACTTGGAAACAAAGAAATATTTATTTATTTACAGCAAATATAATGACGTAAATGTAAATAAAAACAAATATATAGGTTAGGTAACTAAAATACTGATTAAGTATTAAAAATGTAAAAAAAGATAATATTTACCAAAGTAACAATTTTTACATTAATAACAGATAAATACAATTTCTTTAATACATTATTTGATGAAACTATTTAATGAAATATGTTCTTATTCGGCAACCTTTCCGAATTTTGAATTTAATTCATACAAAAATATTTAAATATTTTATATTTTGTTGATTCTACACATTTGACATTTTCTTTTTATATTTATTCATATCACGGGTGGTTAAAAAAACTTAATGATAATAAATAAAATGTCCATTATTAGTTTATTTACAACAAAACGATATGAAAGCCAGCCAAATTAGTGCCACCTACCAAATAACTAGCGCGGGAAACATTCATAATTTCAAATATAAATAGAGGAAATCCTGGTACAACTCATAATATATAATTTTTAAGTATTGGGGTATAATCAAAAAAGTAATTTATATATTAGTCAATCGAGATCTAGATACTAAATAACGCAATTAACAAATACGTTTATTGTTGTACAAAATGAATAGAAACATTAAAAATGCACATGTCTTGAATATCTCTTTTATTTTTATTTTATCATATTTAATCAATATGTATTGTATCTACCTAGCCATTAGTATATTTAAAAATCACAGTCTTAGTTGAAGAATTGACAGCAGAAAATACTATCTGTATCCTATCCATATAGCAAATGTTTACAATGTACATAGTTTGCTTCTGCATACATACACGTAGTATGTATCCTAAATGAATAATTATGTATATGTGTTATGTACAGTAAATTGGATTATGTTGATCTACACTTTCACTGTTGTGCGTAATTGTAATATTTTTGCCCATTTTCCATCAATATAGAATTTGTTTGTTTATGCACAATTGCATTCTCAATCATGATATTTAAAAATTCAGCTAAAATAAAAAATATTTAGTCATTAAATTTTTTGGTATTTTTTAACATTCTCGTAACAATTATGTACATTTAAACTGATAGCAGAAAATGTCTAAAATAATATAATTTATATAGTTTTCAATTATTAGATTTTGGTCTTCTGGATTTCAGAATTTACAAAATATACACAACACATCATCATGTACAAGGATAAAAGCATGCATTCCAATATTATCATAGGAAAATCAAAATTTGTAAGGAAGACCCAAATAATATTAGTCCTATACAAAATATAGAAAGAAAATTGAAACATTATTTGGTAAAAAACATTTTTGTACAAATGAATCACTGCTTTAAGATATCTTTGCAAATAGATGCTAAGAGTGTAATCTCGCTTATCTCATGTATTAGCAATATACTTAATTTATATAGTGTAGTAGATACTTTTAGATATCTAATACTTAATATATTAAGAATTATTCAGAAGATTTATTCGGAAATGATTTATAATGAAATATACCATCTATATTACTAGAAAATTGCAACTTGAATAATCTTCAAAGAATTATCAAGTTATATCATAACATTTAATGATATATATTCATTATAAATCTAATTCTAATATAAGTGCAAATGTACAAGATTTCTACTTTGATTTGAATATCTAGAAACAAAACTTAAAAATGATAAAACTTAATAAACTACTAATTATTCGATGGAAATTGGGCATTACATAATATTGGTAGGCTATTCTGATTTGACTAACTCTAATGAAATAATTTATTTATATAATTTGAATATATGTAAATTCCTTTACGATTTGATTTAAACTAATATGAAAATGATTCCACGATTATTCTTTCATTGTAATATTAATTGAATCTAAAATTAATATATACATTTTTACAAAATATTTTATAATAAAATATACTGCAAGAATAATTATACATTAACAAATATTTTAATGCATTAAAATATTAAAAACAGTTATCTCAAATAGAATAGCCTATATAATGTATACTTTAGAGATCTCTAAATAGTATATATCATATATTTACATCAAATTTCATTATTTACAGAAACAAAAGCATTATTACTTTTAATAAACATAAATTGATTTATGATTTAAAGTGGAATTTTCAAATAAAAGATGTACTAGTACGGGAAATACAACGTTTTGCGATTTCACTTATAGAATACAACTTGTATATATTATATAAATTATTCGTCGAATTACATGTGTTGTATTTTTACAAAGTAATCGTAGTGAATTTAAAACATTCTAGAGTTAAACATTATCATTGAACCTAATAAATAAATTTAAAAAATAAATATATTAAGTCAAAATATTTTTGCTAGAAAGAGAATAAACACACATCTAATAATATAATGAAAAAAATTAAGCTGTACAAGTTGTATCCTATAAAAAACATTGTACTTTGTTCTATACACAGAAAACATTTCTCTGCACATTATCTTTTGTTTAGTTCACGAATAAGTGAATTTAGAAAAATATTTTGTTTATGTTAAATGAATTAAATTTTCTACTTCTCTTATATGACACTAATATAATGTCTTTTATCTAATCATTGCAACATAATGATAAAAAAAAGGGCTAGCCTAGTTACAACTTCATTTAATATTACCTAGAAGTTATTATAGTTCATATTTCCCTTTTGTTTTTAAAATGTGGGTAAAAGATGTACCTTCAATATTTGATACTATAAAAGCAATTCAACTCTTTGGTTACACAAGGAGAGCTAGGTTGCATACTTTTCTTTTTAAATGACAATAATTAAATGCTCCATAAGTGCAACCACTGGAAAGTATTCTATTCTGATATTTCATTGTTTTTCGAAAATTTATAATCTGTGATTATATCATTAAAAATTGCAACAAATGTTAATATCCAATTTTAAAAAAGAAAGATATACAATCGTAACTCAGTCTGTGTAGTTTTTGAACTACAAACCACAATAGTGTATTTGCACTATACAAAAGATTATGTATATGTCTCTAGCTATTAAAATTAAATTATCCAACGGAGTAATATTTGTACCAGAAAAAAGAAGGCAATTCTTCTAGTTTCAATAACATAAAAGAAAAAAGATTGCAGTATTTGTAAAACGAATATTTACAAACATGGAATATAGATTATGAAATTAAAACTGTCTGCAATGGCAATCGATTAAGTATAGTAAATTCCATATAAAACATCTCTATCATATTAGAAAGACATATATACCATGAAAATGCTTATATTTTGCCATCTAATTCGGTACAAAAGACGCTTTTCTTTTTACCTAAGCTAAAAAGGGCACCTGATGATGATTTGAACAGTAAAATATGAATTTACTAGCTATAAACTTCTAACATGAAGACAAATATTCTACAAAAAGGAATGATGTGTGATGTACATTAACGATTAAAGTTTATGAAAAACGTCCAGGTTGTTAATACTTAGGTTGTTTAGAAGTAGCAAAACATCGTCTTGCTTGCGTAAAAGCATATATGTTTGTATATCTTTTAAAGTCTTAATAATAAGACTCCCAAAAATTATTGTGCACAAGTTAATGCACAAGTTAAAAAATTTCCTCTTTTCCAGATTTATAAATCAAAACAAAAAAGGAGAAAGAATCTTGAAAAACGAAGCACACTGAATGTTACATATATGAATGTATCAATATAAAGAATGGTATGCTTAATGTACCGCTCGTACGTATGCAGCATGCATGTGCAATACTGTAATGAGTGGTGTGTGTGGCACCAGGAATGTAACGTAATATATAAGGAAAACATTATATTATAAGCTGGCTGTCGTCAAACAGTAATACACGAGATCAGCTGCTGACAAAGTTGACTGTACTGTAATTGGTCCCCACTAATTCTTCGCATCTTAATGCCTTTTACTTCCTTCTCTTCTGATTCACATACTCTAAGTTCAATTTGAACACCACCTGGGTATTCTAAACTAAGCCCGCCACCTTTCACTTCTTCTCTAGAGAAGACAAATCCTTTTGGAGGGGCTCTTGCATCTATAATTTGTTTTACACGACCTAGTATAGCTTCTGAATTCAACCTACTCGATTCATCAGATAATGTAACTTCAACTTCTGTAGGTATTGACGTATTTAGTGGCCTACCGATACCGCGTGTAATACTAGGTCTCAATGGGTCACATGGTTCAGAGATGATGAAGCTAGGAAGAGGACTGTAATGAGGTAACGTATCTTCGAGCGAATCAGGCGATGGAGATGGTGAAGGTGAACAACTAATTAGTGTTACTTGTCCCCCAAGATCTGTTACAGATATTTGAGGTGGTACCTAGAACAAATAGAATATTATATAATATACATATTTCAATATAGAAAATTATAATTAAGCAACAATTTGTTAAATAAGTTTAACAATAAGAAAGTTATTTATTTACCCTTGGTATTTCTACAGGGTGTTCTTCTTGAATCATATCCAAAGCTGGACTGTTACTAGGCGAATAACTAACTGGTGTGGTAGCTGGTGATCTATGGTGTCTTAATGGACTCAAATCTAATGGTGTTGCTGGTGGTTGTGTTGGAGTACCATGAACTATGCTGCCCTGTACTGCTGCTGTAGTTAATCCACTTAAACCTAATAATAAAATGAATTATATTATAGTTTTAAAAAGTTTCTATTTAGACTTTATATATCATACAACAAACAACAAGACCAAAATACCTTGTGTGATTGCTGCTACCCCTCTTTCATGTACAGGAGACCCAGGAATACTTGCAGGACTATGTGATGGTGACGCTAACCTTTGCAATTGTTGATATTCTTGTTGAAGTGCCTGAATCCCAGGTCCAGGGGGACCAGAACCTTCGGATGCTCTTCGAACAGGAGAATATCTTTCTGTAGAAACATGAGTACTTGGTTCCTTATATGAATCTCTGTTGCCTACTAAAAACAGCAAAACAAAATAATGTATTATTTAATTATTATAATTATACAAATCACACATTTGTATATATGGTATAATATAAATAAGCATGTAAATGTGTTAACAACGAATGTACAATACTTATAGTAATTCGTTTTTCTATTTATACAAAACGCAAAAAACCACACAAAAATTACCAGTGCTAGTATGATACAATGGATTCTTCTTAGCATGTGTAGATCCTCTAAGATGTGTTGGTAACAGCCGTGATGGGAGGTAAGCTCTATTCATCCTAGCTTCCACCTCCATTACCATTTCCGGATTTATAACTACATGCATATTACCAACCAACGAGGCATGGTAGTGCAGTAGACACAAAAAACCATGCAAAATCAAAAATAAAATCAAATATAATGAAGTACATGGCAGATAAAATGCACATGTATATTATTTAAATAAAATTATATATGAATTTAAAATAAAATTATTATTCAAATATATTTACATATAGTATGTAACATTATACTAGTAGTGATAAATAATACACAATGATTATAATATTTATTGTAACAATATAAAATTTTGTCACATAAGGACATTTATCATGCATACCATTGTCAAAATAAAGAAACAAAAATACATACCAATATGCAAATATTGCAAAAGCAAAGATATAAACAAGGCATGATAATACTTACAACTTAGAAATGAAGAAATATAGCAAGCTTTTAAACTAATTGATACAGCAAATCATAATAATCAACTTTCGTCGAAGTGATATAAAACATGTCGTAATAAAGTGCATTGATGATGTGCACACAAATACCTGAAAAGGATAATCCACAGTACCTGGTCTTTGCATAACGGCAGTAACACCACTTCGTCTTCTTCTATCGCTACCACCACTTCCACTTCCACTATTATTACCATTTGCATCACCATTTCCACTATTAACTCCAACATTTAATGACTGAGCACATGGTACCAAAGTTGGACTTCCACTTTGTATCTATATACAACATGAACAAATTAGTCGTGCCGCAAACTAATTTTTTAATAAATATTTCATAGCGTCATAGTATTTATTTTTCTTACAGGTTGTAAGTGTTCTCTACTACCAGGTTGACTCCATCCTCCATCTTCAGTACCACCAGAATTGCTGCCATGTTGTTGATAGAAGACATGAAGATTAGCTCCACCATCCGAAGCTCTTCTTCCAAAACTCCCTGCTGTAATTAATAAAATGTTTATTAAAAAGTGAAATGATTTATTAAAATAAACTGTACTATATATTACTTACTTGCTCCCATCACAGGAGGAGGCTTTAATAAATGTTGATCTTTGATTTGAAAGTTTTGAGGAGGTTGATGTTGTACTAAAGGAAGGTTTAAGGGTAGATTTGTATGAGGTAACACTTGAGGATCAGTATTATTATATTGTAGTATAGGAAGGAGTCGTAATGCAGGATCGCCTGTAGTATGGTTATAGTTATAAGGATATGATGTTGGTGGCTGATGAGCTGTATCACCAGGTCCAACTGTGTGTCTTCTTGTTGTGTGATAAGGTGTGCCAGGTGTAAGTTGCAATCCACTTCTTTCTTCTGTTTCTGCTTCTGTATCACCAAACTTTTGAACAGCAAAGAAGAAGAATATGATTTTGAAATACATGCTGCTAGCTAACAGAATAAAATGCAATATTTACCTTTTCTAACTGATGTGCTCCATCAGGAGCATAATCTCCTGGTATACTTTGAATACTAGGTAAACTAGGCATTGTTGGTTCTAATCGGTCAACAAGAAGATTATATATTGCTGACACATGGTCAAAAGCATTTCCTTGAACTGCTTTTAACAATGTTTCTGGACTAAGCCCTGGTAATCTTAACATATTTTCTATCACTACCTGATTTAATTGTGGTGGCACATTTTCAGAATTACACCTGAGAACATATATTAAAATAAATAAAATACCTTTTTCATATATTTATTGTACGTATTTTATTGATATTTATATATTACCCTCCTGGTTCAGGTTCTGTTGTACCATCTCCACCCATCCAAGAGTGTGCTAAAATTTGTGAAATACTTAAACGTCGTTCTGGTTCTACTACCAACATATGCCTAATCAGTTTCTCACATTCTACAAAAAATTGATATATTAGTCAAATGTATATATTTAAAACACATAATGGAGTACAATATGTTAAAATTATATAAATTTGTACATTTACCTGCAGACATAAAAAATGGTATTCTGAATTTCCCTGAGATTACTACAGAACGTAGTAGTTGCATTGTGGGTCCATCAAATGGTAATGCACCACAAACCAACACATACAAAACAACACCTAGGCTCTATAATTACAGATGAAATATTTAAATGATAAGAATTTTTTGTTATTTTAATACATTGTAATAATAATATGACATACCCATACATCAGCCCTTGGGCCATCATAGTGCTTTCCTTCAAAAATTTCTGGAGCAGCATATGGTGGGGACCCACACCAGGTGCTAAGTGGAACACCTGGAGTATATTCATTACTAAATCCAAAGTCTGCAAGTTTTATATTATTGTCTGCATCAAGTAGTAAATTCTCAGCCTAAAATAATAATATGTACATAGTCATTTTATATAAAAATACTAACAATTTTTTCATTTTTTTGAATTTTTCATAAATTTTTGAAATATTTTAAAAATACATTTTTTTGTATTTAAACCTTAAGATCTCGATGAACAACTCTCTGTTGATGAAGGTAACGAACAGCAAGAACAATTTGACGAAAAATTCTTCTTGCTTCTGGTTCTGGCATTCTTCCATTCCGTACAAGGTGATCAAATATTTCTCCTCCTGGAGCATATTCAGTAACTAAATATATCATCTTTTCTGTTTCCATTACTTGGTACAATCTTATAATATGTGGATGCCTTAATCGTTTCATTATATGTACTTCACGAAAAATTTTTGCTAGATTTTCTTCATTTAATTTTGTTTTATCTATTATTTTAATAGCAACCTATAACAGAAATATACATATTACGAATTTATGACTGTTAAGAAATATCACAAACAAGTAACGTCTACTGTGTTCAGTTTAATTTAATATTTTGTTATTTTAAAAAGCTTAAAGCACAACATGATCATTAGTAATATATATCATCTATTAACACAAAATGTTTACAAATTTTTCAAAGCACATAAAAGATCATTAAAGAAAAGATGTATTTTTTATATAATTCATATTTCATTATAAAAATTAATTGCATTACAGTATCAGAGAATTAATATATAAAATTGTAGTAATATAATATATTTGATTTAATTATTACATGAAAACAGGAAAACATACAAAGAGGAAAAACAAGACGAATGAATGCAAATTAAAAAAAAATACTACATTCATAGGATCATATAGAATCAATACATATTGAATCAATAAATTTCTATATGAACATTAATTGACGGTATTTTTATTTTTACATTTCAATGATATCCAATCTATTATCATTAATAATGATTTGAAAAAACATCCAACGAACATATTTCAATCGATGTAATAGTATCTGTTGGTAACATAGGTTCGCGAAACATTCTTTCAAGTTATTAGCTCTCTTCGTGTTTTGACATATTGTTATTACATAGAAAGCTTTTATAATGCGTAAAATATGATATAATTTATATGTCCATGCCGTTATCCAAAGATATAACGACAAAATGACGGGTGTTCGTGTTTGTGAGAAAAATGCGTTAACAATGGACTTACCTTCGATTTAGTCACAACGTGGGTGGCCATTTTAACAACGGCAAAATTTCCCTTGCCAATAGTCTTTTCCAATTCGTAATAACCGACACGAATAAGTTTGTTGACAGAAAATTCTTGCGAAACTTCATTGTGCGACGTCGTCGCGGATGCCATTTTTTAATCACTTGTCTCGCTCAACTCGTTACCAATCATTTACTGTTTAGTACATTAATATTTCCGCTAGAGGTGCTACGGCTAATCGACACTTCTGCCATCTAGTAAAATAATTCAAATTAAAAAATCAGAAGAAATCAAGTATTATTATCAATTGCGAAAAAAAATCCTAAAACGATGTTTCGTATAAAAATGATTTATAGGATAGAATAAATGAAATCTGTAAAAAGAGTTCATTAATTATCCATAGTTATTGATTATATGCATTGTTTGTTTACTTTTTTTACGTAGTTATGAGATAAATCCTTATACGCCATCTATGCAAGTAAATATTATTCATGAAAATTAATAAATAGAAATATATAGATTTGAGTTCGTTGATCCTTTTTTTTTAAGTTCACAGAGCATTGAATGTATTATCCTTAGTTTGTATACATACATGTAAAACATCTTTACATATATGAAACATAAAAAACTGTCGCTTGTTTCTTAAATAAACTAATAGATTTTTCATTAAGCATTCATTTTACTTTTAAGTAGTTTCTCAAATATGACAAAAATATATTAAATATTAATATTTTCAGCAAAAAGGAATCTTCGATGAAAACTTTTCATTATGACATATTCTATTTTCATCTAACTTCTTCACTTCTATGTCGTTGCTATAATCACAGTATTCACCGCGAAACTGCTACGTAGACGAAAACAGATTGTTAAACGCTGTCAGAAATGGTATTTTAGTTAGAATGTTATAGAAAAAAAATTGAATTGTTTTAGCAGGTACAATAGAACTGATAACTTAATATTAAATGGCAATGGGAAAGTATTAATTCGATGAAGTAAATACCTTTCATTTATTCAAAAAATACATCTTAGAAAATGGAAGAAAGTACAATACTATGGATGCTTTCACTGGTAATGTTAGTCGGTTCCTGTATAGCTGGATCCTTGCCATTAGTCATGAATTTATCTGAGGTAATGTCCTTTTCATTTGACGATAGATGAAAAGAACAATTTTTTTATCTATCATTTTCTATGATTGTCATATACTTAAACTACTGATTACAGATTCTACAAAGAACCCCATGATCATGAACATCATGAACCTTTAATCTTTCTAGGATAAATTACAACTGGTTTCGATACTTGGTGCTGGACTTCTTGTAGGCACTGCGCTAGCTGTGATTATACCTGAAGGTATAAGAGCATTGTTTACTGATGGAAGCAATAGTGATCAAGGAGTTCAAAGTTAGTATTTCACTATAACATTTATAATGAAATAGTTTTTTATATATGATAAACATACATATTTTGCATCTTTTTTATAATATAAGATATTAATATTTATATTTGTAATAAACAAAAATATTTTTCATATTTTGTATTTTAGTTTTATATGAAAAGCTATATGTACAGCCAATTAAAATACTTGAAATTCCTTTAGATTTAATTTGATATTATTTCAATAAAACTTAATATTTTTGACCTTCATTTTTTAGGTGATCCTCACTCCTTAATAGGTATTAGTTTAATACTTGGTTTTGTATTTATGCTACTGATTGATCAATGTTCAGCTAGAAGAAGTGGAGTAAGAGAAAGGAGTGTCACTGCCACCTTAGGTCTTGTAGTTCATGCAGCAGCTGATGGAGTAGCATTAGGAGCTGCTGCAACTACATCAGAGGCTGATGTAGAAATAATTGTTTTTTTAGCAATAATGTTACATAAGGTAAACAAAATAAATTAAGTAGTTTTCCATGTCTAAGAAGAAGAATGTTAAAAATATATGTAGTAAGTGTTAAATAAATAACTCAGGTATTTTTTACAGGCACCTGCTGCATTTGGTCTGGTATCATTTTTACTACATGAGGGAGTAGATAGAAAAAAAATTGGTAGACATCTTTTAGTATTTTCTTTAGCTGCACCTTGTCTTGCTCTTGTAACATATTTTGGTATTGGGAAGGTAAATTGTTTTAAAATTAAATAATGAAATTATTCCATAATATATATTCTTAGAACATTAATGTAAAATTGATATACTTATATATATTTTTAGGAAGGGAAAGAAACACTTAGTAATGTTAATGCAACTGGAGTAGCAATGTTATTTAGTGCAGGTACATTCCTATATGTTGCAACAGTACATGTTTTACCAGAACTAATGACAAGAAATAGTGGCAACTATACACATCTACCAACTGCCGAAAATGTTGCAGTGTCTTCTTCTGGACTAAAAGTTAAAGAAATATTAGTTTTAGTATTGGGCTCCCTTTTACCTGTATTAATTACGAATGGTCATCATCATTGACAAAATATCATACAAAAAATACATCTTTTTTTCACTATGTGTAATATAAAATGTCCCTCTCATTAAAAGGTATAATATTTTAATATATTCCATGATTTTTATATAAAATCATGAAGTGACAACTGGAAAGTTCGTCAATTCAGACACCTGTTTCAATAATAATCAAGAGATATACTTTTATGTACTGTACATAATTGTAGAAAGGGCATATCATATTATTATATATTTGTATAAATTTAAAGATAAAAGAGTAAAACACAGAGTTATATAAAATAACGTAAAAAACATTTCTATCAAGTTTTCATTTTCCAATGAAACTTCATTAATGTTATTTATTAGTAAATAACATTTGAATATAAAAAATAAATTAAAGAACTTTTTTATTGCTCCATATTGATTATACTACAAAACTTTTTTGTATTATACTTTTAAAGTTTTGTTTTATTGACTATACTATAAAAGATATGTTTTAAAAAATATATTTCATATTGTAACATAGCAGTACCTGATTAATAATATAACATACTACAATTAATTTATTTCATCTATTAAAACCTATATTTTTAATTTTTATATAAAATATTTTAAGAAATTATAGTAGGAAGTTCTTTATACACATGAGATTTTGGAACCGTAAATTATCTGATTCTTATCTAAATATACGTTATTTTATAAGGATAGATTGAAATAATTTTAAAAAAATTGTTATTATATCAATCCATTTATTTATAAGAATACTACAAAAATATATAAATAAATATAACATCTGACATACAGATATATATATCTTTATGCAATACATTTCTTTTTACTAGTCTAAGTTGCAACATTAAGTTAAAATTTTTTGTATCTTTCAGTACTTTTGCTTTGATACGTGACAGCTATAGTGTGTCATCAATAACTCACATTGCTAAATTTTTTAGTATGATTAAAGTAAGATAAATTTCATGGATTAAGAAATATTTAACAATATGAATGACTTAGATGTCAGACAAAAGTGCGTAGATATACTAAAAATATTTTGCAAAAATTATATATATAAAATTAAATACATATGTATTTAAATCTATTACGGCTCTCAAAACAAAATATACATATAAAATTCGCATGGTAGTCAATATGTTAAAGTGAAAGAATAAAATACCTGTGTAGACAAGCAGAAAGAAAATTTGTATAAACACAAAATATAATTGAATTCAATATACATACTTGTACAGAGGTTACAAAAAGTATTGATATACCCCAGTATTTAGTACCTGATTATAGTACCCACACACTAATTAATTTAATCTAAGTATATAAAATTTCGTACCATTTAATAGTACATATTTTCATATGGTTACAAAAATTTAATACTATAAAAATAAAATGTAGAACTCGATTAAAAAACGCTTCATTGGAAAATAAGAACATGTGTTAATATTTCTTGTAGCCACTGTAATTTTCAAACGTGAGAGTAATATTTCGAATTTAAGCGCTAGTATAGTTAGTATGTAAGTACATGCTGTTCTGAAACTGGAATGACGATCGTGTCCTTTATTATCACAAGCCGTGGTGGAACACACAGCTGTAATTCACAACAATGGTGGTGCCGGTCGTGTTTTAGGTTAAAGTTGCGTGGTTTTCAGTAACTTTAGTCCAATTAGCATTGTGAAAAATGGACAATAGGATCACAATATGTGACCCAGACGAAGAAGAAATTAACAATGAAATATTTCGGGATATCGAGCCAGTCACGTGGATCAATGATGATCCGAACTATGATTTGGATGAGATCAACATGTTCTTCCATAGGGTGGATTCAGATCAGATTATATACGAAGAAAAAAAGAAAAAATGTAAATTTATCGGTAAATATGTTATGGGTGATGTTCTTGGTGAAGGTAGTTACGGAAAGGTGAAAGAAGTGTTGGACTCAGAGACACTTTGTCGAAGAGCCGTGAAAATTTTGAAAAGGAAGAAACTTCGTAGAATCCCAAATGGAGAGCTTAACGTTCAACGGTACGATTAACAAATTTTAATATTTCCTTTATATCTTATTTATTCATGAAATAAAATGGATTAAAACAATTTTTAATTGCTAATATTATGCAGTCAATCTGTTGAATTTTGTAGATATGATACCACATGATTTCTGTTATATTAAATCTTATTTTTTATTTGTACAAAACACAAAGAAAGAGGAATATTTACTCTTATGATATTCATATTAATCCAACAAGAATGAATGTATAAAATAAAATAATACATGTAATGTAAACATTTATATTATTAGAATTGTTAAAAGTTTAATGTAACATTACATAACATTATAAAACTTATAACAATTATTTTAGTATATACAATAAAATTAAAATTTATGTGTGTATTATTATTCTTAATGTAGTTTATTTAAAAAGCACAATGTTAGAAATCATAAATATTTACTGGCAATTTATAATTTATACAATATCTTAGAAAAGAAGGCTACACTGATACATAAAAGTAATATATATCTTTTAAGACATATATATGATTACTTTCTAGAATTCTAAATATTATTTGTTCACATTCATTAACAGGGAGATAAGACTATTAAGGATATTAAAACATAAGAATGTAATTAACCTTGTAGATGTTTTATATAATGATGAAAAGGAGAAGATGTACCTAGTTATGGAATTTTGTGTATGTGGATTACAGGTAAAGTTCAAAAGCCTTACATGGTTTATTTTAGAATGTGTTATACACATATGCCTTTATAAATTGATGTTTGATTATGTTTAAAGTTTTAGTGCAATCCGTGTGATAATTAATTCAACATTTCTAAATATTTGTAATGCTTTTATAAACATTTAAAAAATTTTTTACTATATATTATAACAATATTTAAAACTGATTTATCTTATATATTCAGTATAAGAGTAAAAGATATAGTTTTAAAATTCATTTTTTACTGGAATAAGTATCAATAAACAGTATATATAACAAAATTAATATTTTCATCGAATTAACTCCATATGATATAATTTTTGTAATTTAGTACAATAGTTTTTTATACTTTAAAATCTGTTATTTTATGTAAATTTTATGTATAATAAAAACCTGCATGGAATTAACAACAATTAGATTTCTATTTATTAGATTTTTTGCAGGATATGTTGGGAAGCACACCTCTTAAGAAGCTTCCAATTTGGCAAGCACATGACTATTTCTGTCAGTTACTGGATGGTTTAGAATACCTCTACAGCAAAGGGATAGTACATAAAGATATAAAACCAGGGAATTTATTATTAGCATTAGATGGCACATTGAAGATTAGTGATTTTGGAGTTGCAGAGGTATATATTTAACTTATTTTTTTTTTATTATACTAATGTAATATTTAAATTCAAGTGTTTCAACTTAATAAAGTTAAAGTTTGTATTAAGAGAATAGATCATAAACTAAAAGATGAGATTGTACAATTTTTTATGTTTTTATTAGGCATTAGATATGTTTTCTGAAGATGATACATGTAAAATGGGACAAGGATCACCAGCATTTCAGCCTCCTGAAATTGCAAATGGCTGTGAAACATTTTCTGGTTTTAAAGTAGATATATGGAGCAGTGGAGTTACATTGTAAGTATACTTCTCTATAAATTATATTTATTTACCTGTTGTGTTAAAATAAGTTATATTTACAAATCAAATTCTATTTTTCATAAAATATAATATAAGGGAATTTAGCAAACACTTTTTAATAAGATTATAAATATTTTATAGGTACAATATAACTACAGGTCAATATCCTTTTCAAGGCGATAATATTTATAAATTATATGAAAATATAGGAAAAGGTGAATATACTATACCTGAAGAAGTAGAAGAGCCACTAAAATCTCTTATACAAGGAATGCTGCAGAAAGATGCAGATAAAAGATTTACTTTGCAACAAGTTAAAAAACACCCATGGACTATATGCAGGCATCCTAAAACACAAGAAGAAGTGCCTATACCTCCTCTTAAAGGACATAAATGGCACAGCATGACCGTACTACCGTACCTGATGGAGTATCATTACGGAGGTGACGACAATCCTACGTATTATACCGAACATCAGCTAAATGGTATGTATTTTTATTCTTTTTTCTTTTTAATTAGATTTTTTGCATTGTGCTATGTGTTATTGTATTTATGTATTAAAGCTTAAATTTTTGTTGCGATAATATTTGATATTAATTTGTATTCTCACAACTAACAGAAAGGTAAGATAAAACCTGCATGTATAAAGACACCAATAAGAAATATACAAATTAGATGTTAGTACATTTATGGTATAATACATTACAGTTCATAAGTAACATTTATGCAACGATTTGTTAATTATATTATTTTATAATTGAATTAATAATTTTATCCAATACAAACGTTCTATAACTGTATTTTAACAAAATTAGCGTAATATTTGTACATATTTATTTATAAATTAAGATATGTCTTGCATAATTTGTATAGATTATTTCAAATTGAAGATAAATGAAATTGTTATTAAAAGTTGGTCAAAAACTTGTCTATCTTTTTTATATGCATTGTTAGAAAACAAATATCATTAAAGAGAATATATATTTATACAAATTATAATTATAATAAAAGTACATAAACACTTGAATAAAATACAGCTTTTGCTTTTCAGATTCTAAACGGAATACTGAACAATCTTTTTCAAATCGACTACTAGTATTCTTATCAAAGACATGCACCATTCTGTAACAATGACACGCTTATATCTACCTATGATGTTGCGAGCTGACAAAAACGGGTACTCTCTATATAGTGTATACCCTGTTTTGCCCCTATGCCTTTTGTAACATCTAAAGTTATATATAAATTAATTATGGAATTAAAATCTTTAACTCAACAATGTTTTCGAATAGTTCTATGTATTAGCTTTTGCAATGTGTCATGCATATTTTAAACTCTGTGTAGTAATATTATAACTATTGCAATGATGACTTGTTTTGTATATTGCACGATTAACTATAGTTATTATATTATATACATTTAAAAATAAATAAAATTAACCCTCATAATATAAATTTATAAACAACTACTAAATAAGTTTGTCTTTTTTTTGTCCAGAAGAAAAACGGCTTCAAGAAATGGACAAAATTAGTGAAGACCAAAAAACTACTTGGAATAGTCACAACAGCAAACCAAATTCACATCAAAGTAAACGGCGATGGCGTAAACCAATTTCGTGTATTAACGTTAAGAAATTTCCGTCTTGTAAGCCATCGTGATTTGACTCATTGCCATGCTTATCTTTTATTATATATTTTCCTGACTATGTCAGATACAAAGTTTCTCTGCAATGGAGATGACTGAAAATTTAATAAATGCTGAACCGTGCTAGAATAACGACCCAGCTACAGCTCGAATTGAGTATAAAATTTGAACTAATTCAAAAACATTGAAAATGTAAACATTTGTGATATTAATATTAAATAGTCATAGTAAATAATTCATTATGATCTATTAATTATGAGGTTAATGACTCGACATCCAAATAAAGTGATTTTCTTTCATGTGCCATAATGAAGTTACGATTATTAAGGATATCTGTTGTTAAACGTCTTTTTTGTACAATTTCTTTCTTTTTTTTATTAACTTAGGCGATAAAAAGATTTAAAAGGCGACACAGAGAAAATTATAAAATTATTTTTAGTATCCTTTTCACAATCATCATTTTGCTATTGTTCTATTACTCTCACATTTTATAAATTAAAAAAAGCATGTTACTCTGAAAGGAATATGTGTGAGTTTTTTACTAACTTTGACATTGTAAGAGTTTGTACTCGTTTTTATCTCTTCAGTGGAAAGCAGAAACTTTTGTTTATTAAACAAGCTTATTTATATAGTGCATCAACAAAATATTTGTAATATAAAAACTTTATGACCGATGTTATAATGGGGGATAAGGTTATTCGAGCATACAAGGAGAATGTTTGGTGCTGACTAATATCAAACATATGTCACAAATATTGTTTTAAATCGACATTGAAACTTTCCTCCAATATATGTACATGTTAAAAATATTTTATATATAATTGTTATTTAGAAAATATGATCTGTGTTTGTAGACTGCATATATATTATAGTATTATCATCGTGAGATGACTTATAAACACTTAACGCAATTCTTGTAACATGACTTAATATAAAACATCGATTCTTCTATAATACAAGAATATTGAGGATTGTTTCACACATACTTATAATAGATATTATTAAAGCGTACTTGAGTATCATTAAGGATAAATACAACATTGTTGATTTATATGTCTACTTTTAAATTTTGTATTAAATATTCCATATTCATGCTTTAAATATTACACCAAGTATTGCCAATGGGGTGTGATAAATTTGGTGTGTATAAAATCTTTGTACAGGAACACATTACATATATATATTTCAAGTACGAATTGTAAATGTAACAGTTAAAAGATATACGACCATTTCGACGTTTAGATATATTATGTATCTAATACGCTTCCACAATAGAATTATTTATTTCAAGAAAGAAATATCAACAAAAACTTTATTGCAGGAATAAGAAATATTCTTTTTAGAATAAGCGAAGATCAACGATATCGATATCGATGTTATTTTAAATATGCTTATTTCGCCTGCGCAATTTATACAAAAATAAAATCATAAATTATTCTCTTTCTCTCTTTCCTTGATGGAATTAAGGTGCCTAAATACTGCCAAGCACTGAAAGCACATGGAAAATAGTTATACTTTTTATGATTGTACATATTATAAACAACAAAGAATTATAATTATTTTTAGTTACATAAAGAATGAACGAAATAATAATTAAGTAGGAGTTCATATCAAATTTATGTGATAATCAAATCTTGCTTTTCTGGTTAAAAACTGTTTACTGTAAAATTTATTGTATATGTTACTTTAAAGGATATGAGGTATTAGATAAGAAGTGTATGATAACGTTATGGGGAAATAGGGAATATTGATGACATCAAGTTTGGATACTGCTTTGTTAATTACCTTTGATTGAATATTTGTTATTTTACTTATATTTTTCAAATTTAGTAATATGCAAAATAAAATTAACAAAACTGGTAGTAAATTTAACAAAAAAAGGACATATACACAAAAATATATGTATACTATTTTTATATATCAATAGTATATAATGTCCCCCAATATTTGTTTCAATTGTAAACTTCTTTTTTCCTCAAATATTAATACAAAGTTATAACTAAAAGGTTAAAAAAAACTATTAAAATTAATGGAGTGATCTTTTAACGTGTTTAATTATCATGCTATAATAAAATTTGAATAAAATAGTTTTTATAACAAATGTAATTTGTTACTATTGATTTTTAATATAATTTTTAATATTTCTAACGTAAATAATTTAAATTAAATAGTAGATATCATCATAATTTTAATTATTAATACAAATGAAGTAAAATTTGTAAATAAGATAATAAATATAACGCGATACAGACCCAATGCAATGTAGAATTGCATGAAAAATTTAAGCTATATCATTATAACATACTGTATGCATATTTAAAAACCGATCAGTATAAAAATTAAAAATTATTGCACAATTATATACACTAATGTAATTACATAGTTTGTAATTTTTAATTGTAATATAATCACATTTGTATACAAACTATCAAAACAAAATAAGAGTAATTACCAAGTGAGCGACATTATGATGATTATTATTATTATGTTTTATTTTTTATGTATAAATTACTAATTAGGTAAAATGTAGATAGATAATAACATCTTTAATCACTATACTCGATCAGATTTTATTTTACTTTTACACATATTACATATGTCATAAATTTATTATTGCAATATATTAACACAGATATGATTCAGATTACATATTTATCAAGTATAACAACATATTTAATATTGATATACAGCTTTTCTTGTAGACAATTTAACTGTATATAAATATATATGTCAAATTAAATGAAATTATTCAATACATTTTCACTACATAGAGAAAGTGACATGAAACAAATTATTTAAATAACTTACACAAAATAAATTACTTATTTATAACATATAATTTCAGAATTAAATATTAATTTATCTAAAATAAAATTAGTTTTCAACTTTAATTAATAGAAAATATTCATCTTTTCATATATTTCTTACAATTGCAAAAAAAGTAAATATTTCTTGGAATGGTTTTGTTTATCTCTAAGAGGCATTAAGTGTAGATGCTACAAACATCAATATTAACGCACATACATACATACATACATTTACAACTAGAATTACAGCAAACTGTAAAGTAATAATAAATACATAGCAGATTGTTGTACATTACATACAAGTGAAGGCATACAAATATATTTTTATAATACGTGTAACTAATTTTGATAATGGATAAACAATTATGTTTATTGCTTATAACATTGTTAGAAAACATGTTACTAATATAGAGTAAACTGATTTTATGATAGACTATAATAACAAATTAAAACTAAAGGAAGCATTTACTTCATCTTTTGCAAAGATACACGTAAATTTCATTTCTGCACAGCTATAATACATAGTGCCCATTTCATATATAATAAAATTATATGTGAATGATACTATATACTATATTATGTTAAATGTGAAGTAAACTTTTAGTTTTCACAAGAAATTAAAAATTAAAAATTTATGTAATAATATATTGCACATATTTAATTGTATTATTACTTAACAAAAATTTTCATTTTTCTTGGCTATTATATTTGCATCTTTTTACATTGTGTATTTTACATATTTTTAAATTAATGGAATTATCTTGGAACTTTAAAGCAAATTGTTTTCAAGTACTTAAAAAAAATACAATTAAAAAATTATGAATACTGTATGTTCGACAGAATCGTTTAAAAAAATAGTAGAAAATATCATTTTTACATAAAGCATATGCATAACATTTATAAATAATTAAAATGCTTTACTTAAGTATTCCTATGATATATATACCTCACACAATTGTACCTAACCTTTCCGACTGGTATAGATTTCATATCTATGTAAATGCAAATTTCTTTGTTATGTTAAATTCATTTCTACACAAATAATTACAGCTTTATATACTTAGTACTCCAATCCACCTTCCTCTTCTAATTTTGATAAGAATTTTGAAACTCTATAATTTGGTTCCACTTGACGTGCCATGTCTACTAAGCATAGCAACTTCTTTATACCAATAAAAACTCTGAAAGAAAAATATACAAATCATGCTTTCGACATTGATAATTTTTTAGTATAAAGACATACCGTTTTCCCAGAAGTTTGGCATGTAAAGATACTATTTCATCTTTACTAAATAGTTCCACTTCCTCTAAAACGCTTAAGAGATGGTCAGGAGTAGATAAATTAGGTACATGAAGAGTTGTACTAAATGCTGACAACATTTCCATATCGTCTAAAACTTGTCTAAAAAGGATATGGTAATTATATTAATAAAAATATATATTGTATTATTATCTTTAAATGTCATTATATTAACATTTAGTATTTTACCTACGACTCGTAGTACAAAGTATTAATAATTTGCGACCACGCGGTGGTTGTTTCTTCAGTAAAACTAACAGCGCTTGTAAAGTCAAATTAGAATATCGTGGTCCAATGGAACCATAATCTAACAAACGCTCGATATTATCAACTAAAATGCAACTAAGTTGTGAACGATATGCATCGTCAAATATCTAAAAAAAACATATATATATATACCAAATATTATTAAATATATTATAATTAGAAAATACTCATTTTATATTTACCTTTCGAATTAAAAGACATTTTGCAGATTCTGTAAAACCAACCATATCTTCTGGTGTACATACTTTGACAAATGGGAAATCAGAATTTTTAGCTATTTGAGCAGCAAGTGCTGTTTTTCCACTATTCGGCGGTCCTTCTAACAAAACTGATACAAGACCAGAACCTTCTGTA
Source organism: Bombus terrestris (assembly GCF_910591885.1). Lineage (NCBI taxonomy): Eukaryota > Metazoa > Arthropoda > Insecta > Hymenoptera > Apidae > Bombus > Bombus terrestris. The sequence goes on along the minus strand of NC_063280.1, from coordinate 8,077,566 downwards.
GAGCGTGCCTCTTGAATATATAAATTGCCATCAGACAAAATTTCTGCCACTGGTTTGCCCCAATTAATAATTCCACGTATAAGAAGATGATCTAATGCTTCTGCACTTGTACCAAATGCCTATAACATAAAGTGTATTAGACAATGATACAAATATTAATAAAAAATATGTAATAAAATATAAATAAAAGTTACAGCTTTCTGTTAATAACATTTGAATTTTATTAAAAATTACTTACGGGTTTAACATCATTTTCCAAAGCATGAAGAAAATCTGCCCTGGAAACCATAAGTTTTTCCATTGCAGCAGGATCTACTTCTACCTTACTAGAAGCTTTGATTAATCTATTCATAGCAGTACTTTGTGCAGCTCTAACTAGACCTTCTAATTCTGCACCACTGAAATTTTTAGTTAATGTAGCTAATTCTTTTAAATCAACATCTGGTGATATCTTCTTATAATCTCTCATTCTAGATGTGTGAATATTAAGTATCTGAAATCTTCCATGTTCATCAGGTAAGCTAATTTCCATTTGTACCTGTATGTATACAAATTTTACTTAATTAAGTAAATGGTCTTTGGAACATTATTTTTAAAGCATACTTGATACTAAGAAGAATACCTCTAGTCTACCAGGTCGTAATAAAGCTTCATCAATCATATCTCTTCTGTTAGTCATACCAATAACGAGAATATTATTTAGCTGCTCTACACCATCTATTTTTGCGAGCAACTGATTTACAACAGTATCGTGAACCCCTGTATTTCCGGCAACACTACCTCGAGATTTACAAATAGCATCAATTTCGTCAAAAATAATTATATGTAATCCACTATTTGGTCCAAGCTAAAAATGAATATTTATTTATTAGTATACTAGTAATAACTTGTATAAAATACCTAATAAAGGTTGAAAATATCTTCATACCCTCTTCTCCTCCTCTTCAGCATCAGCAAATAATCGTCTAATATTAGCTTCACTTTCTCCAACATATTTATCCAAAATCTGAGGGCCATTGACGATTTTAGGTTCTCTAGCATTTAACATAGTCCCTATTTGCCGTGCCATTAACGTTTTACCTGTACCTGGTGGGCCATAAAGTAAAATTCCTTTCACATGTTTACAACCCAATTGAGTAACAATTTCTGGTGGAAAAACTCGTGATGCAAATGCCCTCCGAAAAATAGCACTGAATTCTTTATCTAAACCACCAATTCCCATTTTTTGGAAGTCCCAATCTGGATTGATAATTGATTGGCGAACGACTTTCCCCTTTGCTTTACCAACAAGGTTTAAGCTTGAATTTTCTGCTTTTTCAAACTGTATAACAGTGTCACCCAAACAACGTCCCATTTGAGTCTTTTTAGGTGCTGTATTTTGTCCAGAACTTATAGCAGATAAATCAGCAGCTTCCAAACTTTTAACTACAAGGCCAAGCATTTTTTTATCCTTGAACTGAAACACCAGCTGTTGACCCACGGTGAATGCCTGCCCCGAAAATTGTAACAAAAAATCTTTAGCCATTTCATCAGTGTTATATGGTTCCAAAGTAGTCCTAAAATAAATTGTATCATAAATTTTCTTACAAGTGCCATTTTTTTAAACTTTTCATGTAATGTACATACGATTTTTTTTGTAAAAAGTCTGCTTCCAAGACAATAGTGCATAAACATTCTGTACTTGAGGTAGGATTAAAATGATACGGTCGTACTTCAATTTCCTGATTAAGGGAAAGAGTGGCCCATTTTCTCTGAGGTAAACTAAATCCAACAGTTCCCCTAGGTACTTCATGATGTCGTTTTACAGTAAATACAAAATGATAATTTGGTGCGGTGGTAACTTCAATATGCCTAAAAAATACAATCATGTTAAACTTATCTCTAAAACTCTAAATTACAAATTAAATTAAATTGTTTATTTTATACAAATTTGAAATTTTGAATTATGTATCAATATGTACTCAATATCTTATATATAAGATTGATATATAACAATTACGAATAAAAAGATAAATTAAATTACATTTCAATTTAATTGCTTTAAAGTCTTATCAAAATCTATATATGTATTCATATATGTATACATAGACACTTGAGCTTTAAATCTTATTATAGGTAACAAATCAATAAATTAATAAGATACCTTTACCTGACATCATCTGGGAAGTCATCTGGATTGATTATAGCACAATTTGTAATACTAAGTTCATCAGTAGGACACCTTACTGCTTTCATCCTCTATGAAAAAAATAAATTTTACGATTAAAAAAGTGAATCATACTTATTGACAGCATATCACTTTCGTAGTCCTAGGTATTGATGAAGTATTGAGCAAAGAGGAAATGACACAAAATTCTTTTTAAAGATATGTTCAATTACATACAACGTATATTTATTACATAAAATATATAAAATAAATAAATAAAACAAAGCATTAAATCACTTTTATATTTGAAACTTACCATTGCTGACATTTTTTGATAGAATTGAAAGGTGTAAGTTTATATTCACAGTATGAGACCTGCAATGCAGGATAGAAATATCATCACGATCTTATACAGTATAAGTATGTATACATAGGTTCGGCAACTCGTCGAAATTTTGGTGGTGGAGGATGTCATCATTTTAATATATTTTAATCCTCTCGCTAGCCGCATAGTGGCGCTGTCATGAAATTCCCAAAAGCGAAAAATTCGAATTACCGTATCTGTATATGTTCACAGTGTAAATAAAGATGTTATCACAAAATTTCTCTCTTGAGAGAATATGACGTCGTATTAATCCCACTCGCTTATATCACATGAATTTCGTTTTATGTTTCTTCGCTTTGCATCTATAACGTTGTCCCCCTACCTCCATTTGCCTACAGTATGGGTATGAGCATGGTCGTATAGACAAATGTGGAGACTCTTGTGAATGGGGTAAGGGTCTTAATATTGGGAGTTGTGTTTTATAAATCGGCCACCACAGACGCTGGGTTCAAGTGATTAGGATTTTGCATTTAACGCCATCCTGCAGTGAAAACAATAACTGATTGAAAGCAAAGAATATAAACTAAACCACTGGGTTTACTCAACTGGGTTAAACTGAAATACTTTTCATGATTTTTTACCGTTTACTTAAAATAAGTATATATATATAATCTCCATAACAAGACGAGACAGTAAACGTAAACAAACTTGACTACTGTGATTGCAACTATTGGCTGGCGATTAGTAACACTTGAAAGATATGAGAAAGAGACAGAAGTAAACGAACCCGCGCTATATTTGCATATTGGCGTTACACAACAAATCCTAAACAACTTGATTAAATTGCTTTATTGCGGATAAATTGAATAACATTTGCCGATCGCTAAGAATCTTACTCTTTCTACGGGAGTTTCCAAAACTGTATATAACTTGTATACAACACTAAGTATGAATCATAACGTCAGTAATTCACTAACTATAATCACAAGTTGTGATAGTTGATCATCTGTCTGGTACCGCTACCACAATATAGTACTACATCTGCTCTCTGGTATTACATATTACATAGTACACAATAACAAGAAAGTATCTCCAAGTGAAATCAGTGATTTTAAATGTCTCAGAAATGATTAAGTTTTGAAAAATAGTTCAAATGTAAAAATTTAAAAAATTGTAACAGTTTCTGATCTCCTACATGGATCTTCTACATTTAATCACAGCAACAATTGCTACAATTAACTCAACAATAGCTATGTGGCTCATAAATGCAACAGAAACATGATGTACAATAACATAGTCATCTAGGCAATCATAACAGATATTGTTCATACTTTACTGGAGTCAAAATGAAATTCTATTTAGAAATATGAAATGGTAATTTGTACTTTATTTTTGTGTATTTCTCTTTAGGAAATTGCTATAGCTTAAAAAAAAAAAAAAAAAATAGTTCTGAAAAAAAACACTTATGGAAGCTTTGCATTAAATATATTTGGACCAAATACATACTACTAAGAACTAGCTATAACAAAGAACAAGTGGATAGAAAAATTAGAATGGAAACAAATATCTTTAAATACATTTCTCCTAAAAATTTTTTAACGATTATTCTACATTAATGTTCCTTAAATGCTAATCTAAAAAAGGAACAGTAAAGAAAAGTAGTTTTGCAATGAAATTCATCTATGTTTTTTATACAAGATATATGTATCTTTTATAAAATAAATGTTGTTATTTTGCAGATTATTATGACTTTAAGTAGAACAATTTTTTATTATTAATGCAAATATTTTATTTATATTATAATAATATTGTAATAATAATATAAAATCGATTATTACGTAAGTAATAATTTTAATGAAAAATATTTTGAATAAAAGTTGGATGGTTTCAAGGAAAACATAATTTGATGCGATTATTCTTTTTTATAAAAGAATGCATAGAGAATACATGAAATTTAAAGTAGTTTTTTCTGAAAAATAGAACTACATATCTTTTTTACACATATCGATTTTAAGGAACATTCTACGTCAAAACCTATTTAAATGCATTATTAAAGAAATCAATGATTAAATTAAAAAATGAAATATTTGATATAAAAATCTGAAATAACGCACGAATTATTGATTTTGTTGACATTGCATTTTTATGCTTTGCTACAGAACTTAACCCAAACATATCCAAAATTGTAGAAGTACAATATATAATGTCGAAAATATCTTTGCGAATTTGTCAATATCATGATATGACATAATGATATAGCGTTATTTTTGAATAGTTTGTAATTAAAAAATCGCTTAGTTTCGAATTGTACATAATAGTATAACTCTTCAAGAATGGAGAAAGCCTCTGCCACTTGCTATGTGATTTCTTAAAATTGTAAAAATTAACTTTTATGAAGTTGTGTTTTTATGTGACAAATAGCTTTTTGCAAAAATTAATAAATATTTGGGAACGAAATATGGTACACTTTTTAAGGATGATAAAAGCTACATTTATATAAAGTTTCGACTTCGTATATTCAATTTTACATAAATAATTGACATTTGAAAAAAGTGCGTTTTTGAACGATTTTTATTTGCTTACTGCTTAACGAGCTAGCCAATCTTAACGTTCGATATCTCATTTGATAAATATTTTTAATATCTACGACTTTTATAGTAAACTTTTTGGGAATCGATTATTACGTTTATTGTTACATGCAAAAAATGTGTTTTCAGCAATTTTGAAGATTGTTTACAGAATCTGTGCAAGAAATTTTGAGTGACAGACGTATCGGATCTGTTTCTGAATATGATTTTAACAAATTCGCATTTTGGCGCTAATTTGACTGAACTAGTAAAGTTTTAATTTGAAGATAAAAAATAAGATAAGAACATAAAAAGTTAATAAAGTTATTGCATAAATATTTGAATGCGAATATAATAAGAAGTAATATAAAATAATAATGTTTTCTCAGGTTATATGTTAACAAATAATTAAAATTGTAAATATCTATTTTACAATATATTTAGTTTGTATGTAAAAAATACATACATATATATTGTGTAATTTATATCACATACACTTATTAATGTGTACACTATTTCAGTATATTTGTTTTTATTAATCTCATTGTGGCTTCATACTACATATATGTAAAATACGTACATAGAACATATCTGCATGGACGACCATATATACATATACATTTTTTTCGAACATGATATGTAAACAACATGAAACGTAAATTTTTTGATAATTAATCGCGTTTTGAAATGTACACACTTTTACATGGGTTGTACAAGTATCTTGTGCAAAAAGATGAATATTTTATATTAATATTAGGTCTCGATAATGCAGGGAAAACGGTGAGGAATTAAAAAGCTGTGTAATTGTGGTTAAGTAAACAATTTCGTTTCTAAATGGTTTTTGAATCCATAGACATATTTAGAGGCGGCGAAAACAAAATTTACAAAGAATTACAAAGGTATGAATCCTTGCAAAATTACAACAACCGTTGGTTTAAATATTGGAAAAATTGATATAGCTGGTGTTCGTTTTAACTTCTGGGATCTTGGTGGACAAGAGGAACTTCGATCACTGTGGGATAAGGTAATTGATAATTTGATATATACCCATTTATTCTATTGCAAGAAATTATATATATTTTATGTTTATAGTATTATGCAGAATCACATGCTGTTATTTACATAGTTGATTCATCAGATCGAGAAAAGATACCTGAATCTAAAGAAACTTTTGGTAAAGTTTGAAAAAAATAGAATATACATTGAATTATAATATTTTTTATTGGACAAATATTTATATTTTATTACAGATAGAGTCATATCGTCAGAACACTTAATAGGTGTACCACTTTTAGTCCTAGCTAATAAGCAGGATGTGCCTGATTGTATGGGTGTTAGAGAAGTAAAACCAATTTTTAATCAAAATGCACACCTAATAGGTAGAAGAGATTGTATGGTGATGCCTGTTTCTGCTTTGAACGGGTATGTAAATTTTTAGACTTATTTATTTTAATTTTGTTTTTTTTAATTGAAATTAAATTATATTATGTACTTATTTATATTAATATGATTTTATGAGTTACATATAATTGTTTTAAGTTTCTAGTGTAGTGACATAAATGACTAATTGATAAATGAATAAAATGAATAAAGCTATAATAAATGAATAAAATATGAATTACAAAGAAAATTGCTTAAAAAGAATAATTACTTTAAGTCGAATGCAACAAATCTTATGTTAAGTAAAAAAAAATACTTCATAACATGATATCATGCCAATTTTCTATTTTAATTGTAAATTGTTTATTTCTGTAATGATTTACTAAAATTACAATTAAAATAGTAATTATTTTCTAATTTCTTAATCAATAGTATTTGAGTTTGAATATTATTTTTATACATATAATTATATAAGATTTAATGAAAATATAAAACATTTTTAATGTAAATAATAAATTATCAATCAAATTATACTATATAATTTTGAATACGTTATATTGATAAGATGGGCATGTTATGAAATTTATGAGTTATTTAAAACAATTACATCATATAATTATTTATACAATACAAAAGGGATGGCATAGATGAAGGAATTCACTGGCTCGTGGATTGTGTCAAGAGAAACAATGACGTTCGGCCCCCTCGTAATCAGAATGACAATTGTCTGTCCTAACAAGACATTCCTGATTTGTTTCATATAAGTTAATATATGAACAGTATTTTAATGTAAAAACTCTGTACATTTACATTACAAACTACATTTTTACTAATAAACTTTGTTTTTTAATCTGTACTAATTGAATTACTTACTCTGTCAATTTATATTTATGATAACAGAATATTAATATCTCTTTTTACTTTGTAAAAGGTAGCTCTTTTACATTTTATTTATTATTATTTAATTCATTGCTTTTTAATCTACTTTAATATCAGCTTTATTATCAATTGTTACATGATAATTATCACCAATTGATATTTTAGTAGTTTTTATTCTTTATTTAGTATAATTAATGAATTTCCCAATTACTCTGTTAACTGATCTGTATTACTGATATCAAGGTAGTTGAGATAAGAGATAATGCTAACACCTTATTTCCCCTTCTGTCATGTTGGTGATAAAAAGTCTTCAAAACTGTTACTTCAGTTGTATACTAGACAATGTACGATTTATAATTTCAGTATTAAATGTTTTTGATAATCTTCTAGTGCACCATGTGGACATATTACGAATCTGAAGATTGGAGTGTTTTACCACCAGAATTGAATAGAAGGTAATGACTTTATTATCTCTAACATCTCATACAAAAATTAGTTCTAGATATATATAAATTATGTATAATCACATATCTATTTATCACTTTAAACTATTTATATATATAATAAATGTTTATTTGTAACAAGCATGTGATATAAATTATTCCATAACATTAACAGTGTATATAATTATATTATTAGAATTACTTCTATGAGAAATATCACAAAATTATATTTCATTGAAAAATTTATTTGATACAAATGAAATAACAAAAAATTATGTAATTTAATTTAATGAATATCTAATAGCAATCTGTACCAAATAAGTATTTTTATATTAGATATGCTAACATATTGTAGATATACATATGTATGTCACAATTTCATTATTTTTAATACAAATTGTGCAATGACGCTCAAATTATATATTAATATTTCATCATAAGAGTGAGAGAGGGAGAGAGAAAGAAAAAATTCTATTTTCAATGAGAAAATACGCATCACTAAAATTTTCAATAAAGACATCTTATCGGAACATAAGGGGAAAAATGGATCATAAACTTTCGATTGAACAAAACAGTACAAATTTCGCGCTTTAGAAATGAACATCATTTTTATTCACTACGTTGAGCAAAAGTGTAAATAAGAGAGTTGGAATTAACGGTACAAGTATAATGAAACAATTGGAATTTCGGAAAAGAATAATTGTTATATCCGTTCACTGATGTTTCAATTGTAAGGAACCTATATTGTAGAAAATGGTCACGATAACATTAACCAAAAACCCACGGTATTATCAGGAACAACGTCAGTGAAAATGGGTAGCCATTTTGATTTTTGGTGTGCGAATACCGCGGACCATCGTGAAGAGTGTTTGTCGTGTGATAGGCTAAACGACTGTGGACGTTTAACTATGTCCATGGTTTTTTTCCCAGTTGATTAACCCCTTACTGTGAATCAAACGTTTCGTACGGTACGTATTGTCAACGATATAAAGTCAAATTAGGAGCGAAATACTCGGAATGCAAACCGTATATGTAAACCGATACAGGCCGATATACCAGGTGCAGAGTAGAGACTATGCAGAAGTGAGTGAGGGCGCACAACTCGCGCCCTAGGAGGCGAGGCATATCTCGCCGTATTTGTCATACGACGTTACGTGTAAAAGGTGGGCGATACGACGACGATAGATTCAACGGCGTCTTCGTGTCGTCTCATACGTACGCCGTGAAACGTCGTTTAAATATTTCCGGATCTCAAGTTTCCTGAAAACGACGTCCTTGACTGGTACTGTTTGACAGCTAGAAAACTAACCCTTGGTTCGATGCCCTTCAGTGCGAACGATCTTTTATATAACCGGTTTACACGTTTTACAATATGCTGTCGAGTTGTACGAGCGTACGACCGCGACGCGTTTTTATAGCACGTGAATTTCTGGTCGAATGACATTCAAAAACTAGGTAATATCCATTGCATGCATTGCACTCTTCTGATCGACTACTTAGATTTCGCCAGCGAAACCGGTTATTTTGTATTTATATGCACGTTTTATAACGCGTTTAAAATAGAATATTAAGTTTATGTTCTCTATTCAACAAAGAACCTGTATATTGTATTTGTTTTCGTCTTTTATATACAAACTTTCAAGCTTTTATTGTATGTAACAAATTACTGATAAACTAAAATTATAATACAAATAATATATTTGTATTTTGTTTCAAGATATAATACTTTCCAAATAATATTGCTCATAATTACTTTTATTTATCCCCTTTGTGAAAGATAATTAAACAATTATAATGTATACAAAAACAATATATATGTTTACTTTTTATAGGATAATATTGTGTGATATGTAAATACAATTTTAATTGGTTCTTATGTCGTATATTGTTATATTATAATTTTAATATATTTTTCATTTTGTACCATTTTTATATAATGATGGTTTTATTAAATTAATGATCAAAAATTTTTCAAGAACAAAGGTAGAGAACATCAACTTATTTTTATTTATTTTATACTTGTAGCTGTTTAAAGTTTTTGCAAATAATATTTTACAATTGTCCATAATATTACGTGACCTTTTCTCAATAGGAAAGAAACTGTGTGTTCCATACTCATCTATACTTCATTTGTATTACTGAAGTTCGTCATATACATTTGAGAACATCATTGAGAACATCATTGAGAACCATGAATGCTTCAGAACACGGGTAATATATATTTTCTAACATTAAGTTAATTATTCATAACAGTATCCCCTTATATAATGAAAAGATATGAAAATGTTATTAAATGTAAATTACTGCTAATCATTTAGATCTTTTTTCTAATACTATACTAATTTTAATACAGTTATTCTTAAGTTTTAATTAAAAGAACAATTTGTTATTGCAATGATAGAAAATATGTTATTTCAATAGTCTTTTGTAATATTGCTTGAAAAAAAACATTGTTCATTTGAAGCAAGTGTAGAATAATTGGAATTGTATCATGAGTGTCATTGCACAACAAACAAAATGGTATGTAAATGGTTTGTGTGTGTAAATAGCATGGGTGTGTATATTGCAGGTTTAACCCAGCCTTTAATATGGCCTCCATAAAACAAGCATTTAATGAAGCAGTAGAAAGAGGTAAGAGAGTACAATATTTATTTATAATAAATATATAATGAATACTTGTATTAATTCCTATAGTATTTTGTAACTTATATGCTTATTATTAATTCTATATATTACATGCCTCAAACTTAAAAAATATCTCATGTTTTTATAATATTAACTTAAAACTCAAATTAAATAGGTGTCATAATTAACTCCATTGATCTAATTTGAATTGATTGTTTTTAGTAATGAATATAATTTAATTTTTCAATAAATAATAAGTAACATTGAAATATTTATCATGTTCTTTGAAAAAAATGGAAGGGTGATATAAGAATAGAACATAAAGAATTTAAAAAAAATATCATTGTTATAAAACTTTACTATTATATAATTTCCTCCTGTAGAATTAAATATTGCTCCATATCATTGCTTGTATTTCACATACAAAATAATTTTCTGCGATTATTATTCATAACTCAAGCATTTAGCTCATTAAATCCTACTAACATTAAACTTGATAACATGTTATAATTTAAAAGTCTCAACAGTTAGAATGCCTGCACCAACTCGATTGAGGGATCTCATCAGACAAATAAGAGCTGCTAGAACTGCAGCAGAAGAAAGGACAGTTGTTAACAAGGAATGTGCTTATATTCGTTCAACATTCAGAGAAGAAGATAGTGTATGGAGATGTCGCAATATTGCGAAACTTTTATATATTCATATGCTTGGGTTTGTATTCAATTTTCTCTTTATATTCATTAATAAGTTCAACAATGTATATTTAATATTCTTTCTTTTATTAGAAATAAAAATTCTATTAATTTTGTAGATATCCAGCTCATTTTGGCCAACTAGAATGTCTAAAACTTATTGCATCCCCAAGGTTCACAGACAAACGAATTGGTTACTTAGGTGCAATGTTACTGCTAGATGAACGACAAGATGTTCATCTTTTAATTACAAATTGTTTAAAAAAGTAATAATTCGCTAAAATTATTTTAATATTTTTTAAGTATGTATAATAGGGTATTTTAATATTTTAAACATTTAATTCCTCTTGCAGTGATTTAAATAGCTCCACACAATTTGTTATTGGTTTGGCATTATGTACTTTGGGTGCAATTGCATCACCAGAAATGGCCAGGGATTTGGCATCTGAAGTTGAAAGGCTAATGAAGTCAGCAAATGCATATATTCGAAAAAAAGCAGCACTTTGTGCATTCAGAATTATTAGACGTGTACCAGAGTTAATGGAAATGTTTCTACCTGCTACTCGTAGTTTAATTACAGAGAAAAACCATGGTGTATTAATTACAGGTGTCACACTTATTACAGAAATGTGTGAAAACAGTGTTGATACATTGAATCATTTTAAAAAGGTAAATTTTACATGCTTAATAAGTGATAGAGGGATACTACATCAAAACTAGTAAAATACTTAGTTGTTTGTGACTAGTATTACAAACATTTTGTCATTGCATCAAAGAACATTATACATTATTTTTTAAATACAATTTAAGTCTTTTTAATGTTGTTATATCTAGTCTGCTAGTTTAATAGCTGCAAGCTAGATCGTAGTAGCATTATCAGTTAACCAGAGCATTGAACTCATACTTCTAGTAAAAAATTTTTATATTGAAGCAAATTGAACATTTACTAAAAAAAGATTATCGAAAATAATGTGTAGTCTATAATTTTACTTATATTTTATTAATAACAGTGCTATGACAAAGGACATAAATGTATCTGTTGATAAAACACAAATGTCTTAATATATGTAAAATATTTCATAAAAAAGTTTCAAATGTGATCAATAATCTTAAGTGTTATTTTTTAATAATTCTTTGCTCATAGTGATATTCATAATATCTCATAATATCTCATAATATCTCATAATATAAGTATGGTTTTATCTTCTTTAGGAATGCGGCCATCGAGAGGTAAAAAGCATACGAGCATTTTTTATATTTTTGCATGTTAAGCTTATTGTGGATATCGTTTCTATCTTTTATTCTATGTAATTTCTATTGAAGATACTTGATTATTTATATTAAATGCTTTACTAATGCAAGATCAATATAAAATAATGAAATATGAAAACACGTGCATGTATTTTAAAATTATAGTACCTATAACATGAAATACTTTCAATAAATGCATATTGAATATTAATTGAATTTTTATAAATAACATTTTAATATTTTACTTTTTTATTGAACATATGTTTGTATAAGAATGTATTTTAATTATATGAAGCACAGTTATTGAATATCTTTCTAGTTATATTAGTTATATTATGGATGTTAAGGTATATCTGTTTGTGCACAAATAATGTAATATAATTGATGTTACTTTGTGATCTTTCTTAGCAGCTTATATCTGTTTCTTAAATATAACAATGTATATCTTTATTTTTGTATCTAGAATTAAATATTGTTTTTTGATAACTTCATAAAAGTTTTTAATTGAACTATGCATTGTCATTCTATTATAATTTGTTTATTGGTATATGTTTACAGATTTCTCGGTTAAACTTTGTTTACATAAAATTGTGTAAATAATATATTATTCAATAAAAATAAAATTATTATTTCAGATTGTGCCAAATCTTGTGAGGATCTTAAAAAATTTAATACTAGCTGGATATTCTCCAGAACATGATGTATCTGGAGTATCTGACCCGTTCCTTCAAGTAAAAATATTACGTCTCCTTCGAATTTTGGGACGTAATGATATCGATGCATCCGAAGCAATGAACGATATACTTGCACAAGTTGCAACTAATACAGAAACTAGCAAAAATGTTGGAAACACTATATTATATGAAACTGTATTATCTATTATGGATATAAAATCTGAAAGTGGACTGAGAGTGTTAGCAGTGAATATATTAGGTCGATTTTTATTAAATAACGATAAGAACATTCGATATGTTGCTTTGAATACGTTATTAAAAACAGTTTATGTAGATACAAGTGCAGTACAAAGACATCGCTCAACAATCCTGGTAATGTTTATCATGTTATTTCATATCTTTGTATTTGATATTATATTACTAAATATTTCTTTCATTTTTTGTTTCTCAGGAGTGTCTAAAAGATCCAGATGTATCGATTAGAAGACGAGCTATGGAGCTTAGTTTTGCACTTGTAAATTCAAACAATATTAGGAACATGATGAAAGAGTTATTACTTTTTTTGGAACGTGCTGATCCAGAATTTAAAGCGCAATGTAGTAGTAACATAGTAATGTCTGCCGAAAGATTTGCGCCAAATAAACGTTGGCATCTTGAAACGTTATTCAAAGTTCTTGTTGCTGTATGAAATTTATTACATTAATTTTACATATATTTCACTAACTTTATAGTTATTTTCAATCTTCATAATTGTAATTTTCTTGTTTCTAGGCTGGTAATTATGTTCGAGATGATGTAGTAGCATGCACCATTCAGTTAATTTCAGAAACCCAATCACAGCAAAGCTATGCTGTCAGTGCATTGTGGAAAGCACTGGAAAAAGATACATCCGATAAGCAACCTTTGGCTCAAGTAGCAACATGGTGTATTGGTGAATATGGTGATTTATTACTGTATGGACCACCATCAGAAGATATAGATACTCCTGTCAATGTACGTATGTTAGACACTATGTATATCTGTATATGCTTATTCTCCATTCTTTATGATAAAATTAAGATAGTTAAAAAGTATTAAATAATTAATATACGTATATATTTTCTTTTATTATTAGTTAACAGAAGATGAAGTTATTGATGTTTATCAAAGGTTACTCTGGAGTCCACAAAATACAGTGGTCACGAAACAATATACATTATTATCTCTCACAAAACTTAGCACAAGATTTCAGAAGGGTAATGAGTAAGTATCGTTGAAAAATCTAATTGTTACTGGTACTATTATATTATTTTTTGCATTTATTTTCCTTAAATAATTATTTATATAAGCTTTATATATATTTCAGAAAAATTCGTCAAATAATTGATACATTTGGAAGCAATTTACATATAGAATTGCAACAACGAGGTATCGAATTTTCACAGTTGTTCAGAAAATATGATCATTTACGACCTGCATTACTTGAAAGAATGCCTCCTATGGAAACTGCTAGACCACAAGCTAATGGAATTATTGGTATGGTAAATGGTGAACCAGAACCAGAAGAAGATAAATCTTCAGTTTTGGAAGCGAGTACTCCACCATCTGATTCAGTAAGTTTGTATCGGACAGTTTATAAGAATTATAATTTGAATAAAATAACCTGCACAGCAAAATATGTGAAATTTTTTTATTTTTAATTAACAGAGTTTAATGTTTTTTATATTTTTCTAGAGTGCACTTCTAGATTTGCTGGGAACCACCGACTTAGGAATGTCATCTTCTGTATCAAATAAAAGTCCACCTTCTAATTCAACAAATACAGTAAACAATAATGATCTTTTGGATCTACTTGGTAGTTTGGATTTAAGTGCACCTACATCTACATCTACACTGCCACAGACACAAACGCCATTACAAATATTTAGTCCCACTAACACAACAAACTTTTTAGTGGATGGTTTGCTTAATTCATCATCAATTCAAAATGGTTTGTGCAACTTTAATCAAATATTTATTTCTTACTACTAATACTATACAAATCTCATTTTATTTCATAACTCTAGATACACTTTCTATGATCGTATTGGATAAAGCAGGACTTAAAATAACCTTCAAATTGGAAAGACCGCCAGACATTGCTGATTTATTAATTATTAATATGTCAGCACAAAATTCTGGAAGTGCTATATTGACAGATTTTCTGTTTCAAGCAGCAGTTCCTAAGGTAGTAGTCAATTTTGTGTTACAGTTATTAAATATAAAAAATCATGGGGATTACTTTTTATGTATTATTATTTAGACATTCCAACTACAAATGTTGTCACCATCAAGCACAGTCATTCCTCCTTCTGGACAAGTTACTCAAGTATTGAAAGTTACAAATATCAACAAAGTAAGTTCGTACGACAGTATTTTATTTAAAAAATTTTACAGATGTGTTTTGCTTTATTATTGATCATCTATATATTTTCTTAATTTAGGTACCTCTAAGAATGAGATTACGTATATCTTACACTGGACCAACAGGACCAGTTTTGGAACAAACGGAAGTGAATAATTTTCCTTCCCTAACATTGCAGTGACAAGATATATTAAGGAAGACAATTGTACATATGCCTGTCTAAATAATTAATTGAGTCTTAAATAGACTGAAACCCAATTTCATCTTTTCATCAGATAAAATGAAAATATATTGGTAAAATGACACGTTTGGCAAAAACGTCTACCGATTGATTAATCTAATAATTCATCAGAAATAATCATTGAATCTAATAAGATTCAAATCTATGATGAATTACATTTTTTTTAACATACATCTGCAAATTTTTCATCTGCTCACAAGCCATATTTTATATTTATAGAAAGCTGAGGACGTAATTTCTTGTAAGTATGATTTTTGCAATTATGCTTATGTATAAATTGTTTTTAAATTCTGATTTTACACTGTTGAGTATAATAACATAATAAAATATCTTTTAAATATTTAAAAATTTATACAATAAACAACCATTCTTAGTATTTTTAAAACAAGTATTATTAATAAATTGGTTACTTCCATTATAAAATAATTTTTTAACTATTATAAAATAGTTTTATAATTGATTTAAATTGGCGCTTGTTGAGCAGATGGTATGATATTTATTTTGAAATCTTTCAAAAATAATAAAATTTATTATTATAATGAAATTATTAAATGTCAAAAAAAGAAAGAAAGGAATGTAAAATTTCTCTTGTACTATGCTGCATGTATTGTGAGATGTGTAAATATTTTCTCTAACTGAGTAATAGACAGATAGAACGATATTACATGCAACACTGTTATTTGATCTGTTGGATTTCTAATCTTACAGCTTCTGATTTAGCATATAATTTCTCGTATAGGATAATTAAAATAAAAAATACATACAAAAAAAGGATACATAAGAGAAACTATTAAACTCACTTGATAATACTGATAAAAGGAGTTTGCCCCTAAAAATGTTGCTGCCCGATTATAAATGACAAGCACTTAAATCTCGTTGTAATAATTGATCTTTTCTACTATATTTGTAAGTAATAAACGGACGCGATTGCCTTGTAAATAATTAAATAATTACAGTAACATAGAAGTAATTAAATTCTTATTACGAGGAATGTAAAATGGGGTTCTTTACTACATATGTTTATGATACAATTGACATGTCAACAATTTATAGAGGAACATTGCTTCTTTCACGAAAAGTTTTTTTAAGTGAGAAGGGGGTTACACATAAATACATATACATGTAGCGTGTACGTTTGCTATACCCCATATTTACGTCTGTTATGGGTGGTGTTTATACTGTTTTGAATGTATTTGGAGTATATGATATCATTGGAGGGCTGAATTCTGGTTGTCAAATTATTTTATATATACATGTTCATTTACTAAATCACTTAAAATTATTAACAAACTTCCTTTTTATAAAAAAATTAAATTCATATAAAACTTGAAATAATTTAAGCATCATGCACAAAATCTAAAATTATTATTATTGATAAACATCGTTTTGTAATACATAATTTCTGAAAAAGCATATATTTGAATATTCTTTGTGAACTAACTAAAAATAGAGTAAAAATTATGATATGAAGAAGTATTTTTACATTCCTTTTATTATAGGATTTATTTAACTATGTAAAAATGTGTAAGATTCAATTTAAGAGAAGTTAAAAGATTTAATTCTTAATTAAATGGATTTGAAAATTGTATGAGTGAATTGAACCTTTTGAAACAAAAATTCATATCTTTTTATACGTGTTATTTTTTCCTATATGAAGCAAATATTTGATGATGAATGTGCGTCTAAATCATGCGAAACAGTACATAATAAATTGCGTAAAAAGTAGCAATAGCAAATCTTACTTGCAAGTATTCACCTTTTTCAAGATTTTATGTAAATGAAGTTACGATACAGTTGTACTTAATTGTATTTAATTTACCTTATTCTAATAGTATTGTATGAACATGTAGATTTTTAAGCGCAATTAATTTTAGTATTATAAAACGTCTAGTAATTTGAATAACTAAGTTAACAAAATGTTCTTTTACTATTTCTTTCTCCTAAATTTCTTTTAAAGCATAATTATCACAACATACTAGTAAAAGTATATTATCAGTATAACTGTATGCATTTTAGCTCCGTCCCTTATATGTTGTGCGCTATGAATGAGGTGTATAATTCTAGAACAGGTGGGTGTGTTTCTGAGTGGCCTTGTCCTAAAGTCTGTGACACAGTGTCAGCCCTTCAGTGGGGTGTACTCTGCCTACTTGTTCTCAATATTATATTAGTTTTATAAATATAAATATATATAAATCAACTGTGAGGATATTGAATAATGATAAAGATGCTGTATATATACTTTCTAGAGACTCAAGGTGTGAAAATAAAATGTATTTTTATTCCACTACTCTTTGAAAAATATTGTATTAATAGTTATTTAGTTATTTCATTTATTTTTAGATTACAATTTTTGTTGATTATCTTATGCAAGAATAATTTCAATATGTATATTAAGATAATTAAGATCATGGTATATATCAAAAATATAAAGACAAACTTATTTTTTTATTATATTTTAATCAAAAATGTTCCTTATATTAATTACAACTTACGTAAATTATAATCATTCTATTATATCATTCAACTATTGTAATTATTACACGTTATATATACGTTTTACTGTTGCTGAGATTCAACAGGATTACACCCAACTTGATTAAATAATCTATCCTTGATTATTTGTGCCATTAATCCATGAATAATTTCAATAGTAGTCTTACAACTGTCTCTTGTTGCTTTCATTAATTTTTCTACAGTACTGCGATCATGAGGATCCGTTCCACCCAAAATAAATCCTCTTCCAAGTGCAACCTCTGACTGCTCAAGTTTATCCGATAAATCAAATATTTGCCCAGTAGTGTAATCTGCATTTGTTAGAAGACTAGAGGAACTTAAAGTATTCACCCAGTATTTATTCCACAAAGAATCTAATAATCTTCTATCTAATGATGATTTAAAATAAGAAACTTCTAAAGAATAATATTGTTTGCAGTGAACTCCAAAATCTTCAATCTTATTTAATGGTATTGTTTGATACTCAGATGGTTCTTCATTTGCTGGTTTATATCCCTTTTTATATCAAATATTTTTTTTATTATTTATAATTTCTTTTATGTATTATAAATATTAGCAAATATATACCACCTTTGGATATGTTCTAAATGCACCCAAACAAACTTTGCCAGCAGATATTGTTCTCACAGGATCAATTACAATAGCAACAAATGGTTCCTGAAAATTTTGATTGAGCATTTGTGTAGATACATCAATACCCGATAACCAACATCCATAGCCAGGATGACTATGGTACCATCCAATAGCATTTTCTTGTCTTCCAACCTTAATAAATTGGAAAATAAATATTACATTATAGGCAGTTGTTACATGTTATATCTGTAATAATTAAGAAGTACTTGTTTAGCTGCTTCTATATATGCTGTCATATACTCATAAGCCTGTGCTTGAGCGTTAACTCTTGTTTCTGTGCCTTCTACAGGTAATGCAAAAGAATCCATAACAATCATTGTATTTGCTGCAACTTTTCCAAGCAAAAGACCCATTACTTCTAAAGTTCCTCCAGAACGAGCATGCATAACCATTTTTAATAATGCTAATGCAGAGATTTTTATATCTTTGAAAAAATGTGGGCTGAAATATGATCAAAAATATGTGGTTAGAAATGAGATCATAAAAATATATCTTAATATTGATACAAATATTTAAAAGATAACATACTCCTTTTCCCATGGTTTTGCAGCCAATATATCTTGTTGTTCTTTACGATCATACCTATAAATCTCATCAACAGTGCTAATTGTTTCAATATTATTTGACATTTCCCATGTCTTTTTGGCAATTGTACTTTGGTCAGAAGAAGTGCTTGCCATATTTAATCTATATTCAACAGCTTAAGTTCTAAAATAAATAAAGAAATTATAAATTGGACTTATCATACATATTTTATCATGTTCTTTCTCAATATTATACTTGAATGTATACATATATCATTATTTAATGTGGATAAGACCTTTTCCAACTATAATCAAAATAATTGTTAATTATGAAAAAATAAATAAAATTATTCTACTGATCATAGATTAAATGATAAATATTTTATGAAACAGTATATAAATCTTAAATCACTGCATAAATCTGATTTTTTACATAATTCAAATATGAGAATGTATTCTGCGACTGTTTAATACAAGTATAGATATTTGATAAATTACGTTTATAAGTCTTTACTAAACCGCCTAATACGTAAATTAAAAATAATTCAAAATCATACTCCTATACTTCTATCACAACACTTTGAATTACTACGTCATATACTTGTTTCGAATTGAACAATACTATAATATAATAAATGATAGACCACCACCACGTCTTTCAATACATTGTATTATTAACGCCATCTACCAATAAAATTTTTATTATTATATTTTGCGGTAAGTATTAATTGAATATTTTATGTTATATACAATACCTAATATTATAGTTTATGTAATATGATGATTTTTTTCCTACTCACAAGGAAAAATTTTAACCTATCTTGTTTATTATTACTCTGATACTATGTATCTCCAATATGCGTGTAAGGAAAATATTAAGTATAAGTATACTAAGAAGTAGACTGCAAAGTTTAATTTACGATTAACTTCAAAGTATTAAGTAACATAGAAAAAGGTATTATAGAGATAAATTTTGTTTCATAAATGCAGCGCGACGCGGTTAATTTTTCTATACCGCGTGCGTTTGAATGACGCCTTCAAGAGGTTGGACCCTAACCGCTATATCATTTTATTATTATGATGTTTTTGCAATTAAATAAAAAATTCACAGAATTATAAATTAAGAATAGTAAATGCTTTATTTTACATTATATACTGCAGTCTTTTTACTAAATCCTAGTAAATGGTATTCTAATAAATAATGATTTCATAAACATTAAACCCATCTTTAAGATCTTAATATTAGCTCAGTAAATATAATTAATAATCTTCTTCGTCATATCCATATCCAAAGTCATTCTCATCTTCTGATCCATGATGTCCAAGCATTTCTCCAACAGTCATTTCTGTGGGATCAGCTTCAACATCCTCATCAACATAATCATCGGTCTCATCTATTTTGTAAAGAGAAGTATAATTAATTTAGTCAAGCAAAAGAAATTTTACATGAGTGGAAATTAATAATTTACCCATATCACAAGAGGTATCCATTTTTGGAAGTATAGATTCAGTTGTATTAGTTTCTATTTCAACCGGCATTTGCACTTCCTTTTTTGTTTTTTGAATTTCAGGCTTATCTACATGAGGTTTCTTTACTACTGGTGTGATTGGCTTATCTTTGATTCTTGATGAGTTAGATATATTAGATCTATAAATATAAACATTGATATTTATTGTAGAAATACGTTTCTTGTACAGAATAAAAAAATAATAAAAAATATTGTATACTAACATTTTATTAGAACTTGACGAAATATTCATTTCTTTCTTCGGTGATTGAACTGGCTCTTCGACCTTTTGTTGT
This sequence comes from Bombus terrestris, assembly GCF_910591885.1. Classification (NCBI taxonomy): domain Eukaryota; kingdom Metazoa; phylum Arthropoda; class Insecta; order Hymenoptera; family Apidae; genus Bombus; species Bombus terrestris. The sequence goes on along the minus strand of NC_063280.1, from coordinate 8,056,485 downwards.
TCTTTGGTTGAATTATTTAAACTAACGTTTAAACTTTTCAGTACTTCATAATTAATTTTCGATGATATTTTCTTCTCTTGTAACATTTTTTCAATTGCTTCGCCTAATAAAATTATAAAATGAACATAATAAACTCTAACAATTGATAAAAAATTAATATTATAGAATTTGTAGTAAATATTATAACATTACCTGCAGTATTTGCAGGTACTTGATTTTTATTACGTTTAGTAGTCCGCCGTCGTTTCTTCTCAGGTTTACCTTCTTCTTTTTCTTTTTGCCGTCTTTCTTCTTTTTCTTTTTGCTGATTTAAATACTCAGCATTCACTTTATTCCATAAATTGTGTTTGAATTGTGCTTCTTTTTCTGACATAATATAACTATCTAACTCTTCGTCATCTAAATCAGCAACATCAATCTCTCCAGTATCCTTAAGTAGAAAACATTAATGAATAACAATTGTTTTGATTAAAATTAATTTTACTTACATTTTCAAAATTTGTGTTTACTGGGTCTTTTGTTTCATTTTCTCGATCATTTGTTGATATCAAACCCATAGAAGCAATATTAGGTCCTTTAAACAATTGGGCGTATTATAAATTTTATAACATAACATTATAATAAAATTTAAGAAACTGTTTAAATCCTTGCCTAATCCAGTAATTAATCGATCGTTTATGTTATTCATTTCGGAATCTTGAAAATCACTGTCAGGGTCATCTACATCGTTTCCAACGTAATGTTTAATTACATCTAAATTACTTTCCCTTATAAATCTATCAGTATCTGCTCTTTCTATAGAAGCAGCTGGAAATTAATATTTTATGGTTTTTTTCTATAATAAAAACAATAAAATAATTCATCAATTTTTTAATTATTATTACAATTACCATCTTTGCGCTTTTTCATTTTTCCTAATCTGTGTTCTTCTAATTGTTTGTCAATTTCTGCTTGCAATTCATTTATTTCTGTATCTATGTTTAACTAAGAAAAAACAAATTATGCATAATTAATTATGTAGATATACGATATATTATAAAATAAAAATATTCTATACCCTTTGTAATCGTTCTCTGTCTTTTTTTCGTGCTGCTTTAAAAGCTGGAGGATCCTGTTCTTCTTCCAAATCGACCGTCATGAATTCTTCAAGAGTCAATGCGCTTGAAGGTGTATCACCAAATTCTATAAGCCTATAGATGTTAATGTACAAAAATTTGTTATCAATTTTTACGTTTATTTAGAAAAAAACTTATTTGAATACTTTTTACCTCTTGCGTAATGTCGATTCATGCACTTTTACAATTTTAATAATATCCGCCGGTGACCTATTGAACTCGTGTAATCGAGCAGCCATCAGCAAAGCTAATATAAAAGAAATATCGCAATATTTGTTTAATATCGATTTAATTTCAATGATCTTTTTTTTAAATTATATTTAATAATATAATTTGGCTTTTTAAGTGTTTAGGTGAATTTGTAACAAACGTTAATGCAAACATCATATGTAAAATTTAAAAATGTATTAATTAAAACTTAAGTATTTATATTAAAATTAAATAAAATTTAGATTACGAATAAATGAAACTTTTCTAATACCAGCGCCACATAATCCTGATGGTCTACGTCCGCTGTGAATACTATCCCTTTTCATTCTTTGAACTACTCGTAAAGCCGTCATTGATACTTCGTGAGTTTTTTCACCAAACTCCAGCTTATTTGCAAATCTCATAATATATAAACATGGATCTATAAAGAAAAATAATGTCAACAATGCGTTAAATTTAAAAATTCATCAAATATTAACAAATTCATTTTATTAGTTTATTAACATAGTATATTATATTAACATAATTGCCAAGAATTTCCTTTTTATAATATATAATACACTTTTATGTTATTCTTATTTAAACCTAGAAGGTAAAATAACAAAAAGAATAAAATATATAGTAATTATATAATTCCTGAAGTTTTTAATTAATATTTATTCCATTAGATTACATTTGTATTGTACGCTATTGTTTATAAGTGGACATTACTTGCGAAATATACATGGTGTTCACTTTAATGTTCCGCACAATTTTCAAATTGTTCGCAGCAATATAATAAAAAGATTATTAAGTAAACTTTATTTCTGTTAAATGAACAATATATTATGCTGAATGGACAACGTATTAAAATAAAATGTATTTTTTTTTTCTCTTTAGTCTTGATCATATTGATCTTGTTGATCATATTACACTAAAAAAGGGATTTATTTTAATGTTCATCATCTTTATATCTTCTTCACGCATATTATAAATAAATTATAGTTAACATTTTTTATTACAATACTATTTTGGTAACTGGTCACGAATCGGTACTGGATCTGACCAATTAACAAGGGAGGAGTTTACACCATCAATAATTATGCTTAAATGTGAAATAGATAAAAATATAGAGCGAGATAATAATACTTGGTACTCAATTCCAGATGTTTTATACAAAACAATTGAATGTTAAAACTCCAGTAAGCAAAATGAAAGAAATATATGTACGTAACACCGGAGTTACGTTCCATGAAAATATTTTCAAGAAATGGTAAGGATGGTGATGGCCAGTTAGCAAGACAGTAGATAATCGCAAAACAGATGAAAAATCATACGTTAGAGCGAACACCCTGTATACACATACTGCGCAGATCGAAGTTTGCGTTTTTGAGAAACACCAGATATGTGGACGCGCGTGCCCTAAGTTTCCTATCGACCGACGTACGGAACTATCTAACCAGCGCCCGTCTGACATGGCGCCCATGTAAATGAAATCCAAAATCGTTCCGTGTTGCAATTGAAGAGAAAACGGGCAATCAAGTTTAAAAAGTGAAAATGGCGATGTCAAATCTTTACTCGAAAATATCAACGAAGCCAATGAAACGGTTCCAGGACAACGTCACAGTCAAACAGACTAATCCATGGTTAAACGGTGAGAAATTATTACAGATATAAATAAACATAATATGCACCTTAAATATATACTGTCCATGCATTTATTAAAGTGAATTATAGAAATAAGAATAAATGGAATTGTTTTTATTTTGTTTAGCTATATCCGAGTAATGTTGTATCATTTCCATAATGTTTATTTTCACTTCGAAACACATAATGATATTTTAACAACATTTTAATTAGTTTACCTTGAGCTTTGAAATATTTTATTTGAAAATGCATTCTTTAAAAATAATTTCGATCAATTAGGAATTATGAATGATAGATGAAATAGTAAATATATTTTACAAAGTAGTATATAACATGAAACTGCACAGACTTCAAATATACAATATTATAGTGTTAAACTATTTTACGTAATTTCATTTAAATCTTATGATTTTTCATAAAATGAGTCTATTACGATAAATGTTCGATGAATCAGAGAATGTTGAATCAAATAGAATAATATTGTACATATTTTTAACGTTTAATTTTGATCATATTTTTCGTATTATTCATATGATATTAAAACATAAAAATTAAAATTAGAAAAATTTATAAATCGATAATAGCGTTATAATACTTATTAACCTATGTTTTATTTTAAACCAAATATATATTTAAAAAATTTTGAACTAATTGTAACTTTTCTGTTTTAAATAATTTCTGCTATTATATTGTTATAAAGTCTTCTGACCATTTTATATAATACATAAATTTTTTTGTAATAACTAAAGATACATCCAATTTAACAAAAATTTGAAATCATGCAAAAAGTATATTAACCCTATAATATGTATGTATACATACATTCAAATGAATTTATTTGACATACATATCACGTGCACCACAAAATTTCTACGAAACTATACGAATAAAACCGGAACAAACCGAACTTAATATCATTCGAAGTCTTTATACCTATAGATGAATTTTCCTTAAGTGTATTACATACACATAAGTGTATATTTGTGTTCGTAATGTTTGAATATGAGAGGTGGTCTTTAAAGCTACAGTGGTAGCAAATATTTACTATGTTATGATAGAAGTAAAAGATTCTATTTAAAATTATTCTAAAAACTGTGGAATAATGTACACTAACGGTAAAATTTTGATGATTTTGCTTTGCATTCGTTTTAACTGAACCGTCGCTAAAAGGTGATAGATTATACAACATCTTAAAGCGATGGTAAATAAAAATAATGGATGTACGAAAACAAACTTTGATTAAATGTAGGAAAAATAATCTAATTTAGAGATCTTAAACTTTATTACAGTTATTGTATTGCATAACCTCTATTAGTAATGAAAAATATTTTTTGTTGATGAAGTTATACAATCGGTAATATCAGTTTTCGATATATTCTAGCTTAATATAATTAATATATTTATATAAAGGTATTATCTATTAATTGTACTGTTGATGAATTAGTGAAAATTAATATAGAATAGTGTTACTTTTTGTAACTTTACTATTGTTACTTTGACATATGCTTAATGTTTGTTATAATTAATTTTTATATAATATTTACTCATCCATTTTTAAGTTTAATCTTTATGTAATGATACTAAAAATGATAAATAAAAGAGTAATATTTAAACATATTTTATTCCATTAAATCCATTAAATTTTTTTATATAATGTTCTGTGTGCTAAATTGTTTTAACATAATAAGATAATAATTTTGCCTAAATATGTTGTTTGATAACAAAAAAAAAAAAAAAAAAAAAACAAATACTAGATAGAAATGAATTTCATCTAACCTAAACCTAATATATTGATATTATATATGTTTTAGCGGAATCATTGATTCCTGTATCAGATTCACCACCTACTGTAAGCCCATTATCTTCTTCCATTGTATTACAACGTGAAGGAACGATAAACCAACCACTTAGTGCACCTGCTTCACCTTTGTCTTCCTTATCATCTCCTTTAACTCAATTGAATTTGTCATCACCTGAAGACTGTACACAAGATCCTAATTGGCAGGCAACAAAACCTACAGTTCGTGAACGAAATGCTGCCATGTTTAACAATCATTTAATGGCTGATATTATATTTATTGTTGGAAGCCCAGGTAATTAATCATAAAGTCATTTAGTAATTGAACAAGCAGTAAAAATAATTTAATGTATTAAATATATTAAATAATAATATATTTGATTGCTCAATGTAGGTCACATACAAACTATACCAGCACATAAGTATGTATTGGCCACTGGTAGTTCTGTATTTTATGCCATGTTTTATGGTGGTCTAGCAGAGAATAAAAGAGATATAGAAGTACCAGATGTAGAGCCTGCTGCTTTTCTTGCTCTATTAAGGTAACTGTTTTAAGCTTGATGAAGACATCTTAAATTATTCACTACTTATTTTATTATCTTTTCTCAGGTATATGTACTGTGATGAAGTACAATTAGAAGCCGACACAGTGTTAGCAACACTCTATGTTGCTAAAAAATATATAGTCCCTCATTTAGCAAGAGCATGTGTTAATTATTTAGAAACAAGTTTAACAGCAAAGAATGCATGTTTACTTTTAAGTCAGTCTCGTTTGTTCGAGGAACCAGATCTTATGCAACGTTGCTGGGAAGTTATAGATGCTCAAGTAAGTTTAAATAAAAGAATGTTGAAGTCTCTTACTTTTAATGATAATTTAAATGTAACATTAAAGAGTAAATCAAACTCTTCAAACTGTTTGAATAACAAATTACATGATTCTGAACAGCAATTTATTCAAAAAACTACAAAAACTAATAATTATGGAAATATAAAAAATGGACTATCAGTAGTATCTCATTGCTTCAGTTTATCTGAGAACAATTGTTGTTCTAAACTTAACAACAAAAAATTATCGTTTTCATTATTTCGAACTCGAAGTGAACCTTATTTTGCAGATAATAAGTTAGAAATTGAAGTAACACAAAATGTAACTTATGAAGATAACTTTATAGAAGAATATGAACACAACAGAAATGATTATAATGATTTTTCTAAAATAACATGTAATATTAGTCCAATAATTACTTAAAGAATTTATAACATTTATTCTGTATATTAAAAAGTTCAAGATATATAGAATTGCTTATCCCTTTTTTAATTAAATTGAGTGAATATTTGAAAGACTGATCTACAAAAAACTATAAAAATATATTTTTTTAATTTTTAATCGAAATTCGTCTAAACTTCATTATAAAAATTCCATTCATTAATTATTAAAGATAATATTACGAAAGATTAAATACATAATAAGCAATTTTATAAAGTATGAAAATAAAATACTTCAACAACATTTTTTTGTAATATTATATACTATATCATACTTATTTAATTAATTTTTTATGTACATATATGACTATTACACTAGTATTCATAAAATATTTAATTGTAATAAATTATATCATCATTAAATTAAATGTTTTTCAAAAAATTACAAAATTAGTTTCCTCATAAAAATATCATATTTAATATATACATTTAGAACAAATTTTCAAAAATTTGTTTTTACTTTTAAATTGTATCCTGTATCATATAATAAACATTTTTTTTAGTAAATATAGTGAATATCAATATTAACAAAGGATTAGGTTCTAACTAAATCATTGAAATTAGTTTTATACTTATATTTTTAGTTTCTTATATTTTACATATACTAACTGTATTTGATAATATTCTTAATATTTTTTAAAGAATTCTTAGAATTTTAAAAATACTTTTAAATTTAGAAAGAACACAAATATACTTTTTGGATGTTTCGGATATAAGATTGATATATGTACATATGCATCATGCAGAAGCCAAACTGATTAATAACATTATGGGTAATCACCTAATTTTTAGAAAATTAAACTCTAATATATTCTAATACTAAAATTAAGTATTTTTCAGGAAATAGAGTTGATCACTTTGGCTTCTAAGTAATTCATACAATATACATAAAATCAATGAAAATATATTCCTAAGAAATATATCCTTTTTTTAATAATTAAATTTTCGTCAAAAGACAATATATATTTTTACTAAATTTATATATATAAAATTGAATGTAATACAGGCAGAAATGGCGCTAAGATCAGATGGTTTTGTGGATATTGATATCCACACTCTTGAATCAGTGCTTTCTCGAGAAACATTAAACTGTAAAGAGATACATATATGGGATGCTGCACTAAGATGGGCTACTGCAGAATGTATTCGGCAGGAACTTGAACCTTCATCAGCCAATCAAAGACGACTATTAGGTAAATATCTAAATTAAAATTTTAAATCAAAAACTAGTATCACTAGTGCTTTTTTCATTCTAGGATCTGCTTTATATTTAATTAGACTTCCTGCTATGAATTTGGAAGAATTTGCCAATAGTGCTGCTCAGACTGGAATCTTAACACAACAAGAAACAATTGATGTTTTTTTGCATTTCACTGCTAGTAATAAACCTCAACTTTGCTTCCCTACCAAACCTCGACAAGGTTTAAAAACTCAAGTAAGTATTATAAAACAAAATCATTTATTTAGGTTTAATGTAAAACAACTATTCATAACAGCTTGCATAAGTTATATATAGAGTGATAGAACTAAAATTTCTTATGCTTTATTTGCAGGTGTGTCATAGGTTTCAGTCATGTGCATATAGATCAAATCAGTGGCGTTACAGAGGCAGATGTGACTCAATTCAATTTAGCGTTGATAAAAGAATATTTGTTGTTGGTTTTGGACTTTATGGAAGTTCATCTGGTGCTGCAGATTATAATGTTAGAATCGAACTTAAAAGATTGGGATGTGTTTTATCTGAAAATAGTACGAAATTTTTTTCGGATGGCTCGAGTAGTACGTTTCATGTATATTTTGAGAATCCAATCCAAATCGAGCCAGAATGCTTTTATACAGCTAGTGTAATACTAGACGGAGGCGAGCTAAGTTACTTCGGTCAAGAAGGAATGTCAGAGATAACAGTTGGTAATGTAAATTTTCAATTTCAATGCAGTTCAGAAAGTACGAATGGTACTGGTGTACAAGGAGGGCAAATACCCGAATTAATTTTTTATGGACCACCAGTAGATGACTGATGGAAATTTACCACAGAAATAATGGTTTAACTGCTGGTCTCTAAAAATATGTACCTTGACATTGTTCAAGATTTTGTATAATTGTTTTGAATACTATTTTTAAATCGATGACGAATATTGTGTAATAGATGCACTCTAAAAAATATTAAACATTTATATTTTGAATTTAGTATAAAATCATAATGAATAGTTTGCAGAAGAAATTATAATTTTGTTTCTATTATTATCATTCTATTAATCAAATATAAAAAGAAATGTCTTTGTTTTAATTCAAAGACTTGAAAACAAACTTTCTGTTTTATAATACATTGAATATAAATATGAATAATTTCATAAAAATTTATTTTCGTAAAATAAAAGTCAAATATATATATAAAAATTATTATTTGTTTTATATTAAATAAAAAGACAGTATTAAACTAAGGAAATAAATAGTTTACTATATTTAAATTAAAATTAAATTTTAAATTTGCACTTTTGCAGAGGAGTGTGTCTACTACAACTTTTGATGTATTCATATTTATGCTTTGTTTCTTCCGAAAAAATATTACATTTCTTATATAATTTAAATACTTGAAACATTATTTGTAAATATGCAACAAGTGAAGTATATAAAATACTTGTTAGATTTGAAGAAGAAAAAGAAGATGTAAAAACGATCTTTAAATTGATAGAAAACAATTGAGAAAGTTAATAAGTGCTATTTAAAAGGATTTACTATCTTAAAAATTATTGTTAAATAATAATATAAAGAAATAAGCAAAGATCAATTAATTTTGGAAACTATATTGTTATCTCGACTAATTAATTCTCAATTAAAAAATACTAATATATAAACTATAATTTTTTTTAATTGGAATGCTTTAGAATCTTAAATGAACAATGTACATTATCGTTTTATGGAGGAGAATATACTGTTTTTACTAACATAAGTAATATTGATTTAATGTTGCATTCATATATCATGTATTTTAGAATATACTATACTTATTGGAAAGCGTCATAAGCAATTTTAGAATAGTATTATAATTGAAACTGCCTATACAAAATAATATTTGTTTTTTATTGTAACATTATTATTTTGTTTTTTGTATCATATTCATAAGAGAGGACATACATTTTACTTTCTTAGATTTATTGATTCTTTAATATATGAAATTATGTACTGCAAAAAATGATTACTAAATTATTAGAAGGAATGTTTAAATGTAGATCCTTAAAGCAAAATAGCGTTTTTGTATACAATATAAAAATCACAACAATACTTTATATGTACATTCTACGATATTTTAATCATGTTTATATAATTTTATAATTTACTATAATCTATGTAAAAAGTAGAAAAATATTCTAGTATAGTTTCAAGATACAGTATATACTAATTATATATAACTCTCTTACTTTTTTTTTATAATAAACATTATATTGTATTCAGTAATGCTATAGAATCTGGCGCCAAAGTCTACATTGCAAAATAGTAAATACTATTTAAAAAAGTACAATGGATTGCAATACCAATAATAATAAAATGTACAAAATAATGCCTTCCTATTACTAGTATGACTGGCTGGTGCCAAAAAAAGGAACAAGTAAATTTTGAGAGCATCTCTGTCTTAAGATTGGCATTAAAAAAGATATTAATTATATCATTAACTTCTGAAACAATATTAAAATATTCAGTGAACAATTTTAGTTTGGGTTTAAGTTAGATTAATTTATTACTAATAAATAAGAGATTTAGTTTTGTATTCTCCATTTTAGATACTTGATATTATTTAAAATCAAAAAATTATTTAACATTACAATATGAAAAGTGTAATTGAAAATGTCTACACAAGCAATAAATTTAAAGAAATGTAAAAATCTTACATAGAAATAGTCATCTTATATTATACTTTTATGTATTAAAGTACTTCAGATTTCTTGATTATTAGTAATATATGGAATGAACAAAAAAGTTGAATACGACTTTAGGAGCATGTAGTACTCAGCAAAAATTTTTAATAAACATGGGTTCAAAAACTATAGTTCAAAAACTATTAATTTCAGAGTTACAAAGTTTTTTGTCAGTAAGATATTATCTTTACAACATATGCTCAATATGACCCCTGTTCAGTTCAGTATACACTTCAGCATATTTTCTTACAGAAATACATATACATTGAAAAATCTCGGCATTTTCCTTATCTCTTGGTTTTGGATTTTACGGAAGTGAACTTAATATCTCTTGGCAACAAAGCAGCTGGTTTATTATGTACTAAACATCTCATAACTCCAAAATTAACGGTTTTTGACCCATGATTATTAAAAGCTTTTTGCTTATTATGATAAATACTACATGTTTCTAAGGTTTCTATCCTCAGCTTTAGCAACATCCTCAATTTTTTTGTACATCTTGTATACAATAGGACTAAATTTTGAATTAATATTTCATACTATTACTATTAAAAAACTGAGTGTACGTGAAGACACAAATGTTATATTTAATACTTAGAGATATTTCAAATATGAACAAATTTTTACTATAGTTAATCAAGTATTTAATTTTGTATTTTTTCAAATTTAAAATTTAATACAACGATAATGTATGTAAGAAATCACTGTTTATAATCTTTTTCAAGCGGTAATAAATGTAACAATAACTGTTATTTCTGATAAAAGTACCTTACGAAATAAGAAAATTTATATCTGAAGAATAAAACATGTCAATCTAATTAATTACAAATCGAACTTTTTTATTTAATTAAAAGTTAAAGATTATGTATGTATCATGTAACATTTAATGATATTTAAAAATTAGTTAATTTGTTCTTAAATGAGAGCAAATAAATTGAATACAGGCATAAATTAGAAATAAAAATTTATAACATGCGAATTTATAAAATGCTTACCTACTGAAGGTATATTGATGCAAAGAGCTTGCGTAAACCTCAGATATGTGCGTCCCAATTCATGAACACAAATTTGCAGCACATCACTGATGTCAATAAGCATATCTAAATAATTGGTTAAGTATATACTTTACTTCTGAAAACTTGTCATACATAACAAACGAAACTTATATTATTATTTATTATAATTCTTGCTTTTCAGTTTAGAATAGCTTCCAACTTATATCATAAACAGGACTTATATTTCAATAAGATTTCACACTAAACCAAATACTTTGTATTTATGAAATAGATATAAAGTAGCAAAAATAAATTCAAGAATGATAATTATAAGAAAAATATTGTTTTTTATTGTATGAAAATATAAAGGATACGTGCAGTGCCTTCTGTACGACAAGTAATATAAACACAAGCTGCATGATTATGTGCTTGCTTCCTCCCACGAGTTAACTGACGATTCAATGCCATTTTATAAAAATTCATAGATGTATCAATACAATGCTGATTTAATCTAGTAACAAAATAAAATACATATTAAATATTTTATAAAATATAATAAATGAAATTAATAATTTACTGATTGTATTATAGAAAAAATTTACATACTGTAATTGCATACATAAATGAGTTATTCCTTTTCTTGCATTTTGCAATGTTATTCCTCTTGATTCTTTTCCATTGACATGATATGCTATGAACATAAAAATGATTAAACTAGACAGATGATGGAAACTAGTAATAAGAAAATAAAGAACATTTAATGTCATATTTATTATAAAATAACATACTTGCTCCAAATCCTGTAGCTCCACCAGTGCTGTCATTAGCAACAAATTGACCAAGTACCATCATATTCCCAGATGGTGTCTCTTTAAAAGCTGTTTCACTAACAATGAGTTGGTCTTCCAACACAAAACCACAATCTGTACAGACAGCATCTCCTCGGGCTGGATCTGTTTCAATATTTGTAGATCCACAATTCCGACACTTACTCGCAGACATCTGTTAAATGACAATACCATCATTCAAAGAGAAATCTTTATTATTAAGAATTTAAAGCGACATTTTCACATAATTTATGTTATTTTTTATGATTCAAACTATGTACAGATCAATGTGTAACTAAAATATTGAAATTTTATTAATGTTTCCCTAAATTATGCAAGATACTTAAAAAATAAATAAAAGAATTACTTTTAATATATTAAGCAATAAAGAAAAAACAATAATTTTTATATCATACTTTGAAATTACCTTTGTTGTATTATATTCTTTATGTTCAACTTTAAATTACAGAAATGATGACATATCAAGTATTATAGGTTAAATAATTTTATTAAATAATGATAACATAATAACAATGTCACACTGAATTATACCCTGTTTTACGTAAAAATATGTAAAATCAGGATGGGTTTAATATTCGTTTGATAAAACAATCTTAATCGAATAGTTTGGAAGCACACGCGTTATTACAAACATGACATAAGGATTAGATTGGATACAAAAAATATGCACATATATTCGCTGCTTTAAATGACTATATACATAGTTTCTTCATTGTACCAATGTAAATGTAATTTTCAAAGTAACATTAATTTTCATGTACTTGTTTTGTTATATAACACATCATAAAATTTACAATTATCTTAATAACTTAAATAAAAATAATAATACGATTTTGATTAGTGTAATGTAAGATCTATTTATTGCGTCCAACCTCTTTAAATATAAAAACCATTATTTCTTTAAAATGTAAAACTATCCAAAATAATTAAAAAATGTTTTTCTGTCTGTATTGTTTCATTATTATATAAATTCATTCATGATGAAAATTTTCCTTGCATTTTTAAACTGATTGAAGTTTCAAACAGCGAAAAACATTGACATTTAACGCAGCACCATCTATAACTGAATACAACAGCAATAACATTCGGATTCGAATAATATTATTCTGTGTGTATAATTCTATTACCAGTAATCAGAAATATTTCGTAACTGTACGAATAAACATAATCATATATATATATATTATTATAATATTCGCGAAGAAGAGTTATATTTGTAATATGTGAAGTATCAATCAAATTGAAGGTTCATCGCGCGTAAAATCAAAGTGAAGTAATTATAATAAAAAATTGAATTCTCAATAAGAATTAAATAAGAAATTCAAGATGCCTTGCGAAATGATAACTTTACAACTTGGCCAATGCGGTAATCAAAGTAAGTAACTATGCAATTTATATCTTTGTTAAAATGTTGTTCTGTTTTCTTCTTATTAATTTGCAAATGTAACCAAATAACTTGCTTTTAATTACGTATAATTTATTATTTCATTAATATTTTATTAAAATAATCTTTGTTTATCTTTAGTTTTCTAATAGAAATATAAAGATTGTAAAATTTATGTACCACGAAAGTAGGAAGCTAAATTTCTGTTTTGAAAATATATTCATAAGATGTATTACGATACCACATTAGCAAAAAAATAAATAATAAAAGAATTTCAATTTTTAGTTGGATTTGAGTTTTGGAAAAAATTATGCGCTGAACATGGTATTAGTCCAGAAGGTATTTTAAAAGATTATGCAACAGAAGGTACAGACAGAAAAGATGTATTTTTTTATCAATCAGATGATGAACATTATATACCAAGAGCAGTATTATTAGATTTGGAACCTAGAGTAATTCATACAATTATGAATTCTCCCTACTCAAAGGTATTCATTACTATATTTTGTATAAATATTATAAATATGTTTAACTTCATGAATTTATATGAATATATTCTTTATTAAAATACATTGTTATTATAAATATTATTTTCCACAAGTTATATAATCCAGAGAATATTTATTTATCAAAACATGGAGGTGGTGCTGGTAATAATTGGGCATCTGGTTATCATCAAGGAGAGAAACTTCAAGAAGAAATATTTGATATTTTAGACAGAGAAGCAGATGGAAGTGATAGTTTAGAGGTATGTGTAGTTATGTTATTTGAATTTATATCATTAATATTGTAGCCATTATGTTAATTTACAGGGATTTGTTTTGTGTCATTCTATCGCTGGTGGTACTGGTTCAGGTATGGGTTCATTCATGCTTGAATCCCTCGCAGATAGGTTTCCAAAAAAATTACTTGAAACATATAGCGTTTTCCCAAACCAAGATGAGATAAGGTATATATTATGCAATAAAACTATATTATAATAATTAAAACAAAATTACATTTTTAATATAAATAAATTAAAAAGAAAATTCTTTTCAGCGATGTAGTCGTACAGCCATACAATTCCTTATTAACTTTAAAAAGATTAACACAATGTGCTGATTGTGTTGTTGTTCTAGACAACACAGCACTTAATAGAATAGCATCAGATAGACTTCATATCCAAAATCCTAGTTTTACACAAATTAATAAACTTGTTTCTACAATAATGTCAGTTAGCACCACTACACTTCGGTAATATACCATTTATATGTATTTTGTTTAAAAAATTAATGTAAAAGATTATAAAGATTTATTTATCTAATTCACATGTAATACTAGGTATCCTTCTTATATGAACAATGACTTAGTTGGTTTAATTGCTCCATTAATTCCAACGCCACGATTACATTTTCTCATGACTGGTTATACTCCTCTTACTACAGATCAAGAAGTAAGTATTCATTTTATGAAATATATAGAGCAATTTCGTTTCTTATTTCAAATTTAACAATTTTTTAAAAATATACATATTTAATAAAATGTTCTGAAAATATTTTTGTTTAAATCAACTTATCTCTTATAATTCACAGGGAGCATCTGTAAGAAAAACTTCTGTATTAGATGTAATGAGACGTTTGCTTCAACCGAAAAATATGATGGTTTCTACAGCATTAGATAGAAATGCATCTCACTGTTATATATCTATCTTAAACATCATTCAAGTACGTTTCATTAAAAATATTAAGGGTGAAAATAAAAATAAAATCTTATAAATACAATGTTTTAGGGTGAAGTAGACCCAACCCAAGTTCATAAATCTTTACAAAGAATCAGAGAAAGGAAACTTGCACAATTTATACCTTGGGGTCCTGCTAGTATACAAGTAGCCCTTTCAAGAAAATCACCATATATTCAAAGTACACATAGAGTATCTGGCTTAATGTTAGCAAATCATACTAACATATCATCAGTAAGTTGCAAAAATACCTTCATATTAAACGATACTAAATTATTTTAATTATTAAATTTAGTGCTTTCAGAATTACTTGATAATTATGTTTACGAACAATTAAAAGCCTTGTTAAATCTGTAATACATATGTATTTCAGTTATTTGATCGTGCCTTACAACAGTATGATAAATTACGAAAGCGAGAAGCATTTTTAGAACAATTTCGCAAGGAAAAAATGTTCGAAGATAATTTGGACGAATTGGATAATTCTAGAGAAGTCGTTGAATATTTGGTAAAGGAATATCAGGCAGCCACCCGAGTGGATTATTTATCATGGAATCCCAGCAAAGTAGAAACATAAAATATTCAATAATTTTAATAAGATTATCGTGCATATAAAGAAAAACTTGAGATCTGATTATCACTTGTTATTTTATGCTTTACTTTATTATCACAGATGCTATTTTGAGCATTAGAGTTGAGTATTAAAATTGTTCTACGAAAATTAAGTTTCAATACTACACATATAGTAAATAGCAATTTTATGATATTTTAGTACAATTACAAATATTCTCAATTTTTTTATTTTAAATCCATTTCTATTTTTCGTACACAAAATGGAGGTAACGTAGCAATTGTAATGAATCCTGTATGACCAGGTAAAGAATGAGCATGCATTGCAGTAAGCAACTTTCTCTCTTCATTTTCATGTCCACTTTGTTGTGCCATATCTTCGTGTATATCCTAAAACATAGTTACCAAAAAAGGTCATATTAATATTTTCAAAACTGATATTTAATATCATTCTAAGTATAAAATATAAACTAAGCTCGTGCCATTTGAGTTATGATATTTATACATATATCTTTTTATAAGAATTGAACGAAAAATATTACTTAATAAAAAGAATCTTTCATTTTACAACACATATATT
The DNA here is from genome assembly GCF_910591885.1 of Bombus terrestris. Lineage (NCBI taxonomy): Eukaryota > Metazoa > Arthropoda > Insecta > Hymenoptera > Apidae > Bombus > Bombus terrestris. The sequence continues at coordinate 8,040,462 of NC_063280.1, read as the reverse complement.
AATTCTATATATTGCATCTATTATATATACCTCACATTGCAGGTATTCTAAATTCAGTATACGAAGATTTCTATATTGTACATGTACTTCTCTTTGTAAACATTCGTAGGTATTCAACTCAATGAATCCTTTTGATACTAATTTTGCACAAGTACGTTGAACCTGCTCAATACAAGGAGAAAAAGAACATAGTTTTCCACCTAAACATAAAATAATGAAAAAATCATTTCTTTGTCCTACTGTATTAATTACTATTTGTTTATGTAAGTTCGTAATAACTGAAAAACTTAAATAAAATTTTTTGCTAAAACAATTTGTACCTGATTTCTTTAAAGTAACCACTGCATGATCTATTGCTAACCATGGATGTGGCAGGTCTAAAAAAATTGCATCTGCTTTTGTTTCTAATTCTTTTCCAAAACCTTCCATACAAACATCTTTATGATTTGAAGTTACAAATTTACTAAGTCCATGTTTTTCAAACTCTGCTTGAGCAATATTTACACGCTGCTCATGAAAATCAAATGTATAAAGATGACCATGAGGGCGAATTGCACGAATAAGAGCATGGGAAAGAGATCCACTTCCAGTACCTAAAACAATAAGATAGTAAAACTAAGAATATGATAATTATACGAACTAAATGTAACTTCAAAATGCATTAATAATTAAAATTCCAATATAAAATATATTGATAAGTTAATACTTTTAGTATCAAATCAAACAAGTATTTTGAAAATAGTTAATAGTTGTTGAACCTGTTTCAATAACTATGTTTCCTGGTACTAAATCCAACAAGTGTATGATCAAACTTATGTCAGGGCTATATATAATTTGTGTCCTATGACATAGTGTCAATGTCCAAAGTTCTGATGTTGGTTGTAAGACATATGCCCATCCTTTCGAAAGTCTTTTCATGGTTCCATATTTGTGTCCCACAAGAGAAAATACTCTAAGTGCTCCATATTTTGTTTGAAAAACATTGTCAACCATTTCACCATTTTTATTAGGAATTTTTGCCTTTATTTCTAAAGAATGCATATTATTATGTCCTAAGTATAAAATGACTACATCTCCTTCTTCAATGAATTCTTTTACTTCATTAAAACTCATTTTAATGGAAACAAATTGGATTTATTTGTTAAATAATATTATAGTAACATTCCTCTATTTTATATCTATTTTATATATATTTGAATGTTAAATTCAATGTTCCATATTTAAGGTTATGTTTCGTAATACACGTGTTCAAAATTTAAATCTCAAGCCTTTTAAACTACAGTCATGTTTCAAACTTTCAAGAGTCAACAACCACCACAACCCATTAGTCACCCCACTACTAGACACGACGGACCAGATCCGCAGACTAAAAAGAAAATACCCTCTAGATTAAATCCTTAGATTCTACTAGAACCAACAATATAAAACTATTATAAGCCATGTCATTGTATCACGCCAAATGAAGTTACTGAAAATTCTCAACGAGAATTGATTGTAAATATTCTAATAAAAAAAAAAAAAATAAAAAAAAAAAAAACAAAATGTTTCAAACTGTTGTACATACATATATATTATATGAATTAATTGAAATAGAACTCGTATGTTATATGATTCATTCTATCATTTTTTTTGTCTACTATTTATGACAAGGAATTCACTTCATTATGTACAAATAAAATTAAAAATGTAACTAAAAAAATGTCTTGCCTATCTTCATATAATATATAAAACATATAATTTCCTTCGCTAATATAAAACATAATAGAAGTAATTGCATGATACGTAATATAATTTTGTGTATTATCTAGAAACAAAACTGTATTATTTATTTCAAAAAATTTTTTTTAAATGTAATAAATTCTAATTATATCATATAATATAATGCGAAACTAATGTTCATGATGATAATCTTCATTTTACATTATTTATCTATGTCTACTAAATAGTTACAAGATTTTGATTTATCGACTTACAAAATGATACAAATAATAAATTATAATAATTAAAAATATCTATTTGTGAAAAAAATATAAAAAAGAAAATCAGTAAAAATGATGTTCAATTTCATAAAATGTAAACGTGACTTAATAAAAGCGACACATTTGCAGAGATCCGTGACCCATGAGGCCACTAACAGAGCTTCGAAAAAGTTTAAAAATAGTAAAATAGTTGGTAATGAAGTGCCGAATGGTTTATCTTGAATTGCAGCTCGAAAATTGTTTATACGTAAATTTCTGTTGTTAAAACAGAAGCTGATTTCTTATATCTTAGTCACCATAATTTCGAAATATGGCTTCAAAAGTAACACTGTCCCAGGCTCTGGGTACAGATGGAAGTGATTTTAATCATAGACAAAAGATTGCTGGTCATTATCAAATCAGGTAATTAAGATATAACAAAAACGATATGTATATCAGCTACTTTTTTCTTTCTTTCATTAAGAATTTTTTGATATTCTACACATATAATATGATTTCGAAAATTGAATAAAATAATAATTAAAAATAAATCATTCCTCGACTGTTATTTATTTATTATTAGAATTAAACGTGCATTCCTTTTAGCGCAACAAATAAATCAAGACTGAAATATTGCATATTTTTTCATTATCTTCTTTTCTTCGTTATGCTTGCCAAGCTATCAGCCGATATTTTAGACCATTTGGATATATTTATTTTGGAGATTGAAGAATTACAAGTACCTCAGGTATATGATCTTTAATATAAAACATTAAACTATTGAATTATAATATCTCTCTTTTCTTATAGCCTTTATGGTGGGAATATATTTGGTGCACAAGTTTGATGTTAAGTTTTCTTGCATTGTCTGCTATTAAAAGAAACAGAATTAAAACATTAAAACAGTACATGATAGGTATCATCCTATTAGGATATGGTCCATTACTTTATGGAGTTGTATATTATTTCAAGGATGTTTGGAAATATTTAACTGTTGGTAAAACAAATGAAATTCACTTTTGGCAGGTATTAATAAATTATATATTATCTATTATTGAAAATTTTCATATAAAATATTTGTTAAATCTATAAAAATTAATTTCTAGGATCTACCATATGGATTATTATGGTATGCATTTATTCTCTTAGCATCTCAAGTTCATTCTTTTTCTTTGTTCTTCTCCTGGAATCTTATAGTAGCTTGGAAAACACGGGGAAGTAAAAAAGCTGACTAATTTAATAATAAAATTCATTGAAATCTGGCATATCTGTGAACACTATTGGTAATAGAATAATATATTAGGCTGTCCCAAAAGTTTCTTTTATCTTATAAGAAAATAATAAATGCACAACATTTTTTGTTTTATATTATTTTGTTCTATTATTATAAAATGGATCATACATAATTCAATAAAATAATATAAAACAATAAAATAATATAAAACAAAGAATGTTGTGCATCAATTATTTCCTTATAGAACAAAAGAAACTTTTAGGACAAACTCATATACTGTTAATAAAAATTAAAACTGTAAAAATATTGCTAATATGTAAATATGTATATATACATGTGTTCATATACATTATATCATGTGTATTTTATGTATCTTAAATCACATATTTTGAAACATTTCATTTTGTTTTCTTATAAGCAATTTTAATAATGAATTGATATTAAAAAAGAGATAAAAGTCACAATTTCTATATTAAATACACAATTCATTATGTAATAAGAGTAAAATAAAATTTCAAATAAATTATTAACCTTTTTTGTATCATTTGCTACAACAAATACCTGAACTACCCAATACAAAAATTACATAAAAACTAATATTAACATAATTAGACATATACATTATGTTAATGTTAACTAAATCCATGCATAATGCATTTATATTTATACGTGTACATTACGTTGTTAGGAATAATGGCGAGAATTATCGATCAAATGTATAATTGATTACTGGACCCTGGAAAGGAAGATACCTAGATCTAGGAAGAGGGTCCCGAAAAAAGGGAATTTTCACATATCATATATCTATATCTCGTACAATTAGTCGATTAAGTTAGTTAAATTTGTAAATAGTCGACTTTACGTCCTATCAGTCACTTTAAATTTTGGCAGTCTAATGAGCAGAGAAGTTAGAATACCATTGGTGCTAACCTATGTAAATGAAATCCTGAAATAACCACTAAATCCATAAATACCCTAGATCGTAAGACATCGTACACACAGGGGGCCTATTGATCGTCTGTAATAGAAGTTACACGCATATATGGATATTACACTTGTTCGTGATTCGTGAGGGACTTCATGCTGTATGATAATTTCCATTCCGTTTGACACAGTTTTTTCATTTCTTATCGCATTGTTCTAAGTCGTGCGGTGAGTTTCAATTATTATAATAGATAAAAATTAAAGTAGTTATTTTAATAAATTGATTTATAAAAAAATAAATAAAAAGCAACAAATATATGCATTGAAATAAATGAATTCTGAACACAAATGGTATCCATTGTGATTATATAAATCAGATAATATTGTAGTTAATTATAAAATAATTCACATTTATTGATATATTATTGCTATTACTGTGATATCATTATATTGTGTCATATATTATTTACTTTCTACATTCTCCCTTTTTTTTTTAACTTTTATCTATGTTAAATTTCATTTTCATTATGATGTCTATCATTAAATCAGTCAGACAGATGAATGTTTTCTATGGAACAATATAGTAATTATTACCTTTCAGTATGACAAATTACAATAAATGAATTAATATTGGTAATAGATATAATGTTAACATTGCAATATTAATATTTATTAAAAATATAAACTACAAATGTATTTTACTATCTTGTTTATTAAGTTTATGATCTTATTAATGTATGTCTTATGTAATTTATTGTTTTATTTTCCAAAACTTAAATAACGGTGTTGGTAAGTTTAATGTATTTTCACACAAGAGTTTTCCAGTAATGTTCTTTGTATTCCTTTAAAACTTTATGTTTTTCAATTTCTATATAGTATATTGCTAGTTTTGATTATATTTAATTAGTCTAAGTTGAAATTATAAATTAATATTAATTTTACTAATATATTAAGAAATTTTGTATATGTATGATTAGTAGCCTACATTAAAAATTGCAACATTTGTTTTAAGTATTATAATTTATTTTACTTCTGTTATATTTTACCAATAAAGTATTAAGTAATCTGAAAATAAAATTCAAGATCTACATTAAGATATATTATATAAAGGTAATGTAAGAAAGTAACTTTCCTAATTCTAATAAATAATTCTTTCATTTGGAGAAAAACAAATATTAAGTTTAATTATTTTGGCTATTTGATATTGTAAGATTTGTTTATAAACCCTAAGTTAATAAATGCTTTGATGTACATATTATGAGATTACAATAAAAATGTATATATGTATATATATATATATATATATGTATATGTTTTATGTAACTTCACAGGGACATTCGACTTCAAAATGTTTTCTAATCATATAACAACAATTGTGCGGCTTGCTGCTCAACAACAGCAGCAGCAACAAAAACGTGGTATGGCAACTCTTAAAGCAATTTCTATAAGATTGAAATCTGTAAAGAATATTCAAAAAATTACTCAATCAATGAAGATGGTATCAGCTGCTAAATATAATAGAGCAGAAAGAGACTTAAAACAAGCTAGACCTCTTGGGGTTGGTACAAAAGCATTTTATGAACAAGCTGAAATTCAAGCACCACCAGATGATGAGAAAAAGCTTGTAGTAGCAATAACAAGTGATCGAGGATTGTGTGGTGCTGTACACACTGGAGTTTCTCGTAACATTAGGGATGTCCTTTTAGCTGATCCCAAAGAATGTGAAAATACGAAGATTATATGTGTTGGTGAAAAATCTCGAGCGATTTTATCACGTTTGTTTGCTAACAATATATTGTTTGTTGCATCTGAAGTTGGTCGTAAACCGCCCACATTTAATGATGCTGCCAAAGTAGCAATTGAAATTATGAATAGCGGGTAATTATATATTATTTTCAAATGTATAAAATTCTATATACTTTTGTTTTATGTTAACATATGTGAATCAATATATTGATGTCTACAGGTACAGTTTTGGTTCTGGCCGCATTGTGTACAATCGATTCAAGTCTGTGGTATCATATGCTGTTGATCAGTTACCCCTTTTTGACAAAAATGCAGTAGTTAATGCACCAAAATTGTCAGTATATGACTCTCTGGATGAAAATGTAATTCAGAGCTATTTGGAGTTTTCTCTAGCTTCTCTATTATTTTACTCTATGAAAGAAGGCGCCTGTAGTGAACAGTCAAGTCGTATGACTGCTATGGATAATGCTAGCAAAAATGCAGGGGAGATGATAGATAAATTAACTCTGACATTCAATCGTACTCGGCAAGCTGTAATTACTAGAGAATTAATTGAAATCATTTCTGGTGCTGCTGCTTTGGATTAAAGAAATATATAATGCGCATTAAAAAGGGAAAACATCATAGTGTTGGGAAGTAGATCACAAACGTATTGTCAATTGACATTTGAATGTGCCGTTTTCTGAAAAGCAAATTTCAATTCAGGACCTCTTGAAATTGCTAAAAATGATCATTAAAAAATACAATGTTTATAACCCAACATGAAAATAAACTGTTAAAAACTGTTCGCTGAAATACTTCATTTGTTACAATTAAAACTGCCAAATAAATTAGATGATTTTATTAATCTTTGTATTTATTAACGCAATAAAATTATATCTATGCTAATAATATATATTAGAATTATTAGATATTTATGTATATAATAGTATGCAATTATAATTTATTATCATTATTATTATTTATTGTTAAATCATTTCTTTGTATATTCTATAAAAAATATACTTTAATAATTTAAGTATATGAAATTTTTGTTGCATTTTGTAGGCTGTGATCAAAAAAGAATTACCTATAATGTCTATAAACTTTTAATTTAAAGTACTTACGATTAAAATAAAAAAAATAAAGAAAAATTTTTTTGAAAATCCATTATACCATCAATTTTTGTACTGATAACCAAGTAAAATATTTATATTAATATTTCTAAAGTAGTTGTATGATTCGTTTCATTAATTCATAAATTATCTTATACTAAAAATATTTCCTAAATTTAAGCGAAATATAATGTATTAAGGAACACCAGTTTTATATTTTTGGTTAATTTGAGGAACACCAGAGTTATCGGTAGATGTAACCTCAATATCATAACAAATATTAAATAATGGAAGGAAGTCGAAAATCTCGTGTTATTCTTGAAGAACATGGTATACCGAATGTAAGGCTCTACAATACACATATGTACATATATATATATATATTTGTGATAATTCAAACTAGCAATTATTAATAATAATTTTATCTTTTAGGCTTCTGAATATACTAATTATCAACCACAACAAGATTGGAACTTGCATAATTTTAAAAAAGTATTTTTTATCTTGAACAAAAAATATATTAATTCTAATACTTATAAAATTTTTACTTACTATACTAATTTATATTTTTAGGAATTCAAAATACAAGTGATAAGAGAGTCTGAAGATGAACGAGAGTTAGAGTTTGATTTAATAGGTTATCCTGTTGGGTTTGCTAATGCATTTCGTAGAGTCCTTTTAAGTGAAGTACCAACTATGGCTATAGAAAAGGTTTATATTGTAAATAACACAAGTTTAATTCAAGATGAAGTTCTAGCTCACAGGTACTTATTTATATCTAAAGTGTATATTATTTTTTCATTCAAAAACAATAAATTTATATATATGTATGTTGATATTAAAGATTGGGTTTAATACCACTTCAAGCTGATCCAAGATTATTTGAGTATCCTTCATCCACTATTAAAGATGAAGATGAAGTTAGTGATCAAGATACTCTAAGATATGAACTTAAAGTATCATGTACTTGGAATCCCCAAGCACCTAAAGATTCTCGAAGAACAAATGATATGTATAGAAATAGCAATGGTACATAAATATTTAATATAGTTAAAAGAAAGTTATACAAATGTAAGAAGAAAAATAATTGTGTTTTTAGTGTATAGTAAAGATATTAAATGGGTTCCCATTGGTCGCCAAGCAGAAATTTATCCTCGAGGAGCAGAGCAATTAGGTGTTCTAGAAGATGATATTTTAATATGTAAAATGCGCCCTGGTCAAGAAATTCATGTTTTTATGCATGCAGTGAAAGGAATTGGGAAAGACCATGCTAAATTTTCTCCTGTAGGTAGGTTGAATATTAATATTGAAGTCATTAAATTTTATAATATTAATGTAACTGAATTTGTTTCAATAAGTTTTACTTGTAATACTTTCGAGATTATTTTTTATTTAGCTACTGCATCATATAGATTATTACCAGATATACAATTAGTAAAATCTGTCAGAGGAGAAATGGCAGATCGTTTAAAAAGCTGTTTTAGTATTGGTGTTATAGAAGTAATTGAAACTAAACCAGGTGATCCAGAATCACGTGAAGCAAAGGTTAAAAATCCTCGCTATGATAGCTGTTCTAGAAATGTGTTTCAACATGAAGACCTCAAAGGATATGTACGGTTAAGTAGAGTACGAAATCATATTATTTGTAAGTTTAAATACTTTATTTAAAAAATTTGTCATTTAAAGATTATGCACATGTTGATATATTAATTATGTATATTTTTCTTTCTATAGTTACCATTGAATCAGTGGGAACATTACCACCATCTGTATTATTTGTAGAAGCAACTAAGATACTTAAGGGAAAGTGTAAAATGTTTTTGGAAGAACTGGAAAACATTGAAAAATAGCTAGAAGTATTAAGATTTTAGTAATGACAATCAAAAATATTTTAACTTTTTGAATTTAGTTAATTCATTAAAATTCAATTTTATAAAAAATGTAATGTACAATATATTTAATAAATATATGAAAAAGATATTGTAAATACTATGTATAAGATCTACAAATATCTTGACACTATTATATAAATTAGTTCCAATTATTGATTTTCTTCAATTTTTATGATTATAAAAATTGTATATATATAAACATATATTTGTGATGGTTTTGATTTTAAAAACATCATATGTTGAATTCAGATTATCCAGATATGATAATTTTCTTCAATGATTCATTGATATTTGAGGTTATTTGTTGACTCTAATTTAACGTTGTTAATAATACATATATATATAATTTGTGAATAGAACATATTATTTCAAAAGTTATAAATAATCAAAATTTAATTTTCTATTTATGGGGATTAATATACTAATAATAAATGTAAAAGTAAAGAATCATGTATAGATATGTATATATATATCCATTATTTAGTGGACTTATAAAAAATATTGAAAATAATCTTAAGAATGTGATCAGTAAGCTATATATTGATCGAATTTTATCTTATCTATATTAAGTGTATCGTTTTATATTATGATAAAATGAAACTCGGTTGGAATGTAGGCGGTACGGAATATTGTTAATTCACTTCCATGTTTATTGCGATGTGACACCACAGATTTCTTGTCTGATTTAAAATTGTTATATCACGAGCAAGATTTATTCTGCACCATCGTTCTAATTTCTACCTTTAGAATTACGGATAATGGGACTAGGAATTTTTCGATGGAAGATATTATTGATTGCTATATCTGTTTTACTTCTTTGGCAATCCTCGAAAGTATGGTTGAATCTAACTCAAGAGAAATATGGCATAGAAGGTAAAAATCCATATGTCTATGAACAAATGTCATGCAAAATGGAATAATTTAATTTTTCAAGATTATATTTATTTCTGATTTGTATATTAAAATTATTCGTTATTTCTTTAATACTTTTATTTAAAATTAAATGATTTAATAACTTTTCCAATTATAAGAATATTGTATAAAAATGCATTTTATTTACATTAAATAGATAGATAGATAATATCTTTATTGCTTTTCTTATGGATTCTGCTTCTTTGGTTTGTTTTGATGACAATCCCTATCTTCTAGTCATTATTATATTACATATCACATATTTATATTAAATAAGTAAAAAATATAAATGTGCAAAAATTTGTAGTAAGTCCAAAATCAGAAATTTTATCAAAATTTGTATTTTTGTTTTCTGTATGTAAAATGTAAATGTAAAAATTATCTGTTATATCAACACATATATTAGATAAAATTTTTATTTTCGTCTCAATGGCTTATATAAAAATTTTAATTTATTATTATGTAATTTTCTCGATTTTCTTGGGTATCTGCTAAGTTTTCTATAGCGCAGCTTCAGGACAACCAGCTAATAAATGACGAGAGTAATCAAAAGGTTCACATAACTGTGTATTACGAAGCACTATGTCCAGATTCACGCAGCTTTTTCATAAAACAATTATTACCAATGTACTACAAAATTCCAAATAACGTACAGTTGGAATTTATACCATATGGGAAAGCTACGGTAGGATATTTTATAAAGAGAAAAAATGATTTAAGAACAGTATGTTTCCTCAATACATACAAAATGTAACATATTAATTTTGATTTTCATGTATGTGTTTATTATTCTACAGATATTAATACAGTAGATAGTATACACAGTAAAATATTTGTATCCTATTATACTGTATAATCTCTTTTTTAAATATGTATTAACGTTACTTCTTACATGTAACGTATGTATAATGAGATATATTTTCATAAAGAATAACATGAAACAATATAAAATTAAAACAATGACTAATTATTGGTAAACTAAAGTATTATCTTATTTTTGACTTTAGTAACAATTAACATTAGATTACTAGAAAATATCTTGCTTATCTTAATACTTAATATTTAACTATTTTTTGGTTGGAAATATTTGATTAATCTAGAAATAAATGAAAATAAGTATGAACTTTTAAAGTCTAAGCTTATTTGAGTTTACAAAATTCTTACAGACTGTGAAAACAGAAAATGGGTATGAATTTATGTGCCAACATGGACCCATTGAATGTGGAGCAAATATCATTCATGCATGTTCCATAGATATCCTGAAGAATACTTCCATTCAGTTAGAGTATCTATCTTGTATGATTAAAAACAACATAGTGCCAGTAAATATCATGGAAATTTGTGCAAAAAAAATGAACATAGATTATAATCCTATCTTTAAGTGCTTTATTGGAGATAAGGGCAAAGAACTTTTGGCTAAATATGGGGAATTAACAAATGCTTTAACACCACAAATTTCCTTCATACCAACTGTTGTATTAAATGAGGTAAGTTTTTTAAGTCAAGAAATTTTAAAACACAAAATAATATATTCAGATCAATGTAAATTATTAAAAATGTTTGTTCCTATGTATATCATAATAAATATGGATTTACAGAATTCTGAGAATCAGGCAAGGATATTAAAAAATTTACTACATGAAGTGTGCCTACAATTTAAAATTATGCCAGAAGGTTGTATATTGTAAAGATACATCAAGTATTTATAAAACATACTTCCCTGACAGATTTGCATGAAATACAATATTTTTTACATAAATATTTATGTATCTAATGAATGTTAAAATCTAAACAAAAAATAAGAATAAGAAATGAAATTAAAAATGTAAAAATTCAATTAAGTGAGTCAAAGAAGGGCATATATTATATATAAGTACATATATAATACTTCGTAGAACTATTTAAAAAATTTTTTTAACTTTATTTATTTTAAGATATTGAAATTTCCGTATTGTTACTATCTAGTATGTAACATATAGTAGCATTATTGTTTGAAAATTCCAAATAAAAAAATCTAGGTCATTAGCCCCTAAATTACACTTATTTTGTGACTGATAGTAAACTAAAATATTTATGTTGTATTATTTCTATTAGTAATATATATATATATATTTGTGTGTGTATATATATATATAAATATATTTCAAATTTGTTCATGATGTAATATTACTTTAACTTAAAATTCTTTGTCATTATATAAAATGTTAATATTAGTACTTGATTGCTCGGTTATGATGCATTTTACGTTTGGATTTATAAATAAATTGAATAAATTAAGAGTTACATATAATAGAGTGGTGATATACTTAAAAAAAATCTGTTTTGGTAAACTAAAAAACCTGCTATTCTCATATTAAAAGAAACAAGAGTTAATCAGTACTTTAATGTATGGGAACAATTTATTAACTTAATATCAACACTTTATACAAACTGTGTCGCTTCGTCATGCACGATAAGTGAAATATGCCTTTGATATGGCGGAAAATATCTCACATAAAATAGAAATTATGAATGTACAATCTCAAATACAGGAGAAAAAAACGTATAGCGAATATTTTTTCTTTAGCCGAATGAATAAATACATTTATTGGAATTATTTTTCAAAGATAAACATCAAAAATAAATAACTTCTTATTCACGTTACGACGGAGTTTCATAAATATCGCATTTTAATATTTTATATAGTTTCGGACAAAAGATTGAGAACAAGAGTGACTGAAGTAGAATCTCCACTATTTTATTTGCGAGGAATAAATGTTTCGGGAAACGATCCTTGAAGAAAACGAGAATATGATTCTGTAATAGATCTCAAGCTTTAGTTATTCTTGAGATACAATACTGACTTGCTTTTTCTTTTCATTTTTAAAACTTAATATCGGTTCTTAGCGCCCGCTGTAAAGAACTTTCATAAAATTATAGACTATGTATAACTTGCGACACGAATATAAAATTAATATTAAATATTGGAATATATTCTTTTAACTTAGACTTAAACACTAACCGTCAATGATCGATGAAACGAGCAATAACTTGTTTAAGCATTTAAATAGGGATGTTCTTTGAGTAACTTCTATATCACCATTTACAAAAGGATTTTGTCGCGATTCCTCTTTCCTTTTTTTTGCACCTTTACAAAGTGAGAACATTTTCGCCGTAAATCACTAAATTTTAACTTTATGTTCACAATAACGATAACAACTATTAGAACGATCGCAAGTGAAGTAAAATAGTTTTAAGAGCTCTCCTTTTGCGATTCGTATGCCTTAATATCTCTATAAAAGGCTTCCGAACCGATGAAACTTCGTAGATATGTTAACGCGAATCTTGACAGTGAATTATACACATACATTTTGTCGGCAAACTATTACTAGATGCCATTGAAAATGACGATGAAGATAAAAATGGCTGAAACGAGAGGTCCATTGGTTAATGAAGGAAACGAATTGAGTAGTTGTGACCGAAAAATGAGGGTACATTTATTTTGTCTTTTTATGATCAATGCGATCTAGGTCACCAGAAATACAAGTACTTCTCATTTTGTTCACTTCAATATTAAATAATAGAGAACTGTGGAGGAATTCTTTCTTCTTTTCTTCCTTTTTTCTTCGTAAATTAGTTTTTATATATATATACATATACACATATATGCGTATATATGTGTGCATATATAGATATATATGTATATATGTATATATAATATATATTACATATATATTAATGACTGAATCACCGACACGCATGTGTTTCCACTTTTCGGTGATCGTTCTTTACTCTTAGTACTTAACATTATCATACGAATCTCACAAAATCACACCAGTTTCTCCTGCTTGCGAGATTACCACGCACCCCTGGGCGAAGGAAAATATAATGCACCAATCACTGTTGTGACTTGACTTCTTTTTTTAATCCCTCATCCCTATTTCTCTGTGCTTTCATTTATATTTCAACAAAAGTGGTGTCGACGTTGTGTAACGCGCACGCGTTTTAAGGCTTTCTCAGTGGAGATAAGATACAAACGGGAGATTATAATGAAAATTGGATACAGAACGCACTTGGTGAAATATGTCTTACATGTTTTGTTGTGTACGCGTTTGTGTGTCTGTGTATATATGTGTACATACGTGTGTATAATACGTGTCATGTATTACATAGGTTTTTTCAAAGGCTTAACAAAGCTGAAAAAGCGTAGAGACGTTTTTCACCAGAAATATCAATACTTTGATATAACCCGATTCCATAGATCTCATAAACGTGGTCCAAGATAGCATTACGCGCATCTCTGAACTTCTCGAGGATACTTCGTATTTTTTTTAATCCTCCTAATACTTTTTCTTTGATACTATTTCTCAGCTATTAAAAGAATTAAATTATCCATTATGGCGTAGTAACGAATTCAGTATGTACGGAATCATCGATAAACCAAAGATCGAAGACATATTTCGAACTCTGGAAAACGATGTCCAATCCGAATTTTCTTTGGCAAAGTAAAACAAACGCTTAACATGTACGTTATTGATAAAACTTTTCGCTACAACAAATGCTGTATCGATGACATAAGCACGTTCTTCTTGATCGAGAAACAAATAGAATAAATTTCCAATTTATCTCGATCAATAAACGAACCTACACAATGCGCTATAATAGCCTGTAGATTTTTCCCTTCTTTTAATACTTTTCCTCTCTTCTGTCTACTGATTAATAATCTTTTTTCAATACATTGAAAAGTAGAATTTACAAGGAAAACTTGCATGTGAAAGTCTTCAAAGATACGTGCAGAGAAGAAACAGGAAAAGGCCAAAAAGAGAGGAAAGTAGGGAAACACTATTTACTTTTATCATCAACAAACATGCGCGTCTGTTTTTTTATATATATCTAACATTTTTATATATATATATAATTATATTTTTTATACGGAAATAAATCATCTTTTATGTATAGATGTGTTTATGTGTGTGCTGCATATTTTTTGTATTCGTTTACGTGTGTGTGTAATATGTATTTTTATGTTTATGTTGCGTGTAGTTAAGTATTTTGTGTATTTAGAGATAATGATTTTTAGTGGTATAACTCTTTAATTAAACAATTGCCCTGTATTACTTATCGTTAATGATGATTAACGCGTGTTGGACGTTGACTTTTCGCGTTTTAAAGACATCTTTGCGTCCAGATACAAGATTTTTTTCACTTTCTGGTCGATTCGTTTTTTTAACATCATATTTTTCTTTGTTTCTTGATTTATTTTAATACGTCAACACCACTCCAAGTTGCAAGTTTTTCCATTACACAGGTTGCATTCACTTTGATGTCATCATTGTGACGAATTCTAGACAAAGAAAATAACACAGTTAGAGTTACTATTGCAAATATGTAATTTAAACTTAGAAATTACATAAATGCTTTAAAACTTAATCAAAATTTATGAAATATTAATAAAAGTAATTTAATTTACAAATTACAGTAAATATAAATTTAATTGCACAACCTTCATAATTAACTTGGCCATCACCATCAATGTCAGCCTCCCGAATCATTTCATCAACTTCCTCATCAGTGAGTTTCTCGCCAAGATTTGTCATAACATGTCTGAGTTCCGCTGCAGATATGAAACCATTTCCATCCTTATCAAATACTCTGAAGGCCTCCCTAATTTCTTCCTCACTGTCAGTATCCTTCATTTTGCGAGCCATCATGGTTAAGAACTCCGGAAAATCGATTGTGCCATTACCTACAATTCCAAGTATTTTTAGTTTTGATTTTTTCTGAAATCAGATTTTTTCCAATGTTTTTAACAACGAGATAATGATAACAGTGTAAAAAAACATTCTTTCATTATGCAAATATCTTAAATGATAGTCTAAATTGACAGATTTGAAAATGATGTTGATATCACATGTAATCTAAGAAATACAAAAATTGCATAATGAATAATAACAACCCAATGAGTTATATGTCAGTTATAAAATAAGATTAGGGTAAAATACCATCTGCATCTACTTCATTGATCATATCCTGGAGCTCAGCTTCTGTAGGATTTTGTCCTAGCGATCGCATAACTGTACCCAACTCTTTGGTTGTGATAGTACCATCCCCATCCTTATCAAATAGCGAAAATGCTTCCTTAAATTCTGCAATTTGCTCCTCTGTGAGTTGATCAGCCTTGAAATAAAAAATAAAAGTTACAGTTACATGTTCACATTATTAGCATAATATTGATAAAAGAATCTAGTTAAAATTTTGTTAAATCAATTACATGGGATCTTTATTTTATCAGACATCATACAAATTTGATATATCATAAAATACCTTTCTATTAGTTGCAATAATTGGAATTATATTTCTCTTTTATAAAATACATAAATATATACATTTTCCATAGTTTATATACTTGCTAGTTATGAGTATGTACTGAAGATATACTTTTGTCTGAAGTATGTCATATGGAGAAAGTGTGTATGCTGAGAACGTTCTATATTTTCTATAAAATGAAGAACATTCTATATTTTGTAGAAACGCTCACAAAAATAACACGTTACATTTTCAAAGAAAGATTATTTTTGAGTAAAATTCCTGACAGCAATAAACATTATTTTTTGTAAAATTTCTCACTTCTTTCATTCTTAATGTATAACGCTCTTTAATGCATTGCCGATATTTCGATCTGGAGGAAATGCCGCTCGCCACTTTGCTGAAAACTAGGAACACTTTACGTCCGTTCAGGTATTGCCCCACCCTCACCAAGAAAAAGTGCGAGAGGGGCGGAGGTCGAGATACCTAGGATACCGTTGATTGAAAAATTAAGATTTTTGACACCTGCTAATCAACGTGCATCTTTGAAAAATCGTAGAGCGAAGCTCGAACGCTCGAAGAAGCTTCGATTCTTACTCGAATTAGATTCAATCAAACATATAACCAAGACACACAACCGAGATTCAATCTAACAAATCAAACCATACGATAAACTTATACTATATGAAGAATTAATTTCTCAAATGAAGCTATGCTTGCATTTGTATACGTTCAAGTGTATACATCTAACAACCAATTAAACTTAAAGTATTTGTTTTATTTCATCGCAAATCCAATTCCTTCAACCTTAGTTCTAAATAAAATATATATCGTGGCTGCTTAACTATCAATAAATATTTATCATAAGCTTATTGCGGTCGAAGAATATCTAAGAAATAATTACCTGTTGCTATAATCAGATTCCTAAATAAAATAACGAATTAAATACTTTTTGTATTTATAGACGAAGAACTATTAAATAAATGATAAGGAAGTGTAGTCGTTAATATAAAAAGTTGTTTTAAATCAGCCTATGACTTCTAGAATAAAACACCTTACAATATAGGTCAGTTGTGTATATATATAAATATATACTTACATATATATATATATATGTACTACATACTATGCTTTCTTCTATATACTTTATACAAAAATATCCATTGAGCACCTAGACCTATATAAAAACAAATGTCATAAATAAACTAATAATTCGATATTTAATATTTCAGTTGTTTATTAAAAGGAAAGTATATATGTATATATATATATTCATCAAAACTCTAACTAAGAAAGTTTATATTACATTGGAGTATAATTAATTTTTAATATAACTGAAGGTTTATTTATAAAAATTAAATATTTATATGCTTAAGAAACACTTTAGTATGGTCGTATCTATATTTTAGGTTATGCGGTAAGACGATCGACCAACATCGTCGAACATCATAAAACTGTAACTAAAAATGGAAAATATTTCCAAAAATTTAAATACTACATAGCGTATGATCTTGTTTGATTTGAAATCACAAAAATTGAAATTATGTAATTAGAAAATATACAGAAAATGTGTTTATATTATACTGTGAATATAAAATTCTCATAAAGTTCTCGTAATTAAGTATAAAAATAAAATGTAGAATTTAATGTCTATATTTTCGTATTAAAAAAAATTAACTTTTATGAAAAGTTAATTGAAGTCATCGTTAGAAGAAGATGAGTGCAAGAACGTACAAGGAATCAGGGAAATTGGCGCAATAGCAAGAGACCGCGAAAATCAATAGTGAGGTATACCGTGTAACGGTTGACTGTGTCAAATACTATATGCTACATAAGAAAAACATTGAATATCGCGAAAAAAACGGATTACGTATGATAAAAGAAAATGTACAAGATTATTGTACTCTTTCATTAAGTACTTTAATCCTAAAAAATGTTACGAAAAAATAACCTGCTAGATACAAGATAAAAATTGGATGAAATATTGGAGTTTGTACTGTACGATGAAAACAAGTTCCTTTCGAAACGAAAACGATACTGAGGTGTATCAAGCCTATAAGCGACAATATTTTATCCAACATATGCAAATACTATTGTTAC
Organism: Bombus terrestris; assembly: GCF_910591885.1. Classification (NCBI taxonomy): domain Eukaryota; kingdom Metazoa; phylum Arthropoda; class Insecta; order Hymenoptera; family Apidae; genus Bombus; species Bombus terrestris. Next base: position 8,022,317 of record NC_063280.1, on the reverse strand, counting down.
GTTTAGAAATATCTCACATAAAACTTGAATTTTTTCGACGAATAAATGAAGAAATGTATTTATTCGAATTTAGCACTAGTAACTTATCGCCAATTGGAATTCCTTGATGTATCCAAAAAGAAATACGATAGCAATTATTATCTCATTAGATTTGATAATCTAAAGATAAGGTATTTTATGTAGATAAAAGTTGTGAATTAACGATTTTAAGGAAGTTTTCTCACGTCATCTGATATTCCAACGTACCGTTACACATTACATTGATACACAACGTAATACGAACGACGTTGACTCTGAAAAAGTTTGCACCGTAGCGCCTTATCATAACGCTGTATCTTGACGGTCGGCCGGAAGATTTGAAAAATCATTGTTTCCTGTTTAGATCGTTCGATGTTTTCTTGCGATTTTTATCGGAGGAAGTTTCACAATTCATGACATCTCGAAAGAGACTGAGAAAAACGTATGTAAGCCATCGGAGTAGAAATGGATCGATAGTCGGTCCATCTCCGCATACCGGCCATTACGAATGTAATATTGTAATAGTGCGTAGGTAAAAAAAACATACGTGGGATAAAGTGGAAAAATATCATAGGGTCTGGAAATGAAATCTTTTGAATCGGATAAAAATGGAAGGAAAGAAGTTTTGCAATAAATGCGTATCGGTAGGTTGCACGTGCACTCGACGCGTCAATGCGGCAAACGAAAGCCTAGGAGGAGGGTGAGGGCGAGGGACCGCTGAACGACGTCCGCATAGGCACACGCACCAGGAAAGAAAGCATATTCTACTTACCATTTTGGCTCGGTTCTTTTATATCTCAGTACGCTCGACGATTTGAAATATCGGTTTAGGCACTGAACACAAAGGATACTATTCACAATCTTTCTCTGGGCCAACGTGGAAAGTAAAACTTGTGTGCACGAAAGCGCGGACAGACACGCAATACGACACGGCCGACAAGAAACACACTCCGAACAGCAATGGAGTCCACCGTTCTCTCTCGGTGTACGAGCCTCTCTGCCGCTTGTCTCGGTCAGGTATCACTACGCCGCCCCTAACGGGCTACGTGATGGTGTCTCCTGATTGGTCGACGGTCTAGACGGGGGTTAAGGGGAGTTCACGCGGCGATGCGCTGCGTCGTTTCCTACGCGATCGACAGATAGTTCCGTGCGGCTTCTCCTCTGCGAAAACCCTGAAAAAACGACTGGTTTTTAATTGGACAAATGGGAAGAAGTAGGAACGACACGACGTCCAACGTAGAGAACGGTCGTCATAGACAATCGTGCAAATCCGCTTTACATGCGGGGTGGGTGCGGTCGTGTTTACAGGACAAGTCCGGGCGAACTAACCAGGCCTGTGATTGGCCGACGCGCACCTGCAATGCGTCAGGCAGCCGCGCGGACTGTGCCGCCGCCGGCTACCGGGTCAAAGCCGGGCTTCCCTGCGAGAGATGGCTCGAATGCAATGGTCAATGAGCGCGTTTTTCGGCTGCGTTTAGGCCCTACGTCTCTCTCTTTCTCTCTCTTTTTCCTTTTTTCTTCTTTATTATATCCCTTCTCTTTCCTCTCTTCCTCTCCTTTGCTATCTTTGTCTTTATTTTATGCTTATTTTCTTCTTCCATTTTACCTTTTCTCTTCTGTCTTTTTTTCTTTCTCTCTATCTCTCTCTCTCTTTCTCTCTTTCTCTCTTTCTTTCTCTTTTTCTCTTTTCATTCGCTTTCTTACGATTTCTATATCGTTAGTCCCCTAAGCCCTAAGCTATCGTAGCTTATTCTACTGACAAGAACAATTGCTGCAACGATATTTCGTTCGTTTGGTATCATAATCCCGATGACATTCGTCATTTTTAGTCAGCTTCCGATTTCAATTCTAGTTTCTGGAATGACCGGAAATCCGCATTTTACATGACAGTCGTCAGGTGCAAAACAGGTTCTTGAGTCTGCTTCGCTGTCTCGTCCTACGAATGATATTGGGTCACGATGGATTAATGCTTATAGTCTATAGGAAACGTTTTCGAATACTTTATCACTGAATCAAACTTCTTCATGCCCTAGAGAGTTGTATCTTTCATTCGTTTATCTATAGTAGACATGTTAATTGATATTTGCATATCTTTACTAATTTAGATAAATAAAGCGAATTGGAATAATTTTTAAGTAATATAAATCCTTATCTTTTTCTATTCCTTGAAGTTCTATTTTTCCTTACGCGCGATTTATAAAACTTTCCATTGAAATTTCATATTACAATAAAATTTTTACAAAAAATTCATCGATGCTATTCTCACGTATTCTCATGGAAAGGAAATATTTGGATGGCCTATTTCACGTGGACCATCCCTTGCGTTAACCCCAGAAGTGCTGGCGGTTTCAATGTCCTTTCATAGCATCGGTCGATATCTTCTTAAATAAAAATAATGCGCGTACACGTTCGTTGGATAAAAGAATATAGTGCGATTAGGCGAATGCCGTTTTCAGGCCAAGAAACAACTATCGATTGTGATATCTAATTCCCAAAATTTATTCCTTGCTGCAGTTATTCGTAGATTCTTCTTCGGGTACGGTACTGAAATTAAAATTCGAAGATCAGAACGTGAGACAAATTGTTTTTGCGATGCCTCTCGAAAGAGCTTTTATCATCGTTGAATTATGCAAAAAATTTTAGCTCTTCTTAGTGCTTTAGTTCCATTTTGACCTGTATAATTTTAGGAGGGTTTAACATTCTTAATGGTCGGAGCAGAAGATATGGAAATAAAGTGAAGAATAGATAAGTTTGTAGACAGAAATAATTTGATTCGTAAAAAAATTAGCATTCAGTTTTGTACGTATGTAACGATATGTATAAATTTAATTAGGTTGCGTAGTATTATATCAACGGATAAACACAATTTAAATTGGCATGATACAATTTACAATACGTTGTTAATTCATTTCTTTACGTTTCTCATATATCAGAATAATTTATTTATTTATTTAATAATATCATAGGAATATCTAATGACATTGTAATCTGCTTCAAATAGTTTATCATATAAGTACGAATTGAACATAAATTTGTGCAATAATTTTAAAAAATTTAATCTGGTATAAACTAAATTAAAAAATTGAGAATTTTACGTTTCTTATTTTGATGATGCATTGTATAATAATTTAGGTCCACTGAAATAGAGATAGGTAAGTCAATCTTAAACTGAATTCTGTATTAGTCAGAGTCATCATAAGAATTACGAACATCTTAAAAAAAAAAGATGATGAGGCTGAATGGAGACTGAACACCTTACTAAAAGGATAGATATTCGATTTACGAGAATGTATCGGTTGATTACATTGAATACGATCATCGCATGACGCGCGAGAGAAAAATGTGAATGACGAATCCACGATTCTATGCAAGAGGAAAAAAGGAAATGTCCAATAAACCAATTGTTTCTGTTGCATTTGCAATTTGCAAAAAGGTTCCAGTTAATTTCAAACGTTACAACGTTTCAGACTTATTTTGTTTTTTTATTCTCTTACGTCAACGGTATGTCCAACATTATGTAGCGAGTAATTCGTCAACTGTACTTCACATAAAAATTAGATTTTCCAAGACCAAATAATTAAAATGACATATATTTATTCATCGTAATCAGTTATTGCTACTTAAGATTAGTACTAAAAGACAAAACTGCACTCATTAAAGAATTTGTGGAATTCCTTCTTAAACCGGCACATTTATAGATAATCTACTGTTCAATCATTAAAAAGATAATCATAATCATAATCTTGAATGCTATACATATTTTGATATTTGTCTAAGCATGATACATAAACTGACCTTTGTTGGACATTCTTGAAACAATTACATTTAACAACCTGTAACATTTATAATTATAGATTTTAAATTAATTCGGAAGCGAGATAAGTTATAATTTGCATAATTATAACATATAATAAAATAGAATCTCTCATATATTATTTTAACTACATATTATATACTATACTGTTATGCCATGTTACGTCATACAATATAATCATATATCAGTTATGGATTATAAGCTTCTCTTGCGTTCTTATGCGATTATAAGCTTCTCTTATCGTTTACCTTGCTGCATCTACTTTTAAGATTAAAAATATAACTGTAATTGTATGAAATTTTAGTTAGTTACATAACCTAGTTCTCTAAATTATAAGCTAGGTGCGGATAAAGTGATCATTTATTAACTTTATAAGATGACATATATAGTTGTTAACTCTTTAAATGTACAAGATGAGACATATGGTGTATTCAAAATGTATAATATAATTTATACTATTATGATAAGAACAAATTAATTAAAGGTAAGTACAGATGTTGTTTATACATAATTCGAAACATTTCTACACCATATCATTTTCCTAGTCTATTGAAGAAAATGAAGTAATATCTTAATAACACAATATTTTTGCTATATCTGTTCAACTGTTGCATAGTGTAATTACTATTTAATATTGATTATCATAATGAAGTTGTAATATGGTTGCAAGTGCGGCTTTCTATTAAATTCTAATCTAGTCACGGTGCGATAAAATATAACACGGGTTTTCTTTATCGACGTGTAAATGACTTGTTCGCTTATTTCCTGTATACTAAAACTCTTAATTCATTTAAAATTACGATGTCGCTTAAGTATCGATATTCGTAAACTTCGTTCGTATCTAATAGATAATTAACAGTTTCGCTGGTGGCCGTGACCGATATGCGGTAACGCCGTCGCACGATGTTCGCGATATCAATAATAAGCGATGAGCATGCGTGCGGCAAAAAAGAACGTTCACGTATGTAGCTACTTAACGGAAGTGACGATTCCTCCACGCCAATTTTTTGAAAATATACCAAGGTCACCTTGGATTTGTTAAAAGAACCTACGATATAAAGACCAGTATCAGTAACAAGCATAAATACATCTTGATCATGAAAATATGTACGAGATATCTGTTTAAATGAATTTTTCATTCATCATAATCCTCTTCCCAAAAATTTCCAATAACTAACCACATAATTTCAATATTTTTACAGTAATAAGCATTAACTTCTAATACAAAAAAGAAAAAAAGTAAAAATTAGTTCCACGATATTTCTGTACAGCTATTGCCTCATATTTTGTAAAAGTACAATATGTAGAAAATGAAATAGTTGCAGAAAGAAACTAACTACTGTAAAAAAGAAATCATTTAAATATAAAAAAGGAATATTTTCATTGATTAGATTTAGTAAGGTAAAATATTGTTTACTTGAATATTTTTCGCAATGAGTTTTAGCATATTTTATTCTATTAATGCATTATCAACAAACAAACAAATTTTCTCCACTGTAATTATGTAAAAAAGAATCACTGACTTAATTTACGTTATTTACTACTATCCTTTGTAGCATGCTTTTTCTCCCTTTTATTATAAGCGTATTTAAGTATCTTGTACGTTAAAAAAGATGTCAAAGTTCCTAACCTATATAATTATTACAGTTGCGTCTTTCATACGTTCAGTATTACTACATCTTTATAAGTTCAATGCAGTAGAGCCTTATAACCCTCTCTAAGTATCGTTCGACCAACATGAAAAGAAAAAAGGAGTAAGATGATAATAGTTGGTCGATTGTATTACGCATAGCCGTAAGCTCTGCAGATGCGTGATGCGCTAAACGTGACGCGGTACGACGTTCCGCGGGTTAACAGTATCTACGGAACACTGTTTTTGGGCATCGTTACTGGGAAAAATCGATGTTCGACCTGATAGGACACAGAAAATATGGATTCATGACGCAGTTCCTCAAAGGGCCTAGCTGCTGTTAAGCAAGGTTTTCGAAAAAGTTCTGTGGCTAAGTTGCAGTGAGCCTGCGCACGAATAAACGCGCAATGCGACACGCGATAGAATAGGACAGGGAGTCTCGTAATCTCGTTAAAAAGAGACGGAACGGGGGATGGAGAAGCGCACAGCAGCGTTCACGATTAACGGTAAGGAAGGGAATTTAATGGGTGTCACGGCAAAGAATGTTAATTTTATACCTTACGTACATCGATGTAGCGCCTAATTGGTGTTAATTTCACAGGAAATACAATATTGAAGACTATTTCGTGTTCAATTTACAAAATAATGTTCATTTTCAATCGCTTTATGTTCGAATATGTATCTGATACAGTAGAGGATGCTGTCTCTTTATTGTATTCGAAAAAATTGAAAACTTTATACGATTATTAAATTTCCTGGATAACATTATTAAAAATGTTAGAAGGTTCTTGTTACATTTTGTTTTTAATTAATGATATTGCAAGCAATACTTGTACGTGTGATTAAGGAAATAACGATACTATATTTGTAATATCAATATTGTACTAAATAAAAAATGTTTAAATTCAGTTTATATAGAAATATTGTACGATAATTTGTTGGTATACAGTAAATTTCTAGAAAAATTCATCATTCACCAATGTGAAAATATTTTGTGAAGTCTTCTGAGTAAATTAAATTTTAGTGATTTTATCGTGAAGTTATGCAAATTTTGTATTATATCATATATATAGTATTGTATCGTAATTATTCTCGTTTCTCTAATACTTCATGTATATCTTTCTCTATTTGTTTCTTTTATTAAAATTCTTTTGAAATTAAAAAATATGATATATATATATTAAATTAAATATATATATAATTATTAAATTTTTATAATATTAAATCTTCAAAGATATTTATTTAAAAAATATTACTTTATAGATATTTGTAGCAAAATTCTAGAATTTATTTTAATCAATCAATATCCACTGTAAAAATATTTCTACCGTAATAAATTATAAGGGCACACATTCAACTGTAACTTGTAAGATGTTCAATAAATTTATTTAACATTATCTAGTAGCTTTAAAAAACCCTTGCCTTCAATTACAATATGTGCAAACAGAAGAAAATAACCTATATTATATTATAACCTATATTACATGCATTTTCAATAATAAAAAGTAAATTGACTTATATTTGACAAAATAGTTTTTAGCGGAACATAATTCTTACGAAATAACATTCCCTTTAGAATGTTTATTGAATAATTATTATTCTACAGTCATTTAGTTTCAACCTTAATGTTTTTTTAATTATACATTAACAATATAGCGTTAAGGTATAGAATAAATATATAATAGTAGAATATCATAAGATAAAAATAGTGTAACAGCTATAATGTATAAAAATAAATATTTATAAACGTATTTCTAATATTTTGTTTGATATTATCTAATATAAATATATCTATAAAATATAAAAAATTTATTCGTAGAAAATGTTTAAAATTAAATATTACAAAAAATCTAAAAGAATAATAATTTTTTATCTTACAACTATTTATTTATTAGAGATTTTTACATTGATTATTGATAAATTATTTGCATAATTCTAATACTTTTTAAAGAATTCATTTATTTGTACAATAATGCAACAGTTTAGAGATAAGCAGGTACTATTGCCACAAGAGCAAACAAATGCCAATGTTGCACAATAAATTGTGATTTGTCCTTAATTATAATTAAAGAATTAAAATTTTAAATCATTCAAATGTAACTGGAATCGAGAGAATTGGTAATATTGGATTTGTGGTTTCCACTTCCAATGCTGTTGCCATACAATCACTCGCTGCTTCTACTTCACCTAAGGATTCCAACACTTTTCCCAAATTATACCTACAAATAAAAAGATTTAATTCGGCTAAAAGTATAATTATTTAAAAGTTACACCATTGCATTTTCAAATATAAATGGAAATAAATCAATATTTTTATACCATGTTTGATGAGAATTTGGGTCAATTTTTGCAGCATCCCGTAAAGTTTTTTCAGCTAACCTTTGACTTCCCAAATAGTGATAAATTAATCCCTAATAATGGAAATAATCGTTAAACAATTGTATACTATTTCATACAGTAATAACTATTATTTTATAAATTACAACATTACCAAATGTTGTAAACTTTTGATATGTGATGGATTAATTGAAACTGCATTCTGATAACATTGCTTTGCTTCCATATATTCCAATTTATATTCATGAAGAAGACCCCGCTGGAATGAAAAGTAGCTTCAATACATTGTATCATGATAATGAAGTTATGCAAAATAGAAAGCAAACTATTCATCTTTAGTTTTTTGTTTGATAATATAACTTACTGTATACATAATATGGTGACTTAATGGGAAAATATTCGTGGCTTCTTGTAAGGAAAGAACAGCACCATTTGGCTGATCTAAAACTAAGTATACTTCGGTAAGTAATAACCAAACTTGTAATTGTAATAGCCATGCTCTTTGTGGTCCAGGCTTTGGGGTAAAAGAACTAAGTGATGATGCAACTTCAGATAAGGCTTGTTCTACTCTTGAAGCAGCCAATGATTGTGCGTGTACAGAACCTATTTAAAAATTTGCTATTTGAAATTTTTATATAAAACAATTTAATCTTAAAAATTACAAATTAGAAAAAAGATACTAAATACATACTAGAGTCTTTATCAGACATTTCAGAAGCATACAGTTGAAAAACACTTCTTGTTTCACTGCGTTTCTCACTGTGCTGTTCATTACAATTAGCATTAGTTTGATCTTCATACAAATTTTTCCAAAGTAAAAGCATATGTCTTATGGTGAATAATGCTTGTTCACCACCGATACTTTGTAATTCGAGATGTGCTTTTACATAAAGAAAATTTAAATTATCTGGATATTCTTCTAACACACTGTTTATTAGATGCAATGCTTCAGAATATTGCTTATGTGCCGACAGCAGTAATATCAATAAATGCAGGGATGGAATGTGTTCTGCCCGAAGATTTAATGCAATTTTTACATGAACCATTGCGTCGTTAATTTGTCTGTTAATTGCATATTCATGTGCTAAATAGTATTCAGCTAAATGATCGTTTGGATCACACTGTTGCGCCCTATTAAATAAATGTATAATACTATAATACGTAACTTATCCTTTATTTTATATTTAACTGTACATACTTTTGAAAACATTCTAAAGCTGTTTTGGTATGGTAAGTTTTATCCATTTTTACTATAGTGTTTGTAGCAAGAATACTATGACCAATACCAATATAGAGATGACATCTTGATTGCATTCCTTGAGAATTTGATGTTTCTCTTTGAAGTGCTTTTTGACTCCATTCAATACCTTCTTTTATCTATTTTTATTCGAATATGCTTTTAGTATATTATTTTATGTAGTTTATTTTATAGGAAAACATAATCCTTACCATATTTAATTGTTCATAGCACAACCTTGCAGCTAAAAGACAAGGCATTACCTTCTGTGGTGATAATCTTGCTACTACTTTCAAAACCCTATATGCATGCATATATCTCCCCATACTAATTAAACATAATGCACACTGAGTCCATACATGGGCTTCCTCGTGAGAAAATTTCATTGCTCTTTCAAATGACTATTAAGATATAAAATTGAATTAAACTTTCATTCAAAATGAATGTTGAGTCTTTACTTTTCTTTTATTTTATTCTAATTACCTCATATAGCAAATCTACTTGACTCCATCTCACAACGACTACTGTGAGGAGATCATATACTGCAGTGGCATTTTCAAAAGCATGTATTCTTGCATCTTTAAATTCTGGAGATTGACTAAGGACAGCATCTCTAACTGCCATAGCTTCGCTTATTAATAATAACAGAATTGTTTCTTCATACTCATTTCTTGGCACAAACATATTAGGACCTAAATATTTCTTTGGCTTCCAAGGAGAATCTGAGAAAAGTACAATAATGATTTAATATTTTATTTTCATCTCAAATTTTATCATAATAACAATCGTTTTATTAATAATATTACCTGTTGAATCACTTGGTGCTTCTGGAGCTTTATATTCCGCACCGCTAATTCCTCGAACTAATACTTCTGCCAATTGTCTTGTTAAAGTAACTCTAAGACTTTGAGTAGTTGTAGACTCCACAGCAGATAAAATTTCCCTTATAAGTTATTGAATTTCATAAATAAAGATTGTTTATTTAATTGTCAAAATATTTTTTCTAAATTGTATTTGCTATTGCTGTCATCTTCTTGCTATCATTTCCTTCCTTGCATTTTTTATTAATAGAAACAGTTAATTACCTGTAACGGTTTATTGCACCTTGAATATTACCAGTTTGAATGTACAATATGGGTGCCCTTTGTAGTGCAGTTTCCAAAATTGGCCCGATATGTTTTGTAGAACAATACGAAGACTGAGAGGAATATGTACCTGTTGATCAAATGATATTAAGGTATTAACTACAAAACCCAAATTTCAAGTTTTGTCACATTCCACCAACAACCCTATAATATCACCTGAAAAAATGTAAATAAACATAGTTAATGCAATATTCTTATAAAATAAATTTATTTTAATGCTTGCTACTACTGTTTTTTCATTCAGTGAATATCCCGACTACCAATCAAGATATTATTCATACATTCATTAATTATGGAACAGTAAGCATCAATTAGCATTATCTGATGGAAAAGAATGTGCTGAAAAGAATCATCACCTGCATTGTTACTATTTACGGTAGACGTGCCATTTTGATGTTGCATTGCAAGTTTTTCTTGTTCTTGTAAATACACCAATGTCAGGTCCCCAGTAATTTCATAACATTTGATGATTTGTTCTTGCCATTCTGCTATTTTGTATTTTGATTTAGAATTTGGTGGTAACTTTTCCAAACAAAGACCTGTTATAAATAAAAACATCTATTAAAAGGATCTATTGTATAAGGATTGGTATGAATATAATAAAACAATAATATAATTTTTAATATTAAGGTACATATTTTTAAATACACAAATATTATATTCACAGAAAATAAGAGAAGCAGCAAAAAGAAGCACTGTTTTAAGCAGATTTATTTCATAATATTTTATGCAATACACTTACAGTTATTTATATGCATTGATAAAGTTTATGATATACAATCATAACAATCGAATTATCTACAGAAAGTATATTAGCTTTATTTTCATTTTGCATAATAAGACATCAGCACAGTAGGTATAAACTATTAATTTTTTGTTTCAACTGAAGTGTAATAGTTATTATCGATAAAACATGCAAAGAGTCTTTTTATATGTTATAAAATGACTACTAATTGAAATATATATTATAAGAGGATGTCTAACAGATAGATAGAAAAAATGAATGTTTTTCAAACAGTATGCATTTATCATGCAGCAGTTGTCAATATTGATAAGATGCAAGTAAACATTAATTTAAACAGAAGTAAGGAAACATAGTTACCATGAATAGAACATCTTCCCTTTTTTGGATTATTGAAAGTAATAAAATTAAGCATGAAAATGATATTGACAAGGCAACATATATTTCAAACCTTTAAAAGTTAATGAAAATATTTTTGATTTAGACTATTATATTAATAAAGATGTTTTGTATAATGATAAAGCATACAATAACACTTTAATGGATAGTCAAAGAAAAATAAAAAAAATGGAATACACTTACACATGGCAAATAAAAGAAATAAAAAGAAGCAAAATACAAACCTTTAATTGCATATGACTCAGCAATAATGCGCAGTCTTCGGCAGGATAAATGTTTCTCTGTGTCTAAAGTAAACAGTCTTTCTTTTTCTAAGTTGTACATTAGTTGTGATATTCAAAATACAGCAAATATTTTCAAAACTCATTGCTTGTGTAACTAAATTTTGATTAGGTATTACCTTCAGGCTGATGTACAAGATGATTTATACTTAGTAGAGATTACAAATAAGAAAAAAATATGCAGTTCTTTAAATTTTGTTAGAATAATTACATTAAGTGCAATACTGTCAAATTCAGCATATATTTAATGTTCTAAAGTACAGAATTATTAAAAAAGAAATTTGTTAAGTGAAATATATAAGACACCAAACTATGATAGATATAAATCATTCCTTTATTCAACTGGCAAGCTATTATGTGTGGTATTAGAAATAATAATGCACTAGTACATACTAGCAACGTACTAAATGATGTAAATAATATCTGATGCAAACCTTTAATTGCATATGATTCTGCAATAATACGTAGGCTTCTACAAGGTAATGGTTTTTCTGTAAGTGTGTGTAATTCAGCTTGTTGATAATGTTTCAGAGCTTCTTCATACATCCCCATTGCATAATGCAATTTACCAAGTAGTAAATGTGCATCCAATACAACCAAAGCCTATAATTAAAAATATTATTTATTAATTATTCATACAAAGTTAAAATTATCAGATTCATAAATTTTTATCTTTTATTCAATTAAAAACTATTAATTATGATTGTAATTACTTGTTTATCTTTTTCATTTGCTGCAAGGATCAAGTATTTTCTAGTTTCTTGTAGTCCATTTCTAGCTTTTCCAATGTTGGCATCTATAGGTGGAGTTTGTTCTAAAAAGCTTTCTAATCTTCCTTCCCCACATAAAAAATTTGCTAAACATTCTAAAATCAAAAGCATCATGAATACATAGTTCTGGATATATGCTTTTATCTTATATATTTTAGTATGAAATTAAATTTTCTTAACAGTATTAAAATATTCAGAAATATGACATGTTTATTAAATATAGATATAAATGTTCATTTTTTAATACATTAACTTAAATAAAATTGCATACAATTTTCTTATTTAAGATTTTAATAATACAAAATTCATAAGAAAGATATATTATCTTTTCGAAGTCAAAAATAAACTTTTAAGAAGACATAAAAAATATTCTTATTGACAATTATCAGTATTTGCTAAAATCAGATATACTTATTAACAAACAGATAAATTTAAATTTAAAAAAGCGTTGAATTAAGAAGATTTATATCAAATGATATTTTACTACAGTTATGTTTGACTGATATACATGTAATCCTTATAATTCGTGAAATGACTTAACAACTTCTTTTTACATAAACAGGTTACGAAACTCGTGACGTGACAGTTAATTGCTATAAAATTTTATCAAATCTTTTATAAAAAAAAATTTTTAAACATATAAATCTGATTATTTAAAACATTACGAGAAAAAGAAACATTTACCATTACTAGGGTACTGTACTTTCAGGTGTTCCGCCAATTCTATAACCTTTTTCCAATTTCCGTCCTCGCGGTTTTTATCGATTTCTGATTCAATTCGGAGGGTGTGTCCTTTTTTACTAGTCATTCTAATTTACGTAGGAAAAAGAATGAAATACGCTGTTAAATTCTTTCGTAATATTCAACAAGACGTAATGTAATATATCGATCATCAGTGTTAGAAGCGTGGGCACAACATAAAAGATACACGTATGACAATTTCTACTTCAAGCACGTGCCACACTATTTTGAACTGTCTGTTATGTCATTGATTCTGCGAAGTCTAGATACGATGCATCGTGAAACACGTCGGTTTAAGAACCAGTGAAATTGCGCATTCGTTTGACTGTTAATACGTGAGTTGACTAGTTTATATGAAAATATCACTTCATTTTTAAAATAAAATCTGCAAAATTTATAATTTAGTTATCTACTGATATAGATTTGCTATATTTGAAAAGTAAATAATCTTTCTTAATTTAAAAATAAACAACAATATTTTATTCTTTGACTATATTTATTAAAATTATTCAACTTTACAATTATAGTAATAATAAAAATAAATTTCCTTTTATTCTTTTTGATATTATATGTATCCATATGTGTGTGTATACACATATGTATATACATAATATCAATAATATCAAACGTGTGTATTTATATTTTGTAATTTCTTGTACTCTCTTCTCAATCCCTGAAGACTAAACCTCAATTCAAGTCTTTCTATATGGCAATTTGAAGATTAAGCTATATTCTATTTTCTTCAAGAAATTTTTTATATCGCTTTTTCCATTTATCTTTGACATCCATAATATTATGCTGCAATTTATATGTCTACTTTAAATTTCTGAAACTTTTGTCATCTATTAATATTATAATTGATTAATTAAATACAAATTATAACCTGTAATATATGCACTCCGCGTTGTGTAAGGACAATAAGTTCTTTCATTCCATCATTGGTGATATCCATATAACATATCGAATGTACAGGAGCATCAAATAATTTTCTTATGATCAATTCCCATGAGTCATTTATGAAACAAAAAATAAGAACTTCTTGACCATAGGTTCCTAAGAGTATCTCATTCTGCCCATCCATATTTATGTCAGCAATACAAGAACATAAAATGCAATCAGATGTTTCACTACCATTTAATGTTATGTCTTCATCCATCCCATTATTTAGAACATCCCTAGTTATAAAAAATATGGAATTATTTTTTCTTATACATATATAAAACAAAATTAACTTACATAAAGACAACTGCATTACTTGTATTCACAACAAGAACATTTAGTTTTGTTTCTTGATCATTTAGGAAAGATTTCAAGTCTACAACAAATTGAAAATATACATTAGTTTTGATTTCCAATCAAGCTTTTTTAGGATATACAGATATTAATATGTGTAATGAATTTTACTATTAGAGCTAAGAAAAGAAGGTTTCTCAATATTATTTTGAAGTGAAAAAATGGATACACTGGAAACAGGTCTGTCATATCTTAATTTCCAACTTCTGCAAACTTTTAATTCTAAAACATTAGTTATAGCTACATTGACCAATCCACACTCACAACCGATTACTGTCAGTCTCCTAAACAAATTAAAGCTGAGTATTATTAGTTATTATAATGTAATGCATAAAGATTCAATTCACATATATCATACCAATTGTAATTATCATAATAGTAAATATTAATCCATATTGCAATTCCTTGGATATCATGCAATTCAGGAAAGTACTTTTCAATAGGTGATTCACTGTAACTGTGGTTTAATTTGTCTTCTCTGATCATATGTATTTTATAATCACTGCCAGAGAGTAACCAAACAACCTAAAATCTTAGGAAAAGTTATAACTCTGCTATAAATTCATAAAATATCATTTGCTTAAATTTCATTTTTTTAAGTATAATTAAAAGATCATTACTAATATAAAAAATTACCTCATTAGGGACATTTTGTTGGGGTAATATAGTATGATATAAATGGTACGGTGTATATGCTAATTCCACCATAAGACAATTTTGTGCTATAGCTTCAATGGAACTTCCTTCATCTCCTTCGCCATCTATGGCACCTTCTGTATATATATTTAGATATCTTTCTACAGATGTATCTGTACTTGCTTTCAAAATAGTTATTCCTATCACAAATCCATCACCGCTATCAGACTTATTATAAGCATCAATAGATATGATTTCTGCACCACCTAATAAATAGGAACATTTAATCAGATATAGAAAACTATTGTTTTTGGATAAAGTGTTAATATTTAAGGTTACAAACTGGGAATATATGTAAAAAGTAGTTCTTTAACCAGTGGTCTTAAATGTAGATTTGGCATCAAATGGTATTCACAAGAATATATTTTTCTTTTCAAAGAAGCCACTAATACCTTATTGGAACCATTGACAGAACACAATTTGGTCATTGAATAAATATTTCCCTGTGATGTTAAGGGAAACCAATGTGCGTCTGTTAAATTATTCATGTTGTCTTCACAGAAAGAAATTACTAATAAACACAATAATTCGATTGTCATTTAGCTTGGATTGTATCATATTTATAAAAGCAAATAAATGAAATTAAATATTTATATAAAATCATTAAAAATGTTCTTCTTTGATTAAATTTTATTCTGAACCATAATTCATTTCTTTATATTTAATGTCCTATTTTTCTTCTAATAGCCTCAAGTTTAAATTTAAGGTTAAGAATGTAAAACTCATTTTTGATACAAGATTAAGTCACAGATTTGTATAATTTTCGCGTTAGAGATCAAGTTTTTGTTTGTTAATGAATAGCAAATATCATCTTGCATTAACAATAAATTAAATATAAACATAAAGATACATTTTATTTGTATACATATATGTACATGTTCATTTAATATGTACTATATTTCTCTACTTTTGTCAAATATAATTTTGTTGCATATGTTTAAATCATTAGAAGTTGAGAATGTTAAATATTATTTTCTATATTGTATAATTATTTTTTATATTGAAATTATAGTACAAACGAGATACATGATAGACCTAACACTCACTGCATTTTTATGTTGCAAGTTTCTTTACCTTTAGGGCACCTTTATCACATTATCGTTCGTATAGTCATAGATGAGGTACTAGCGCTAGTATACACAGATCCGGCAACTCGTTCCATTTTTGGTGGTGGGAGATGTCATCATTTGATGTTGTTTTGATGTGTATTAATCACAAAGCGCACCACAAAATCTCTCACACACATGCGCGTTTAGCGACCACTACGCCGCTTTGAGACGGACGACAAAAGCTACCGCTAGGTCATCCACTTGCTACACATTCGAATTGAATCTGATTCGAATAGACAGGAGAAATGAGTAGAGAGTAGAGAGAAAACAAAAGCATATATATGATCGTAACCGTAATTGCGAAAAAAATGTATGATAAAGGTGCCTCGCGCGTGCATTGTGCCGAATTGCAACAGTAAATATAAATACATACATCTACTTATCTGTGGTGTACAGAATAGATGTGATTCACATCATAGATTAAGTCAATGGTTATAATTTCTATATTCGCTGAAACAAATCGCAGGGGGCGTAAGAAATTCTAATTTTGTCGAGGTCGGTATTTCAGAACGTGAGACACGGAGTTCTATATATGTACATAATGTCAGATGTCAGATCTACCTTGTATTTAGTCAATGATCTTATTTACGATGAAATTATTTTTTCTAATACATAAATAAAATTATACAAAATTTAGTAATTAACCTTAGGATATATTTATTAAATGTATCTCAATGTCATTATTTTGTAAAAAAATAATCGCTTTTCAAATATTTGCGAACAGTTGCTACGATTTTAAATAAATACACTAAATAAAAATTCTATTCTAATGAAAATATAGTTAACAACTCAAAATGAATATAGATTTGATTTTAGATACTTCAATTATCTGATTTGGTTGAAAATTTTCCAAATAATCTAATATAAAAGCATAAAAACTATACATTTGTCAGAGTGCAAGTCTACCTGTTTTATCTAAAGAAAAAACACACACACACACACCAAATACAATTTAAATTACTTTTACAAAATATTATAGATATCCCTTGATTTTGTTTAATTTAGTATCAGTCAAGTTACCTATAATTTAGGGTCCTTTCTTGACAGAATGTTAATCGTTTTAACACTACCTACATATTATCATGTATAGTACCATGTACGGTATATGCTCTAACCACTGACAGGTGGTTTACCAGAAACTAATAACATATTATACGTCAGTCATGACATTTACCTTTATAGTAAGGTAATTGCCATTCGCGAAAATTCAATATCGAAATTAATCGTGTATGATCGAGCAGGTTGACCTAAATACTGTGGTGTCATTTAAACCAACATAGCGGTGCATATGGTACATACGCAAACGTAAAGAATAGTATTTCGAACAGTCCTGTTCTAACATTCTTTCGTTCAACCTAATTTTATGTAATGAAATTCTTTTTATAATATTAAACTACGAAATATCATAATATACAGCAAAAATTATTAAATGTCGCTCTACCTTGTGTTATGACAAGTTTGCTAAATAGTATAATTTTTTTGTGGACCTAATTCTGCCATCATATTAACGATATAATTAAAACCAACGATGAAAATTTACCATACCTCTTTATAAGACTGAAAACCATAATACAATTTTCCTTCCAAGAATCTAACAACGTTTAATATTACAAATGAATATGTGAATGTAAAAATTATTCTGAAGTACGTATATAATGTACAACAATCAGTAAATGGGGGACACTTTTATACGGGGATCATGCAGAAACTACTTGACTCGTTTATCAAACGCGTATATGTACATATACATATATACATATACATAATATATATATTTTTTTTTTGCTTTTTTTTATTAAACACAGAATCACAGAGCAAACTGGACATGTCGGAGGGATGGGAGATTTACATAATCTAGCTGATTTTTCTGGTACGATGCACAGGGCTCACCTCCACGTTTTTTAAAAAATACATATATATATATATATATAATGTATATATATATATGTGTGTGTGTGTGTATTTATATATATATTTGATGTTCCGTTACTGTACAAAATATACTCGCTGTTAAAAAATCAATTATGGTTTTTTAGTAAAAAACATACGAAATCGAAGAGGGTGAGCCCGCGTGGACTGATCGCGGCCCGTTCGGTATTCGCAGAGAAGATTTCATTAGTGGAAGTAATTAAATTTTATTTACAAATCAAGGCAATATCGTTAATTACGTTTGTTTTTTTTTTTACACATGCATACTCGCATCTCTCATTCTGTTTTTAGTATCTTTTTTCATTTTCTTTTTTATCTCACGCGGACACATTCACACATTTTACCGACAAGATATTATGAACCCTAGCATAGTATGTAATTTCATTCCATTTGTGACGAATTGTTTCACTTTTTTGTACAATGTATGTATAGTAATGATACAATAATTTAGTAATCGTTCAGGATGTAACAGGGCAACACGACTGGAGTCTCGAGCTTTTTCCTTTATTTCGCCTCTTCGCCATTCACATTCATTTAAACTGATTACATATAAAAAATTTCAGTTTCGACTTTGCGCCCGTCGCCCGGCGAACGGTTTTTACCATTTCCGTTATTTCTCTTTCCATTATTTTTATTTCATTTAAAAAATTCCTTTTTTAAATTATACTCTCCATGTTACACACACACAGACGCGCGCGCGTGCGCGCATACACACACATGCACACACGCGTTCTCTTTTTCCTCTCTTTCAAAATTATATCCTCTTATTATATTTGCTTCTTTCGTACTACAGCAAAGCTGCTGCGAAGTAACGATGTTTTTTCGGCACTGAGAAAAATGTTAGCGGTTCGTTATTGCTGTATTGCAACACGATATATCGTTACCAAATAGTCGCTTTATTTCGGAGCGAATCTAGCCGATAACAATAATCATTCGAAATTAATGCAATGACAAACGCGCCAATAAAAGTAACGACACAGAATTCGTTCTACTTATCTTTTCCCCTCATTTTTTCTTTTAAAATTTCATCGTTTTTATCATAGATCGCTAAGTAGACCTACACTTCATAGCAACGAACATTACACATGTAGAGGCGTAGATAAATTTATAATTAATTTTAATAAAATCACCGGTACATATAATAGTGGGCTCTTAACAAATTCAAGATATAGCTCAGTATTTAACGGTATCGTAAACGCAATCATACGAGCGAATGATATTGTACAATTGAATTTAATCAAAAATATATCACTTGTACGCTCTCTGTTTGTGAATAAGAGCAACAGCTCTTGTACTTTCATGTATGTATGCGTTACACACATATATATATATGTATGCATATATATATGTATATATGTATGTATATATATATATATATGCACATATATATGTGTATATATATATATATGTATATATGTCAGATTACAGCGGCAAAGAGCTACGAATTCGGAGACACCGTTGCGTCGCTGTACGAAAGTATCGCGCATTAAAAATTAATTGGTCTACCTAAATATTTATATATATATATATATATATATCTAATTACGTATCACGATCGTTTTCGCTACACCTTTCTCGCGCTAACAGTTTTCTCGGCGCAATTTTTTTTGCTTTTATAATAAATCTAAGTGTACTGTATTCTTTCTCTCCCTCTTTCTCTCTCTCTGTCGCTCAACTGGTAGCAGACGAAAGCCATCATCCTCAATGTTATTTTATAGCGTCTCTACAATCATGTTACAACTCCATAATAATAATAATATTAATAATTATAATAATAGTCATAATAATAATAATAATAATAATTAAAAAAGAAAACAAAACAAAATGCTTGGAAAAACGAAACACGACAAAAGATACGCACTTATTATGTTATGAAATACTATGGATACTCGTCTAGAGCATCCAACGGGTTTGCATTCCATAAAAGCAATATACTAGATTGTTAATATTAATTAATCACGGAAGCACGACATGATGGATGCTTAAGGATGTTTGATGTATGATATTTCGTGTGTTTAATGTTAGATCCGATAAGGAACGTGGTCTTCGTCGGATGCAACATTAATTTTGCTTCTTCACACATCCTCCCGATCTTCCATCAAACCGATGAAGCTTTACATTACGATGATATTTTCCGTACTTGAATTTGATTATGATAAAAATCTTTAGAGATGAAAGATTCCTGATATTAAAAGAGAACGAAATAATAATAATAAATAATAATAATAAAAAAGAGAAGATCGTAGAATTTAGAAATATTTTCTGTTTCTTAGGATTTTGCCACATGACTGTATATGTCGCATTGTAATCGCTTGTAGATCGTATCTTAAATTTATGACTGCTTTCAGACAGTACATGAGAACATTATAAAAGACGTTGTGTTCAATTTGGAATATACATATAAAATTTCCTTGTGTGGGTGGCATATTCTCCGTGTTTTTTATATGCACTTCCCGAAAAGGTGCACTGTAATTAGTAGAGTCATTTCGATGGGCACTGTACGAGCGGAAACAATCACACTTATTGACATACTTTTGTAAAAGTGTATGGTAAATATTGTTACTTATGTAATCTCTCAAGTCGATTGTGTTTTCGAGAAATTTTAAGAGCTAATGAACGTTTTGTATAACTTTCGATTTCTTTTTCTTTTAATGAATTCGTCGAGTTTGCGAAAAACATACACATATAAAACAAGATTGAAGTAAAGATATATGGTTATTGCATAATTCTATACTTTGAAAACAGTTAAATCAAATATTCTAAGAGTTTCGAGTGTAGTCAAACATAGAAGGCGAGGTACGTTTACTAACAATAAGTACAAATGTTCCATAGCATGCTGTTACTTCTTAAATACGAGTAATAATGAACATAAAAATACGGCTAACAAGTTAAGGTTTAGATATAAACATTCAACATTTATATACAATGCTGAGAAGTAAGTTCGCGTATTTTGGATTAAATAGTATTAATATGATTTTTACATAAAAATATTATAGCTATGAAAATCGATTTCTTAGTTCTTGCTTATTCGAATTTTTAGTACATTATGCACTGTTATACCAGTTGGGTTAAAAGTAAGATCTAGTTGTGAACGATACTGATCCGTTTAAAACACTGTCATATAAAACAAAAAACTGATAAAATATATAGTTGGAAGCCATTTAATATTATGCAATATATATAACTTATTGTTGTATAATATTCTTATCTCTGTATACCCTAGCCCCTTTTTTATGAAATAAAAACCTACAACACTGATGGCTTACTTTTTTTCAATGATAAATAGCGACGTAATATCAGATAATAATAATATATAGACTAAAATTAAAGAAAACTACCTCCAAACTATATATAATATTGTTAAACTTTATTGAATGATTATTTAAAAATAATAACGATTTATTCTAAAATTTATAAAATTTCTTTACATTAAATTTCCTATTTTAAATTTATTTTAAATTTCTTTTTCTTTAATTCGTTTTAATAAAAGATGGATTAAACATTTTGTTTCTATTTATTAATGTTGTATCTTCTTTATTTTTAAATTTTAAAAACATTAAAATTTCCGAAGAAGGACAATAAGTTAATTCCCAAATGTTTGTGTTATGTTATGTAAAATAGAGGATGAAAATACATCGATATTGAATAGGATGAGCGTTAAGACGTGAGTAACATGTATGATTAGAAAATTCTTTAACAGGTATTATAAAACTGTATCTAGTTGACTGCCTGTTCTCCTCTGTAAAATTTTTTTTCTAAAAATTCAATAATGCGACCGACGTGTAGTATCCTTAGTAATCTGATATTTGAAATTAAGTTAATGACGGCAGTACAATAAAATTTGATTTACTGCATCATTTATACTGACAAATATATTAGCAACGATACGAATAAAATAAAAAAGTATAAGTAACGACAGTTTGATTGGATATGAAAGTATAATGCTAGCTATACATTTCTTATGCACGAATTAAGCGTACAAAATTGACAACTATCTGTTAGTAAATATATTTACATGTGTAAATATACATTTGTTTGCTTATTCATCCTTTATGGACTACATCTAAATGATTTTAATTTGTTAATGATATTGTAATGATTAACATAATGTTCCATTATTTATATAACTGCCTGGAGGGAAAGAATGATATGCATTGACCTAATGTTCCAAATATATATTGATTTTTTATCTTATACAATTCCCATTGCATTGTCTTTTTTTAATTATTCTTTGGAATGAAGTTAAAATAGCATGAAAATAATAAAAACAACATATATTCTTTCTTTCTCTGTACTTTTCACTCAATCTAATTATTAAAACATAATTTTTTTATATTTGCATCATATCCCCAAATTTCCGATTTATATCTCAACCTCATTTATAAAATATATGTTTGATCAAGCAAAATCAAACACACAAATTTTTAATGAATTCTAACAAATTCTAATTATAAAGAGTAAGAAAATTTCATGATTTAATTTCATTTTTCGTAACTATTTGGAATTATCAGCCTCATAAAATTTGTATAAAAATTATTTCTTTGCACAATATTTATGATTGTATAAGAAATGCTCATTGAAGTTTCACACATAACATGGTTAAAAGCAATGCAAAACTACGGTAAATAATCGGAATATACAGAGGGAAAAATTATAACGGCCCATCAAAAGACTCTTAAGTAATCTATTTTTTTTTCTCTCAGTGTTACTTAATACTACACTTTGATTTATTCTCTCGTGCAAATAATTTTTTATATACTCTGCATGAATTTAAATCACGTACATGTACTTATTCGATTTCAAATGCATATTCACTTTTTACATTCATTGTTATCATTTGCTCCTTTTCTCAAGTACATCAAACACGGAAACACGCATTAATTCATTATGGAACCAATAAGTTGTATTCGAAATCTATTCCATGTCAATGTGATTGGAAGAGTTATTTGTTTATGACCAATTGAGCTACTTTTTAATCTTTCATCAAATACCTTAATAATTAGATAAATACGATCAGTTCATTGTACCTGATATACTGTGAGCAGTTATATCATATTATTATTTCTTAGGAAAAAGAACTGAAGCCAATGATAAAGCAGTTGTGATTCATGTTGTGTCAAAATGAATACAGGAGGGTTTAGAATTTTCACCTCCTTTTGGATGACTCTTTGATAGGTATGCTTACATTATACACCCAACACTTAGTGGGTCATACCTGGTTGTCCATTGCTACATAACAAACAAGCAATGTGGAATATTCCAATCAAAGTTCTCCTCAGAGTGCATTGAGCGATGATAATACTGGCTACTTGGCCAGAATTTAGGTAGGGCTAGGAAGCACCAAGTGAACCTGACCCTGGGCTTGGACTATTCTGTACAGCTGGAGGTACTTGATTATAAGGATGATTACTATTGCACAAGACTGTATAAATATTTTCCACATTACTGAGCTTCTCGAAAAATGGAATTAGATCTAATAGTTCTGAATCTGTCATATCATCAAACCATGATGCCACTGGTACCTAAAAATGAATTTATTTTATTTCTTTAATTATTTTCTTCTTTTTTGTATATTTTTCATTGGTAAAACTTACTGCATTATCTGGATGGAAAATGTAACTGGCGGGGCTATTATCAACAATAATAATTTGCTGTAAATCCCGCCCTAGTTTATTTAAATCTTTAACATAATTTCCTCTGTGATAAACACAAGATTCTCTAAACAGTCTTGCTCTAAACACTCCCCATCTGTCAAGCAGATCTGCGACTGGATCAGCATACTGTAAATATCAGAAATATCGAATGTTCAAACAAACCTAAATATGAAGCCCATGGTTATAATAAACAACTGTTTGCATAATATACCTTAGCCAAACTTGCTGTGAACAATACACACTCGTATAGTTCACCCATTCTCTGTAAGAATTCATCCACATAAGGCCTCTTTAAAACATACACTTGATGCACTGTCCCATCAATCTCTACAGGAACAACAAAATCGGCATTGTTGATTGGTTTGAAAGAACTATGCACTAGTGTTTCATCCAAATCAATCACCATGCACTTCTTGTGCATATCCTGATGTCTGACAGGTGGGAGAAGGAACCTTGGGGATCCAGTCCTTAGGGATGGAGAACCATGTCCATCGCCTTGTAACGAGCTTGTTTTTGAACTTTTAGAACTACTTCCACGTCCTCTACCGAGGCAACAAAGTAGAGATCGCAGAAGCCCACGCCCTCTTGGCTTTTTGCCACTGGCTGAACCGGTGTTGTTCACTTCATTCTCTTGTGGTAACTGAGCTACATTTGGAAAAAATAAATATCATCTTGTAAATACACATATGCAAATATGTATATGATATATACATTAAAAAGTGATCAAAATTGTTAAAATTTGTGCCAAAATAGAGATATATTTATGCAAAAGTATATGGAAAATAAAATGCAAAATTTACTCTTATAATTGATGGAACGTTATTTTCTGCTTAATGTACAAAGGGATGAATTACTAGAAATTACCATTTTTAGGGTAGTAGAATATTTCTATAAGCATGTATTTTGACAGTTTTAAGAAATGGGAGAGGAACATTTTTATTTTATCTTAATTTAAACATTGTTTGGCTTCGTCCAAGCAATATTTGAGCATCGAGTAAACGAATCGGATTAAGTGAATTAAAACGGCGGCAAGGTATGGGTACGACACGATGCAATAAGTTACACGCGAAACTTAGGTGAAAGAAAAAGAGGGGGAGAAGGATAGGAGACACGATTTGTGAAGAGGCGAGGCGAGGCAAAACGAGGCGAGGCCAGGCAAAAACGAGGGCGAGAGGAAAAGAGACGTCGGAAGTGAAGTATAGGCGAATAGCAGTGGAAGGGAGGAGTAGAGGGGTGAGAGGTGAGAAGTTAGGTGAGGTAAGGTGAGGAGCGAGGTGCAGTCCCGTAACAGGTGCAGATTCCATCCAGCATCTGGAAGAAAAACGTAAAAAAAAAAATGTAAGGCGGCAAGCCTATATTCACAGCAAACACCTACCTTTCCCATTATTAAATTGGCCTAGCTCGTCATCCCGCGACACTTGGGTGATAATGGACGATGCGTCCATTTAAACATTTGTTGAGAGTCCCTGCGTGCTGATCGTGAATTCCGTTAATGCGCGCGCGCGACAATATATATATATATATATACACATACATACACAACACACACGCGAACGATCCCAAGAATGAGAGAGAGCGTATACGCGCGGTAGCACGCACACGCACCAACTCACTCACTCACTCAGTCACGACGTACGAAATCTCTCCCTCCAAACGTTGTCGCGGCCACCACCGCCGCCGCCGCCGCCGCCGCCGCCGCCACCACCACCACCTCCACCGTCTCCTTCACTGTCGCCACCGCTGCTGCCGCTGCTACCGTCGTCGCCGCCGCCGCCGCCGCCACCACCTTCACTGTCTCCACCACCGCCGCCGCCACCTCTACGAAGATCACCACAACTTGGCGAACGGAGACGCATAGGCGCAGGCACGGGCACGAGTACGCTCACGCACACGCACCCACACGGTGTGTTTTCAATACCAACAGTGATATTTACTTCACCGAGATCAGCACAGGATTTATCTTGATCTTAAATACCAATGTAACTCGGCGGTACAGTGCAGAGACGATTAACTTGGTAGGATCGGATTATTATAGTTGATACTGCATTGAAAGAATCGATCGGTTTCTTAAACGTAAATGTAACTGGGGAAAGTTAATCCAATTCTTGGTTACATTCATTCCAAGGGGGCTCGTATTGCACGTATGTCTACGTATACGTGCATGTACGCTCTCTCTTTTACGCGCCACACCTATGTCGTTGCGCAGTTCATTACGATTCGACATTTGTCGTATGCGTTCTGCTCCTTTAATGCGTTTTTCTATTCGATGATGATGTCCTTCGACGCACCTCACATATATCAATCTTTCCACGATGGTTTTCGATATTATTGTTTGATATAATTAGTTCATGTATTTGTTTATTATTTGAGTTGGTAACAATAAGGATTCATTAATATTTCGTAACAATCATGTTATACACTTAACACACACAACATTAAACAATGTAGATTTCTCACACAACAAACACTCACTGTAGCTACAATTTCGTCCGTTCAACGGAAACAACGTTGCGAACCTGCGCTACAGAGGTTTTTGATGTTAATGTTTTGCTGGCTCTTGTACTTCACGCGATTGTCGCGCCTTCTCGCGACCTTCAATCGAATTATATGTACGACCGTTGCGCACCGTTTGAACTCAAAAATTACTGCCATAAAAGCAAAGCAAGGTGCACGGTTTCGCTGTATTCCTTTTGTGGCCATCAACTGATTTTGTTAGTAATGATTCATATCAGATGGATAGATTTCCAGTGGAACTATAGCCTACTAGAAATTAAATTTTGTTAAATGAGAAATTCACTTCATTTACCTTGAGTTTCATTATATTTAGACGTTATGACTGAATTACGTATATGATACTTGGGTCATATTTTTTTACAATATAAATATGGGTAGAAAGAAAATTTATTTTTTATAACTAACAACGGCATGACTACAGTTCAGCATCTTTACCTTGAAATTTCACCTCGTAATATATTTCGTGTAACACAATATTTGGTCTTATACCTTAACTTATGATACACAGTAGCAATATATGTATTCAATGATAAGATTAAATAGCTTTAATTACTATAAATTGAGCATAACTTTTTTTGTCAAGAAATATGTAATATTCTTATACGTTTCATATTATGTGCACATTACATAATTGTCCAAGTTCATTCATTGTAAATAATTCCCGATAATTTTTATTCTATATGCATTCTAACGTTCTAAAATGGAAGACCAAGGTAATTTGTGCCCAGATAATATGTTTTGCTTTAAATAAAATGTGACCATTTTATTTTTATACGAATTTTTGTTATATATCACAAATGTATAGAATATTGACATAAAATTTCATTCCTCATTTCAATTTATTGTATATATATATGTATATATATATATTCTCTATTAATATATTTTTTTTTTTATTAAAATCTACCTTAAATGCAAATCATTTTCAGTTTATCATACATTACATTCATTCAAACTTACAGTTTTTTATATTTATGATAATACTACTGAATGTAGAATCGTGTACATAATATGTATATGAATATATATATATATATATATATATATATATATTCTCTCTCTCCCTTTCGCTCTCTTTTATAAATTTATATGTATATTAAAAAAGGAGATAAATAAAAATATTAAAAAATGCAACTTCTATCTTAATTTTGCACAGTTTGATATCTTGCAGGAAGGTCACCAGTACAATCACTCTGTTCTTCTTCTTTGTTTCGATGTTTACTTGGAATTGATTTGTTCTTTCTTTTTAATTACAGCGATAGAAAATCTTCGAGGACGGATTTTTCTCACTATAATTTATCACTTATTTTTCATTAACATTGTTCGTCTTGTTACTCTTCCACAAAATAAGCCGGTGATGAAAATTAAGCCAATCATTGTTAACGCGATAATCATGAAATATCGTCTTGCAGGAGACTGATTTACCGTTGAATACAATTCCTGGATTGAATTTGGTCCAATTAACTGAAAATAAATAAATATACGTATATTACTAATATATAATATGTATTATAAGAAATATAGAATTCGCTACCTTAGCCGCATTTCTGAACATTTCGATCCTTGTAGTTAACATCTTATAGCAATCAGGTTGTAGAGACTTGTTACTGTCGTCTAATACATTTTGTAAACACATGATATCTAAGAAAAGAAGAAGAAATAATAAAATTTTGACAGATTTATACTTCTAATAAATGAACTAATTTACATATAAAATGTATTGTTTATTTGTTTAACGTACGCCTCCCTGCGCCTTGAGGAACATCACTACAGTATTTACTGACATCGACGGCACATGCTTTCTGTAATAATGGATCTACATTAATATCTGCTCTTGTTTGTTCTATTAAATCAGCAATTTCCATGCGACATTCTTCTTTCATATCTTTATTTCCAGCATTAAATTCCATTTTCAAACATTCTTCTACAGCTCCTGGATCATTGTCATCTGCTTTACAAACTGTTTCAATCTGTTCCAAATAGTTATTACATTGGTTAATATATTTATTTCAAATTATTTATCCTTTTTTTTGAAAATATTCGAATGATAATACCTCATGTGCACACATTGTGGCTAATAATGGATTTAAATGATAATTTAAAGCTGCTTCTCTAAGTATGTTAGTCATTTGGTGTTCACATTTTATTAAAAGTTTTGACTCTCGAAATTTAATTTTTAAACACCTTATAACTTTTCCTTCGAGTTCTTTATCGGTAGGTTCATTTAATAAAACCTAATGAGGGAATGTCATACATATAATAAGGTAGAAAAAAGATATAAGTAAAATATGTCCAAACATACCTCTTTACAATGCTTATTAATATCATAAGAACATGCAATTTGTAATGCAGTATTAAATCTGTAGTCTGTGTTTTGTTCAATCATTCTTCGAATAACAATACTTTTGCATTTATCATCAAACGTTGGTTCATCTTTATATTTTTTTAAACAATCTAACGCTTGTGAACGACTTATATCATGGCAGAATTGCCTTACCATCGCTCGGCAATTATTTAATAAAGTGAAATCGCTTGAACTGTCTTGGAATTCTTGTTTCCTCACTTTAAACAATTGTTTATGACACGCATCTGTTAATTTTGACTTGTGTGCCGCTAAACATTCGAGAATCTGAAGTAATAATGTTTGCATTAATATAGATATCAAAATATAGATATAAAGACAAATATGTATATATCACAACCTGAGAATTGCCTGGTTCAAGATCATAACAATACTGTTTAATATCATTTGTACATTGTGCCTGTAAGATAGGATCAAACTGAATGTTTTCTCTTTGTTGATAAAGCTGCGCTTTTAACTGTTGTCTACATTCTTTTGTTATGTGATGTTGAGTATCTTTTATTATATCTTCTTGCACTTTTGTACTTAAACATTCTATTACTTCTGCCTTAGTTTTAGATCTAAATATTACATTTTAAAATATAAACATTCTTGTATTGATAAAAATTCATATAAAATATTTAAGAAATCTACTCACTTTGGACACCATCTTTTAACAGATGGTCTACAAGCCTCTTTAAATTTATAGGTAAAGTGGTAATTTTTTAATGATATTAATTGGAAGTGTTCCACTGCTGCTTTACATTTATAATCAGATCGCCCTTCTATATCATTTTTGTGTTCTATTAAACATTCCATCATATCACCCTCATCTTTACCATATTTTAATATTTCCTGTTTTTTAAATATTTCATATAAGTTTCATAAGTAAAAATTATGTGTGTTAATATTTAACTTAAATTTTTGAAAAAATTATATTGCACCTCACAATGACGCTCTATGATATGGTAACATGCAGCAGAAATTATTGGATTCAATTCAACACGTTCTGCTTGTTCTTCCGTAAAATTGCCGACTGCTAATTTGCAATTCTTGCTTAAACTGTGAATAAAACAAATGGATTGTAAAATAAATTTAGAAATTTTCATATGACTGAATACATCTACTATTACCGTTCTAAATTATCTTGAAGACATAATATTTCTTCTCCTTTTGCTGTTTTGTCATAACAAAATGATGCTAACTCAGTCAGACACACTTCTTCAATTTCAGGTTGTAAATCAACATTTACTGCTCTTTGCCTCATAACGCGTCTAATTTCTTCAAGACATTCTGTTCTTAACTAAAATGAGCCAATACAAGAATAGCTTTTAACTTCCAAGGTTACTTAAGGTATTGTATATAGTTATTTATGAAACCACATGAATTCTTACTGTCATATTCTTTTGAGGATGATACACATGTCTATATAAACATGGTAAAACAAGAGGTCCTCTTTCTGGATCCATTTGTTTTCCATCACTAGCCCATGCATTTCTTGCATGACATAGATGTGTTGCATCATATTTACATGCTCTATACAATTGAGGATCTAGTTTGAAATCTCTAGCTACAAAATATTGTATCTGAACTAAAGCAGTTTCACAAGCTTCTGTCATTTTGTCTGTACCAAGCTGTTCCATTAAACAGGATATCATTCTGGCATCACCTCCCTGTACCTATATGTAAATCAAATTACAGTATTCACTTATTATTTAATGAAATATCAATTGAGTTGTTTCAATTGTTTTCTTACATTTTTGCAAACTACATTAGCGATTAATTCACACTGTTCCTTTAAAACAGGATCAATTCTCCAATCTTCTCCAGCATCAGCTTCCATAATTAGATCTTCTAACTATTATTATGTTTGAAAAACATTTCATTAATATTTATTATTATATAATCTCTTATGTATATAAATGTATATATGAAAACATTTGATTACCGCTCTCTGACATTTACTAGATATTCTCGATTTCCTCTTTCTTGGTCTTGTATGCTCCATCAAGCAATGAATTGTTGCACCACCAACTTCTAAACTATTACAAAATGCTGTAATATCATTAGCACAACCATCAACTATCTCAGGGGATAATCTATAATCTTCCATTAAAAGTTTTCTATGATCAAACATTTCAGCTTGGCAGTTATTATCAATTTTACTACCATTTTTTGCCGCAGATTCCAAACAAAGAAGAATTTGTGCAAGTCTTATGTTTTTATCTTCAAACACAGATCTTCTACAATGATTACTTTTAATGTCATCTTTACAAGCTTTAACTAGTCCTTTACTAACTTTATAATCAGATGCAATTAATTTCCCTCGTCTTGCAAGCTGTTCTTGGCACATTGTTGTCATAGATTTATCTGTTTTGTGTTGCATTAAACACTTATATACTTGACCACTTCCTGGTCTAATATTTGGACAAAATCTAGTATGGTCTTCTTCGCAAGCTAAATACAATTGTCGGTCTAAGTTGATATTTTCTGCTTGTATTTCAGACACATGAAGTATATGTCTTTTACATTGAAGTTGAAGTTCATTAACATGTTCTTGTAAACAGGCTAATATTTGTCCTTGGGATATGTCTCTGTAAGGTTGTACCTTGTCACATTTGAATCTTTTAATATCATTTTCACAATCTGAAGAAAATGGTGTTATAATCCTAAAATCACTGAATGCAATCCATTCTAACCTTTGGATATAGGCAATGCATTGAGGATTTTTTACTTTTTCTCTTTGGTCAATTAAACATGAAAGATATGCTCCATGTTTATTACCAAAAGCCGTGCAATCCAATGAATCTAACTCTTTGCCACAGGTTCTTCTAGCTAAACGTTCTATATTTGAGTTACCTGTAACATTTAAGATATAGTCCCAGATTGCTTGTCGGCATTCATCATCAATACCAGATACTTCAGTTGGCTGTAAAATGAAAAAACCGAATTAAAATTAGTAATTTTATTTTACTTGTATTATTAAGTACTCTATATTATAAAATAACTGTTCTGTTAATTCAAAGTTATACCTTAAAACTTTGAATACATTCTAACAGCATTAATTCGTCGTTATTTTTAGTAATATCACCGCACAGGCGATTCAAATTTTGTCGACACTTAATGTTCATAGATTTTAATAAACTATCTTCGTTTATCTTGATTATGCTGGCTCTTTTAATTCTAACGGAACTGTCAGCAGAATTGCTAAATAACCAACTGATTTTTGGTATATTGTCACCATTATTTGTAATTTCATCTTTAAAATAAGTTTTCGTCAAGTGAGTACAATTTAGCACCGACAAGTGTAGAAAAATCACAAATAAAATGCTTCTTATGTTTGTCTTATGTTCCATCCTTATGAATTAGGTTCACTTCTCCAATTAGAACTTATTTTCCATGAAACATATTACGCTGTTTTAGTACATTTATGAGATTTCCGTTCCTTTTTTTTTCTTATTCTTTTCGTCTGTTATTATGGACTATGTAATGTCAACGTCACGAATAATAGTACACTCGTGTATAATACCGAACTTTGCGCGGACAGATTGCTCTATATAATACTCGTCATCTATAGTTCTATTTAATTTTCAAATAACCTTAAACGACAGATTTTGCTAAAAAATAATGAAATTAATTTATTATACGAGAGAATTAAATTGTTTTACATTGTTTTAATTGCATTCTATTGTTCGAAAAAATAAAATAATAATTTTTAATATGAATCAGATTTAATTTATTTTGCTGATAAAAATTTTACTGTTTCACTATGCTTCTTTACTATATAATGAATACAAGGATGCTTTATAAAAATGTATAATAACAAAAATATTTTAATTTCAGCTTAAATTATACTTGTATCCGCGCCAATGTGTGGCGATAAAAGGGAATTATTAAGTTTTGCGATATTTGCCATTCATCTTCTAGTGAAAATGCTCCTTGTCGTGAGTAGCATCATACAACGTTGGCAAGCCTGTTGTAATTGGGTATGTATTTCTATTTCGTCGTCTGCATTAAAGGCCAAGTGACAGCTCGAACTATATTGTTGACATTCGTATGAAAATTACGCTACCGCGTCGTACTTACGAAAAATGTAATTTTATATATTATTAAGATCGAGATATACAAGTGGACTTTCCCTTTTTTTTCGTTGATATAAAAACTTTAATTAAACGATATTGGTGAATTGTGTATACATAAGAAGGAAACTCTGAATTAAATGATAATCGGTGTTTGGGGAGTATAATTACATTGGGCTAATAGATTTGAAGCGCTTAGCGATTACGATTAAAGTGGTACCTATAAACCCTTCGAGCTGTTCCATATTGATTAGTATCTTTTAGTAGTTCTAACAATGACTGCTTATTGGAAAACTCTGTTCAAGCACCGTCGTAAACGTTGTTCTCAGTAGTACGTTCTCGACAGTGAACGATAAAGTGCGTGCGTAAAAGTGAATCAATCCGTATGGTATTACGCGCAGTTACTACGGCGTCACTTTCTAAACAGAAAATATTAATTTTTTTTATCGATAATCAATTTTTTTAATTGTTTTGATGTATATTGATAAATCCGTGTAAAAAGTAAGTTGCAATTTAATCTTACGAAAAATTAGAAAAGCTTGCTTGTATCTTAAGCGCAGCTTCTTTCCTTGAATATCGATGTTTGAATTTTCTACTTCTACCGTTTTTAATAATTTTCATTTTACACAGTATATTAAAAATATACTATATATCAAATTTATTTATACAGTCATTCAAAATTACAATAAAAATATATTATACACATCTTGCTTGACGAATAACACTCGTTTGCAATCACTTAGAAATCAAACATAGCGCGCAGAAAATTCACGACACGGTGAAACCTACGTACAACGTAAAAGGTAATATTTCGAACAACGATATATGGTGTTTCATTTGTATGCAGTTATTTCCGATTGTTTTCTTTATTCATAAACAGCATTATCGAGAAAATTTCTTAAATCGTTTTTTATCCGTGACTAAACGTAACATTATAAGGAAAAACTAAAATCGCTTGTTCAATCCTAATTTTGTAATTTCGAACGTAAAATGGATAGCGTAGTGTATTAACTATCCCTGACATTTTCGGCTCTATTTATAGCGTTGCCATTAAGGGTGTCCATGGTGTTTTTGCATCCGATTTCACGCCCCTCTCGTGAAATAGGAAAATAGAAACTGACGATTGTTTTCGCGAATTAGGATTATCGTTGGTGACTAGTTTAGCGATTGATCTGTTCGGTATTTCATTAAAGATTCGAGGTCCAGTGAGGGGGAATCGATCAGTGGTCCCGGGTGTATGTGGTAACGGAAACAACGCGATCGATTCGAATCGGTGAAATTGTAAAAACGTGGTGAAACGAACAAAGAGAAAGACGGTTTCGGAATGACCTGTGGCGGTGGCAAGATCTCGTTAGAAATATCGGGCGGGGAGGAGGAGGCATGGAAGCTGAAGCTGGTCGGCAGTCTCACCATCAGGGGCTGCAGCTTACCCTGCCATCCCCGGGAATCCCCGGACTAGACGTTGTCAGGGCCTTGCATCAGGTTTGAATGTTTGAATCACAAATTTAATTAATGCACCACGATTAACTTTGTTACAATTAATCACAATAATTGAACTTGTGTTCATCCCGTTTATTTTATTCTTCCCTATATTGGCATAAAATAATCTTGTAAAAAATTTTAATTAAATAATACAAATTTCAAATTCGTTATTATATACATATATATATATATATATATATATATATATATATGTATGTATGTGTGTGTGTGTGTGTTATATTTAGAAAATAGATTTCAAATTCGTAAAATTAAAAAAATATTTCTGTTAGACTTTGATATGCTATTCTATTTCTTTTTTATATAGTAAGGTATATATATATTTAAACAAAAAGCTGTAGAGTATAATTTATGTACTTGCTTTGAACTTTTGTCTGGAACTTTGTAAAATATTATGTACCAACATATGTAGGTAGATACAAAAAGCCAGTTTTTGTCAAGTTACTACCTGTTTGTTACTAGTTGTTCGTCTGTTAAAGAATAAGTTTAATTTTGAAGAAATTGCTCCTTTGTTATACCTACGTGTGTCAGTATGCCTGACTTACTATTAATGCGCGTGTATGTGTGTGATTGGTTAGATGACACGATGCTTGCTAAAAGGGCAGATGACTTTATACACCCTTGCCTGAGCCATCGATTTCATATACACCGATGCTGTTCACTCTCTTTCGATCTTTTTACCTCTGTGATCCCTTGACCTTAGTGTATGATATGTTTCTCCTGTGTACGATTCATGGTAGATCAGATTAAGGGGTATATGTTAATAATCGTAACAAAAATTCAGGATACTATAATAAACATTTTGATTCTAATGAAATTATTATTTGTATTCTAACTATTTTCTAATTATTGCTATTATTTGTAAAGCTGATATTTTTATTCGCCTATTTAAATCCATACCGTGAGATTTTTATTCAGCGTAATATGGAAACCTGAATCGTCTTATTTCTAATCTTCGTTCCAGCGGAAAATCAAACCGCACTTCCTACCGTGCGTTGCCAGTACTCAATTATTAAGCTATCTTAAGCTAAATAACATTAAACTACTTAATAAAACGACCGCCTATTCAAACCAACGAAATTTATGTCCGTCCAAGCATTTTAGTATAGATTCAAGCTTTCGCCAAGATTTTTATCCCATCGAGATAGTAGATCCATTTCGTCTTCCGAGATTTCATTCGTCTTAGAAAGTACGCGATTCGTCTCGGAACAGCGTTATTAACTTTTTAATCATAGGCATTATTGCCGATTCACAGATTTATCACACGGATTTCCCATGTTCTAATCATTTTCTGAATTTCCATCTCGAACACGACTAATCAGAACTCTCGGATAATTTAATCGCGCAACTGCTCGATAAATTAAAAAAAAAAAAAATCATTGATCACTCTGTAATTTCAATAGGCAACTCTCGATGGTATACAATAATAGTGTATGATGTGAATATTTTTTTTAAGAATACACCAACACCTAATCATTAAATGTACACGGCGAATGAAATCGAAAGGGTAATAAAGTTGATCATGTGTGCAATTCTCTTCAAACATTCATCCATCGTCTCAATTACAATAATTCCCGATAGCGCCTTGGTTCAACGGTGATCCATAATAATCGCAGCTATTTTGCGAACGTTCCAACTGAAACCTGCTGTTATCGTTCGCGGTAATGATAGACGCAGAGTGTTTGTTAAGAAAACTATGTTATAATTAGGCAAGGTTAATTTTGTTTGATACACTGTTTAGAAATTGGAAACGAGCAAATTGGAAATTTCTTGTCATATTCCTAGGGTTATACGTTCTTACGCAGAATACTTAGGCCGCTTAATTATAGCTTTAAAATGTTCCAATGTTAGTTTTCCAATATATTTGTATAGAATTTACGTGACGAAACGTTTACTATAAAATCACATTTGTCCCTTCGTTCTTTCGATCGAGAATCTTCTATCCTTTTATCGTTAGGAAAGTTTCTAAATTAGAAAAAAATAACCGATACGTGTGCTTGCACATTTTAATTCCGTGCCAAAGATATGATTAAACGACGAAAAGTCCTTTCCTCCGTTGTGACGAAAGCGCAACGAGACAACTGAGACATACGAAATTCGGGGATCGTACCAGAGTTAATCTCGCATTCGAATCTGCTTAAACTTTATCCTCCTTGTGGTTAGACTGCGGATTTTTACGCAAATTCGTATGATTTAATTTTTCAGAGTACAATTTAAAAAAAGTAGAGCTTCGGTAGGAAATCGTTTTACCTAGCGAATATTACGAAGAGCGCTGTATTTACGGATATTTCGTATTACTATAACTTTCCACATTATGCGCGTTCTGCCGAGTTTTCTGTAAGCGCACAAAAATCCGCTCTCTACTTATCATTTGTGTTTTGAGTGCGAAGAATCGTTAAAAAAATTCTTTTCAGAAATAAGCTATATATGTTTGATGGATAAAAGTGATTTTTCGATATGCATCCTTTCAGACTGTGATATCGCTGCGCTCTGCGCTGGATTCTTCGCGGGAAGAGCTTCGCCGTCTTAAGCAGAGCGTTGGTGATTTTTCTGGCGAGAGCTACGTTGACGTCGTCGAGAGGCTCGCTCTTGAGAATCACGTCCTTAGGCGAAAGATTCTAAGCAGGAATAGTGAGTTTTCTAGTGATGCTGCCACAAGCCCGCCGCCCCAGGCCCGTCTTTTTTCACTCGCAGTAGAAGACGTCAAAGAGTGAGTCTCGAAATGCGTCTCTGTGAGCAATTAAGAGATCGTCCGTGGATTTCGTTTCTCTTTGTCACGCGCGATCATCTTGTTCCACTTTCGCGTTTCACGATCATCGTGATCATCTAGCCCAGGCCAGCAAGACACGTTTTATTGATTTCATTTACGAATAACATTAACGCAGAGAAACGAATTGCAATAACGTGAAAACGTTGACTGCCACACGAATTTTACGCACTTTGTACTTGACGGAAAAGTTTCACGCACTTGATTTATGCAAAACATTACGTTCCGCTGAGAATTGATAATCGTCGAACAGCACACTTTCCGTTCTATCATTTTATCTGGTCATTTGTATTAAAAAGTTCTCAGTCGATATGGCGTGATTTATTTTAATCGTAGTAAATGTAGTAAAAAAAAGAATGAAAAAGAAGAAAACAACAACGTAGTGGCTGCCAACGTGTTGACGTATAGAAATTACTAGAAAAGTGTTTTCCATTTATTTATTCATCGTTTATTTCACTGTATTTCAGCAAAAAAATTCACGTGGATAATGCGCGATTGAGAACTGAGCAAATGTTTACTGTTTATGCTAATGTATCGATAACGAATGAAAAGCGATTCTGAGAATGCACGTAGAGATTTGACACGAATGGTGGTACGTGCAGATTATATTGCACATTTGCAAAATTGTGTGCCATGCGTGTGAAATCTTTAAAAGTGCAGTATGACCGATAAGCAAGAGAGTTCTATGTAAATCTTTGATCAGTTAAAAGAGTCGTGCAAGAGTTTCGACAGTTGTTGCTGCTCTTTCGTTGTTAAATATATGTTTCTTTTTCTTATTATTCGTACATTTCAAGTCTACTTAACATTTCCACGATAAGGCCATTTTGTTTCTGTCTAAAATAGCATAACTCATCTAGCTGAAAGCAAAGTTAATGTTATTATGTAGATTAACGATCTAAATATTCAGGATAATAGCGGAAGATATTCGCGTAATTCACTAGTTAGAAGCGTGAATCGCTAAATGAAGCTTCTTCGTGGCGTTAGTGTTAATTAAAAGGAACGCGTTCCATTCTCGATGCACCTATTAATAACCACGTGTAGCGTTCATACGCGGCTGGTTTCTCGCTGTCATTCTTACCCTGTAAACGGTGTCAGTCTGTCAGAGCAAGCAGGCGTACTCATGGACGCGTCCAGGGACAAAGTCGACACGGAGGGCATGGCAGAGGCACCTAAGCCGGTCATCGAGCCTCGTACCGATAGCAACACCAGTGGTAACGGCGAGATTCCCGATCTGCAGTCTCGTATGGTCGAGAAAGTGCCTAACAGTCATGTAGAATCCTCGTCCAAATCGGAATCCAGGAATCAGGTGTCGAAGTGTACGATGTCGAGAGACGCGACTGTTGTTAAATCTCAGGCTGGAATATCTGGCGTCAGTTCGGACGATACGGTGAAGAGTGGGACTTCGAACGACCTGGCTTCCGCCTTGACGAATAGACGATCCAAGGACGTCGAGGCGGAGGATGGGAACGCGGCGCAGGTCGATCACTTGGAGGTGCCAGAGAAGGATCTCGAGGATCTGAGCTTGAAATCCGTTTCCGACGGAGACAATTCGGTGTTCAGCGATAATCCGGACACGCAAGTGTTGCAGCAGCATCAACGCCAGAATCAATTGGCCGACCAGCCGAAGCCGAACGATCAATCCGAGAACGAGTCCGAGGAGTTGGACGATATCGAGCTGATATTCACCACGGACGAAACTTGTCGCGATCTTGGTCTTCAGGAAGATCTCGTCTCCATAACCGAGACCGAAACTTGGCCACAGTCTGCGCCTACTGGTCAACCGGCATTGTTGAAGTACGCTAAATCAGCCGAGGGCGAGTCCTTGGTGTGCAATGGCGAGAAGACCAGCTCCGTCGAGGAAGCGGTTTCTTCGCAGAGCTCGAGCATCGATCGCGAGGAAAGCGTGGATAGGTTCGACGAAAGTTCTAGCACCAGGTTGAACAAAATATGGTCTCAGTGCTCGGTGCTGGTCGAAACAGATATCAGCAAGTGTGGAGTTGTCGAAGAACCTGACCATGCTACCAGACACGCTGTCAGGAGGAACACTTTAGCCGCGCCACCTACTGCATACAGGTAACTAGCAGCTTCTTTTTTAGCGTTGCACGATAGCCTATCGATTTTATTTTTTCGGCACTTGCGTTACAGGAACTCCAGGCCTCCGTCGAACGTCTCGTAAGATGTCGTAATAGTTGGAGCGTCAATCTTTATTTAAATTACCTGTTGTATTTACCGAATATCTATTGGTTTCGTTGAAAGATGTACTAAATATCGTGGATATTATTGTTAATCATTGTTGAACGAAGGAAAGGAAAGAAAACCCGATCTTTTCGCTTGAATAGGTGTACCGACGTTTTATTTAACATCTCGTAGGGCTCTTCAGTCTGTGATGACTCGATGAAAGACTCTCACGCTAATATATGTATGCATGTATTCGTTGAAAGTACTTTAATTAGCTGCTTGGTATTTAACAGCCATAAAACGTTTTCACTTACTTCCAACTGCTTTTTTTTCGCGTACAGCAATTTGCCACATGCGAGGCTTCCTAACGAATGATGCGTACGCATATACGAAACGACACTTTAAACGTGTTTCCTGTTCGTTAGCGCACACGCGTATTTATGCGATTTAATTACGCCGTCAGTTATTATTATCAATAACTTATTAAACGCATCCGTTGGCTCGTCATTTGCTTTACTTTTACATCACCGTTGTTTGTATCCGAAATTGTTTCGCTAGCGCGACAAAGAAATTCTTTATTTCTACTTGCACCATTCATTTCACATCTCATTAAGGAAATATCATCGACGATTCTCTCTCGATTGATTTGCTGGGTAGTTTGGTGATTTTAGTTTGTTGTGTAAGAATAGAGCGAGGTATGTGTTGTATCAGATATTGGCTCTGATTCTGATACAATTATGGGCTGAAAATTAGATCAGAAGCCACAGTCGATGGTCTAGGCTCTAATAGTATTCGGGTGTCAACGACGAGCTGCTAATAGTTCGAAATTGCACGTAATTTAATATGAAATTTTGTCACAGCAAATTTAATGCTCAACATCTTGTAACTACCTTAACAGAAGACGCTTCCACATGTCGAACGAATCGTATCGTTCATTTCATCGTCTACACTTACACGATTTCTAGAAAAAGTCATCGATATATTATAAATTAATAAATTTTGCAACAATGATAATGTTACTTCGTACAGTCCGTGCAACTTCCCTTAAAATGCAAAATAAGAAGACACGAGGAATTTAAAATATTTAATAAATAATAAAGTATGCTCGATGCAACGTTTTAATTAAGATTCTTGGAAGAGTGGAGAAATGGCTGAAATGCGAAGTACGTTAAACAATTTACGGTATAGTTTTATACCTTTTTTCAGACCGATCATTCATCGTGAAGCTTTAGCGGGTAGTCGACGAAAGAGCGCGGCACCATTGAGACCGGTGATGGACAGAATCAGCGGAGCAAGACGAGAGTCTGGTGCCCAAACTGACATTTCTGCGCTTCCAGCCCACTGGCGTTCCGAGAGTTATCTCGCGCACAAAGTGGCTCATACGTTCACCACGTTGCCCAGCAAGTTCGCTCTGCCTACCGGGGTGCCTGGAAGACTTCGATTGTCCGACAAAACCCGGGAAGCTAGAAGAGTAATGCTATCGGACATCAGCTTCACTAGCATGGTGCCAGAGTTGTCCAGAAGCGCTGATCATCTCTGCCACGACCCACACGCACAGGTAGGATCCGAATTCGGATCAGAATCTTCATAATCCGTAAGATAAAGATTCGATACTTCTGTGTCAAAGGACAAATCCTGTAGTTTTTGATTTCAAAAGTACTATAAATACATTATCTTAGGAGTTTATAGTTTGCAGTATGTTGATGTTGGGTGATAGTATGTTGCGACTGCAGCATGGATTTTATATACGAATCACTGGTTTTCGTGCAATGTGGTGTTTGACATTTTTGAAGTTTCGACAACTTGAGAGAAAAAGCGAGAGAAACATCGCGTAACATTGGTTTGCGCTCGTGTGAGAAGGAATGATGCACATTTATGCAGTTAATCGTTTAAGAATCGAAACCAGACCTGCTGCTGGAGTGTAAGCTGAACTTATAGCGAACATTTGTGATACAAACTAGATTTGTTTATCAAGTAGTATAAACATTTCTGAATCATTAGAGGACTCGTAGGATTGTACACGTGATAGAGAAGTGAAAGAGCAGCGAGTGCGAATCGCATCATTCTAGCGTCGATAGAGTGTGACCAGGATCGTATAATCTGAATTTTTATGAGCCCCAGGTCAGAATACGAATAATTATCGATCGTAATATCCCAACTTTCTTCTCTTTGTCTTCGTTCCCAATATTTACGTACGATGCTGCGATGGAATGTTTGAGCAGTCTTCCTGTCACATTTAGGTCTTAATCGTCAGCATTGTTTTTGTAACAAACGTTATTTTTGCACGTTGATAATAATATACTTATAAAACTTTGTATGTGTGTTGTTTAAACGCTTGTTTCATAACCATTATACTTTATAGAGATGTACTTTGTTATATTTGTTTAACGTTACGTTATATTTCAGATGCCAATCAATATTCTGTATACTTAGCTGATAATGTACAATAAAAATATATTTTGTTGGTGTCTAATATTTTTTTATTTATCGTAATAACGTAATAAGTAACATTGTCGATGGATAGGTCCGATTCCAAGCATCCTACGTGTTTGAAACCACCTCTAAAATGAAATTACTGTATATTCACTTCGAAGAATCCAAGTAACAACGTTAGAGTAACAGGTTCTTGGTAAAGGACAGCTCTTTGAAAAACGATTATATTACACGAAATAATAATAATTAAAACTATCTTTATCCATGCGCATAGAAATTCAATATCGTAGGTGATGAATGGAAGCAGTAAAGTAGACTATTCTTAAAATGGCGTAACACCGTTTTATCTATGTGTATATATATTCTGTATATATATACAGAAATGATTCGCGCGTGGGAGAAGGTCGAACGAATAAAGCTAATGCGATTCACTTTGACGTTCGTTTCAATTCCGCCTCTCCGTCAACTTGGATGACTAATTGCTTGCCTCGTTTTGTTTTATTCCGATACTGTAGGTTCTGAATGTTTACTGTTGCTGTATTATTCGATTATACTCCTTTCCGCTGCGGTGCGGCGCAAGGGAACCTACGATCTTAAATATCTCATTGAAATGCGAATAACGAATCGCTTATCTCTTTTAGAATTGCTCTTCTATCATTTCAGTTCCATTTCGTCCTTGAACGGTAATTTAAAACGTGGAAAATCGGCTGCTTATGAAAATTAAACAACGCTGGAGCTTATCCTTGCATTCGTAGTTTAATAAATGTGCCAAATACGAAATAAAAAAGGAT
This sequence comes from Bombus terrestris, assembly GCF_910591885.1. NCBI lineage: Eukaryota > Metazoa > Arthropoda > Insecta > Hymenoptera > Apidae > Bombus > Bombus terrestris. The sequence goes on along the minus strand of NC_063280.1, from coordinate 7,979,919 downwards.
TAGCGTATACAATTATTTTTCTATTATTTTGCAATTTTATATTTCCGATTCCGTGCGTTATTCTAAAAATTGATTCGTTCTACTCGAACGCATTTCGGTAGATCGACCGGATAATCAATCGGTTTTATTATTACGGAATGATCAACAATGACTCATATCGTTCCTGTTGTTCAGACTTGTTTCAGTTCTCGCGGCTGTGGCCTTCGAACACCGGACGTGCATCGCCGCGAATCGCTCGGCTCTCCTGCAGGATTTTGGCCTCGTTGCAACCCCAGCACAGGACTTCCGAGTCCGTGCGATTGCCGCCTCTCCACCGACTTTTACTCCTCTCGATATCGTGGCTCTTTGTCTTCGATCCCGTCGCCTGGATTGGAGGTTGTCGGTGGGCCGTCTCGAAGACACTCGTGGAGAGCAACCGCGACGTCCTTCGATACCTGGAGAGTTCCGGCGGCCACTTCTACCCCCAGACCAACTTGGTCCTCTATGCCCTCTTCGCCTACACACGTGCACCCTCCTGCGACGTCCTCGAAAGCTTCTAAGAGCGTTCCAAAGAGAACGCGATCGAAGGTCACTTTCCAAGGTTTGTCTTTCTGTCACACTAACCCTTTTATTTTAAAATCATAGTTTACAGTTTGTCTACTTGTCACGATACATCTTAATTGTGCGTGTGTAATTTAAATGACGCCTGTAGAGTTAATTTCAATCGAGATAAACTGTCGTAAATGGGCATGTAGTTTACTATTTACTCGCAGAAGCCAGTTGCGGTTAATTGAATCTCAGGCTCAGCCACTTCAAATTAACCTTCTATCGCGTTCAGAAACCTTACAATCGGCTGGAATCGTATCGCAGATTCGCGTTTCCGCGCAACGTTATAAGACGAGTCACTCGATCGTAACTGATCTACATTACGTGGGTGTATTTTAATATCGTTTCAATATTTTGCACCTATTTTTGCAACCTTTCGTTCCTGCCAAATAAAACGTCCCATAAACGGCGCACTTCGACCTTTCGCAAACGCTCTGATTAATATGTCGGATATTTGAAAATTCCAAAGGCAGCTAGTTTCTTGTATATCGTTTCAGGAATGAGATTCCTTAAGTGTTTCGGGATCGAATTCTCTTAGACCCTGAGACGGATTTGTTCTTGCCAATTATTAACCATAGAATCTATACAAACATATCCTTTCCGATGTTTTCGTAGAGTAGACACAAAGCACTAGAACTTGCGGACAATTTTCCCGCAAGCCAAATACGTTTACCTAATTGATAATCCGTAAATTTTCAACTCGTACTTCCTTTATTCGCGCAAGCTGAGAACGTACCTCCTTCGCTTTCTTTTGTGTCGCTCATTTCGCTGTAAACCATCCCCGATAACTACAAGCGGATCAAACCCAGTCAACCTGCAACTTCTCGCAGTTCTTTCTATTTTACCTGCTAAAAAATCCCTGGTGAACCGGTGCTTTGACGCGAGCTTTTTTAATTACTCTGTTGGGACGCGCGTATAACGAGGAAGATAATAAAAACGCGAAGCCCGTCGACCTCGACAAAAATAAAACACCGTCCAAGGTTTCGTTGCACCACTTTTTCCCCAAACTTATTCGTATTGTCCGATAATGCTGGCTGGTGGCGTCGATAAATAACAAATAAATGACGAGTTCTTCCAAACGATCCACTAAAGTAACATCGTTTGGCCAGACACCCGTTATAAACGGTGTATCATCGTAACAGTAAAGTGATTTCTGCCAGGACGCTGTTTGTTCGCAGAATGTCCGATGACGCGAGGCAGTCTGCCAAATCTGCGCTCGGATTTGGTGACCGGCGATAACAGCGGCGATTCGACCGAATCGTTGATCGACGAGGCTGAGGATTATTTACGACGGAGCATCGACTCGATGCTGACGATCTCCAGTAGCGGCGTCAGTTCCGATTATTGGAACCGACAGACAGCCAGGCGGAGACGTACGCGGCGATACTCCGAGCCCGATCTAATCCGTGATTGGCATCCCCCGCAGGATGCTAGACCGTACCTGCCAAAGGTGAATTTCACCAGCGTGTCTCGCGTGTGCCTCGATATATCCGCCTTCGCTGACAATTGATTAGAACGTGGCACGATAACGTGTCATTTGGAACGGTGGAAGACACTCTGGCGCGATTAAACCGTTATAATTGTAACATAAGTCGGTAAAATTGTAAAATCGTAAAACCGTGAAGTTATGAAGGAGAGTTATTACATACAGCTTGTACAATGGCTTGTCAATTCGCTTAATCGATAAATTACTGTACGTACGAGAGATGGTCAGATGCTTGAAAGTTTCGCTCTTTTTAATCGTGGTGAATGGTTATCGGCGTTAAACTCGTCGATGATAGATGAAACTTAATTGAACACCGAGCGTATCTTAACGATCCGTTAAAATCGTTACCACTTGGAATTAAAATCGTATACTTTACGGTAGATCACTTGCCGATCTGGGAAAGGATTCTTGGTTTACGATCTACGGTGTTTATTTCGACAGATACCAAGAGATCTCAAGCTGGATCATCTCGTGAAGGTTATATCGCCGGAGGGTAAAGTTCTTCAAGGACGAGTGAGATACGTCGGACCTGTACCAGGTCGAGAGGAAACTCACGTAGGTGTGGAGTTACCCTATTTGAATGGCTCCTCCGACGGCACTTTTCACGGCAGGAGATTCTTCGATTGGTAAGTTATTTAATGTACGTTATGTCAGATATATTTTTTTGTCGCTGGAAATTATTATAAATTATCTTTCGTAGCGTAATTAACTGGTCAATTATTAAAGATTTCGTTAGTATCCATTTTGGACGATAGTTCATCGCTTATTCGCATGAGTTGCAACGATCATGTCGTTACACATTACGGTTCGTGCGTTATGTCAGAGAATTCTATGAAACGAGCTTCGTTGCTTCGCTGAAACAATAACGAGGCCTTTTATCGAACGAACGTCGGTCGCGTTTTCGCAGTTAGCAGTTGCCCATTAACACAACGTCACAATCGCGACTCTGCATTGTTACCGCAGTGAAAATAGTGTTAACGAGACGCTTAGCAAAAGCCACATGGATATCGGATCATGAGAGTAAAGCGATATTGACGCTAAACACGATGTATTTTTATTTAAGGGAAACGGTAGTCGCTCTATACGCCATAGTGCGGGATAAAAGTCGTACAAAATGAATTTTATACGATTCAAATTACTTTCTATATCTTCCTCCAGTCCTTACCTACTTTCTTTATCTTTAACAAAAGTGTATTCACATTCTTACGTATTTTTCTCGCTATCTCGTATTTTCCTCGCCTAGCATTTATTGAATTTTTCAAGATACATCAAATCCCCCCGTGTTTCTCATCTTTTAAGCAAAGTTACGCGTATCACACAGTGCGCGCTTTTGCGAAACAACAGCAAGATATTTCAGATCCTTAGAACGTTCTTTTTGAGAACTCGGATGTTCCGTTTTCTCCCTTCAAAAACTATAGTTTCCTTTGTCTTCGGAATGACCGATAACCGATTCTAACTAAGAGGGGCAGCGTAAGATTAAAAGAAGGAAAGATGAAACGGCTGATCGAAGGTTCGTTGGATATTGGCCTGGAACTATCCGACAATGTAATTTACCAACATCTTCCGAGCCAAGAGAAAAGATAGCGATCGAGGCAAAGGATACTTGAAAAGGCGTTATCTACTTGGCGAAACAACCTCGAATTCCAGTAGCGGTATAAAGCAGGTATATTCGATGGTCGAGTAGATTGCTCGAGTTTCTGCAGTTAGACGATAATAGTGATCATTTTGCTGCGCGCACGAGCTTTCGTGATACATTCGTTTACCTGTATTTACGAGGGCCGGCCTGCCGCGTCTTGGCAATGGGCGCTCCTTCCTTTCGACGACGTGGCCGAAACAGAAGGTGCTGCGTTACGACTTCTTCGGTTTAGCCCTTAATTAAATCGGCGCCACAAGCAGCAGCCGCCTTTCCCGAATCGGCCGGCGACGTATTTAATTTCGTAATTGCATCGTGTGTTCGAGATAATAGGCCGAACGTGGAACGGGCTGCGTGACAAAAGCAATTCCGCTCGTGATAAACTTTCTCTCTCTCTCTTTCTCTCTTATTGCTCGTAGTTTCTCTCGTTTGTACGAGTTTCGCGTATGTGCACCTGAGAGCACGAGTATTCACGTGCACAGTGACGTAAACGTGGACTTACTGCTCTCTCTCTCTCTCTTTCTCTCGTAGAAGAATGCAAAGCTCGCCCTATGGACGCCGCGCTCGATAATACCATGCCATTTTTAATAATCATTGTTCCTCCGCGTAAAAGAACCGGTAATTCGCTCACTTCCGCCGGATAACGAGCAGAGTCTCCAGCGAGTCGGCTTAACATTTTTATAAAATACCCTCTTTGTTGCAGGAGGAAAAAGGCTTTGCTCGTTGCTTCGAGCGCTGCCGCTTCTAAATCCTGCCGGTGTATACCTTACTTGAAGGCTCACGGAATACTTTTCACTGACTTTCGAATCTTACAACTTCTAAATTATAGACAATCGCGAACGATTGTGACGAGAGAGGGTAGAATGGTAATGCTAAATGCTGAAATGCTCAAATGGTAACGCTAATGGCAATGCTCGAGTCATTGCAGCCAGCTGGCAGAAAAATAGTTCATCTGCATGCGTATCGAATAAGAAAGGGGAATCTGCGTTGTAACTGAAGGTACAACGGTTTATATTGGATTGTCCGAAAAGTTGCGTTCGTTTCACAAGGAAATAATAGATGCGCGACATTCTTTCTTTTATATTGTTTCGTTGAATTGTGTGCTTTTGTTTCAATTATTTCTGACGTCTGGTTCTTAGACGCTGGAAATCCTCTTTCTCAAAACAAGTACGCCTATTTGAATCAACACGGCAGAATAATAGTCGAAGATTCTTACGTATCACGATGTTGAAATCGCGTTAAAATCGGCGGTTAAAAAATTCATCTCTAAATGCAATTAATCGTTTGTCTGAATCTGGGTCGACTATGTTCGCAAGCGGCGGATCTTCCAATAGCTACGAACGGTTTACTGGCCGCCATAAAACTTACTGATACCCGAACGTCGATACATCGAATGCATCCTTCGTGCCTTTAAAAGTTAGCCGAGCAGCAAGAAACGTAACGTCTTGAAAAATGCAGGGTGTTTAAAAGTTAAGAAAGTGCATAGCGTGTTAAGGAAACTGCATAATGTATCATTTCGCCACTCGATTGCACCACGAGACCGACTTGCCTGGTATAGATAGAACCGCACGTATCGTTTGAAGGAAACGCGACGATAGCCTAATCAATCGAACGTGCGTAATCCGTCTTACTTGCAAGTCGTCAAGTCGACTTACGCTATCAGGCAGGCAGCAAAGCTGTCTAGCGAAAGTTTAGCAAAATTTTTGGTGAAACTATCGGGCAGGAGTTCGTGGAACTACAGCTTTGTACCTGGTGTATAAAGTTGAATGTTTGAGGAATTTATCGCTGACTGGTAGGTAATCGCTATTCTTGGTTCGCCAACTGAGAACGTTTTACGCCTTGCCGGTTTGAACACGTGAACCGACGCTTAAACGTAATGCCACTTTTGCTGCAAGTGTTTCGCCGATCGACAACACAATGAATAAGTGATGCAGACTCTCCGCCGTGTCGTGGCCGTAGATCGTCGAGATCCGACCAGCACGTTCCGAGCTTATACGTACGTACGGCGATATATGCGCCTCTGTATCGACTATACGCTTTATATTTAAACTAGAAACGTCTAGCGAAAATGCTACGTTATTTTTACGCTTTCCACGGCTAGTTCTTCTCTGTGATGCGTTTTAATCGATATCGATCCGACCGAGAGGAAATGCTTATTGAACGTGGAGAGGTATTTTGGTATTTTCGACGATGATAGTACGACTTTGGAATCCTACCAGATCTTTTCTCTGATCTTCTTACATTCATTAGAGTTTCCAGAGTCGCGCGAATTATTGTCTGATAGAGATTGGAAGGAGTGGGAGGAAATCGGGAAACATATTGAGCGATTCGAAACTGTGCGTGTTTGCACATTTGTGGAAAATTTAGTAAGAATTTTAGGAAATTAGTAAGATCGATATACGTAGGTACGTGATACGAAAAAATATACAAACATAGATAAATTGAAAGTATTTAGGGCGGCTGGAAGAAGCTTCTGTTCAGGTCGCGTTTCCCTAATCCTATCAGTATAAATATGGATCTGTATAAAAGTTCGCGTTAAGTACTTGAGCTTCTAATTAAGTTCGATCGATGTCCAGATTGGAAAAACATTGAAATCTGAGATTTTAATCGACGTATGCTTCGTGTATCATACGAGAAAGGTTTATCCCTGTTCTTATTCCGAGACTATAAAAAGAGTGGGTACGTGAAATGTACTATTTTATACGATCGATCGGTATTTTTATAAATTCTCATAGCTGGGCTGCTTCTGCGTGCGTTACGTCCGATATAACTTAACGAAAATGTAAAATACGCTGGCAGACTGTGTTACCAAATGAATAATTATTACGATGCAAGGCTAATTGACCTAATTTTTACTATAATGCACTATCAATTTAGGATCGGCTGTGTTAAATGTATCCGGCCGAGATAAGAGTTCGCGCAATTTCACCTAAAAGATTAAGAAATAATTAGACCCACGGGTATACCGTTGCTTTCATAACAACGTTTTAGCAGGGTACATGCATATTATACTTTGAGCGTTATAAAACATCGTGCAACGTGTTCATTCTTCTTACTATATATTAGTCGCGTGATATGCAGATTTAACTTCTATTTTTTTTCAAATTCTTCGCCTATAATTATTTAACGGCGAACAGATAGTCGCAGTGATGTAACCCGATTCGTTGCAGTTTCTTGCAGTGTCGTGTTTTGCGTTTCTCACTATTAAACTGCGGATATTTATGCAGATTCGTTTCTTTTCTTCTGATTCCGATTTAAGGAAAGAGATTCAAGAAGGCATTTGTTTCGCTCATGTACACGTCCATTACATCCACGTGTGTTGTATCCATTTTTGCAGCTTTAAAAATAAAGTGGCTACAATTGCACGAACATTCACGGTTACTATAAAACATAATACAATAGTTATTATAAAATACTCAACATATTTCTAGAAACGATGAAAACGCTCTGCATAAAAACGAGATCCTGCTATAAAAATTTCTCTGTCGTTAGATTGCAAATTAAGCTAAAAATCTGTATTATTTATTCACCTTATTTATTATTTATTCATCTGCGATCCTGCGGCTATGGATCGTTTTCATTTACGACGACTTGTCTCTTATCTTACTGTTCTCACCACAGAACTCATCTTCCTACCCGTGTAACCTGCCTAAACTGGAATTCAACTGAAACAGATGTAAACTCAACGTAAATCTCATCTTGAACTTAGACAAATCAAACATGAACATATCTTAGACCTCTTCTTCTTGCCACAGCACATCCTAATATGCATTTTTATAGCGCGTGTCTTCACTGTTCACAACCAAGTTCATAGTTTCCAACGAATTAATACGTCCAGAGCTGTCATTATCGAATAGCTAAAAACTTGTGTGAAATTATAACGTTTGCGAGCGATATTAGTTGCAGGGAACGAACGTGATTCGCGAAAACGAGATATTTCACCATTGTTCGTCTATAAACCGTATCTAACAAAAGATATTTTGGCAGAAAGATAAAGATATCTGAGCTGGTAGTATATAGCTAGCGATAAAAGAAGGACGATAACAGGCAACATAGAGATAGCCGGCCAAAAAGTGAAACGAATGGCAGAACACGGATGAAACGTTGTTGGCTTTACGCGGTCGGTCGATAGCCATGCCTGTCACATACGTTATCGTGAGAAACGTCGGTCCGCGGGGAGCCTTGGAAAATCGCTACAACTTTGGCTCGAGATGGTCGCGTGACGATCGTCGACCCTGAAAGCGCACCTCCTCCGATTTTGATCTCGAGAACGTACCTACCACCTATGCGTTGCTTCGAGTCTCGTCGTGTAAATCGAATGGTGGAAATGCGGTCGAAGGGAAATTCCTCTCGTAGCTGTGCGCCGTTGATAGGATTCGAACAATTCGAGAGAGGAATTCCTTGAAATTTATCGTTCCGAGTTTTCCGCGCTTTCGTAGAAACGAGCAGGAATATTTTTACGCCAATATTTCACTCTGTTAGCGTTTACATAGGGAATCTAGCGTTTTCTGTTTTCGATGCTTTCGTAGGAAAATAAGATCTTTCAACGAATCCGTGTATAGTATTCCTATGGAAGATTTAGTGTCTCGCTGTTACGGTGTTTCCGATGTTTTCCTAGGAGATTTATTGTTTTCGACACTTTTTTGTAGGAAAATGGGGTAGTAGTTCTGAAATAATTCTTCGTACAGCCTTCGCAGAGGAAATTTATTAGTGGAAATTTAAAATGCAAGAATAATGCCAAAATGATATTTCCGCATAATCTGACGTACAGTTGCAGCACGCGACCCAGTGAATTACGTTTCTACAATTTGTCGAAGAAAAGGTGAAACGCGACGTACTTTTCTATAATTCGCGTAGAAAACAACGCGGTGCAACCTGCCTCGATTGCGTGACTTCTCCTTGTTTCTTCAGATTTATAGAGTGATAAAAATCGAAGTGCACGCTCTCAAAGTTTGAAGTACAAGGAAAATGCAAATGACTTATTGGCTCGTGAAGTCGGCACCGGTTTACGATCCACGTGTTACGTGGCGTTTTCATCCGATTCTTCCGAGAAGGGCGAACCACGCTACGAGAACCGAGCAACATTGATCTTTAACCGGTCGTTAATTCCCTTTCTTCCTTTTGCGCTCTTAACCGTTGTTACGCCTTCCAATAATCCACAATCATCAACATGTACGCCACGATTCAGTTTCTCAGCCTTAACTTCTCCTTTGTACCTCTAACGAGAATGAATATCTCTCGAAGGATAGAACGTTCGCTTAAGTCTTTGAAGAAGCTAAGGATTTTCGTATTTAGATAACAAACTTGTAACGTTTCATTATCGACGATCTCTCTGCCCCGCGAGAAATTCATTCTATCACACTTTGCGATTGCGGATTTTGTCATTAGGTGGTATTGATACTAGAATACAATGCTAGAAGCTGCAATACTAGAAACTTCAGTTTTGTACGCTTCTAAATCTCTTTTGAAACTTCAGTTTTGTACGCTTCTAAATCTCTTTTGAAACTTCAGTTTTGTAAAAAACTTTTTTGACAGTCTATTGGGTTGGCAACTAATTGATTGCGGATTTTGTCATTAGGTGGTATTGTCAAAATCCGCAATCTCTTAGTTGCCAACCCAATACTAGAAACTTCAATTTTGTGCGTTTCTGAAACGCTTTTGAAACTTCAGTTTTGTAAGAAACTTTTTGGGCAATGTATTGGGTTGGCAACTAAATGATTGCGGATTTTCTCAATACCACCTAATGACAAAATCCGCAATCACTTAGTTGCCAACCTAATACTAGAAACTTCAATTTTGTACGCTTCTAAAACTCTTTTGAAACTTCAGTTTTGTAAGAAACTTTTTTGACAGTCTATTGGGTTGGCAACTAATTGATTGCGGATTTTGTCATTAGGTGGTATTGTCAAAATCCGCAATCTCTTAGTTGCCAACCCAAACTAGAAACTTCAATTTTGTACGCTTCTAAAACTCTTTTGAAACTTCAGTTTTGTAAGAAACTTTTTTGACAGTCTATTGGGTTGGCAACTAATTGATTGCGGATTTTGTCATTAGGTGGTATTGTTAAAATCCGCAATCACTTAGTTGCCAACCCAATACTAGAAACTTCAATTTTGTACGCTTCTGAAACACTTTTGAAACTTCAGTTTTGTAAGAAACTTTTTGGACAATTTATTGAGTTGGCAATTAATTGATTGCGGATTTTGTCATTAGGTGGTATTGTTAAAATCTGCAATCACTTAGTTGCCAATCCAATAGATTGTCCGAAAAGTTTCTTTCGTTTTATAAGGAAATAATAGATGATGAATAATAGAAGATTTTTGCTTTTGCATTATTTTACGTGTGACCCATTTTGTTGCAATGGAACAACAACCTAGTATATTATCAAAAATGATCATGTTTCTCTGTTCTATTGAGTTTCAGCTTCTGTTTCAGCTCTGGAAATGATACAATTTCTGACGTATCGGTGCAATCCTTTTTTCGTACTTATCAGTACACTGTAATTATTACATTCCTTTGTCGTCTTTTTATTTCTTCTTTTTGCTCACTGGTTCAACGAAGGTACTTGACGCATTCGTCGAAAATGTTCGAAAGGTCGCTGGGAAAGTTCGTTCCGATTTACTATTCGATTCGATATACATTTATTGAATTATATAGACGTGATTTTGTTGCACAACCTTTCTGCTCCTTTCACGCGACTTGAATATTCCATCCTTTCAGAATTTCTCAGGTTTCTCGGCGAGAAATGTTTCGATATAATTTCCTATACCGTGAAAATTCCTTAAAAATCGGAAGGAACTTTCCGAGCAGCGTTTAACAAGCGTAACATTTTCTTCAAACTCAACGACCATATTTAGAGATACTGAGTTGTATTAACATTTATTCTAGCACCATATGCTTGAAGACAATTTCCTCCATGCAGAGCTACTAGGCAAAATTTATTATTTTATTAAATTCCTTAAAAATCGCAGTGGTTTCCAATTATTCAAGGATGCAACGTAAAAACACACTCCTAACATTTTGTTTATAGCATCCACTGCTTTTTCTTACTGTTCTATCCAACGGTAGTTAACATCTTTTATAGGACACCGTACGAGGTACGTAGGACGCGAATTTGCGTCTCCAGTTCGCAAAGTGTTAACGATACAACAACGAGGAAAGAATTTCCATGCGTTTTAATCGAAAAAGAAAATAACCAAAAAATCTAATATACTAAAATCCTTTTGGACGAAATCGTGTTGCAGCGATCCTGGCCGTGCAATCTTCGTTCCCTTCAAGAAAGTGATTCTGGCCTGGTGCACAACCTGACCCGAACCGCCGACCAGCCTCACGACTCCCCGAATTTTGCTGTCTCAGTACACCATGTGAATGGAAGAAGAAAACGATGAAACACGTACGTACGCGCGATCTCTGATGGTTTCAACAAGTACGTGACGCTCCTTTCCGTCGTGATCATCCACGAAGCTTCACTTAACGTACAAAAGCGGAGAAGGGTAAGTTCAGGTGAGAAGGAGACGCTTCGAAAGCTTCGCGAAGGGACGTTTGACGGTGGTCGATGCGGCCGACGTACGTCGCAAACTCCAAACAACGATCGGAATTCGAATCGTGTATTTCGTCGATTTTAAGCTGATTCGTGCGAAATTCCATCCGAATTTCTTCTTTTTTCCGATCGTGCGAAGTACGTTCGATCGCATCGGCAAACGGACCTCGTTTCCTCGCCGGTACCTTGCGACGGAGAAAGGTGTTTCCATCGATAATCGATGGTCGTACGCGTTGGTGTAACGATGAAGACGAGAAGAGTTTCCGCTCTTTGAAATTCGAAAATGAAGAAATAATAATAAACGATAAATGCCAGCGTGCAACGATCTTCATCGACGCGTGTACTTAGGAGATGTTCTCGATATCTCGTTGCCGATCTCTGCGAACGATTTCCGCCTGAAAATCGCTGAATCAGTATTATAATTGTCGCGCGGACCTGTATGTTACAAACCGCGTGTATCGTCGAACAGATGCGCAAGAAGATAACCGCATCGATGAATCTCTCGCGATACTTCGCATCGATCGATCCGTTCGTGAACGATTCGAACTGATAGCAAAGGAGTGACAGAGCGAGAGGAACAAGTTCTTCGGAAAATATTCAGATTTAGAAAAGTTCGTCGTAATGCTAATCTCTCGTCGTCGTAATCGCAATGAAGGACTCGTTATTGTCATTTACGATCGTCTTTACCTGTTTCGCTTTATCGTTTTTTCTTCTTCTGAAACGAATGCACGTACACTTTGCAGCGTTGAAAAGGAAAGAGAGGAAAACGCGTAACCAAAGGAGAACACGTAGCACGAGTGCGCTAGACAAATACGAGACTATTTTTATAATACTCTTTGAGATCGTAAGATTTTAATTGAAGAGGGGGAAAAGAAATTTGCCGCAAGCGTTTTTTAATTCTAGTTGTAGACTTGTCGTTAATACCACATTGATAAAAGGAATACACTTCTTTTAGGCTCGAACGAAACGACAGAAACGATATGTAGGAAAATAAACGGGAATATTTCATATTTGATCGTTGGTTTCTTAACTTTAAGTTCGCGATGTTTAACGGTTAACGAAATCAAGTAAATAAGTGAATAATTAAGGAGATATTTTAGCCGGGATAATCGATGGAATTGTTTTCTACGGGAAAACTCGAAACGTTGTGAACTCGGGCCGTTCAATACGCGGCAGTCTACTTTCCGCGTTCGATCGATATCGCGTAAATGATTCTTCAAGCCGTGTCGACTGCTTTTGCATAAATTTTGTGATAATTTTACGGATAAACGTGAGATCGTGTTCATACCTTTATCAACGTATTTTTGCTTAATCTTTTGCTCGACGTTTAGAGCAGGAACTCGATTGTTTCTTAGACGATTCAAATCAGAGGAAAGCTGGTAAAAGTTCGTCTAAGGCAGAACGAATTGCTGGAATTTTTCTTAGAAGGACGATCAGGTAATTCCGAAGGATTCTCGCGAGAAAGTTCGATATAACAGATTCTTCTACATTTTATATACACGTTACGTTCGATAATTAACGTTTACAGAGTTTCCCGTAACAGGCGAGAAGAAGGCAACGCGTGTCTGAGGAAAGAAATCGAAAGGCTCGGAATTCCGCTTTATAAAAATTTGGCAAATAAACGGTCGAATCGATTGTTATTTATATACACACGCGCAGGAGTCTATTACAAACAATATCATCGTCCAAAAGGAAGCGTACATTCAAAGTTGAAGTTTCCACTGTACGCTGACGACATTTTCCCTGATTCTCTACAATTATCAAAAAAGAAAAAAAGAAGAGAAAAGACGAAATTCCTAGAATATCCATGGAATCAGCTTCAGCGTGTTACTATCTCACGTTCGTCCTGCCGCATCGATCTCCAGCAAAATGTCCTGCGTTTCTGTTTGAAGAACCGAACGATCCTGGAAAAACGATACTCGTTAAATTGCACGTTGTCCGAGGAATTTCGAAATTTCATTCCGCGCATTTTTCCTCTCTTGTCGATCTCGCAGTTCCATTTCGACGCTCTCTGCTTCATATTTCACTCCTGCGTTCTCCGTTCGACTTTTCAAGCAGAGTCGACCCCGTTGCCTTCTCTCGAACAACGCAACGCCCGTTACCGGAAACTCTGCGCGTATTACAGCGTTGAACGCGCGTTACCGAAGTGACAATATCGATTCCTCGCTGCGACTCGGCCCCATGCAAAGTGATAACGCCTCGATGACGTTGTTAATGAAAACTATCGGCGAATCGACATGACGGCGCAAAAGGATTCACGCGCGTCTCGATCGTCCACCGTCGGAGGTGTTCGCGTGATCGTGCGAAACACTCTGCGTATTCTACGCCACCGCGTGTGTGTATACTCGTTCGAAGAAATATAGTGCGTTGGAAATTAATCGTCGAAACGTGTTTTGGCTATCTGGGCGAATTTGGCGCGATTATCATTGCTCGAAGAACGTATATACTTGGAATATGTATACATCGCAATTGTATCTTGCAGAATGTTACATCTTGCGATTAGACCAAGCGTCCTGTCAAATGCGCACAGTTTGTCATTAGAAGTCTGACCGAGAAGATAATACGAGAAGAAGGGAACAGATGTTGTTGGAAATTGAACATGAAAATCGAGTATGCACGCATGCTCTCGCGCTGTTTTATTAAGTCTAGGAATATCGTTGTACGATTCGTGTTGTTGCTCGTGTTTACCGTATGTTGTACAAAGTGGTCTATGTAATTGGAACGAGCGAGAAAGTGCTTGTTTCCTGGTCGTAGTTGCAACGATATTTTATGATACGTACGTCGTTCTCGTGTAGAAGCGTACGTAGTTTCCGTTTGCAAGGGGACGATCGTCTCGTTATTTCGTATCGACGAATATGCTGATAGACGAGGAGCGATCGATTTCACGCTTTAAATAGCGATGTTCGTCGAAGAACCGCTTGCCGAAACCGGAAAGCAACTACTCGTTCCAGTTTTATGGGCCGCTCGGTATAACGCAGAATAATTAGCGAAATAAGCGTTTCCTCGCTTAAGAACTATTTCCTGTTAGCCCTCGACTGGCACCTTTGAGTCGTAATTAACCGCGACAGTTTCCATTAACAAGGAAAATTAAGAAGAAAAAAAGAAACAACAACGAAAAGGAAAAGAATGAAATCGAGTCATGTTCCCAAAGTAAACGACTCAACGATACCAGGATCGAGGAAATCAGTTTTTATTCCAACGTAATGGTGCTCCGTTACGTTCCTATGAACGTACTGCGAAAAATGTTCAACATCGGCGTCCTCGAAAAGGAAACTTCCTCGCAAGGACGTGGCGTACAATATTTTCGACTTACGTTCTCGCGCGCGATCGTCATCCCCTTTCGATTCATCGACTTTCCACGAACCTCGACTTACGTTCGGTCGCCGAGAAGTTAAAGCTTCTAATTGTGGAATAGCGTCTACGCGCTGACGTATGTCGATGTATCAGGTACGCCGTCGTTCGAGGGCTTTGAATCCACGGCTGCGCTATATTTCTTCAAACTGGAGTACGTCTGTACGTGTGTGCATAATACGCTGGGAAGCGAGGAGGAGCAAGAGCGCGTAACAGACAGAACGAGGAGGCGACAGCCGTTCGCGTCGTTGTTCGCGCCGTTGTTCGACGACGATGTAAAGAGGACGTTGTGAAAAACGTAAGAAGAGGATAAAAGAGGAAAGACAGAGAGGCTATACACGTGTAGATTATCGTCCGGCGGAGTTTTCAAGTATTTAAGAGGCTATAGGACACCCTGTACAATCCGAGCTGTGTATATCTTAATCGCTGTGCATCCGTGGAGGAACATAATATTTAAACGCGTGTCTGTATTCCTGTATCTGTATATCCGTGCAACATGTAAACGGCATGACAAACAGTTGCAGTACCGTTTTAACGATTTTAAGCGAAAACAAGTATAAGCTGACACTAACTAACGGAGTTCTAGTTGTTAGACATTTAATCGAGCGTCTTCGTTCGAAGGGCTGTCTCAAGATATCGTTTTCAAACGCGCCCAGTTAATCCATCGACAGGCCGAACGTTTTGCGTTAACGGGACCTTTCATTCCGCGATCTGTTTTTACCATTTGTCTATCTATTATCGAATTTCGTCTTTAGACGTTGAATTACGATTTTACCAAGTTCCAACTTTAATTCGTTCTCTTGATTGATTTCCCACGCGTTGTCGGTTGTCCTGGTCGTTGATGGATTAACGACGCGTCTTTCTCGCGCTCCGCGCGAACAGATTCGTCTGGCCATCGACGATGAATCCGCGAATCGCGTCCGGATCGAACGATAGAGACGAGTCGATCGCGAGAGCAACTTTGCACGGCGACTGGCGAAGATCGAGCTGGACGTAGGATTTTATTTCGTTGAATGCGGATCAATCGGGTCGTTGCTTATGCCAAATCATTTTTTTACGAAACGTATCGACGGACGTGTCGTTGCAAAACTCGCCGAGTATTACAACCACGATACAAGGGGTGTCTTCGAGTTTCGAATCCGATTTCGGTCACAGATGGAAACGTAGCGGCGTGAATCTCGTTTAGCCTTCGTTGTTTATCTTGTTCTTCGACTCGAAGCCCGGAAAAAGGCCGGTGGAAAGTTATTTTTATATCCTGACAGTATTCATCGTCGGCATATCCGACTCGTTGCATATTCATCGAATCTGCGTGGTATACCGCTCGCCCGTGAGATTGTTCGCGGTTGCCTGTCATAATTTGAGATAATAACAGTAGTAGAATCAAGGACAAACATCGGCCGTAATCCGCCATTAGCGTCTCGATCGCCAGGAAACGCAAGTTACTCAACTGGAATTGCATTTTACCGTGAAAGAGGAAAACAGGCGCCGCACTTACCGCGAGGAATCGTCGCTGTACGTGAGACTCGCTGGTTAATAGGAAAAATCATCGATACTGAAGGTTCTTTCTTACGCACAGTGTCTAGTACCTGCATCTTCATTTTGTATTAAATCCCGAGATCTGGATAATTTTACGACGTTAAAGTATTTAGAATATCGAGAGATCTTCGCAGTATTCGATCGGTTTGTTCTCTGTTTACTCGCAGAAAGATAGAAGTAAGCGATCTACGTTGCTCGAATGTCTGAAAATCTTCGCTCTACGATATTCAATCTCGCTTCTTAAAGTACGCCACAGTCTTTTCTTTCTTTTTTAAGTTGCCAACACGTGGAACGATTTGTTTCGAAGTTTTGGATCTCGGCACGTACGCGTATCGTTTTCCCTACGTTAAGTCGAGCCATAGGAATCGATGTTCGCGGTTTACGAGGTCAGCAAGCGTTAGGACTTTACAAACGTAACGACTGACGATGATTTTCTATAGTTTTCGATCCTCGCTTAACGCCATCGACGACTTTAAGATAGCAATCCTTAAAAACGCTTTTAGCTGATGATGGAGGGTTGTACCTGCATCGCGTTGCTCGTTCGTACGAATTTTTTTTTTTTTATATTTGGATGTATTTTACAATCAATTCTCATTGAGAATTATAAGTAAATTATTCCGACGTGGTACTATAACGTGAATAATAAATGATTATCGTATGTTCGATTCTAGCTGAATCTAATGTTTCAATCTAGAGGGTAACGTCTATTTAGTCTGCGGATCCGATCCATGTCAACTTATTGAGTAACTAATGGCTTTTAGTGGTTATTAACTCTTATTTTATATCTATTACTGAATTTTGGTATTTCTTCTTTAACTGTAGGTGCCTTAAGGTCGCGATGTATTGTTTCGTTGGTAACATGCCATGCATCTATTAAGAATCTTAGAGCTCTTCATCGTTCGTACGAATGAAACGCGTTCGTTCTGATGCGTTTTATGCACGTGTGACCGACAATAAGCATACCAGATGTGTCGCGTTCACAACTCTTTGCGTTATGATCCTCTTCGCTCGAGTATATGCAGCATATCGTTAGCCTTAATTTCTCTATACTTGAATGGTACGTCGAAATCGGAAGGATCTGTGCTCGGCACATGTACAACTTAATAATGTGAAAAGTAGAGTCAGAATTAATCCTTTGACTATGGCAGACTTTGAAACGTAGAAATTTGAGACGGGGAAATTTTTTGTTACGCGTGAATCTCTGAGAAAGTACATTGAAACGGTTAAAACACTGAATCCTGTTATATTAAAACAATATTATTTATTCACACGTATTCTCGTTTGTTCGCTAGTTTCCAGAGAACGGAACACGAATCATTTGTTGTTTCGTGTTCGCGTTGCGTGTTCCTCTGGCCTTCTTATTATCCCAATTATTCGTTTCAAGGATATAAGAAAGAATAACTGTAAAATAAACGTATTTAAATAACGTATGACTAACAATCGTTGAGTTAGCGTTCACTTACGTCTGGTTCGAACCAGATTCGATGGAATTATGGTCGATCAAATTTTTCCAACGCGTTTAGGTGCCAACAGTAGCCAAAGGGTTAAAGAGTCGAGCCTTGGTCGAACGTTATTCGTCGTTCGTAATTAACAGCACGATCGTGAGCCGATGTAACGAGGCAAAAGGCTAGAAAGTAATTAAGAAAAGTACGTTCACAGATTTTCCCCGCGTCTAATTTTACGAATTAACTTCGGAGGCGATAGATTCTCGCGACACATTTTCTTGAATTTTTCTCATCGACAGACGCGTCGCGCTTTATTACAATTTTTACGCATCGTTCGATTTTTAACCGGACGAGGAAAGAGAACGAGAACGTGTAAACGTTGGCGAAAACGACCGCGATAACGCGAAGCTTTATCGCTAGTATTATTGCGGTATATTATCAAGGAGGCGAAAAGCCGTGCAATTAATTCCGCTCAATCTTTGCTTCGCAACACCTGCCACGAGCCGCACGGTTTCAACGTCCGGCAACAACTTCGTGGATACAAAATCTGTCTCGCGTGACTGCAGGTAAATTTAGTTATGTTATGCGAGACGATACTATCCAACTGTACGTAATATCTTTTGTTCGAAAGAAGCATGGAAAAGTTTGGCAAACCTACACTTTTTCCTTTTTCTTCCTCTTATCCATCCCCGCGTCGGTCTTCGAGACGATTAAAGCGGTACGATGTTAAACGCAAACGGAAACTTGCTCTTTATTCCTAAAGTTACATAATTGAATTCCTTTGGCTTGAAAATTTGAAAAGTTAGCTTACGCGAATGCAATTGAATTTTACTTTCGAGAAGCTGCACGTCCACGAATTCCGACGGGATTTTTCAATTTTGAAACTTGTTCGCGTTTAGAAACCGGACGACAAGTTCGCGGCTTCCTCGTTGAAAAATCCAAACTTGCCGTTGAATTTAAGTTCCCATGCAGACTCGGATCTTTCTACAATTTTTCGCGAATAGGCGAAGTTGTAAAATAACTGTGAACCGAAAAATCATTGGGAATCGCATAGATCGTTCTGTCGCTCGTTAACGCTTGCTGGAACCATGGAATCGAGAAACAGCCTTCTTCGGCTATCGAGTCTCCTTGGAATCGGTTTCGTCTTTAACGCGTCAATTCTCACGACGTCGGCTCGAATTAGATCCGTCAATAACGCCGCATTGTATCATCGGTGATCGACGACGGTGGAATTGATTAAAACGTTCGACCTCGTTTCGCTCTTCGGATTATCCTTGCTCGAGTCGTGTTTTCCTATCGTTGAAAAATTTCCCAAGGTAAAACGAGCGAACGAGTCGTCGTCGTTAGAGTACGCGTCACATCGTACGCTAATTTTACGCGCAAATATTTCCAAAGCACGTTGAAAGTCGTTTTAGACTCAAAGTGAGATCGAAGCGCGAAAGTTGTAGCCTGGCTAACGTTAAAAATGAATACAAACGATGGGAAGAAATTTTCAATGATTTTGAATTTCACGCGCGCAGCGGTCGAAAGACAGAGAATTTTCCGGCTCGGTCAACGCGTTAAATCGGACTCGCACGACACACCTAATATGCTTATGCGCAGCGCTGCGAGACGAACACGTGCATCGGTGCCGTATTTAATCCCATTTAAGTACAACAGTAACGCGTTCGACCGCGTGCACTTAAGCTTGTTATTATACATTCGATGCAACGTTACGTTCGCGATCGTGCTCGAGATACTTTTCTATTCTCGTGCTCGAGACGCGCGGTTCTGCTCCAAGAGCGCGTCTGTCGATACGACGATGTGCGTCGATGCCTAGGAACATAAACATTTCCGTAGCTTTGTTCTCTTTCGTCGTAGAGAATACACGCGATGATACGATCAACTATGGGAAATTTCAACACGCAGCTATAGCGTAACTTCGTCGTAGTTTCGCGTCGAATTTCCCATAGAAGAGGAAAAGAAAAAAAAAAAAAATGAGGAAAATTACGAAAGGACCTGGTGCCTGCTAATTAGCGATATTCGGTAACAAACGTCTATTTAGGTGCCATTTCTTCGATCGCGTTCGGCAAAATACGAACGTCGCGCGAACATCCGCGGTCTATTTATCGCTGTAATATCTTTGGATTCGCGCGGACGAAAGATTTCAGCTTATTTGCGTGTCAGGATAATTTCGAACGTTGCTGGATCGAATCGGTAGCTACTTCAGCTTGTTAGACTCTGTTCTCGGAAGATAAGCTTGAAGATTGTTCGCGAATTGGTCGTTCGTCGAAAATACACAAAGTTTCGGTGTTTTAAATGCTACTTTCCTGTGGAAAGCCAAGGCAGATTCGTTTTTCTAAGGGACAATTTTACGCTGAGATTAGTGGGTTACTTGATGCGCGAGATTTCGGTGTTTTACAACAAGACGCTTTCCTGTGGAAAGCCAAAGTATTTGATTTTCTGAAACATGATTTTACGTAGAAATCGCATGAACAGTTGTTTCCTTGGAATATAAGATTCCGGTGTTTTGTGGGATACTTTCCTATGGAAAGCCTTCTTCCTCCAACATCGAAGCTTCTCATCTTTCTCAGTTTCGTTGGACGATATTTTTCTACTTAAAACAAAAATCACCGACGTACGTGTAAGCATCAGTCGTCGGATGTGTTTTGGCGATCGATATCTTTAGCATTTTCGCGGCTACGCGTATCCTCTTCTGTCCGGTTACTTCGCTTCATCCCCTTTACGTTAGAAACCACGAGGCGTGCAGATTTTCGCTTCTCCGCTTAAAACACCAGGCAAACGCCGTTTATTCTCCTTAATCAGGCTAATCCAAACACGATCACGCTCGCACGTAGCTTCGCGTTCGATTCCGCGATCATCTTGTTACGCCTCACGCTCCACGATGACGAATTTCTACAGCCTATCGACCCTCGTCGCGTTTATGACATTGACGCGAGAGGCATGATTCGAGGTCATCGACGAAAATCAATTCGCCGATCTCCCGATACCACGCCCTTGCGCTTTCCTCTCGACGAATTCAAGCGGATGGACCGGTCGTTGAAACGCGTCACGCTTTTACGCAGCGGACGACAGTGTCACGTAGGAGACACGAGAAATCACGAAACCGATGATCTTGTGACATCAATCGCATCTTAATCTACACCAGAGATAGGACATCGACCCCCAAGCTTCGGACTCTTTTGCACGCGTCTCCGCCTTATCATCATAGCCTACACCGAGCCTAAAACACACCTGAATCTCATCGTAGATAAAATATCGACCCCTGACCTTTGAACTCTTTTGCACATCAAAACGTACACCGAGCCGCTCAACATCCCCAAAGCAAAACGCATATAAGCCGAGACTTGAGCCAGCTCGAGCAGTTCTTGTTCAGTCTTTCTCTGATTCAGTATCATTCTACCTCTGTAAAATCATTGTAATCATTGTATTTATAATAAAGTTCGATAAAAGAAAGTTAACAGTTGAGTTACGGCTCAACCTTCTTTTCTTTTATAATCGAGGTCTCGAGTTTACGTGACAATCTCCTCGCGTCGCAGTCCGAACGTTTCACGAATAAGACGAAGATATTGAACTTTGTATATGATAATAGAATTTATTATGCAAATCCAACAGAGTGACGGTTCAAAGTGTTACAAGAGACTGGGGCGAGCGCTTTCGCAGGGTTTTTATACCGAGCTTTTAGTTCCTCTGGAGGAGTTGTCGTCTGGTGTATCTCAGAGGCGCCTATTCCCTTAGTATTTGGTTCTTGTTTCGATGACTGTGGTATGCAGGATGTGTAGCTTATCCTATTACAGTTTCTGAGCGGGTGGTCTTCTTGAGCGTGTGACAACAGCAAAGCGCGGGACATGTTGTTTTCCTCCTACTTGTGTTCGTACTTTTCTGTAACGTGCTTAAAAACGTGTTGTTTTCGTTACGCTCGGCGAGCCGTCGATAAGTGGAAACGCGTTCGAAGCGGATGAGGAGGCGTTCCGTGGCAAACAGAAGCGTTTTGCGAGCCGCGATACGTTTATGTAACGCCGCTGACGAGCCTACGCGGCAAGCGGATAATTTTTTCGCGCGAGATCATTCGATCGAACGCCGAGAGAACGTCGCAACGCGGAAACGTAATTAACGCTCCGATGATCGCTGCTGGTGCAGTCTGCCATAATCGTGCTTGGACAGAACAAGACGTATAAAAAAGATTTCCCGATGGGACGAGCATCGAGATGAACATTTTCTTCTGTTCTCGTCGGTTGGCCATCGAAGCTTCGAATTTTGACAACTTTTCGTCGATCGATACCGCCGTTCAACCTCGTGTCGTTTCTCTTGACGTAGCTACGTCATCAGGTCAGCAGTTGAATCGCTGTTGTTTCCTAGAATTGCAATAATTAGGGAGCAAGAGCGAGCTTCGTAAATTTTCTTTGTCAAAAATTTAGCATGGAAAGTTGCTGTTGACGTCGATACGTATCCGCTGTATCATTTTGTTAAATAATTGAAAAACGTCTCGTTCAGGCTGATGGATGATCCATGGTGTTTGGATTACACGAAACTGTACAAACTTGAATATAAAACGATCGGGAAAAAGGCGACGCGACGTCTTTTCTCGTAGATGAGATGGCGAATGCAGCGAGGTATCTGATGATACGGAATGGTCGAGAGCGACGAACGGCGTTCCTCGTCAACGACGATCGTTAAATTATTAAATTGCTCGAGCGAATAAAAATGTTGTCGCGTTCGCACAAAATTCAGCTGTATCGATTAACTGGTAAGGTCTGAGCGGAAATATACGCAGCGAAGGAGAGGAGAAGCTAGCGGAATTTGCAGAGAGCAAGGTTAATCGCTATTAATTACGATAATTGCGTTTGCTTTTTAAGTATTTCGATGTAACGTTGGATAGAGATGGCGAATAGAGATGGAAATGACGCGCTCGGATTCGATGCAACATTTATTATCCTCCTCACGCTGTTGCGCGAAGGATCGTCCTATCTCTTCTTCCTATGAAAACAATTCATTTCCAAGCGAATTATGTTGCCTCGTAAAAGAGACCTTTCCGATGTTTATCGTGGAAAGAAGATCTCATCGAACAGTTACAGCTTTATAACGCAAAACGTGTCCAAGGAGACAGTAACAATCGACCTTCTTCTTTTTCTTCTTCCTATTGATACAAACTTTCACCTGTTCCTTTTAGCCTAACGCGTAATTCCGCTGCGAAATTTCTTTTATTCCAATGTTACGACTGCGATTAGAAAGACCTTAATCTATCTATGTTTTGTAACTTGCGAATGCGCGAATCGCGAGGACGCAAATGTACCTGCACCGCGCTGCAGATAAGAGGAAGAGGAGCGACGCGATCGCCGGGTAGACGGAGTCGTCGATTCCTTGCGAAACGACGTAGCCGATTAACGTCGCGTGTTGGATCTTCGCTAGATCCATTGAAATTTCAACGAGCGTGAAAAGAACGAGGGAATACGAACGAGATGGCGAAGGGAAGAGCGTGACGAGGATAATAACGAGCGGATTCGATCGATCCTATCGTTTCTTAGCCGTTTGCAGACGCCAGATGGCCGCGATATAATATATACATACATATATAGATATATAGGTACTTAAGAAGAATCGTGATTCGTGAAATTCGCCGGCTCGTTAAATTGAATTCCGCCTGGGAATAGGAATGATGCTCGCCTCGACGAGATTGTTATCATTGTACCTAAAAAAGAGAGAGAGAGAGAGAGAGAGAGAGTGAGAGTGAGAGAAAGAGAGAAAGAGAAGAAACTATAGATATTAACGAGAAAGAAGAGACAGAAAGGACACGCACCGTCGTTCTCTCGCTATTTATCGTATTGTAACGATGGGTGTGATCATATGCCGGAAAATAAAACTACTATTACTCTAAATGGACATCGTTCGATGTTTCACGGTGGTGTACGAGAATTTCTGGTCGGATATCGTTTTTTCGTGATTTCTCTTCCGGAGGATCGAGATAGATTTTCATAGAAACACAGAGGACAACGAACGACTTTTATCGTCGTTAATTCTCTGAAAGTAATTGGCGGCTATAGAGGAGAGAAGAGGACGGTAAACGTGGAGAGAAAGTTTAAAGAGCAAGGGATGGCAGGTTGACGAAGGCGACCGTGGTTTTAAGAGATCACCGAATTTCACGAAAGATCGCAGGTAAACTTTATCCGGCTAGAAGCTTTTGCTCGCCACCATGCATATGTATTGAGCGTACTTGCCCTTCCTCTTACATTTATACAGCACGCGTCCGGATAAATGCCGCAGGTAAATTTCACGGGTGGAGATAGATGGAACTTTGTCGTCGAGAAGAAGGAGTTTCGGTCGCAAGCTTTTATTTTAACAGTGATTGTAAACAGTCCGAAGCTTATCGCACAACGGAGCACGCGACGTTTCCAGGTATCGTCCGTGAACGGGTCTCTCAGGAATATTCGATGAAGAGATCGTCGAATCTCGGTTAAGCTGTTTCATATTTTATTCAAACAACTTCGACTCGCTATGGAAAAATTATACGAATAACGATTGGTCTCATTACATGGCAATCGACTCTTCGACTTTCGTCAGATGGAAAATGAAAAAAGGTCGGAAGCTTCGTATCCGACGACGAAGAGACAGGGCAGTTTCGTGAGTTCGACGAGCAATTCACTTTCCAAAATACATCGACGAAACGAGCTTGAAACGTCTTTCGCGAGCTTAAAAAGTTTCCAAAACGTATCGATCGATCCGCGTACATACATCTTCGCGTGGTCGCTGCAGCAAATTGCTTAACAAGCTAACTCCGCCAACTCGAGGGGTAATTTAATTTTCAAAATACATCGATCAGGGAGCGCACGCTTCGCGCTTTGAACACGCGTGTTCCTTGGAAACTGTTTGACAACGTTGGCCCGACGAGACTACCTAATTCGAAATGAACGATCCTCGAGATTCCCTGACATCGGATCACGGACCACGCGTATTTGCTTGCCTTCTCGCGGCAGATTGATACCGACAATCGCGTTACGCGCGACCACCTTTAAGACGTACAATTTTTCATGCTACGTGCGCGTTTCCCGTAGAGTACGTCTCGTTAGAGGATCAACCTGCTAACCAACTTGATGGCTGCCAGTCTTGCAACGATAATCCTGGCCAAGAGATATTCTAACGTCCGCTGATCCGATCAGGGCGCGAAGGAACAATCGATACCATCTCCAGGTCACCTGCTTCTTCGAAATTCTCCCTCATCTTCAACGTAATAACAGATTCGTCGATCATGGGACGCTCGTAGGCAGGATCCGTGGAAGCGCGTCTCGATCGTCCAGGCTCTAGGTGATTAATGATGCGCTGGATAATCGGCATACCAGCTGAAGGCTCCGTTTGAGCCTGTTTGTCCACCGAAATCCACGTAATCCAGGATGCGGGCGTTGGACCTCTCCGAGCGCAGACTCCTCGGCTCTTCCTGCGAGACACTAGGAACTGCTACTGGAAGGTAAGCTTCTGTCTGCCTGGTGATCCTGGCTGTGGCTGGGGGCACCGGGCTCAGCTCGATCACGTCGAACCCGTCCACCGGAATGGCGATGTAACGGCGACCGGCCAAAGCACCGTAGACACCGCACAAAAGAAGCAACGTTACCCCCTGAAATGGTAAAATGGTACAAACGTATTGAAATCAGCGTTTTCGTTGTCTGCGGTTCGTCGAATTACAATCAGAATTAGACAATCGACCGGAGAGCAGAATTGGGACTGGGCTATTTAAATTTCCTTCTCGTCGAGATCGTCAAGCGACAAAAATTCTGCTACCTTTTAGGAAAAATCTAACGATCGTTTTCTTAAAGATTTCTTGCATGATAAGAGCGATAACGATCCTGATTATTCGACGCTGATTCGTCGATCACTGCTGAACCAGCGTACAATTCCCAACGAGGTATCGATCGTATTTTATCGTACGATATTTTAAATGGAATTTGATCCAGCGATGCAAGTTAACTTTGATATTCAGACATTGTCCTTTAGATTTAAACATTAGATTCAACTAGAATCAAACGTACTATAAATACTTATAGTCCAAGTTACAGTACTTATAATTCTCGATGAGAATCGATCGTAAAAATTTTACTAAGTAAAAAAGAAAGAAAAACTTTGATATTCCCTTTCGTACTGTAGTATCGTGGACAGATTGCCTACGAAATATCGGATGAACCATAAACAATTTCGCGAGAAAGCCTAAATGTCGACCGTTATAACGTTATAACACCAAACGCATCCTCGATGAAATTTCATAAATCTGTCCATGTACTGTTTAGGAACAGAGTTATCTCTGTAGCTACGTACTCTTACGAGCAACGAGCGACGTAAAAATAGAAAATTCAGACGATACTTTGTAGCGTGGGGACGAGCGAATCTCGTAAACGATCGCATTTTTCGTGTCCCGCTTGAACTTTAATATCTCGTGATTAAATAGAAACAACGTTTGAAAGGTGGAAATCGAGTGATTTCGTTTCAATAGAATTTCCAGCAGCCACGCCTACGTGTTCGATTTATAATTATTAGTTTTGCGTTGGTCGGTGGCCTCTAATTTTCATTAAACCGCGTCAACCGATGTGCTATTGGCCGTGTATTTGCCGCTACGTTGATTCACAAAGTATATCGGGCAGTCCTTTAAAGCTTAAAATAATCTCGCAACGAGCCTTCCTAGGGATACCTTCAATCTAAGAACGTTTAACTTTTAAATCCTTGTCTTTGGAACGATAGCAAACATCGCGAGGGACGGCAGAGACGATCGATCGACCTTTGTACATTCAGCGATATATTTAATGCGTTCGGTGTAAAAACGAATTCTATCGAAAATCGTAGGGAAAAATCGGAAAGAATTCTTTTCTACGTCCGATGCTTCGAATCCTACGATTGTCTCTCTTTCGTAACGCTCGCAACGGGAATTATTATTCGATCGAGTTAAAAGTTGAGAGCGAAGCGCGCTCAGGACGACCCTCTTGGACAATTTCGTTTCTTCTTCTCGTATTGGACGACCCAAATTTCACTTTTTTCAAGCGTAACGATTTCATCTCCAGCCTGGAGAAATAGGTAAAAGGAAGTCAAGGTAACGAAAATGCAATTACCGAGAGCTATCCTTCGGTAAACTTGGCGGGAAGATTCCAATTAACGGTATCGTTATTTATTCGCGGTATATTCTAATGAAAATTTACGGGAAATGTCGGCCGATTGGCGACGATATCGAACCAGATATAATAACTTTGAATTATCGTAATTAACGCGGTAAATTATATCGTTTTAAACGATAATAAAAGCTGCTACGGGGAACGCGCTGTGTTGAAAGGTTGAATTACGCGCCATAAAGCGACGAATTACGATCGATATCTCTAAATACGAAAAAATCGCAGATCGATCGATCGAAGAGTTCAGTTTCCAAGTAGTTTGCGCGATATATCCAACAACGATCGCGATAATCGTTCGAATACGTTCTACCGGTTATTAGTTATCTCGTAATTGATCAATTAGCTGGTATATTCGTAATTTAAGATCACTACATCATCGATGTACCATCGAATAATTTCATCCGGTGATTAGCAATTGAGCTAATGGGACCAATTAGAGCCGCTGTCTTACCATTGCTATAACGCCAGTGAATTCATTCACGTGTCCCATCATTGTACGAAGTTAGAGAAACAGCGATACGGAAACAAGTAATTTCTGTTCGTCGTAGAGGAGGTATTTTCATTGGAATTTATTACACGTTTTACCTAACTAAAAATTTACGGTTTAAAAATTGATCGAACGTATAAGAAATAATTATTACGTCGGAATGGCGATGATTTCAAATATCGATAATTTCGATATTTTCGAATCGATAATTTATTGTTAATCACGTTTGATTCGCTAGAATTCACACTCTACACTCTCGTTAATATACCGAACGATTATTGATACTTACGTGCGATAATGTACGCAGATATATATTACTTACGAGCTGATCTAATATCGTGCGACGTATTATCAAGAAACGACGTGTTGAATTTCAAACACAGCGACCGAAGACAGTTCCTCGGAAATTAGAAAATAACGCGATTTAAAAATCGAAGAGCAAGCTATCGAAAAGCCAAGAAACGATCAACTTCGAACGATTAGCGATAGAAACGGAAAGAGATAATAGAAATTTACCAAATGATTCATCGTTGGATTTACTGGTCGTGGCGGCTCCGGTTTCGATATTCGTCGCACTGATGACGGAAGATCGGATTAGCCACGTTTTATACAGTTTCGCTTGGCCGCAGCTTTCTCGTTTTTCCCGATCACCGACCACCGACCGGCTTCCAGGCGACAGCAATTACTCGCGGCACTTCTTTACCAGTTATTTACCGTACTCCAGCCCAACTATCGCGTCCCCGACCAACGTAAAGCGAAAATTGACTGCCGACTATTTTTAACCTCTTCGCCATTTTTCTTCCTTTCGCCGTTCGTTTAGGAAGTCGTGAATCGAGTTCCATTAGAAATCAAATTCAACGAGTTTAATCGTTTCGCTGGAACCGCAGGCTGGTATTATTCGGTATCGCTTGCGGCGTTCAAGCAGTAATTAGCTACGACGAACGATTACATCGAAACGGTTGAACGATGGATCGTAACATCGACGTATCGATTGCTCGTTTATCGCTGGTTGTTCCGATCCCTAGAGAAACCAGTCGCGAGACAACAACGCGATCGATTTATCGAAGTAACGCCGCGTAATTACGAATTTCTACGTTTCGTTTCTTTTTGGTAAACGGAAGAGATTCGTAGGAAGGTTTTAAGATACCTAAAATTAAAAATCGTAGATGGGAATTTTGTTGCGTTTTGTTCGAGCTTGAGATACTTCACAACGTTACACTTGGATGGAGAACGATCGGCAAAATTAACTTTCGTTTGCTTGATAAATCGTCTCAGCATTTAGTCCCTCGACGTTGAGTCTGATGCAAATAAAATTTAAGATTCCACGGAATTCATTTTGCGGTGTGCAAGCACAAGTAAAATAAAACGACGAGATAAATTGAATTAGAAATTAAGAAACAATCTGAACGACATTGGTTTGTAAAATCGAACTCGAGATTTATCCGCTGATTTAAGCTCCGTCATCGTCTAAAAACGAGCTCGTTCGCGGCTATTGATCGCAAAAATCGTTGGAATCTCTGAGCGAATCGGATTTCTAGCCGAACAACTGTACTCAAACTCCGTAAAAGTAGATGCGGTTTGATAGTCTGTGCCGGATGAGTAAGTTCTCTACTCACTGTTCCACTGCAGCAACTTCCGATATCGTCCTTTCCTCTTCCTTTTTCTCCTTCTGTTGCTGGTGCCGGCGTTGCTGTTCGCCGAGGACTTTGTCTCCTCTTTTTTGCGGTCGTCCGCTCGGTTCCGACTTTTATCCGTAGACAAGAAGCTCCGAAAACTCGCCGGTCTTGCATCACGACGCCGTAATCCGAGAAAGCAGCGACGAGATGGATAAAGTGAAAGGAAACGACGATTTAGGGTTCCGTTAAAGGACACCGAACGGTTGAACAAAACTCTTAGAACGATCGTTTCATTCGTCGTCTACCGGTCTACAATCTCAAACTTAATTTCGATAAATTCTGACGTTGTTCCGCGATTGGACGGCTGAGGGAGGCGAGAAGGGCTCGGGGGTTCCGTTAAAGGGCTATGGAACAAACGAGATAATTTTTAGAGAGCGAAGATTTTATTTATCCAATGATATTTTGTAGTTTGCTTACTCGAGTACAATTTCAAATATTTCGACCAATTTCGTAAACTGATGTTGTTTTCTGATTTATGCTCGATCATCGAGCAAAAATCGGGCAACTTTCGCGCAGCTTTCAGATTTATTGACATCGTTAAATCGCAGAACGTGTCTATCGGAAGGGTTCGAGACAATGAATCGGTTCTTTGTTTCTTTTCTTCGTTCTTTTTCTCGGAGTTTTCTTAAATAAGTCTTTGGGGAAGAAACAGGTAAATCTAGGATGTAACGACGGGCTTAATATAATAGGTACAATGGAATCGGTCGTTTACTTTGTTAGGTAACGAATCGTATCATCCTGAATCGCTATCATTTTGGTGGGAAATAAATCGCATAAATTACAAATGCGTATTTGTATACAATCGTGGATTTACTTCATGATGTACCGCGCTTAGGAGAATGGGAAGCCACGAAGAACAATATGGCACTTTCATCTTTACGTAGTTTCAAGGATTCTACAAATCTTGTGATAACTAAGACATCGAAATAAAAAAGGCATATAGGATAAGAAGAAAAAAAATCCTAGTCCCGATGATCGTCTCGGCTTAATCCATTTATTTCCCACCAATCTACAAAAACGAACTTAATTAATCAGTTAGTCATATTACAAAAATAGAACGACCTATGTAGCTTTCTTCGATCTTTATACACCTTCTAATACTTGCAACTGTTGCAACTATATGTTACATGCTATGTTCATATTTCAATGGTGGTAATTATGTATGAAGCAGAAGTTTAAGGCACGCGGTTTGTTAATCTTGAGCATACTTCAAACAGCGTATGTGTCCCGAAGGAAACAATGCACAATCTGAAGAGAACGGCCAAGCACAACTGACTACTCGGAAGAAGAGTAAGGAACAGTTTTCTTCGAGTTTATTTTGTGATGAGAGTAACAATTATCTCTAAAATGTGTCTAATTTCTGTGGCTTTCAGGCCCTTACGGTTCTTCTTTTATCCTGTACCTTCCTCTCTAAAATATATGGAAGTATTTCTAGTTTTGATTACATGATACTAATCATGGTACTGCGTAACAATATCTATCAACATAAGACATAGACAAAATTCACCAATCCGCGTAAGAAATAAAATAAATTTAAAATGCTTCCATTAAAATAGAGAGAGAATCATTTGCAAATTAAATAACCTGATAAACGACCTTTTGTACTTTTAATCATTTGCAAATGATCAGTTTGGCGGAAAAGATAGCTTAAAGTAAGTAAGCAGGCAAGCAGGTATGTAAATAAGCAAGTAAATGAGCAAGTGAGTAAATGACTGAACAAGTAAGTTTACAAATTTTTGAAACTAGACAAATTAGAGAATAAAGAAGTAATTGGAAAAAGATGGAAAAGGAAAAATTAAAACTAACAACGAAATCTATAATTACATTTTGAAAAAAGCCTGGCCTTCTAACTACTTTAAAAGCGTTTCTCAGGTTTCGTCTTCAACTCGATTCTGTTGCATTGAATACATATATATAAAACCCTGTTTTATACTCTACTTGATAACTCATTTCAGTAGTATTCTCTATTAAAATCGCCGAGGTATTGGAAAAATATATCGCAACAAGATAAAAATTCATACCGTATAAAAGGCATTGCCAAGAGAATGAAATTTGAAAAAGAAAGCGCATGGCCACAGGTAAAGATCAAATCATTCCTACGTATTCTACTCTATTCTTATTTTCTTTTTTCTATCGAGGATTCGTTGCGATTGTTCAAACCGCCGCATTTCTAACTTCTACAAAATTACATGAAATAAATGAAAGCGTATCTCGATAGAAAAAAGGAAGAAATGTACGGCCGGTTCTTTCGATTTACCCCAGCTCCATCACGTCCGAGTCATCAGACATATCACTCTCGAAACCAGCCGGAGCGACTCGCGAGAATTTCGAGACTTGCCATGGACGTTCCTGTTTTTGGGGGCACTCCAACGGGATGTAAGTGCCGTTTGGAGGGCGAGAAGTACGGCCGTCGTCCCGTTGAACTTCCTTCTCGTTTTCGATGAAGCGATTCGTCTTGTCCTTCTTCGATGTCACCGGATCGATTTCCCCGGTCCAATCGCGTGGTTTCTGAAAGAAATCGATACAGACGCGGTTAATGATCGCGATGTATTCGACGATTGAATGGTTAACCGCAGCCGAGCGTGTTTTGCCAGCTACGCGCCGCAGAAGAAGAGAAAAAGATCGGCGTCCGCGCGCTTTCTACGCTCAATCCCGATCTCGACGACTTCCGGCGTCGTAGATTTTGTTACAAAAATCTTTTCTACGTTTCTTATAATTTTCTGCTTTCGATCGGTAGACCGTGCACGTGTTCGTGTATTTATAAGAGATCTTCGAACGTGAACGAATTTACAAAATTTATCGATATGCAAAGAGAGCTGTAAGAGATAAAGTATTCCTCGATTCGCATTTAAGTTCCACTTTCGATTTTTCGTCCGTATCCACGAAAATAGGAATTTGCATAAATAGGAATTGATAATTTCGTTAACGATGAATTACGTGGCTTCTCTCGCCTTTGAATTTCCTTGTCTCGAGCTTCGTGCAAGAAGCTGCGGCGACACTCGACCACGGAACTTTCCAACGGCTTCGCGACACAAAGCGCTATACCTTCAAAGCGTAAGGCGGACATGCTTAACGTACCATCGATATCCCTACGGTCTTTTCGCCGAATATTCGCGGACATCTAATAAATACGTGAGTAGTGGGGATATCGATGGACAACAAAGAAAAGAAACCGTTTGGTTTCGAACCAAAGATTCATTCTGCCCCGAGGTGCGAAGTGCGAAAGCGAAGCAAACACAATTAAAGAGACGTGATTATTAACTCTTGATAGTTAATCGTTAATTGTTGACTGTTGATTGTTAATAGTTTAATAAGCTTTTTTGTTGAACATCAAGAGTATTTCTTGTGGGCACCTTCACCAACAACCACCTCAAAGCGATATTAAACCTTCTTTAGTTTCGAATTAACATTATGAACGTAGATTAAAATTAGAGTTGAATTTATGGCAAGTCCAAAGCAAAATTCCAATATATTTACATGCGGCGTAATTAGGTGAATTTCTTTAACTTCAGATCTCAGTACATCAGATACATCAGTGGGCGTGCCGACATCTGGGGTTGATGTGTTTGACGAGTCGATGGCCGAATCCAATTTACGTGAAGTGTTTATCGGCGTTTCAGGACTCAAAGCTCGCTTCGTCAGCGGCGGAGTCGAAAGATCCCCGGTGTCGTTGTGGCGTGAGAATAGCGACAACGTCGAAGAAGCAGCTGATGGTACAGTTTCTTCTTCGGCGTAACCTTCCTTTATCATCTCGTGGCCGATGTTAATTTCCTGCGCATGTTAAAAAATGTACAATTCCATGGCAATAAATAACAGCGACGAAAATTACTATAGAAATATACAATACGAAATAGTACGATCGTTAGTGATAATATATACAGGGTGCGACCGAATAACATGTCCAAGCGGGTACAAGGTGAATCCTTACGGAAAAATATGAACGAAACATGGAATAAAAGTTTCTCTTTGAATTTCTTTTTTCGGAAGCGAATGGTCTTGAGGAAAACTGTATTCCGCGCTTTCCACTTACTTTCACACGTAGAACGACCTCCTGTCGATTATGTAGTCCCGTCTAGTCCGGAACACGTTCAAATATACTCGATAAATTTTCAAACTCGATTTTCTCCTAAACTAAATCTTACATGAAAAAATGTTATTCCATATTTTCTTCTTATTTTTCTTCCTGAGGAATCACCTCGTACTCGCTTGTACATGTTATTCGACCGCACCATGTATAGTATAAAGTATACACGTATAGTAGATATAAAATAATTGAAACGTAGACGACTTTGTAGATGGTTAAAATAGCAGTTTCGGATTTTCGGATTTTAATAAGCGGTAGTCTCTGACCGAATGAAAATAAAAATGAAATAATCGGTCGATTGGTAAACGTTCGAATGGACACTACTATACTGTACATATTCAAATAATTTTGTAAATGTTTCATCGAACAGATCCTCGTTAAAATACCTCGTTCTCATATTTATTGTAAAGCTCGACGGAAGGAATCGGTGAACCTTCGCGATGAGATCTTCCATAGTCGACGGTTCTCTCTTTGAAACCTTTAACTTTGGCGTAAAGTACTTTCCACTCGGCTAAAAACGTGATCTCCGCGAAGAAGTCACATTCGTCATTGGTCCATTCAGTTCCCCTGCATCACACAAAAAGGAACGTCAAATAATTAAAGAATATCTTATAAATATTACATTCAAATAGTAAAAGTAAATAATTATTAACAAAATACGTATCATGACCCGTGTAACGGGGAAAAATTTTATTTAGTTGCCAGTAAAAAAAAAAAGAATTAACTGCAAATCAAGTTGCAATTAAAATGAAATATTCTCATTGCTTGATCCTTAATTTCCCAACAGAGTATTGGCGATTGCGGGTCCAATAAGTGCGACGTTACACGAAGCGTAACGTAACAAATATGTTGATAAATTGCCAGCAAGAAGAGAATCGTATGCCAGCAGCATGCTCGTTCGTTTTCAAACGTTTAATGTTTCTGTCTCGTTAAATAATTTTTCACAAGAGACGTAGACTTTTTAAACAATTTTCTATTCTTTACACGATGTAAATGCCATTCTTTTCATACTGTTCGTACTACGTACAATTTTGCTTGCGCTAATTTTGTGCTAGTTACCGCGATTACACGGGGCAGCCAGAGCGAGTACAAACAGCGTGCAAATATTTATGTTAGAATGCGTGTCGCTGACAATGTCGACAATACTGATTTATGTAGCATCTGTACACGATACATCGATAGCGAGCCTTCGAATCACGTTCCATTGATTAAAATTACAATTTCAGTCAGCGTGTAATTTAAACAAAGCGTGTATTCTATTCACAGCTTCCTAAATATAAAAGTCAGCGCTTTACTATCTTGAAGCTAAATCCCTGCGATTCGCAGTTCCACGATTTATAACGTAGAAATCGTCGAACTGGAATCTCCGGATCTCCGAACGTTTCAATGAAATCTCGCGACCTGCGGATGATCAAATCTGTATCCTGCATTCGTTTTTATTAATTTTATGGGCATACGAGTATCAATGGTCGAGGAGAAGAAAAAGGGGAACGTCAAGTTTCTCAAAAAACGAAGATCTATTTTCATCGTGTAATGTCTTCGTATTTCCTCGTGTATGGAAATAAAACCTCACTTTATCCTTCATTTTATTCTGCGTCATTTTCTATTTTTACTTGATAATTTTAAGCAATATATAACTGAGGAAACTCTAAAAAATCGAACATCACTTTTTCCTTGTACACCTCAATTTCGTACAACTAGCGTATCCGTTGCTAAGGAACGCGTATGAGAAAATTCCTTAAAATGAACATTTTAACCGTGTACCATTCGTATACTAAATATAGCTGGAAAAATAATTTTTTAAAATTCTTTTCCTGATCGCAAAACCATCGTGCCAATCCCATCAAGACGAACACCTGTTTCTTCTTTTTCGTTTCTCGGGAACGTTTGAATCGCGAAATAATTAAAGGATGAAAATGAACGATCAATCATACGCTCTCTCGTTATATTTTCCCTTGCAACGTACGATATACCCTGGTTTCGTTCTCGCCCCAATTGCCCGCAACTTTTACGTAACAGCGATTCTTTATGCAATTACCATTAACCCTGTTTCATAGGCAGAATTCAGTTGGAATTCGAGGGTTGATAGAGCTATCATCGCACGAAACAAAGGTGTGCGTGGAACAACCCCATTTAACGAGGCTGAAGCACTTTCAGGACGTCTTGTTCCATTTATAAACGGTACGATACAAGTGTACGCTGTACACGTGCGAGAAGATGAAGTGGACGACGAACGTAGACCCTCGGCAATGGTCAGAGGATCTCTCAGTCGTTTCACGATCATCGTGCAGAACGATATCCTCGCACAAAGTAAAAAGAAAAAGGGGGAGAAAAAAGAAAGAGAGAAGAGGAGGGAAGTGTGCAAGCAAACCGATCATTTTTATTTCCCTGCAGCCAGAACGACCGGTGATCGAACGCGATACCACGACAGTGGCGATTGAAAAAGTTACGAAATTTTTTGATATTCTGTTTATTTAAAAAATTGGAAAAATTGATAGATAGTAAAAGGGAGAGGGATCCAAAAATGGGAAGACATTGGTGAACTTTGAAATAATCTATGCCTCTCCTTTCGTTTTTTACTGATCTCATCCAACGGATAAATAAATATTCAAAGTAATATAAGAACAAAGTGAACGCGTACGAGACGTCGAGTGGAAAGTGGAAAAGTGAACTCGCGATTTCGCGCTGGCACGAAAGGCTCTTGCTAGCTCCATGCACTTTACGCTCTATGCATTAATGAACGTGATAATAGACGCGTGCGTTATATTTACGTAAGTACGCATTTATTTTGCTCTCGTGCGCGGCCGTGGGCTTTTCAAGCGCGTGCAACAGTGTCAAGTGGTACAAGGTTTGAACGTTGGACGAGAAAATGTTACTCCCTCGACTTTCCATCGGTCGTCGCAGGCTTCGATTTCCTTTTTTCAAGCGCAGTTTAAAGCCGATCTTACGAAACGAAATATCGTTCGGAAATATCCTTTTCGATCGACAAAATTATTATTATTATTATTAATATTAAACGATAATTAGACGGTAGAAAATTTAAGCGTGCAGAATGCACATAATGCAGATAATACAGAAATACGTAAGATATTAAAAGTATAAAGTATAAATAATATTTATGATATTCATAAAATTGTACTAATCCCCATAAATATCCGCAGTGTAGCGACGATCGCGAGAGATATTAAAATACAATAATATAAATATAATAAATATCGCGAAAATGATAAAATATAAGAAAACGCGTCTTATTACTTAATACTATTTTATTACTATAAGAAGCATGTTTGTACAGTTGCTTCGTGCGAATGTATATCAACTAGAGATCACGAGTTTATCGTTTAGAAATATAAGCTAAGACAGGTAATTAATCTTTTTAAGCGACCTCCTCGTTTGTAACACAAATATAATCTCCCAAGTCGTTGTTGTCTTCAATTAAACATCGTTTAACGCGATTACCCCATTTGTTAATTCAGTCTTAAATTACCAGGTGGTCTCATCGCGTCTCTCATTGCCGAGAATTTTTCTGGACGCGTTCGAGGTATGACGAAAGTTCGCGGAACTCCTTTCAAGCCGGTAATTTTAGAGAATGATAGCGGCTACATTGACGCAATTCGATCGTTCCTTTCAAAGTTCTAAAATTAATAAAATCGATAAAACTATAGAAGATAATATACTCTAAAAATACAATAAATCCGACCGCAACGATATATTCAAAGTAATCCTCGTAAATAGATCGCGGCAGTTTATCCATCTATTGGAAGATGTGCAGAAATGGACGAAATGGACAGGATGCGCAAAAATACGTAAGCCATTCAAAATATAGTACTTGTCGTAATAGTAAAGGGCCCAAATTTCGTTATCGAGTGCTGCAGCCTGTAAGCGGCAATTGGAATTTAAAAACGAAAAAATTCGTCGTATGTAGAACGTTCTGTGACGCCTTGTCTCTCCGCCAATAGCGCGCTACATTGTTTCTTGATATTTGAAGTCATAATTCAACATCTTAAGCAGATACGTGTAATTCAACTGTTTATTTTTAGCGACCTGTAGTATATTGCTTCTATTTTCATACTCCGAAGTGGCGATCTCCTCCTGTCGCTTATCGATTAGAACCTGTCGTTTATATTAAACAGTGGCTTTGCGCCTAATTTTGGTCCCCTACAGGGATTAGATTTGGTCGGTTAGGAACGTGTTTTTGGAAAGGAATTGTCACAGTGTGGTCGAGTGATGCGACGATAAAAAAGCGGGTTAGATACACCGCGTGCTCCATCAGCTGTGCACATTTAATTTTGTATAGATCCGTGGTTTGTCTCATATATTGTGCATGTAGTTTTATAGTGAGACGTAATGCGAATGATATAGACATTTTCTCATCGAAAGCAAGGGGATGAAATTAGGAACACGTTTCTTAACGACTGAAAAACGCGTGCCTTTACATATATATTTTTTACTCTGTTTGTGCAAATTTTTATGAAATTACAGATCTTCGTTACTAATATTTCGACGTAATTGTGCAGATCTTTTCAGATTAAATAATTAATTTAGTTCTGGATAAATGGTAAAAAAGCTATCGGAGGACGAAATTTGGGCACCTTACCCAATTGCAGACAGAACAATTCTCTATCTAGATTCTACTTCTTCTCTTTTTTCTTTTCCATTGTATTCATAAAAATATGAATTTTCATAGATATTCGTAGCGCACTCGTAAGTGGACAATGGCTGTGTGCACGTGAAATGGAAGGAAAAATCGGAGCATCTTCGCAATGCCCCGAACGATCAGAATGGGAATAGATTCCGCTGCGGGGTAGCAATCGAATGTGAATTTAATCAATCTGACCGAATACCGGGGCTCGTATCGCGTGCCGAGAAACAGCTAATCACCGGCACAACCTCGAAGTAATGCACACACGATGGTTTTCGAGTTGGAATTACCGCGGTGCCGACAGTCTTCGGTTACACGCGACACGACGGCTTTCGAGGGCAAATCCGGTCGACGAGTGCCTGGTTGCCAGAAAGCCGCAGACCACTTTGAAACGCTTTAACGCTTTCTATTTCCGTTCTACTCGCCTCGTCGTTCTCCTATCAGGTTCGATTCCCCAAAATCTTTCGAATCGTTACATCTTTGTTTTAATGAGAAACATTCCCATCTGTCTTTCGACGAGTATACTCGTCACGAAGAAATGGCAGTATTTTGTGTTACGACGAGCCCTGTCAGTAATAAAGTTCAAAAATAAAACAGTTGCGGCTTTATTCTATATCGTAACAGCTACACATACTCTGTGCTTGGCGAGTATACTCGTCATCGGTTGCTTTTTGCGACACATTTTGTGTAGAAGCTTTTCAAAGCTTTCGAAGAAGTTGCAACAGCTATCTTAAAATGTTCTATCCGTCGTTTCAAAACTCGAGAAAATTACGGTTTCATCATTCTCTTCGTCTTCGCCTCTGTCTTTCTCCATTCGATTAAAAATATTTAATCGTTATTTCGTGACTTTACTTGGTAGTTGAAACAAATTGAAACGGATGCGTTGATACTTCTCTGCTCGTTCTCGATTAAAGTTGCGGTAACATCGGTACAAAAAGAGCACGAGCAAATACGAAGTTTTACAATTGATATCCAGTCGATTGCCGTAGCAATTGAAATTGCATCGGTTTGAATCTTCATTGATTCCATTTGTACGATTGCCGTTCCGATAACTGCTATTAAATTTCTCCTTTAGTCACTTTAACGCTAAACGGCACAGAGCAGTTAACCATCTTCGATTTATTTAGGCTAGTTACGGACGAAACTCCGTTTTAAAAGATTGATTAAACTCTCGGCCCTCGTTGCCACTGATATTCCAATGTAATGCAGTTAAGTTGAACGAAAGCTTTTCTAATAACAGAATAATATAAACATAAGAATTCCAAAATTGCAAGAGTTGTTTCACTTGTTTTCTTATGTTTTGCTCTTTTATTTCTTATGTTTGCCTGTGGACAACGATACGCAAATATTTTTACTTGTCACGACTTGTGATAAGAAATTATAAAAATATATCTTGTAGACAACAGAGTTGCAAAAACATCTGTTACGTAACAATGTTTTGTTGCATCGGGTAGAGACTTACAGGCGAGATAGCTATAAAATTACCCGTTTCGCTGAATATGATCTTTAGCGTGAATGTGATTGATTATCTTATTCTTCCACTTTATAGTGTATCGAAACAACATTGCGCTCAGGTTACTAGTCGTTGTAAGTTGCATCGAATTTCGTTCGACGAGGATGCGTTAAAATACGATCCGTTTGTTTTTTCGCGTTCGATCGTTCTCTGAACACGTGTTTCCTTCTGGAATAAAACGCGGATTTCGATAAAACGTCTAAACAAAAGAGTAAACGACGAGCGAATAACCGCCAAGCAACTCTTTAAATGAAAGATAAATTAAGATCAAAAACTGGCGGTCCGCCAAAGTTATGCACACGTGCGTTTCACGTTGATCTTGCGATTTCTATCGCAAAGTTTTCCGCTGTACGGGACCAACAATCGGTAAAGTGTTTTGCGCACTTTAGCGCAAAGCTTTATTGTGGCTGTGCGCCACGAGATTACGGTAATTAATTATTTACGGAACGAATGGCTTGACCGTTTTCAATGACCTTGAAACGTATTATCAAGATCAACATTCTCGACAATTTCTCTCTATACACGTGATCACAGTTCGACTTAGTTCCGAAGCATTCGCAGAAAACTGCAATTAAATTTAGGTTATGATTAGTGGACCGCGGATATTTATGCGATTTCATATTTCTATAAATGTAATTGAGTAAATAGAATCTAGATAGAGAATTGCTACCGTATACTATAATATCTACTTTACCTTCAGTATTTCACGTATTTTTTCGTGTACTACGCATATTTTGTAAGTTTCTGCACATTTAAATTTTCCATAGATGCGTGAACATTCACGATCTGATGATTACGCTGTGTTCTTTCATATGTAGCCGCGTTTCTATACAACCTAACCTAAACTTAACCCATCGATGAGAAAGAGAAAAAAGGAGAGAGAGAGAAAGAAAGAGAGAATTTGTAATATCGTGTAAATAGAAAAGAAAAATCGATGGGTCATAGATTAGGCTGGAACAATATACTCGATGTAGCGTCAAATAATTTTCGATGAATCAATCGATACATGTAACATCGCACTTTATTCTGGTCTTCGATTGCTCGAAAATGCGACAAATATATCTGCCATGGTTGTAGGATTGTTTACATAACGAAAGTCTCTAAAATAAATTGTTAAATATCCGCATGTACTATTAAACACGTAAATTGCTTTGTAACTCGAAAACTAAAGCCGTGTACGGCAGCTACGTCTATAAGGAAAGATTGTTTAGAATTCCAACCTTGACAACACGTTTTAAGGTTATTAAAATCAGCCAGCTCGACCGCTTTGTAAATAATTAGCAAAATTACTTTCAACGACATAGATAAACAGACAGATGCGAGAGAAAACAAAGCACGAAACGAATACAGCTGAGACGAGTGCGAGATACGATAAAAATACGAATTTTCTTGAAAGAGTTTGAAAAGCTTTTTCACAGACTTTTCAAACATCTTACAAAATTAAAAGATACAAGACTCGCATTTCGTTATTCGATTCTTCTTTCATTCGATATTTTTTACTATATATATCTTAATAATAGTTTCTTCGTTCAATGTACAATAGAACTCCATATATTGCTCGATTAACTGAACTTTAATTGAATTCGCTTATCTGAATATATCCCATTGTTTAAGCAAAAGGTTATAGGTAGCAGGTGAAACGAACCAACTTCTGTGATATGAATAATCCGGCTACATAGGTTGTGATAAATTCAGATAAGTGAAGCCTTTTTACGTATATGTGAATGATTAATCGCCACTTGATTACCCTAGGCTCTTTCGTTTACATAAAAATACGATAATATGGAGTTGCTGGTGCCAGCTGTCTCGGACGTCGTGTTTAAATACACGTGGCCCGTTCCAAATTACAGAAAGATTATTTTAAAGAAAAAGTTAATCGATAGCCCGTCGTTCGACATCAATGTGAACGATATTCGAAGCACGTGGAATTTGTCCATCAGATTCTGGAAGAATCCTGATGGTAAGAAGAACGTTATCCCAACTATAAGTCTATCGTTTCGATCATTACTAATCTGAATCATCTTTCCCACAGTATAACGTTACACTTACACTTGAAATATTATTTTATGGATAAACCAAATCAAGACTTGGAATGATTTAACTTGAGACACGATGTGATTTAACTAGAGAAGCTTTTATAGCCTAACTTGAGATACATTGTAACTTTGCTATTTATTCTTTCAAATTCTCATTTTAACATACGCGAGAGTTTCCGATTTTTATTTTCTTTGTAATGGAACTTGTTATATTTGATTCGGAGAGAGAAAGAGAGAGAGAGAGAGAGAGAGAGAAACGCAGACCGTTTTTCAGCTTTATCGCGGCATTTCTCAGAATTCAGTTCATCTTCCCATTTTCCTCCGTTTCTTTTTTCCATTCGAAACAATCATTGATATCGACTTTATTACAAGAAATGGATGATCCACTGTTTGATAACAGGCAAACGAATGATAAACCCGATGGTATTGTGCCTGAACATGTTGAACTGCACCGTAGATGAAGCGGAACAAGCGAAGATACGATTTCAATTTGCAGTTTTCAATGCTGACGTTAAACACTGGGAGTACTGTCACGTTAGCAGGACAATACTTGAGCTGAAATCATACACGGACATCATTTCCTTGGGATACAGGGACTTGTCCATCGCCGACAGGCATTTAAAGAAGAACGGCGAGGTGATGTTAATGGTTAAGATACAGATAATCCATTACGAAAGCGAGAAACACCACTTGTCGCAGGCAAGTACTCTCACAATCAGTACATATAATAGAAACCCATTTAAACAGAGTTTGAAACTCATTCTACGGAGAATTTTATCGGTTCACGAGAAAAGAACTATTTTTCAAGTTACGTTAATATAAAGCGAGATTGAAAAGGGAATAAATCCTTTCAAATAAAATAA
Source organism: Bombus terrestris (assembly GCF_910591885.1). Classification (NCBI taxonomy): domain Eukaryota; kingdom Metazoa; phylum Arthropoda; class Insecta; order Hymenoptera; family Apidae; genus Bombus; species Bombus terrestris. Next base: position 7,937,899 of record NC_063280.1, on the reverse strand, counting down.
ATGATATTTTTTTAAATATAAATGGATAATTTAAGTATTAAAACATTTCAGGAGTTTAATACAACTGCATAACATAGAATTGATCAGAAAAAATATAAGGAATAAAATGGCAATTATATAAATTAGGCAATGAATTAATATGTTCCAGGATATGGCAAGATTATTAAAGCATTCGTATGGCGCAGACACCAAGTTGACTTGCGGGGGTTTGAATAAAATGGAAATTCCAGTTCACAGCAACATATTGGCTGCTCGTAGCAACGTTCTCGCTGAAATGATTTCGCCCATAAGAGAATTGAATAACAGGAAAAGCTCGAAATCGGATACCGCAGAAGATAAGATATCGGACATGAGAGAATTAGAAGAAGATATAATCGACAAAGGAAACGAAAGTTCCAATGTACGTGTCAGAAGTTATTCTGTGCCAATGTTACAGAATGTTCGAATTAATTTATTCTGAAGTCCATAAACGATATAACAAATCCATATTCTGATATCGTATTTATTAAAGCCTTAACGTTAACATTAGAACATTAATATTCACCTTATTGCAAGAATTTGACGTTTAAAATGAAATTTCTTTTATTATGTGCTTGCGTAAAATTAATATAATTTTGTAGAAGTTTAATGTATTTGTTGTAATTAATAAATTATTATTTTGATCTTTTTTTATTGTTTTCTGCTAACTAACATACTACAATTAATTATAAAAATATATGTATAATTTTTTGCGTGACATAATCATATAGTAGAAATAATTTTTAATTGAATTTACTTTCATGGGTGAGCACTCAGCGTCCTTCGTTATTAAATACTCTAATTCTTTAATAATATTTTATATAAAAATATTTTAGAATCATTATGTGTATGCTCTGAATTTACTGGATCTTAGCAAAGAAGTGACAGAAGAATTGTTACGATACATTTATAGCGATCACGTTGATAATTTGGATATTTTCGCTCAGGAACTTTTATCTTTGGCTGAACGCTTTTGCCTACAAGGTATTACATGCTCCAGTACCGTGGAATTTTTATTAGAAATGTGATTTCAATTAATAAAGCTGTTGGTAATAATCTTTTTTAGGGTTAAAAGAACTCTGCGAAAGAAATCTTATCGAAACGATAACTCCAGAAAATGTAGCTAGCAGACTTTTGGTTGCAGACGAGTTTGGCTGTGATGCGCTTAAAAGAGCGAGTTTGGCATATTGCGAGAAAAATATAACGATGCTCAACAAAAGCTTAGCATGGAAAATGATGGAACAAACAAACCCAGAATTATTCAATGAAGTTTGTGAAGCTGGTATTAGCAGTTCAAGATCAAGTAACATAGATGATAGTGAATTAAGCAATTGAAGTCTCCCTTTCTTCATGTATAAGCAATTTAGTAATTAATTGTGAAATGTTATAAATGTCAGTCAATGGTTTTATAGTTTTCAAAAGGATAAATCAAGATATGATATAAATTCTATAGAAAGTTCGATTACTTATAAAATACTGTTGAAAATATATAATTCCAACGAATAACTTTAATAAAGAACGTTTTTATAAATTTTAGTATATTTTTATATTTAACTAAATTAATTTAATTAGAAATTAACTTACGGTGGTTTAATATTGGCCATTGAACACTCGATCGCTTGCAATCTTAAACTGAGAAAATCGGTTCGAAGTTCCACTATGCAACTGGGGTGGATTATTTCATGATCTCCATAATCTAAGTAAAAGACTTCACATTGATTACTTCCAGGTAGGGAAATAACTTCAGCTCTGTACCATTGCTTATTAAAACCGAATTTTGCTGCTACCAATTGGCCAATTTTTACCTGAAAAGATAGAATAGTAATGTAAAGAAATCTTTTGAATATTTCTTCATACTATTGGATATTAAATTATCCAATCATATATTTACATTTTTCAACTTATGCAGTTGATAATTTTCTTCATTACTGTAGTAAGCATTCATGTCAGCTACTAATTTATCTAGTGCAGTAATTCCAGGACCAACAATTTGAACCCAAAACTGACTGGGAGTTTCCACTGCAGATACATATACTTCTATGAAACCATCAGATACTAGAAACAAAAATATAAAATATATAAAATGTTCATAATATCACAAGTGAGAATATTATTTATATTTCATGTACCTGGTAATGTTAAAGATTCAGTACTTTGACCCTGTTCATATGTGGTAATGGTGTTACGAGGACATAATTTTCCTCTAGGCCGTCTTGCAGCAGAAGAAGCCTGTAACTTTGTACGTTCTTTTTCTTCTTCAGAAATTTTCTCTTGAATTAATTCTAAAGCTTTATTAATTTGTTTAGATGTTCCTTTTATAGTAATTTTTTTCTCAAGATCTGTAAAATATTAGTAATTGTCAAAATTTGAGACAGAACCAAAGACGAAGCATGACAATATAAATTTATACAAAGTAAACATACATGGCTCAGAAGAAATAAAGACATTTTCAGTAATGATTTTCGCACCAGAGTCTATTTGCATACGATATATAACATCACCAGTTCTTCCTACTATTCTCGCACATGTTTTTTGAGAAACAGTCAATACATGTGATTCAATTATAGGCTGGTTATGAATTATAGACTTTATCATATTTTCAGCTAGATATACAGATTCATAACTTCCTTTTATGATGCAAACACGTTCGGGACATTCAATGTTATCCTCTTTAAAGTAAAGCTGAGTTCCTGTTTTATTTTGTATATCTTTTATCATTGAACCACCCCTTCCAATAACAGCAGGTACAAATTGTCTGGGTACTTTACATTCTATTGTATATCGTTTTGAAATCTCAACTTGACTTTTTCTGGATTTAATATCTTCTTCATCCTATGTAATCAAAGAAGCGCTTAAAATAAAGTATAAATTAAACAATGTATAATCTTGTAATCATTTTAAACTTACCTTTTTGTACAATACATATAGTACAGCAATACTAACGCTTGTTAAAGATAAACCAAGTAAAATTGGCGGTGTAAAATAACGGGCCATCCACCTCATTTTATACTTGAATGTTTAAAACCGTTATTTATTTCGTACTTTTTATCTCCGCAAAAATAAATTTGGATTTAAATTTGGGACGTGCTTTAGAGTTGCTATGAATGTAAGATTTCATAACCTCGTACCTTACAAATGAGAAAGTATCATGGCGTGAGTTACGAAGTGAAGCACAACACGCATTAGAGTGGTTTTGGATGAGTTTCTATCGATTTATTTCACCCACTAAGTAACTATCGATGGGATTTTAGACTCGAATCGAAAATCGTATTTTTAAAACTGTATTATTACCAACAGTGAAAAATAAAATGTGTTTTGAGGAATTACTCATTTGTTTAAAAAAGTACATACAAATTTTTATATAATCTTCTTATTTTATACAGCTGTCTACTGTATTCATTACAGACGAAAAATATTTAGGAATATTTCAAAAATATGCATAAGTATAAATATTTATAAAATTTATAAATCTTCTTTGTTATATTGGTACCAGTACAAAAGAGATCATGATGTCGTCACCAAAATTAGATCATGACGGTTGATTTAAATGTATCGCTTACACTAGCAATAAATACGTGGATATACGGCGGGATGTTTCCCACCGATTGAAGACTGCAACGACAAGACGCCCATGAAATATGTTTAGAAATCTGCTATAATTTTTTTTTTACTTTAAAAAAAATTTTTTTGTATTCATTAAATATATATAAAACCATACCTCAAAATTCAATAACTTCATTTCTTTCTTTCCCTTCTAAAAAAAATAGAAAAGAAAACGCAGTTTTAGAACATTTTAATTCAGGACACTCCCTTATCCATGTTAAATAACTTTGGTATTGGTAAATAACTTTTGGGATACGAAATCATACACTATATATACACATACATATATACAATCTTTATTTTATTAAACAATAAAATACTATAGCAATATTTATTTATCCATAATAATTGATTTAAGAAAATTACTAAATTATTAATGGGCTTTTCAAAAGTTTCACATTCGATCGATGTATATAGCTAATATTGAGGAATTAAGTGGTTTACGAATGGACTACAGGATATACAAATGGATAACAGGATATCGTGGTTGATGTTTGAAAGTTATTCATGTTTCTGTTTACTATATTATTATATAAATAAGAAGTTGATATTTAAAAACACATAAAAAATATAAAATTTTCTTTAGTAAGTTATTGTACATTACTAGATATATGTTCTATAGCTTAGCTGTACCTAGTTATAGATAGAACAGTACCACAGTAAGAGTAGCACGCATACATATGAATAATACTCGATACGTTCCCACGGATAACATACATAGATATATCCATGACATGCTTCTTCATATTTCCCTGATACCTCACGCTTTGGAATCACTAAAGGAATTGAGACTTACTTTATTAATAACAGATACAAATATATAATTTATGTGCTTTACAAAGCAGGTAAAATATTTTAATATTATCTGTGAAATTATTCAGTCAGTCTTTTTAAAAATTCATGAATGATTGATAGATAAGTGAAAATCGCTGTTAATTATCAAGTACAGCAAAATGACTAAATATGTATATATATACATATGTATTTGTAATTAAGTACTCATTAACATGTTTAACTAGTGTATATCAGGTCCAATATATTATTCAACACTTTACTTAATATGTTTTATTGGAATTATTATTTAAATTTCTCGTATACTATGACAGGAAATTATTTCTGGTAACTAAAAATTAGTATTGTTAATGTAAAATCTATATATGTACATGGAAAATATAAGAACAATAATATATGCACATACTATATCTTATATTTAAGACGCTTGCTTAAATTGTATATTTTCAAAGCAGTTGCGATGCTATTTTAACGTATTGATTATTGTATCTTACATTTTATTACCATTTTATTGACGTGTAATCGTGCTAGAAAACAAAATGGCTTTCAACATTGATAGACACGCGCTAACTTGTCTATCATTCGCAGAAAGTGGCGTCTGTAGTGAATAGGGAAGCATATGATAGAGGAAGTAAGTTTCCAGTAAATAAACGCGCCACATTTGGATTTACGTTATTCTTACTTGTGTTAACACTGTGAAAATATAATCGCACGTATTGAATTAATACTATATATACATGTACACATATACATACATATATACTCAAAATAATTTTGAAATTGAAATTTTTATCTCTTTGCTATGTGTGTTAGATATATGTTAAATTGTTATCACATAATGTTAAATAATTCTATTCAAACCTCTATTTAATTCTAATATGTATATAATATGTTTTCCTTCCTTTGTATATTTCCATGTGAGAAGTACATGTGTACATTCAACAGTATCAATTTTATGGCAAAAAAATAAAAAAAAAAAAAAAAAAATAAAAATAGGGAGATATCATGTCCCTCTTATGTTAGTTTTTTATCTTTCGATTGTATTGTATGCGCTTGCGCATAAAATCAGATCAATGCGTTATATAAGGCGCGGAATATTACTGCTTACTATTAGTTTACAAAGTGATTTTTATTGTAGATGGAACGCCATAAAAGAACAATGAAGCCACGTGTATTGGTCACGAGTAACGATGTACCAACAGCTGGCATAGATCTCTTGCGGACAAAGTAAGTGTACTTTTTAAGAAAGAATATTTACTAGTGTTATTTATAGTGATTTAAAAAAGAAAACATTAAGAAGATCCTTGTAATGCTGGAATTATTTGAACAATGGACATTATTGAAACAATTCACAATTATTTGTGAATTTTTAATGGTACATACTTATATGTTACTTGGAATTTAATACTTTTTTGTTTAGATGCGATGTCACAATCATTCAGACGGCTATGCCTAATCGAGAAGATGTATTGCAAGTTCTTCCTGGTCATGATGCTATCTTTGTTACTGGGCATATCAATATAAATAGCGATTTTCTTAATAATGCAGGTAAATATTTAGTCATATTAATCTTTTAGATTATATGATGGTTTATGTTCTCGCGGAATTTTAAAATAAGCCAACAGTAACGGCGCTAATCAACTCAGACTTTTAAAATTTAATTGATGGAATAAGCATTATCCATAATTATGAATAATTGAGTCCGCATTTCAGAATTTATTAGAAGTCTATTAACTTTCTTTTTTGTTGAAATAATCAGCTTAAGTAACGGCGTTGTATTGAGTATTGCATTTTCTGATGTATTACTATATATATCTATTTCAAATTATAAACAACAAAATGTAAATGTATACGTCTTTCATGAATGAAATTTAAAGAAATATCAAAAAATAGGATCGTCTCTAAAGGTCGTCTCAACAATGTCAGCTGGCTATGACCATTTGGATGTTCCCGAAATTAAAAGAAGAGGTATCAAAGTCGGTCATACTCCTATGGTTTTATCAGCTGCAGTTGCAGAAATTGCAGTACTTTTGGCATTAAATGCAGCAAGACGAACTCATGAAGGACGTCTAAAACTTGAACAGTAATTAGACACGAACTTTTTATTTAATCGCTTTTGAAAATTATAATTAATCAAGTTAAAATTATATATCTATCCAAGAAATGTTATACAAATTTTATTCGGATTTTATTCAAAAATTTAGAAGGATAGATTTACTAATCTTAATCATAGAAAATGTTAAGTGTCTTTTAATACACATGTATAAAATTCTTAAAAATTTAGAGGACAAGTGACAAGATCTTTGCAATGGTTACTTGGTCAAGATTTAAGAGGATCAACAGTTGGCATTGTTGGTTTGGGCAATATTGGACAAGCTATTGTTAAACGACTGAAAGGATTCGATATAGATCGTTTCGTTTATACCGGACATTCTCGTAAAAAAGCAGGTATTTATAAATGCATAGATAAAAATGAAATATGCATTTTTGATAGTATTGTTTATCTGTATTTCAATCTTAAATAGGGGATGAACTTGGAGCGCATTATGTGTCTTTTGACGACCTTCTTGCACAAAGTGATTTCGTAATTGTCGCTGTTCCCCTAAATAATGAAACTAGAGGATTGTTTAACGATGATACCTTCAGTAAAATGAAAAGAAACGCGGTATTCGTAAACATTGCCCGTGGGCAAATCGTAAAGACAGATGCCTTGATTAAAGCATTGCGTAATAACACAATTTTTGCGGCTGGTCTTGATGTTACGGATCCTGAACCATTGCCTCCCGATCACGAACTTCTCAAACTTCCCAATGCTGGTAAATATCGTTAATCATATAAATGCAAGGTTTAAATGAATTAATATATTTATCCTTTTTTTAATATCTTTATTAACAGAAATTCCATTCTATATTTTCATGTAATATGTGTACATATTAGTTAATTGTAGAAATATATAGCAAAGTTGTATATATATACATTAACAAATATAAAATGTACTGCAGTGGTCATACCTCATTTGGGCAGTGCTACTACGAAGACACGAAATGATATGTCTCTTACTGCAGCACAAAACATTCTCAATGGATTAGAGGGTAAGCCACTGATATATGAATTGTAACTAATATGTTCTATTGCATGTATGAAGTATAAACTTTTATTACATAATTTAAGACTATATATTTGTTTGAAGTAATATAATGATACAATGATATATTCCTAATTTAAGAATATTAACTGACACATATACATATACATATATAACATGTATTTTAGTATCACGTCTTTTTACATAAATTTATATTACCTATATATGTAAAATTTCCGAATGGCTCATTAAATATATTTTGGAAATATTGAAATGCCTCTGATGTCTTGTGATAGTTTCCTATTTATTATAAAATTTTGTAGTATCTACTTCTTCTTTATTTCTTGCACTGTCTTATAAAAGGTTTAGGAGATACTCCCTTTTTTTTTAGATAGATATTTAAAATGTTATATGAAACTAATCAAAGAAAACACAATTATGAAAGAATGTAACCCTCCAGTTTCTTATAAATTAGGGAAAAATATCTCCACCATTATTTAAAACATCATAGAACATCTGTTCTTTACAAGTTTTTACCAAATTTAAGTGCAAACTTTTGGTATTTATCACCCGTAATGCACAACAGGTAACCATCAGGCTTCCACTACTGCATTTTTTAAATTACTTAGGATTGGATCAATTTTAGTTTCCAAAGATAAGATATGGCCTGTATTACAATTATGACTCGCAATAAAACTTATTACTAAAGGTAATTTGTTCATCTGAACTACCTACAAAATAAATTAATAATTAGATTTACATTAGCTTTTATATATATTTGTTAGTCTTATATTTAATGAAAAATAATAATATTCTATAATAATAATAATAATATGTACTTTTTTTATTACCTGATAACTACTATACATGCATATAATTGTTTTATTTTTCCCTAAACCCAATTTGCTCCCTTGGTCTGTTGCCATGCCAAATGTAGATAAGAAACTTGCTCTCATAGCTAATTCAGGTGTCGTATCATCAGTTACGGATATGACAGGTACTCCATCCCTATCTGTTATCAATATACTATGAAGTCCTTCCACACTACTTAAAAGTCCATAAAGAAACTTTCTTAATTCCTGAGATAACAAAAACAAAGATATAAAAAATGATAATTAATAACAATATTATGATACTATATGTACTTTCGTAAATTATGACATTTCTATCCATAAAATATATATTCTTTTCATAAATATTTTGTAAATATTTTTAAATTAACTTGATACTATCTATATCTAACCTTAAAACATAAACTACATTATATCTTATAAAATAATAAAATATAATCGAAAAACTTACTGCTGTCATCTTTAATATTCACTATGATAGGCTACGCGGTAAATTGTAAACTTATTTAAGTCTAATAAATCTTAAATATTAGGACTATCAAATGCTTCTTTTGACAGGTTGTCATATGATAAACGTAGAATGCGCGCACATCGCATTTAAACTATCATGCTAAAAGAAGTTCTTGGAACGCAATTCAAATTTGAAATAGTTGTTAGATATTTGTTGTTAAAAACTGTAAATATAAATTAAACTGTAAAACTATAAGTTAATAATTTAGTAATTCTAGAGATATATTAATATTATCATAGGTTATAATTAAAACTAATGATTTGGTTTTATTTAAAAATATGGCCCAATTAAAAAAATTTTGCTTATTTTAACTTTACATTCCGTATTTATAATGTTTGAGATGAAATTGTATTGTTTATTTTAGAGCAACTACAGGACACTTTAGATACAAACTAAATATATAGTAACTCAACATCAATGCAATTTGTAACAATATTTTTATTAGAAAATTTTGTCTATCCTAATAAAAGTTAGTAAAAAAGAAAACGGTGATAATGTATAATTTATTATAGTATATAAATTGATGAATTGTATAAATTTACATGCAAATTATATTTCATTGCATCAGAGTACTATCATTACTATCGCTTTTATAATTATTATAAAATACAGCTCATCATATGTATTAGACATAAAACAATCATTACATCATTCAAAATGTATTAGAAGAAAGAAAAACACTCATTTCTATAATTATTTTTTTTTAATATCCACATATGAGTTTGTACTAGAGAGTTAATTTGACACTTGAGTAACATCCAACATAAACATTTTTGGTATATCTTGACCATAATATATTTTTGTGTTATGTGCTAATGCTTCATATTTCTTTAATTCTAAAAATTCTCGGGTAAGAAGAAGCTTATTTGCTTCAGCCTGCATTTTTGTTTGATAATGTTCAGCATCTGAACGACTTTTCTGTCTTGCCAAATGCATTTCATCTTCAATAGCCGCTATTCGTTGTTGTGACTCTTTTTCCATAATTTTTTGAATATACTGTATTTTTGCTACTTGTGCCTCTTTTTCTGCTTCGATAACAGCTTTCTTTCTATCGGTCTCTGCATCCTTTTCGACGACTTTTTGATGCTGTGTTGAAATTAAAAGTTTTGTTTTCTCTGCTTCCCTGTAATTGTTATTAAAATATTATTCAAGTTTTTTAGAATCTATCATGAACTTAAATCTATGGTACTTACATTAACTCATAATTTTTTCTGATAGTTTCTGGAATTTTTGGTTTAGTAACTCTAACTGCATGAATACTTAAACCAGGTGCTAAGTCATTTAAGTCTTTTTGTAAAGCAGTTTTCAAATTTTCATCTATTTGATCAAACAAGTCTATATACACCTCGTGCAATGTGTGTACAGAACAAAATTGATTTAATTCATGGTGAATCTTATTGAATATTAATGTTTGATCATAATCTGCTGTAAAGTTTCTCACCATGTTATAAACTATAATTAAAAGAATTAATATACAATATTGTAATAATTTGTAACTTCTAGTTCAATGTAATAAAATTCTTACCACTACTTGCATCTAATATATTTACAACTTCTATACGATCAAAATAAATCATTACACCTCCACTTGTTCCGCATGGAACATTCTTTACTTCATCTGTCTGTAGTGTAACTTGGACAGAGCGATATGTTGTTAATAAGGGTATCATCATATGAAACCCAGGGTTGCTGACTTGAGGCAATAATGCTCCACCCTGTACCATTTAACAAAAATGCTTATAATGTTTATAATATTGATTAATTATAATTATAGTAATAATTAATTGAAATATATTTATAAATTACTTACTCTAAAATAAACACCAACATGACCTTCTTCTATACGATGTAAAGAAAAGTTGAAAACTATTGCTAAGCAAACACAAAAACATATTCCAATAATGCTCTGGTCAAACATGCTATTTTAGTTGCTAAAATAGAAATATATCGTGATTATATATCGTTATCGTTATATATAAAATAGAAATATATCGTGAATTAAGGAAATTAATAATCCGCTATATATATTTATTTATTCATTATAACAAGCTATTAATTTTGTATTGTACACAAGAATAATATTTATTACAAACTGTATTCAGTAAAATAGCAATAATTTGTTTTATTTACACTTCTATCATTGAGGTTATATGTGACTTATATACATTACAAAACTTTGTAAACCTTTAGAATGTTACCTACTTGCGATAGTGAATATATTAGGAAGTAAATAAACTTGTGAATTTAGGTTTTCAACGCATAAATATTGAATATTTTATGTTTTAGTCAATTGTGTTGTTTCAGTTGATATATCAGATTTTGTTATAAATTGAATCGTTTGCTTAACTCATGTTATATATTACATTAAATAATGAATTAACTTTTTAAAATTACATTTAGATATGATTTCCATATATATATATACTATATATATCACACATTCTAATATCGTTCAAGATAAACAGAAACCGATAACCATTAAACCAGAACAATCTGAATGGACGAGGATAATTTCTTATAAAGAAATGATGATTAATAGTTTCAAATTCTTCTTAATGTCATTAAAAATAATTTGAAAAATATTAATACAGTTTTAAACAAGAATAGTATAATTTATTCTGCAACATTATTAAAACAATATAGTGACATTTTTGATTACTAGAGTCATCTATGGCGCTTAAAATAATACAAAATTATTAAAAACTTTGTTTACTTAAATTACCAATATATCTTTATTTTCTGTATGTACATCTTTATAAAAAAAAAAATGATAAAAGTTAATTCATATAGCAATCATTATTCTTAACGTAAAAGATATGTTTCTCTCGGGTATTTTAAGTATTTTTATTTCTCTATTTGTTTTTATTAGATTTATTTTTCTGTAATTTTTTTCTGTCACGATTGCCACTTTCCTCAGTTTCATTGATGGTTTTAACATCGACTATATTCTGATTTAATGCCTTTAATTCTTGCAAAGCTCGTTTGGCCAATTTCCCTTCTGGCGTGTCCACTGGTTCCAAAAGGAGCATCGTTAGGGACTTCTTCAAGAGACTTCCGGCCTCTTCAAGGCGCGAAGCTAATTCGTTTGAAGAAATTTCTCGTGCGGAATATGCACGATTTGCTAACAACACTAGTGGTAAGTGCATTTCGTATAACATTATTCCTAAAAAATATATGTATAGTAATAGACGACGTACTGTATTCATATACGTACATACATATGCATACTAAATTGATATTTAAGCATATTTAAAGTTGCTGCAGAATTAAAACTCGGTTAATATCATTTTTCGCTGATTTTACTAAGTCGAATAAATAAATTACTCGATTAAAAATACCTTTCAATCGAGATATTCCTGGTTCGATAATTTCAAGCATATCGTACATTTCCTTACATACGTCAGACATTTTCTGCATAATTTTCTTTTGTGGATTTGGCGTTGCCACTTCCTTTCTATAGGCAGCTAGTAACTTTTGTTTCAATGATAGCATTAGAAAATGATTTCGATGGAAAGACTTTGACAATTTCGCCATTAAACTTTCCAATCCCTTGATTATGAAAAATCAAGATATATATCAAATTAGATAGATGCTCAATAATGTACAATCATCATAATTCTATCATATACGAACTTTAATATCGTAATCGTCCACATCGTCGATCAATGTTCTGGTTATATTTAAAGTGGCTCTGACAAGACGACCTCCGATGGAGTTTTTGCATTTGTTGCATTGCCATCTTGTTCCTTTTTCATATGGAAACTTTGTCAGAGGGTTTTGCATTCCTATGTAGCCCTCTCTACATCGTGGACATAGAATACTGCTCATGTACGATCCCATTTCGTATGGATCGCTGCATAATGGGCACTCGCATTCGAAATACTTCCCACCTCGCAAATGTTCTCTTCTGCCTAAGGTTCCCTAACAATGAAACATGTAAATGATCAATTCTCAAAGCAATCGATAAAGAATTGATAGATCTGTACAACTTTACAATTTGTAATTTTAATCGTTAGAAGCTTCATACATAACATAACGTGGTGTAATAGTATTTTAATGATTTTAAAAAATTTCTCACGCGGAGTGATTTGGGTTTTGCGAAGTAAAAATCTTTATAATAAGCGAATAAACAAACCAAAAGCGACGAGGTGTAATTGAAGTAGATTTCATCGCCTTCTTTGATCGGCAAACTGGCGTACACAGTAAGCTGAAAATTGTCATCAGCAGTTAGATGAGTGTTACCCCTGCAGTCGTGAGCCATCAGGGAGGCCTCCGCATATAAACCTCGTAAAAGAAGTCCATCCAGACCTCCCGGAGATCTGAGCTCGAAACAATTAACGTCTAAAATTCCGCACAGCAGTTGGAAGAGCTCTGAGACAGATGGGTCGTCATCAGGAACTAAATGAAGCGATTTTATCACCTATTTGAAACAAGAAGACTTATTATAGAAAATTAATCGTCTTTCTTAATTAGTTGCTTCGTTTTACTTACATTTACGACATTTAGTTCTCTATCTTTCCAGACGGACGTGTTTCTCCTCTTATCTGTATGAGCTTCCATAGATTCGACTTGTTTCCATAATTCTGGATCTCTTTGTCTCAAGAGCCATAATCTTAACGGTAATAATACACCGATGATATTTTCCGTATTGTTTATTAATAAATCTTTATTGCGTTTGAAAATTTCGCACTCATCCGGTGTATGATGTTTCGATCGTTCCTGAAAAATCACTAATGATCAATGATAACTGACGGTGCTTAACAAAATAGTGCACCTTTCTCCAAGAGAGTAAGTAAGATACGCTTTGTTAAATTTGTAGCGATTAAAGAGGAAATTTAGAGAGGAAGTTCGAGTAAAACGAGTGAATTAGTTTTGCATCTACCTCGCAGGCAGTACTGCACAGAGGCGCAACGTTGCATTTTGAGCAAACATACTGTAGTTCCTTCTTGATTTTTGGCAACAAACGCAAACACGCAAAGCATGCCGGATCTTTGCTGGAAGTTATAGGTCCAACAGCGATCGGTTCCTCGCGAAGTATCACTTCGCCTGCTGTTAAATTCTTTGCCGCCTGTAAATATCTTATAAAAGACGATAATATAAATATATCTCAAAATACACGATACATCTAACGTGATATATACACATACGATTTCAATTCAATTCGTAATCAAATCAGTTGCGAAGATCAAAAGTGTATATATCATGATATACAATAACATATTTGCTTTTTGACTGAGATTGAATATAATCCAAGAATTTATTAACACAATACTGCCAATAGATGCTATTTCAACGCTTTTAGATGCCTATCGCGTTATATTTACTTAAGATATATGTGCTGTATGTGTTTATACCTGCCCAGCTTCTCTGAGTAAGCAACTCTATATTTTAACGTAGGAGTCGCAGCGTTTTTCGGTTTTCCTTCCATCGTGGTATATTAGTCCAGCTATTTTCGTCAATTGCTTGAAAGAACGTATGTACTTACGTGTCTTACGCGAGACTAACGATACTTAGACGCGTGAGAGTTTGACGGTATCGTGCATTTCCTACGGTTCGTAACTGACACCGAAATACAGGAAGTTGTAGCGGGAGCCGTCTCTCTTTAGTACTCTCGATACGCTATATTATTATTAGAAATAGCGTAGCGCGTGCTTGTCGAGTATTCGTAACAAAACAATGCGTAGGTAATGGCTTTAGGGACCGCGATCGTCCACGATCGTCCACATTTTAAATAAATCGCTCTCTCGGTGTTGATGAAATCTTCTAAGAAATTTTGATGTAAATGGAAGACCGATGTAAGTTTGACGAAGATTAAAAAAGATTAAACTGTTATGGATTTGGAGAATTAGAGACAGTTTTATTTTCTCCATTTGTGTTCGTCGTCGTTCGTTAGATGAGATTTGATATGTGATAAGTTTTTAGTAAGAAACATTATGTTGGATACATTATATTCGTATTGAAACGTAATATATGTATTTATTACGTACGTACGTACGGTCTTGCGTAACTTTATTAACAAAGAAATACGTTCGTACAAAGCTTCATATATTTACAATAAATAAGTATTTATAAACTTTTGATTGATTCTTCGAGTTGAGCCAGAGATTCTTTAGCAACGATACCTATTTGACCTTCCGGTGTGTCCGGTGGTTCTAAGCATAAAATTAATGCCGCTTCTTTCAAAATGTTGGCAGCCTCTATCATTTTTGATTTTAGGACAGCTTCATCGATCACTCCGGCGTTCCATTGCGTTTTAGCGACAAAAAGTAAAGGCGCATGGAGCTCGTAAAGTGTCATTCCTTTATCGGTAAAAGCAAAATATTAATAACAATCGTTAATAAAGCATTATCCATTAACAGAAGTTCATTATTGTTTAATGGACATTTGGCATAAATATATCAGGAAATAAAGTGCGTTATCGTTGAAAGTACAGTAACAAATGATAGATAATTATAAATCCTTTACCTCTTATACGAGAATAGCCAGGTTCTATGACGTCCAAGACCTGAAGTAACAGCCTGCAAATATCGATTTTATGTTCTAATACGACGTCAGGCAAATCATCTAGGAGGTACTCGTCCACACGGCCATACATTTGTGTCAACGAATGTCTGCAAAGCGAAGTTCCTGGATTATTTCAATCTTCTAAATCCTCTTACCACGGTTTTAACATCACCGATAAAATAGGTATCAAAATTTGTATCTATTGAGAGACAGCTTTGTGGATTTGCCAATTGAGATTGCAGCATAATTTGTATACAATAAGCGGATAATTCTTCCCATTCATACGCACGAAACTTTACACACAGACATAAATTTACCGTGTGTCACCATACATCATCATACATGGCATCATAAATTTCAATCTCCACGTGTATTCTTACAATCGCCTCTCAATGGTAATCGATATTATAATATAAATATTTTATCTGTCTCTATCTCGGTCAACTCTCGATCGCTTGTTATCTACATCGCATAATCTGATAAACACTTATCACGTATATGAATTACCATACTAATAAGAATATATTTACCTGAGCATCGTAAGGAAACCATGTCGAGGATGTAAAACCGAACGATATTTTTTCACCACTGTTTCCCTTTCCTGAATGGCATCAGCTCCATCAGCACCGCTAATGGTCTCCACTGCATCCACTTCTGCTTGTATGATATGCAATACTTTTCGAACGGCTGATCCCGATGTCGTAAATTCACAATGCGTACATTTCCATGAACTATCTGGATCTGTAACATAAATTTAATTGGAAATTGCGATTACGATTAATCGTATTCTTAATTGTATGCGGATCAGTCGATATCGTTAGCGAGGCAGTCATACGAGATATTTTTACCCAGAGAATCTAAAGATAACACAATTCCGTTATCACACTTGTTGCACTTCAACGAAGACACATGCGTTCCAAGTTCAGTAGGATCTGAACATCTTGAACAGGCACAGGCGAAATATTTTCCTTCGAGAAGATGTTCTCTTCTCAATAGCGTAGGAAGTAACGAATGTGTGTAACTTCCGTAAAGTTCTCCACCGGCAGGAATTTTTAGTGTGGTACGCAATCGTACTCTGTGAACAGAGTAAAAGTTCTTTAAACATATCAAGTAACTTGGCGATTTATTACTGAATTTAAGCAATTATCATTTTACCTATAATCAGTTGGTGAAATGCTGTGGCATGTATTAGAGATACACGAATGATTCATTAGAGCCACTGTTGGATACAGTGCTCTCGCGCTACACCCTTTCGCTGTTCGAATCTCGAAAGTATTGATTTCTAGAATTCCACATGCTGTATGAATTTGTTCTTCCGAGAATCTGCGATGAAACAAAACGAAACATCGGTCGATGATAAAATTACTTATTTCTCTCGCGAGATTGACGAGCAATTACCTGTCTAATTTAAGTTGTTTTCTTATATAGTCCACTATATTAATCTGATTTGATTGCCAATGTTTCTTTTGACTTCTTATTTTATTGTGAGCCTCCATGTTCTTTATCTCGTCGTTCCACCTTTCAGGATTTCTCTCCGATTCTAGAAGCAATCTTAACGGAGTTATACATTCCAATTGTGGCACTCCATTTTCGTTTGCTTCTTCCAGAGCAGCCTGCACGTTAAACTTCTCGTTGGCTTGTACGAATACCTACAAATAAGATACGTGAGTATTATAGTTTGCCGTTCGATACGTAGCACAAAAGCGAATCATATTTCTAAATCACACGTCTTTTAACACATCTTTACACTTTCATTTTCCGCTTTTAACACCTTCTTGTCTCTCTTATATCCTACAAAGTATGCAAATTGACAATGTATTATTAGCGAAGGCTTCGCGATTGATTGCAACGTACGAAAATTATTTGAAAATATGCGTTAATCGCAGAAAGTGGAAGATAGTTTTGCGGGTTTTTATATTCTCGTGATTTCTACCTGACATTCATAGTCCTTGTGTTGCGGTTGGTTTTCGCATTCTTCTGAACATACAGGCCAACCGCATTTTGAACAAAGAGGTTTAGCGCTTAACGATGGAGGCCATGTTGCATAACAGGAAAGACACAAAGGGTATGTGAATGCCTTTGGTCCAACTACAAAAGGCATTTCTGTGACAATTTCTTCCCCTGCTTCCAACTCTTTGCTAGCGACCATGTACCTGAGAAAAAGTATTTTAAAGATTTACCAAACAGTATTCATTGCAATAGTAATATAGTCGATTAAGAAGAAGAAAAATACTTTCTTACCTTCCCACTTTATCATTCTGAAGAATTTTGTATGTCGCCGTGCTTTTCCCCGTTGGCGTCGATTCCCCCTAATGAACAACATTATTATTTTTAAAGCTGTAGCTTTGTATTATTGAGAAATTGACTCGTAATCGAAAATTGCAGATTGTTATTTTCATTTTTAACATAAATACGCAGCAGAATCATTTTTGTGCAATAAATGTAACGCGGAAAGCAACATCGCTGTACGTGCTGTATAGAAGCATACGTATGCAAACAAATCAATTTGGTACACCGATTTCGTAAGACCAGTACATAGTTTTGTATTATAGACTATTTCCTTGTTATTTTTTAATAGTGTGCAACAAACGATCAGTGAAAACTATTATAGAAGTATGACGAAAAATTTGGATATATTAAATGCAAATGCAGTTTAAATATGCTAAACGCAATATGTTCAGCATGAGTTTTCCATTAACGATAAAATTATAGTCAAATCGCAATATCTTATGATCTATAGTATATTGCTAGCGGGGTTATGCGGGCAAACAAAACAATAAAATTAAATATTTTATAATCTATAGTATGCTGTTAGCGGGTTTATGCGGCAAATAAAATAATAAAATTAATTTACGACAAGAACATTCAGCATGAACGGAACAGATTTTATTAATTTATGATACATACCAAGCTTTTTTGTGACATGGTTGATCAACGATCGATCAATATTGATATTGAAATAATTTCCTCAATTTCGCTTGTATTGTACGCTTCTTTCGGGTTCGAACCGAATTGCACGATCTGCTAAAGAAGAAGGATACAAACAGACTGAAAATTAATTTTGCACAGACATTTATATATATATATATATTCGCCTTAATAAAAATATACTATCCACGAAGAGACTGCCAAGATATGATCTAGATCGTTCACCATCGTCTTTCGGGAGGAGTCTCAGTTCGCGTAGAAATGGTAGTTACACACTCTGCGTCGAGCAACTATTCTATTTTGGGAACCGAAAAATGTGCAGTTTTAATTGCTTCGACAGTTTCACGAAATGGTCAAAAAATGAAACTGGTCATTTTTATGACTATTCATCTAATAACCATATAAATAATTATGTACATTTCGCTATTTTCTTCACTGTATCTTCAGTACCTTTTTCATGTGACAGAAGATTAGAGATGAGCAACTTTTTGAATGGGATAGACAACATTTTTATGAAAATTTAGGAATAATAGATAGTTTTGGCCAACTATTTTAGTATACAATTACCTTTATACATTGAAGTTTGAAAGAAGTTCTATTAACTTCGCGCCCTTGTTCCTTTTTTGTATTTTTTTTGCTGTATATTGACAACTAGTTATAATCTAATTTTCTTACAAGATTGATCAACAGTTTCTTTGCGTGTGCAATTAACGCGATTGAGGTTGCTTCCTACTGAAAATTGCCCATTGGAATTCCAGATTTTCAGCAAAAAAAAAGTTCATTTAGTAGGAAGAAAAGGAAGTTATAATTGGAGAAATTTCAAAAATTTTTCCTTTTTTCAGTACATTAATCCAAACTTTTTAAATTTTGAAATATAATATCCTACTATAACTAAAGAGTTTGATATATGTTGTTTATTTGCATAATATATAAATACCATTTATACAGTGCATTTAAGATTAACATAGTCAATTAGAAAGACGTATATGATTTTTAGTAATAAGGGTATACTTGATAGTAGTGTGAATTAAATATGTGTTTAGTATACTATTCGACAATACTTTTTCCTTTATATATCTTTATCATTTACTCAACGCTCAATAAGCAGTACCGGGTGATCAGGATGTGTGTAAAATCCACGCCTATGAGGGTGATCTTCAAGGTTACATAATATCTAGAAAGTAAATCAATATAAAGATTAAACTGCCGAATGTATTTTATTTAATAAAAGAGGAACATTCTCCTATTTGTATAAATTAATTTTATTCCATGTATTTTATTAAAATTTTCACATAAAAATAGTGTCTAGCTTATTTGGAAGTTATTCTGCGCATGCGCAAGCACAGTTGCGCGAAGGTTCCGTCTTCCTCTCCCGATTCGCATATCGTCTCACGTACGCAATTAAGGGACAGCGAGACGAAGTCTTGTAGTTTTCTGCACTTGCGTCTTATAACATAGAACATAAGTAAGTACCGACGAATACCATTATTTATACGTCCTAGATCTAAATTAGATTCCTTATTCATACACACAGATTGCGTGAGAATTTGTAAGAAAAATTAAATATTTGTAAAGCCGGCATGAGTTGCTAGTCATGTCGCTGGACTGTCGTTTGGCAGTGTTAAAAACTATTTCTATCAATTTTGTCAATCCATATGAATTTAAACGCTTTGTCTTTCCTTTGTGATTTAACCAATAACGTTTTTTTCATTAAACAAGGATATTTTCGGGTGTGATAATGTAAAATTCAATTCAATTTTGAGAATTAGAAATCGCTGGTTTACACCTTATGTAATACCAAGATAGGTCAATATCACTCCATTTTTCCTCTGTATTATTGTTAAATTAATTGCATATTGTTACTTAGTATATTTTCTTTTTTCGTTTTTCTTAATATTGGCATTACTAGCCCCGTAATTCATTCTTTACAATAAAATTTCTGTCAGAAAGTATATACATAGTTAATTTGATATTCATTTTTCTCGCATATGTATTAAATATTACGAAATGCATTAAATAATTTCCAAAGAAAATTGCAACTCTTACGCTACATGTAGCTGACAATTTTTCATTAACTAAATCTCATTTTTTATTTATTTTGTAATTGAAAAATATACTTATAAGTTAATTATGACTGACATATCATTTATTGATTGTGAGATAATAACTTGAACTTTTCGATTAATTATCATTCAGATTAGAGATTATTGTTATTTTAGCGCTTTAATGCTAAGCATATTTAAAAGTATAATTTAGAAAAATGTATTTTTAAAATTCAATATTTTGTTTCATTTATGAATGAAAATGTCTTACTTACACTTTTCTTTAAATAAAGTAAATATTTGTATTTTATATGCATACATTATATAAATTTATGTTATTGTTAATTGGCAAATAATGTCATGTACCTCTTCAATGTTTTTGCATAGATCATGGCCCCACCATCATATAGTGATTTAGGCAAAAGTGCTCGTGACTTATTTTCCAGTGGATATCATTTTGGTCTAATTAAGTTGGATGTAAAAACAAAAACTAAGTCTGGTGTAGAATTCTCTAGTGGTGGGGTATCTAATCAAGATAGTGGAAAAGTATTTGGTACTTTAGAAACCAAATATAATATTGACGACTATGGATTGAAATTTAGTGAAAAGTGGAATACTGATAATACACTTGCTACTGATGTTACTTTTGCCGACAAATTGCTCAAAGGTCTTACCCTTGGCTATGGCTGTACTTTCTCTCCACAAACAGGGTAAAATATTATATCATTTAATTTTATCTGTACCTTATAGCTTACTTATCCCTGCTTTGCAAGTACCTAAAATAAATAGTTTTGAAAAATATATGATTGTTTTGTGTTGTAGGACCAAGACTGGAAAACTGAAGACATCTTACAAACATGAGAATGTATCAGCCAATGCTGATTTTGATCTTAGTCTTTCTGCTGGTCCTTTGGTAAATGCATCAACTGTTGTAGGATACCAAGGTAAGGAAAAGATAACATGTATATACTTTTAGTTTATGGCATATATTTATATTATTTTTATTATTATGTAATATTGTATCATTTCTTTTTTTAGTATTGAACTTGAAAAGTTAAATATTGTTCAGATATCTAATAGTTATTATATTGTTGTCCTTATGTGATTTCTTGTAATTCCATTCAAGTCCTTCCCCTTTACATTTCCAGTATCCTGTTATTCCAGAAAAAATGATGTAAGATTGTGTTATAGTAAAACAGAATAGATTAAATTTACTAGGTTATAAAATACTACGATGAAATTGTAGGTTGGTTGGCTGGATATCAAGCTTGTTTTGATACACAAAGAAATAAGCTTACAAAGAATAACTTTGCACTTGGATATACCGCATCTGACTTTACTCTTCACGCAGCAGTGTATGTATAATCGTTATAAATATTCATGACAAAAAATAATTTGATAAAATTTTCTTCATTTTTTAATATTCTGGTTTTTTTTAGGAACAATGGCTGTGACTTTAGTGGCCTCATTTATCACAAAGTGAAACCAGAACTAGAAGGCGCAATTAATCTGGAGTGGAATTCAAGCAACAATGTGACACAATTTGGAATTGCTACAAAATATAATCTTGACCCAGATGCATCTATCAGAGCTAAAGTTAATTCTAATCTTCAAATTGGTCTAGGATATCAACAAAAGTTACGTGATGGTAAGTGATGTTTAATTTGTGCAAAATGTTACTCTAAGGAAGAGACTTTTGGTAGAGTAACAATACTATATTTGATTTTACATTTCTCATCAGTTGTCATAATATATCCATTAAATCATTATACTTTACTGATTATGTTGATTATTTATTGTATACATTTTATTTATAAAAAGTACTTCAATATTTGACTTACATATTCTTTAACATATTTAGGTGTAACTCTGACACTTTCTACAAATATTGATGGAAAGAACTTTGGCTCTGGTGGTCACAAGATTGGTCTTGCATTAGACTTACAAGCTTAAATATGAATCAGACACGAATGGATTAGATTCACTCAAAAGGTCTTTTCATGGCCTTTGTGTCATAAAGACAGTATCACAGTACATGCTTCAAAGTATTGCCTATAACATATAGATAGGTTTATCCCAAAATAGATGCCACATATAATACGTATAAACATGGTATGGTAACAATATCTTATCATGAACAATACGGTTTACAAATTCTTAACCGAAATAGAAGTGTTCTATTTTTTCCTCTATAATTCTCTCATATTTAATATGGTGCAGCCTTTTACCAGTTCCTGATGAACATGCAGTCTACTGAAATCAAATGTTAATTACTCTGAACTTAATTATAAAAAATATACTCATGGAGTAATGTTGATTGCAAATACGTATAAAATTAAATACGTATAAAATTAAATGTGTTTAAACATTTCTGGAAATATATTTTTCAACTCAGTATTAAATGTTACCAAGTTACAAAGTAACTATAAATTCAGTGATTGATTTCAAAATAACACAGTATGATGCTGCACATACATTTTTGTAGCTACACAAATAATATTAATGACCGAATTTATTGTAAAAATACCTGCACTTAATATTATATTAAATAAATAGCTACGTACAGGGACTTGAGATTAAATGATGTCAAATATCAAGTACAGTTACTTTTCATTTGCAGAATGAGATAACATTCATTCCTATCTGTATAATCAATATAAAACAATACTGCCAGCGTGATTATTTTAGAATTGAAACAAATTGAGAAATACATGTTCGGTTACGAAGATTCCAATAATTTAGTCTGGCATCTTATATAAAGATTTCACATTTTTTAAATAGTACATAGTAATAAATACTTTTAGTTATAAATAATTCCACAGTCTTGTCTTATGTAGCACTTATAATGCATAAGAGGTTTGTACTCATACAATTTTATTCTCCCATACACCAACAGTTGTTAAATATTCAGCCAAATCTGGATCAAGCTTCGATTAGTTCATAAAATAAAGAAAATTTTATTTTATGTGCAGTGTGAATGCTTTATTTACATGAGATAATTACAATATTCCCTTTACTGGAATATGCTTGCGTGAAGTTCATAACAGTCATAGATGAATATTAAACAAATGATTTTTTAAGTGTGCTTAATCAATAAAAATTTTTCCGTATTTTATACTTATTTCAATGTTAAGTTTTCGTAAATAATAAAATAGCTATAATGGCAAAAACCAATTGTTAAATATTTCATAAATTTTGGTATATTTATTTGTATTATGAAAAATCAAAATTTATTTATTGATCATATAAAAATTGAATTTATGCGTATTAACAAAAATTAACGAGTATGTTATATTTTACATTACTCGCAATGCATAAGCATTACTGTAGAATTATAACAATCTTTATTGCCTCCAAATTTTTAGTTGTGTATGTATCAAATGTTTATCTAATGTTCCTGTTCCGGTTTCTGTGTATGTTTATTTAATATTAAAAAAATTTATATTAATGCACCATCTGATCTTCCATTGCTTTTGCTATCCATTCTGGTTCAGTTTGAGCAATTTTTTCTATTATTTGGTTTACTTGATAGCAAAGTGATTGTATTTGTTTATCCCACGTTGGTAAAGTTTCGCGTGCTACACAAGAAAATAAGTTATTGATAGAAAATATTTGTATTAAATCCATAAGACTAAATTATTAATTAACTATAATTGATTGCTCGAAACTTACTTTCAAAATGTACAATGGAATCAATTTGATCGATATACCCATTCATTCGACCTTCTGTAATCATTTGGCTAGCAATTTTTTCTGCTTTCGTTGGTGGAATTTCTAACAAAGCACCCAATTCTTCGAAAGTTATGTTATTGTATAATTTACTAGCAGATAATAAGTTATGTTCTATAACGGCACGGTCAAGAATAGTGGATCCTAATCCATCAATTGTACTTGCTTTCTGATGAGGTTGTAATAAGGCTTCAAATTCTTGCAACTCGGAACGCCGAATAATGCGATCCAAATACATTTTTTCAAGAATTGAGTAAGCGGGAAGTTGTTGACAACGCTCGTCTTTAAATAATGTAGCTAACATACGACTTCTTTGTTGACCTAATATTAATGCAAAGCTTATACATTGTTTTTAAAAATTAATTAAAGAATATGAAACAAATACTTACCTGCAGAAGCTAATACTGTACAAATTAATGCATTCCTAAGTGCAGTCATACGTTCATCTTCATGTATAATAGATCTGTATGATAATTCATTGTATCTTTGTGCTGCTTCTATAAACTTTCTTCTATAATCTAATACTCTAGCATAACAAACTTTATAGTATATTTGTAACTGTTCATTTTTCGACTCAGCCTAAAGAAATCAAAAAATAAATTTGTTTTTAAAGGTATATATACTACTTAGGTAAATTTGAATACTATATACTTGTAAAAGAGATGCCCTATTGATGAATGCTTCGGCCTGCACTGGATCATCGTCTTCTAAGTACAATCGTGCAATTTTAAGATAAGTTTCAAGTTTGTAGTCAACTGTATAGTGCCTGTGTAAACATAATAATTATACCTAACAATCTGGAACTGATAGTACATAACAATGATTTTTCTATTTACTTTTGTCCTGTTTCTAGTGGTATCCCAACTAAAACATTAGCTGCTTCTCTCCAATTTTGATTACGTTCATAAATTTTAGCCAAGTGTTGTCTTATACTAGCAACTTGTTCTTCAAATGAGATTACTCTTGGTTGCATCTAAAACATTAGCAAGCAACTCCTTATTATATTTCAATTAATATATATTATAACAAAATTTACCTTGTCTAATGTATAATGCGAAATAGCCATTGACACTTCATCAGGTAAAAGTAATAATCGATTACTGACATCCGTTAAAACTTGTCTTGAGATGACCAAACTTACATATTCATGTACAACTGCAAGACAAAGAGCATTCATTATTATGTTACTAAGAAACCATTGAAAACAATATCATATTGGAACTAGAATTATCTACAAATTGAAAAAAAAAAGTTGTATTGATATTTAAGGACATTTATATAAAAACGTAGTTATGTAAATAACCATGAGGATATGATGTTTAATCTAATAAATTATTGCATATACAGAGACATGAACATGTAACGATTTGATACATATATGTTATATATTTATAAGTAATTAATAATATCAGATAATTGAAAGATATATTTCTGTACATTATAAGAAAAATCTAACATACTTGCTTCAATGAATATCTTCAAAGCATCCATCGCCTCTTCGCTGGACGATAACAGTATTGAGTCCAAAATCGCTCGATACCTGTAAGTATCACCATTTGTACGGAATATTCCAAAAACATACTTTTGATCCTACTTAACGAGCTTACTTCTCCGCTTGATCTTTATGAGAGCCCCCGGAATACAGTAAATTCGTGAGCTGTTGACGTACAGAAGCTGCCGTCACCACCATCTTTTCTACATGAATAACCAAAAATGACTTTTGCGCCTATTGCGATCATGAACTATGGACGGAAGCTACTAGAAGTACAGTAGGGAATAAATAGAAATAGATTTCACTGAATGTTATAATAATAGAATGCAAATTATTACAATAAGTAACAATTAAAATTTTTATATATTATAATTTTAATGAAATATATAAATTTTATTTGTATATAAACATAAATTATGTAATAATAGTTTTTGTGTTACGTATTTTCTTACTACTTGTTATATCTTGTACTTTATATGTATTGCCGATTCTTACTTATTTAACAATATATGTTATTATCAAATTATTAGAATTAAATAATTACAAAGATATGTACATCGTAATATAATTTGAGATGGCGCTTTATAGAACATTACTGAGATCAGTTAACACACTTTGCATGAATAATTCATGATTGAATAGAATACAATTAGTGTGGACTCGCTTATACTTATAAATTATGGTTTAACATTTCGTGTTCTATAATTTAAAAAGTTGATGTATTTAATTTGAATAGGATTAGTATAATGCTTCTTACTTTGTATTCGATTAAAATAAATATATACCATCAGTTTCATATCTAAACAAAATTAGTACACGTGTTTAAGTTATATATTAATTTAAAAATTGTAGATAACTAAAATATTGATAGAAAAATGACCAGTTATATAATGTAATTCATAAATTTTTAAAGATATTTGTTGATTACTTTATTCTATTTCATACGTGTCGTAAACCTGTATAATCTGTACTTAGATATAACTGCAATTTCTATGAAATTTAATGTATGCTAATGTGTACAGAAATGCAATTTTATTATTCATTTGCAATTTTAATCTCTCATTAGTCCCACCGTACCTAGTCGACAAAATTATAAATCAATGAACCAGATTCCATTATATTTGAAATCCAAATTGATATATTGTTATAATACTTATTCTTTTTCAAGTAAAACATGTATAAATATTGGAAGTAAGATTATAATCGTAAACAGAAAATATGTTTACAAAAAGAATGCATTTAAATGTTATCTGATTATCTATCCTGTTTTTTCAGTGATTATATAAAAATAAGCTACGTAAGAGATATTTAAATTCAATATATATTTGTATTTTAAAGATCTATTTTTGATCATTAGGAGTAGTTGATAAGTAACATTAATACATACATTTTTACTATACAGAAGTAGCTCTCTCTAATATTCGAGTAATTTCATTACTTGATTAGACGGTCATTAACTATCAAATTAGTATTGTGTTTCGCTATCGCAACATAAGAATATACGTGTATTTTTTAAGTACAGAATTCATTTGATATTAACGTTAATAACTAAGTTATTGCATAAATAAAAAGGTAGACTTTCATTCCTTTATTTAAGAAATAAAATTTGTAGAAATTTATAGACAGAAACATTATAGTTATAACAATATACAACTTTTCGTGAAATATTTTACATTCAAAATATTCAAGTTTTTGGAACACTTGGTTTTTTATTGGCCTAAGAGGGCGCTAAAGGGCTGACGTGTTTTTAGCCGCGGAAGGGTGAAAATGGCGAAATCGAAATTTGCAAAGTGCGCGAAAATATTGGTTGTTTTTGACGTAATATCCGATTGATAAAGTAAAACGTTTACTTTTGTTGAATTACATATAAGAAAAAATATAACTCTATAGTAACAGTGAACTTGTCATTCTCGTTTCTCTTTGAAATTTTAATACTAAACGACCTTTGGGTCTGTTTGTACACAGCGGTGCGTAGTGCACTGTGGGACAGCAATGGTGGGCGCGTGATTTTGAACAAATTCGAGGTATTAAAGGAACACCCAGGTATGTATTATAAGAACGATTAATTTATTCAGGAAAAAGTTTAAGTGAAATTTAAATGCTTGACGAGCATATAAGAGACATTTTTGTATTATTTGTTAAAATTAAAATAAGTTTCGTGGCACGCCCCCACCCAGCACTGTATGTACCTGATATGAAATGATAACTTATAGGTTAAGTTAAATTTTGTGCGATTATAAGGTGAATATTTAGGAAAAGTTCCTTTTTTATTACCATTTGAAATATTAAGTGTTTAATTTTTCTTCGTACATTAATGTCGATTTGCTGTGAAATCATTAAAACTATTAAAATACTTGGAGAAATTCAGTTCGTGGAAAATGGCGCGTTCAAGTAATAAATGGCGCTAATGTTCCTAAGTAGACTATCCTTCGAATTTTTCTTCATTATTCAAATTTTATTGTTCGAATTTTCGAAAATTCGAATTATACTCGGTCTTTATATTGTTGGACGTGCTTGTAGATAATCCTACTGCCCTTCGTAATTATAAAAGGCACATCTACATCTTAAAGATTTGAATTTTTGAATTTTTAAATCGTCGTCGATTCGTTTCGTTTTTAAGTCAATTCATAAATCGTTTTATATTTTTCCGTTGGTTTGCAATATTTCTTTCTATGTATTGTCTAACAACGTTTCGAGCTTTATAATATAAACGATTTACATTCTATGAATTTCTAACCTGTGTATCCATCAAATACATGTTTATGATGAAAGATACAGACATCTGGAAAACCTTTTTAACTTAGATAAAGTTATTTTAAATATAAATAAGTGATATGATGACATGATATTAAATATTGCTAAAATTGTTTATAGTTTATAATTTGATATTTTATACTAGCATATAGACCTGTGCTTAGGAATCTTTGTATCGTATGTTTTGTTTCCGTACTTAGTTATGTAATTAATGTCCTGGCTTTATTATATATTTAAGATTTTTACGAAAATGATAATTTTAAGAAATTATATATTATATGTCTATATGGCTTTCTTGATTGTAATTGTTGTTATATAGTTGATTATGTAGTTTGTTACAAATCTGTATATAATCCTACATTACATATTGTATGTAAAAAGAAATAATCTAAAAAGATAATATCAATACAAATTAAATGAAGTACATTATACGTATACTTATTTTCATTTAAAATATATAAGTTTCTGCAACAAGTAACATTTTGTATAGGGACGTAATCATGTCTATAAATAAAGGACAAAATGCTAGAGCATTGGTTGAACCATTAGCTCTTGATTCACGTACACTTGGTGATGGAGACTTGAGTGCACTGAGTCTATCGCATAATAATGAACAATATTCATCCAATGACTTTGAAGCATTTGCAAATATTCAAGCTGAGCTAGAATGCATGAATGCTGAAGAAGTTATGACAACGGATGAAGAGCATATAATAATTGGACGTAATATTGAGACTGAAACGATTGTACCTGATGTGGAAATGACTGAAGTTTCTGAACAAGCTCAAGATGAACATATTATCTATACAACAGCGAATCAAAATAATCAAAATATTGTATTTCAAACAAAACCAACGTTACAAAGGCTTCCTGCATCTACAGTACAGGTACACAGTATATAATACTTATGTTGGTTATATATTATTATTTGTTAATTATTTTAATAGGTAAAGTCAAATGTTGGTCAAGTTACGCAAAGTCAGTCGATTATGATAGTTTCTCCAGCTGGTGGTCAAGGTACTAGCCAAATCTTAAAAATTTCACACCCGTCAACAGCATCAGCTGGTCAATTACAATCATTAGCTCAGACTCTCATAACGGCAAAATCTGCTGATGGTAATATAGTTCAGTTAAGATCTGCACAACCTAGTAAGCCTGTAATGGCAACTAGTCATTCAGGAAATATCACATTAGGAAGTGTACAGAATGCAAAAACAGCTCAGTCTGCTATAAAACGTACTGCACAGAGTACCTCTCAAAATCGAAATGTAAGATTATTCGTGATATAATATTCGTTATTTTTACTGTATTTAGGATTGAAACATATATTAAGCTTCCCTTTTTACCATGATTTTAGGTATATACAAAAATGATACTAGCTGGAAATCAAGCACCATCAGGTCAACAAGTTCTTATAGCAAGTTCTCAAAATGAAAATCAACAAACACAAGCAATAAAATTTTTAAACAATAGTTCGTCAAGTCAAGATGTTACAAGTCCAACAAAAACTATAACATTAGCACAAGCACAACAAATGGGATTACTTTCCACTAACAAAGTTCAACATATTTTGCCCTCAACACCACAGAAACAAGTGAGTATAAAGAAAAAAGTAAGTATTATCTTCTTAATATTTTTATGAAAAGGAAGAATTAAAAATCTTCCAATTAATAAATAATTAAGATGTAAGATCTCTCAGAAATAATTAATTCGTGTTTATTTTTGTTAAAGGGAATAATTGTAAATAAATTAGTGCAATCATCAAGTTCTCAACCCTCTAAAATGACTATAGTTCCAAGTAATACAATTAAATCGCCAACAAAGATATTACCTGCTCCTACAGTAAACACACAAGTTAAAGCTTCGACAATTTCAAATCAGCAATCAACATTTTCCTCTTCTAATAAATCATCTGTTCAACAAAGTCCACAGAAAGTGATTATACGACAGGTTAGTTGTATGTATGTGATGCATATTTTTAATATAATTTTAATATTTTTTTAATATCTCTATGCTAATTATAAAATATTTTGATAGAGTTCTTTAAAACCTGGAACTGTCCTTGGAAGTGGACAAGTTATTAGAATACCAGCAAATCAAAACATTGTTACTGGATCTAATCAAGTACATCAAATACAAATGCCTGGCAGACAAGTAATATTTTTTTCATAAAATCAAAACAATATTTTTGCAATATTTTTCTTTGCATTAATATTTAAAGCCTAAATATCTTAAATATACAATACTTTTCAAGGTGCAATATGTAAGATTAGTTAGTACTCCATCATCAGGTACTACAAATGTTGTTACTGTGGGTAAAACGAAATCACAAACAACTTTACAAACTGTTGGAGTTGGCCAAAAAATAGGAGGTCAACAACAGATTGTTAAGGTTTGTAAAAATAAATCATAATCATCGAAAGATACTAGAAAATTTACTTATATACATCATGTTTTTTTTTCCAAACAAAATGCAGGTAGTTCCATTAAATACTAGCAATCAGCCATTAAGGACAGTTGCACCTAAGGCTACATTAACAGGAAGCGGGCAAAGATTATTAATTCCAGCAACTGCGACAGTAGCCAACCAATCAAAAAATGCAGTTGCTATCCCAGCATCTGCTTTAAGTCAATTAGCATCTGGGCAAGCTGTTCTTTCAACTAATTCGAATGTGGGAAATATTGTAGTTTTACCAGCCCAATATATTCAGCAACAGGTTTAGTATATTTCTTTCATTAGAATATTTGTGATACGCATAGAATAACATTATTTATCTCTTATAGCCAACAGATGATGTAAAATTGAAATCTCAACAAGCAACATCTGGTTTACTAGGTAATTCACAAAATTTGCAGACTTCAACAGGGACTTTATCTGTGGGATCTGTTATAGAAAGTAAAAGCTCTCAAAGATCATATACCAGTGTTGAGCCAAATGGTATTCGGCCAAGAAAACCATGCAATTGCACTAAATCACAATGTCTTAAATTGTAAGTATAACATAAGACTGTAAACTAATTCACATAATTTTTGAATATATAATATCATTGTTATGATTCTACTTTTAAAAACTGAACATCAGGTAGTGCTTTTCATTTTTTTATTATGTTGTAAAATGACAGTCCACAATAGATGTTATATTACGTTTTTAATTAGAAGATTGTTTTGTGATGTAAGAAATATTTGATTTTGACATTAATACATTATTATTTTAATTGCGTTTTAATAAATGAAAGCAATAAGTCGTAAATATGTTTTGCTGCAGATATTGTGACTGCTTTGCGAATGGAGAATTTTGTCATATGTGCAACTGTAATAACTGTTCTAATAATCTTGGAAATGAAGAAGAAAGACAACGTGCTATTAAGTCCTGTTTGGAGCGTAATCCAAATGCTTTTCGTCCAAAAATTGGCAAAGGTCGTGAAACTGGCGATGATATACGTAGACATAACAAAGGTTGCAACTGTAAACGAAGTGGATGTTTAAAGAATTATTGTGAATGTTACGAGGTATAATAAATAGCCATAAACATAGATGTTTTTAAAAATAATAAAATATTCTCGCTAAAATATTTTTTTATTTTACTAGGCTAAGATTCCTTGTTCTGCTAATTGTAAATGTATAGGATGCCGTAATGTAGAAGAACCGAATTTAGAGAAGAAATCTTTAAAAGACCTAGCTGAAGCAGCTGAAGTGAGAACTGCACAACTTACGCTAAATAAGACAAAATTACAATTATCGGAAATGGCTTTTAGGCCACCTGCTACATCAAATACTGGTGCAAGGTATGTTTAAGAAATATTGAAAAGGAAGGAAAAGATAGAAATATTACGAATTACATGCTTGTGATACATATTTTACAGGCAACCATTTAATTTTTTGACTGATAAAGTAGTACAAATAACGTGTGAGTGCTTAATGGCGCAAGCTGATGAAGCAGAACGTAACATGTTTGATGATGAAACATCACAAAGACTTATAATCGAGGAATTTGGTCGCTGCCTCAAAGAAATCATAGAATCAGCACACAAAGCTGAAGCTACCTAGCAGGTACATTCTAAGGGAAAATATAATGTTCAAAATGTTCGAAGTTTGCGAACCTATCCTGAAGTCACAAAATTGAAGATGTTAGTTATTGGTACTTCTTAATTTGATAATTGGTCATACCAACTATATATAAGTGTTACATACCAAAGATAATGGTGAAAGGTATTAAAATATTATACATTCAACCGTTTTCTTATTTTGTTTTATTAATATATAAAAGGCTTCTTTTATAATCGTAAATTGCATATACGTACTTTCGAAATTATAGATATGTTTATCATAGCATAGTGAGTGTTCAGTTATGTGTGATTAAAAAGTCTATTACTAAATTATTTTTATTTTCATTGAGAATTTGATAAAAATAATATAAAATTGGTTATTATTTTATTATGTAATATATCAAGAATATAAGAGTAAGTTTAGAAATAATACGGTTGAATGAAATTTCACATGAAAATTTGTAACACAAATATATAAGATAACAAAAAATATTTATATATTTGTCAATTACATTTTAAAAAGATTTTATTGGAAATTAAAGTAAGAGGCTAAAGTAGTAAGAAGTATCTGTACATTAAATGTTCTATACTTCGTATCCAAATTTGAATTTCTAATTAATTAATTCTTGATTAGCATAAAAGTTCAGATGTTTTAATGAAAAGAAATGCATGTATTCATAGAATATTGGATAATGATGGAGTTTTATGGAATAGCGAAAACACTCAATTTTTTATCGCTAGGCAATGTGATTAATGAGCTCAAAATTAAATGCGTTTAATATAATGGTTTATATTATTTAAGATTTCCATATTGCATGTTAATTTAATATATTTATCTTAAATCGAAAAAATGATTTTTCTTGGTTAATTTCAGAATAGCTCGGTGTATATATGTTAGTTTAAAAGTTTACAAAAAAGAAACATTAATTTCCGATGAAATTGAATTTGTTTATAATCGTTATCATTATCAAAGATATTTGAAAAACTTACGTTATTTGTAAAAGTAAGAGTTACTCCAGTTATTCCTGAATAATGTTGTATTTTTATGATTTTTTCTTTATCGATGTTCTTCGTCTATAGCTAACATTAACAGATTTTTTAAAAGGAGGTTGGGAAATTTTCTTTCATTGCGTTATGTTTGTGCATCTTATAATTAGCATACTTTTGAAAAAAATATATTAGGACATTTCCGTACATTTTCTTACGATATGTAATATCGCACAACTTCTATCAATTCTAAAATAAAAGTTTTTCATTCTGCGTTGCAATAAATTGTCTCTTTGAATTTAATTATTGTATATTATTTAATATGAGGAATTATTTAAATAATTAATGGTGGAGCATTACAGTGAATTAAGATATTGAGAATGCAATTGTCTAATATATAAATTAAAGATTTGATAGGTACAGATAAATGGATATTTCTCATCATGTGTTGACTTTATTCATCACTGCAGTAGTAATAATATCTGTCTACCATTAGAGGTGATTAAAGTATAACTTTTATGTAGCAGATTAATATAAAATATAGAGAGTTTATATGTTATATATATGGAATAGTGTAAGAACAAGTGTAATATAGGTACAAACACATATAAATACATATATATTCATAAAATTCATACTTCAAATGATAATGTTTATTTTAAGTATATAAATTGTACAGATTCATAATATAATAAGATAAAAATTGTGTGAATAGAAATTGAGGCATTTATTTAGATGTCTCAAAAGAAAATTACGGTAATGAAAAATTAATCGTATGTTTCTATTTGTTACATGTCATTTGTATAACAGATTAAATATAGAAATATAAATTTAAAATTAACATTACAAATTTTGCAAATGATGCTGATATATGTATAAGAAACTACTACTATGTACAGATAATATTTGTATATCTACGTATATCTTTATAGTTTGTCCTCTGTACATAGGGAGAAAAAAATCTGATATCATAGAGTTTAATAAATAATTTATTCCTTTAACTTAGAAAAATTTATTTAAATGAATAAATAATTTCATGATCACAGTGTACAATTAATATGTAAAAAGTTTTAATTGATTTAAAAATTCCAATATAATGTAAATAGATAATACATAAATTGTAATCTTATTATATGTTATTTGATATCAGATTTTTCATGATGGTGGTTTACATAATGTTAAAGTATATGTATGAAGATAATGTATGTATATACATGTCGGACACATGTACCTTTCAATAAATCTTACATTTACATAGCAAGCATTGAATTATATACAAAAAGTTTACATTATACATAAAAATACGTGTATTTATTTCTATTTTAAGTGCTTATTAAAATTTCACTATTTTTTTAGTCTTTTTATTATCTTTTTCGTCTATGCTATTTACGTCCCCTCCTAGGGATTCTAAATTACCATTTGCAATTGTATTTACTGTAATGGTATTTTCTTCCTTTTCTTTAATCAAATCCGGACAGTCCTTCTTCAAATGTGTAACATCTCCACAAATTTTACAAGCTCCTCCTTGAGGATAAATTCCTTTAGGATTATCGGGGCATTGTTTAGCAATGTGTCCTTGTTCACGACAAATAAAACAAGTTGCATATCTGAATTCCATTGGCTTAGCTACTTTACACTCGAAATGAGTATGTTCTGTTGATCCACATTTAAAACAGATTCCAGTTCCTGCTTGTTCTGATCCAAGTTCAGGACAATCAGATAAATTATGTCCAGATTTACGACAATGAAAACATACACATTTTCTAATTCTAGCTAGTGCTTTTTCAGCTTTTCTCCTTTCCAGTTTCATTGCTGCATTTATTTCTTTTTGTGGAATACCTACAAAATGATGAAAATGATTAAAAAATGTTTAATACACCATTATAAAAAGTTTACTAATACAATGTACCTTTCATGATCATTTTCTGCTTTAAATCACTTAGTCTATCTGCATCTTCTTTTTTCACTGGAAACCCGTCAAATTTCACAATTTCTAATTCCACACCATTAATGGTTATTTTTGAAGAGGCTACGTCTGGTTTTCTTCTTTTGTGTTCCTTATCATCCCGAATTTTAGGTGGTTTCCTCTTCCTTTTCTGATTGTTAATCTTTTTCATACCAAACTTATTTGGAGTATTCTTAAAGTTCTGTGATTTAATTGGAAAGTTTTTATTAAAACTTTTTTGTGGTTTATTAATTTCTTCATTTCCATTCTTGTTATTATTTGTATTTTTTGGTTCGATACTATCATTATTATCATTTTCTGTGGTTTTGGATACACTTTCATTCAAATTTCTTTTCTTTGTATTGCGTTTTTGGCGTTTGGAAGGTATATTGTTTTCATTTTGTGATTCATTCATATTGATTACTGCATCAATATTATTTTCCTTAATTTCCAATGTATTGCGTTTATCCTTTTTTCTTTTCTTATTGTTATTTGTATTATATTGATATACATCTTCTTGGTGTTCCTTACTTTTTATTTCTCCTACAGGGTTATCTTTGCTAATAGTCTTCTGCTTTTTCTGTACTTTTTGCATCATTACATTATGTTTTATTTCAGAATTGTTTGGAAATTCTGCCCATGAACTATTAGCATTTTCAACATTATTAGTAGTAGTTGTATTTTGTGTGTCACCCAGCAATTCTTTAACAGTTTTTGTTTCTCCAGTAGATTCTTGTTTTTTTGATAAATTTTCAATTAATTGTTGTTTCATTACATGCCATGGTGTAGCTTCATTGGGTATTTTTTCATTTGAAGCTTTTGAACCTTTAGCTCTTGCATATCGAGTCATGATTTAAAAATGTTGAAAGCCTTTATGGTTTTAGATAATTAAAAGTTACCAGTTTGATTATTATTGTTAATGTTTATTCATAAATGAACAATATTGGTTTTAAAATATGTACTTTTACAGTTTTTAAAAATTGTAATATAGATGTAATTATAGTATTTTATCAAATAAATTTAGCAAACTGCTTTACCGTTTATTTGGGTATGCCATTATTAACAATCATAAAACAGTTATAAACATTTAAAGATTAAAATTCATTGTAATAAATTCCGAAATAATAACCCAGTATGTATTTGTTACCTTCGTCACGCGTAACATAACCTTATTTTCTAGCACGTGGATGCAGATAAACGATGTTGATTGGTTACTCGATTGGAATCGATTGTTCGAGTGTGATCTGTTGCCACGATCGTTCGATAGATCAATAAAGTATTTGAAAATACAAACTTTTATATTTTTTAAAAATAAAATACTCTTCCATTTATATTTATTGCAACAAGTAATTTGATTATTCCTTGATGCTTATATTGTTGTAAAAATTAATCAATTATAATGTATACTTGTTAGTACAGCTAACTATAGTATAAATGAAAACAGACAAGGATTCGGTAGAAAGGAAATAAGATAACGATGGTCATATGCTTAGGTACCTTTTATTCGTTTTGAAAGTTTCACATATACACGTTAATTGTTAACGACATAATAAACAATGACATATAGACATTAGAATCTGAGTAGATGCCCGTATCACGGGCCTTTGCGAGAAAAAGATGTTTCGTAATACATATCACGTAATAATTATCATTATAGTGACCATATATATATGTAACAATATTTATAGACATATACAGACGAATTTTATGTGTGTATCTGTGTTTTACATAATATTTATATTTATATATTTATAATTATATTTATATATATATTTATACGTTGTAACACCGATATGTCATTTTAGGCATGGATTTTCCGTGTGCGTGTGTACGTGTGTATGTGTATGTATCCTTTGCGATAGAATCCTTCTTTCTCATTCGTATTTCAATTTCACACGAACTTCGTGTGGCTTTTACACAGATTAATTATCTACTCTTAATCAAAGAGGAAATAACATATAGGTATGTAGGTAGTAATGTGTCCGTACATGTAATCTATCGTACGTGTATCCTATGTTTGTAAAATTATTATTTGTACGTGTGTATATGCTTGCATGTCTCTCGCGTGTATGTGATGTTTACCAGCGTATACAGTAATTATAAATTGGAGAAATTTAAATGATTTTTTGAGAGGTAACGAAGCGGACAATATAAGAGAGCACCGAGATAGATACAAGTAAAGATATCCACCGAAGTTCAATGAAAACAGAGAGAAAGAGAGAGAAAGAGGGAAGGAGGGAGAGAGAGAGAGAGAGAAAGAGAGAGGAAGAGATAGATAAATAGAGAGAGAGAGAGAGAGAGAGAGAGAGAAAGAGAGAGAGAAAGAGAGAGAGAGAAGGACAGACAGAGACAGAGACAAAGAAAAGCTCCGTTCTTGAAGTTGTTCATACGAACAAATCCTTTCTTGACATTGTGTATTTGTTCTCCGTTTTTACTTGCATTTTCTCTTTCGTTTCGTTAAACTGACGCTTTTTTAATTTACGTTTACATGCGTGCACATGCATCTCTGTATGTATCATGTGTACGCCAAAGAAAGGTTTTCAGAGTATTACGCGCTATAATTGAAATAAATATATGTATGTATATATATTTATATAATGTATAATATGGCTACGCCGTGAACGGCTCGTCGGCTGCGCCTGCAACGACTTCATCACTGTAAGACACTGTACAAAAATACCGCTTATAATAATTAGTAATAATAACAACGCAGCCGGCGAGACTAAAACCTACGGCCATCAGAGATATGTCTCGACATGGTTCTTTGGGTGTCTCCGACGCGAATACGCGCAAGCGACTAGCCCGTTTCATCGTTCTACGATCACCTAAAGGGATATGTTTCACTATGTGAGTCAGGAGTCCCTTGGTTTTTCTTTTGATAATATGTCAATGAAGAAGATAATACAATTAGAAAGAAATCTATGATCCGTCGATATTATGTACCAAGTTCTAATAAAAAGTTTTTGAGAAAGTCGCGAATATATATGGTACTGTTGATAGGTAAAATGAAACAAGAGACCGATATTGCTCGACAAAAGCTAAGATCAATGCGGAAACGGATATACTTATATATTTTTCTACTTCTTTCCCGTCGATTCAGTCTTTAATCTTGGGATCTAAACTCCTGCCTCACTGGATAAGTGCGTCTATGCTAACGTTACTATTCTTTTTATTTCTGTATCTACTGGTATTTTTCGTCAACTTATAATCATTCACGTGCTGTCGTTCGAGCGAATCTTTTTCTTTTAACAAAATAATTGGCATCAAAGTAGTAAGATATGAAGAAAACGTATCTTCGATATGCCTCCTGAGGATCCTAAGCTATGTGTAGGGCCTGCAAAGAATACCACTCGGCGTATCGTTTAAATGAAGCTTAATATTTTTTTCAAGTCCCAACTAATAAAGAAAATTCGTCAGAGAAGAAAGTACTGGACAATCATTAAATAGATACTGGGCTGAAATAATCTGCAATGAGATTATTCACTTGTAACAACAGCACGTAAATAACAACTTTGTATTTTTATATCGATGAAACTTCTTAGAAAAAACATCCAATGCGTATATGTATATATATAATATATAGGTATATAATATATCTTTGATGATCGTAATAATGTGTATATATATGTAACGTACATATATTATATATATATTAACAAATAAATTCTCTTAAATCTCACGTTCACGATATGTATATGATCTTTAGAGATTATATCAGTGAAGCCTTAATTAACCATTATTTTACAGGTAAAATTTTGGGCGTATAAATGATATGTGTGTGTTGTGTGATATTGGCACGAACCTTCTCCCTTTTTTGATCGAAGGAAAAAATATTTTCTTAATATCTTGTCATCCCTCCGATACCTTCCGTATAACTCAAAACGTTTTGAAAGAGAAACTTGATTTATTAATTAAATAAAATCGGTCAGATCGATGTTTTAAATCATACGTAGTATCTGTTTCGAGGACAATCGATAATTCGATAATAAATCGTATAAATTTCGAAAAAAAAGGAAAACGAATATTTTTGTGATTTTCCTTCGATTTCCATTAGGTTTCATAGTGGTTCGTGTCACGACGTAATATTATCATTAATCTAATTTCGATATGCAGTATATTATTCGTAATATTAATGCCTTAATCTTATTACTTTTTTATTACTCTATTTATCGAATAGTAAAACACGATGTACTTTCCATGTGTAACTTATTTACGATTCTGCGTTCTGTGAACGCATTATCGATAATTAATAATTATATCGCGCGGTATAAAGTGTACGAAAGGTGTTCGATGATGGTTTACCATTTTACCAACAAATACTCGCAACGGATTGATCAACCCACTCATATGATATACATATATCTCTATATCGTTTAATGTAATCCGACAATATAATAATTACGTGCAGGATTTGTCTCTATACTTTCTTCGTTTCCGCGTAACAATCGAATTTTCCGCGTTCGTCGAAAAATATTACAAATATCTTTGACGTTTGCCGCGCGTATCGAACGAACTTCGAACACGTTTCGCAACTCGAAATACAAGCATACGTGGTGTGTTCGCACGTCACAATCCGTGCGTTGCTATAATAAAGAGGGGAATTTAAAGCGTCTAGTTGAAACGAAGGATGGTGCGGCAAAAGCGTAACTGCGACGTACACGATCGTTTTGCCGTCTCATCTCGCGGCGTTGCTGAAAGACGGTGTAATTTTATCACGCGCCGTATAAGTGTCGACGTCTAGAGCGCAAGTAGAGCCTACAAAACAGAAGCGACAAGCCACTTGAATGATCGCGGTCGTGCTCTACCAGAATTGACAAGTGTCGGTTTCCTGTTGAGTATATTACGTTTCATCAGCAGTCGTTATTTCATTTCGACCGGTCGGTCCTTTGTGAATGGAGTTAAGCAGCTGAACGATCTCAAGATATCACCGGCAAAGATTGCAGGCTAAAGAGCACGCCTGAATATCGATTACCCGATTACTCCGTTTCCACCGAATATTTATCGGCCGAGTAACGTAATAAATTCGCGATTTTTCCTGAAATAACGCAAATACCGTGGAACCGATATCCAGATAATAAATTAGCAATGTAACTTTGTATAATTTTCAAACCGGAACTAAATACCTTTATATATATACCTATTATATAAAATAGGAAAAATTAATTTATCGTAAATACCGTCGGTCAGGCTGTCTGACGAATATTTTCGCAACTTTCAGCAACAACAGAAACTGGAGATTGACGACCTATCGTCTATATTGCTATTACGTGAGATTGTGACGTACGAAGTGCTAACATTAAGAAATGTCGACGATATCGTCCCAATGGTTTAAGGAACGCGTTGATATGTATAAGATGAATGTCCGTGGATGAGTGACGGCTAAACTATAGACATTCGAATTTTCTATCAAGTTATACTACGCATCTCGCATTCGTGCGAGCTTTAACAGACATCCATAAAATACTTGGCAACGATCTTGATATGTAACGTTCGATGAAAAAGGCTCTTACAATTATTTATGATATCGAGGGCTCCTTTTTCACCCTGTTATCGTACGTCGCGATCGAATTCTCTCTTGCCCCGTTTCGGATATTCTTTGACCGTCGTTCGTTCCCGATGGAACACCTACGATTTCGACCTTGGAATTCGACCAGTCAGACGCGACAACTGAGATGTACACGGGTGCTGTATTATATTCAATCGTATCGTTTTTCGGCTTCGTTCTACTCCTGATCGAACGACATCGTGCTCGATACGTTCTTTTCTTTTCCCTTCGTCTTTCGTACGATAAAAAGGAAAAGTAGCAATAAGATAACGAACATTGAAAAAAAAAACATCTTCGATTTCTTTACGATTCAACGATACGATATCGCGCGCAAACATTTCCCACGACTTTCGACCAGCTCTCGATACATTTGCTCGTTAAGTAGATTTACTCGAATTGCGCAGCAGTGGAATTGCAATGGTCGAAAGTGAGACTACATAAAGGATTAAGCTATAAATCGTTCAATCGTGTCACGTCTCCGCGACCGTGGCATGATTGCACGACGACAGAAGAACGATAAATTCGCTGGCCAACGAAAGTGGAGCAAACGAGGATAACGCCGCCGGTAGCAAGCATTCGCGTTCGCGAATCAGGGGAATAAATTCGCGCTAGGGGAAACTGAGATGTTCGGACATAACGTGACATAACGGCATCGAATATCGCAGTTAGAGCATAGCAACGATGGCCACTGTTGCTATTTCTAGCATCATATCGATGTAAACGCCGCAGCTGCCAGTCGACGAGGTTCTTCCAGCGTTTTCACCGACGCAACCCATTCTCTCCAACGGTATGTTTTGAACGGAGTACTCCCGATGTTCGTTGGGCATGGTGCACACAGTGCGCTTCCTCGACATCCTCTCGTCGTCCTTGTCGCGTAAATTCCCCAACCAAGCGGTGTACCATCGTAGCTCGCAGTTGCAGATCAGAGGGTTGTCTGTGGAAAAAGTGCAAGTGGAAAATGTTTCAGATAAATGTCCAGTGTACGTATTTATTATTTCGTTTCTTTTATTCTTGGATATACTTCTAGTCGATCGTTTCCTCGATAGCTTTTATTAGTTCGGGCAACTGTAATTTCTTAAACGACTAATTCATTTTACGCTGGCTATTGAATCGTTCTGGCGAACTGAGATACCTTTGTGGAGAAAGAGCTTGGTTCGATTGCGGCCTGTTAAGCTTTACGATGTTGCAGGAGCAGCGCTCGTTCGTAGGTCTTACAGGGCATTATTTAAAAGGAGTGTTTCTCCGTTCACACGATAATGACGTCTCTTAATGACTACCACTTCTCCGAGTCGCAGTCGCTGCATTCTGAATCCTCCGACTTAAAAACTCGTCGGCGAGTTCGTTAACTAACTCTTGAAATATTTTCCTCCACTCTTCGCGATATTTCATTCCTATACTTTTACTCGATGACTGCTTTCATTTACGTTTCAAATCCTTCCCGTTTGTCGTTCAATTAGACACATTCGTGGAATTATACGAAACATTGTACGAGTCGTTAAAATTTCATAAAAGGAAATGCAGAGCAAAGACTGGCAATTACAGGGACTAGGCTTTTTAATTTACCACGCTATTTGCGCCAGCCTGAGCCTGTCTCTTCGTAATAAGCAAGTAAGTTCCCGATAATAAGTTTTCCGTTTTCTTTCCTTTAACATCGAGTGATACTAATTACGCGAATATCGCGCATTTCCTTCCACAAAATCGTGTTAATCAGGTTGGCTTCTAAGAGGAACATGGCTCCCAGGAACATGACTTACGCGTTGCCCTCTCTCCAAGGAGGTTCGAACGGATCCTTGACATTTACCTGTGATATCGATGTGTCGTAGGGTGTCCACGATATTTTCAGTCACTTCCTCCTGTATGTGCGTGAGCTTGTTGTTCTGCAGACTCAGCGTTTCCAGGGAGTTCAAATTTTCGAAAACCAAAGGCGGCAGCACCTTGATTCTAAAGAAAAGGAAAAAGAAAAGAGAAAGAGAGGAGAACGTTGCCGTTTACGATGATAGAATTCTACAAGAAGAGAATTATCGTTTTCTTAACGAAATAATAAAAATTACAGGTTCTTCTGCAGGTTGAGAAACGTAATGGAGTCACCATATCCGGTGAAAGCGTCCTCCGGGAGCACGGTAATGTTATTGGCCTTTAAATCGAGGTGACGTAATCGATGTAGACGGCGTAACGCGTCGCTCGGCACCGAGTGTAAATTATTATCGCCCAGTCGCAGATATTGCAGGTTCTCTGTAATTCGATTAAAATATAATACGCGTGAGCGTAGTCGTAATACGACAGGTTTTTGGGCTTGGGAAACGAGGCTAATTAATCGACGGTG
Source organism: Bombus terrestris (assembly GCF_910591885.1). NCBI lineage: Eukaryota > Metazoa > Arthropoda > Insecta > Hymenoptera > Apidae > Bombus > Bombus terrestris. The sequence continues at coordinate 7,894,744 of NC_063280.1, read as the reverse complement.
AAAGAGAACGCAACGCGTTTACGTTGAACGTAGGGAAAATTTCGTTCCTCGACGATTCCAATTCGTTCGTTGGCTGCGATCGATACGCTTTGTTTCTTCACATTCTTTAAATCGTTTTCCCCCGATAAGGTGAGAGACGTGTGTTGGATGATCGCGTGATGACAAGTAATTTGGATTAAGTTATTTGGATTATAGAGGGCTGCAGAGCCATAAACGCGCTGATATTTGCCCCGTTAACGGCATAGCACGCGTAAAAATGGTCGTCTAACGCTTTTTTTGTTTGTTTACAGCAAAGCGTAGCTCGCTTGAATTGCTATTACCATCGATCGATTATTGGAAAGTTTATTTATCGAATCGTTTCGTCCTTTTCTGTTTATTAACGTTGAATAATCGATGTTTCAAACCAGTTATCGAGCAAAGGAATATCTTATACGTACAAAGTACGCCTTACAAAGAAAGCGCGAGCCGCGAGCTATCATTTAAATTGCAATTTCAGATGCGACAGCTGCTATACATTCGTCTATTTCAGGCTGTTTTCGTCGAATTAAGGAATGTTCATACACAGAGTGTCTTCGAAGTTAAGCGGTATAAGCGGTTGGCTGGTGATTCTACGTGTAAAAATAAGCAGAAAAGAAGGAATAACGTTTCTTCGTTTAACGCTTCGTTTTCGAGAAAAGTGAGTCTGAAAATCGGTTGGGTAACCGTGTAAGTTAATTCTTCCATTTGTAAAACTTCTGTTCCTCTCCGTGTCTGTATTCTTAAACATATTAAACACACTATTAAACGTACAATATACATTGTCGATCGAAATTTATGGAAACGTACAATTGAGGTGCACGCGTACCTCACCGATTTTCAAACTCATTTTTCTCAAAAACGAGGCCTCGAACGAAAAAACGTTATTCTTTCTTTTCGACTTATTTTTGTGCGTAGAATTACCACCCGATCGCTCGTACCATGATTTCAGACACATCCTACGTTACATATCGTATAGCGGATTCGTTGCAACGCGTTACGTTCGGAATGGTGCCGGCACCATAGAATATTGAAACATGCGCTTTAAATCAGACCGTTCACACTATTCGCCACGGTACGTGACAATCCGTGCTGTACGGTATAATTGACCTGTAATCGTCGCACAGTCACGATGTAGCAAGGTAATATTTCATCGACGTGCATGCAACTTTCAAGTTTCCTCGATTCCGCCCGGGGCACAACGTCCATTCGATCGAGTCTGCTACCTGTTTGTACGTCAAACAGGCAGACTTCATCGCATAATCATAGAGAAGTTCAATCTGTTCGCTAATTCCTCAGCGAGGAATATCTAGGATCCTGCCGGAAAAAGGTCATCGAGTTTGAAAAGAGCGACGACTGTTCCCTTCAGAATAGCCTTGTCATAACGTGCCTCTCGTTTAACTTCCTCTCTGCGAGATTATTTCCATTGAATTTACGTAAATTACCCTTTCTTTTTTAAATTTTTTAATCAAATTTTTAATCGAATCACCGACGGTCTTTTTTTCGCGAAATTACGTACGAAGGCAGGCAGGCACTCGCGAATTTCACCGACGTTCCACTTATCAGCAAATTGTCGTTAAACGGGCGTTCGACGCCGACAACGAGCAACGAAGATTTTTCCGCAGGATCATCGTTTCAAATTTCTACGTTATAACGCAATGTTAGACGATCGAACGATTTAATATCGTTACGTGCAACGATCGTTCTCGAACCAGATAAGCGATTGAACGGTTACAAAGGCAGTTTACGGGAACTGTCGGAAATAATTTCGATTAGCACGGTTCTCGCGACGTTGGCTTTTGCCGTCGACGGAAAATCGAGATCGACGCAGCTCGGTGTACGCGTTTGATGGAAAATCGGTCGGATAATCGGTTATCCGAGGCGTGCGAGGCGATGCGATAGAAATAATGGCGTTTCGCCGAGCGTGCCACGTGCCGAGACGTTTCAAAGGAATCGCATGAAATCGTGATTAAGCTTACCCTCGAGACCGATGAACGCATCCGGATCCACGTGTGTAATTTGATTTCCGTCCAGCTCCAAAGAGTTTAATTGCGTCAAATGGGCAAACACGCGGGCCGGCACTTCACGAAGCTGATTGTGCGCCAGTCCTAACGAATCCAGGCTTTTCAGACCTGATAACACAGGGAAAAGAGAATTTTTATCGGCACGACTAACGTGTTCAATTGAACAACAATTACATTATCTGCTAATATATATCGTTTCAGCTTTCGTCAAGGAATGGTCCCGGTTTCATGATATTTTACAAAATCCATAGTTTTGCATATAGTAATTTTACCAGTTTCATATACCGTAACGATGTATCCTGCGTTATTACAGTGAATCCTATTGTAACGCGGCAGTAATAGGTGCCGCGTTGTATCGACATCGTGTTTCGAGCGAAAGCAAAACAGCGTGATGGAAATATTCGTGTTATACGAACGCTGTCCAAGTCTTCTATTAAGTCGCGTTATATGGAAATCGTGTTACGAGAATATCGCGCTGTAGAATGGCCGCGGTAATTTTTCCACCGTGTTACGTGGAAACCGTGTTTTCAGAGTACATGCTGGTAATATCGAATTAAAAAGATCATCAGGTATGCGATGAAATATCCGCAGCAGCGAACCACGAATAAGCCGTACTCTTAAGCTGAGCTTGCGCCGTCAGACGACTGTCCGCAGACACGTGTCGCAGACAATCAGCGTCCGTCTTTCGTGGAAAATCTGCAGAAGGAACGACGCTGATTGGCTGCGGTACGTGTCTGCGGATTATCGTTCGCAAGCTTTGGCAAGATAGCATGGTAATTGCTTTCTCTGTGCAAAGTAAGCTAGGTTCGTAACACGATCGTTTAGGGAAATTTATAACGAAACATTAGAACGAAAGATCTAAAAAGAGTGTCTAAGATACGCGTCAGGTAAAGAGAGGTTTCCCAGGATTTGTAGAAACGCTGTCGTTGTTATTGGTTCAGGCAACGACTCGTCGTCCCATTCATAGATCGTAAAAGGTAGAGAGGTGAAAAAGAAAGAAATAGACAGATTCGAATAGATAGATTTGTTCTTTTTCTATCGCAAGTCTGAAAATAGAAGTCGACAGAAGAAAGTAAAGCACGGGGTTGGAGCGAAGGGTCGGTCTCACCCTTGAAGAGGCACTGCCATTGCGCGAATCGATCTGCTTGAAAGTTACCACGCGGCCCTCTTTTTTAGAGACGAGCTAATTCGCGTCTAAGAATAAATACAGATATTAACTCTATCGATGACCTTATTGCTCGCATGCGAAAAGGTCGGCGATGCACGCGCGTGCACGCACTGTAAAGTTACGAGGTTAATCGAATATAAGTGGATTACAGTCTAGTACTCGAGCTAGGAAGTTGGTATAATAAGACGAACGAATCGCTTTCAAACGATACGAAACTCTGATTTCAAATGGAATCGTTGCAAGTCCGATGGATGAGAAATACCAAGTTCAAAGTAAAATCCTCGAAGCTGCGAAGATGCACAGACGCGTACAACGAACGCAATCTGTAAGAATAATACAAGATAATCATAGTGCTCGTTACGATAATTCGATAAGCGAGCCAAATCCCTTTCCACCCTTTTAATTATTTTCCTAAAAATATGAATCTTCACGAGCATCGATAAATATCTCTTCTCATTTTAGCGTGAATTCTTTGCAATAAAACTGTGTAAGAAATATTACCTATTACCATACGGCGAATTTTCATGTGATTATCGCATATTCGAAGATACTAGCGAAGCACAGAGTGCACATATCGAGCGGAAACACGTAAAATATTCAAAGTACGATATTTCATTCTTTTTAGTGGTACTCGTAACGATATGAATTTGCTTAAACGTCCGCTATTTATCCCGACAGCTCGCTTCGTAATATTGGTCGATGGGAAAGTTCGTTCCGATTTTTAAGGAATTTGGTCGGCGCAAAAAAGATTGGGAAAAGAGCATTTAACAAATATCATTCTACTTCAGGAACGCTGCAACGCGAGGAGCTCGAGCCGTACGTGGCGCGTTAACGTCAACCGCCCCAGAGGAAATCCCGAGCTAAGTCGAGGAATCGCAGGGAAGGCGGAAACGAAAGTAGACGTACCTTCGAAATCGCCTTCCTGAATGGCCGTGATCCTATTCTCCTGCATCTCCAACTTCTTCAGCATGTCCAGAGTGCGCAGCGCCGGTGTCGGCACTTTGGTCAAATTGTTTCCTCCGAGATTCAATCTTCTCAGCTTCCGGCTACGGTTCAAACGTATCCTTTTACTTGCAACTTAATTCTACGACGCTTGTTTAAGTCAGTTTTTTTAATCGATTAATCGGAAGTGATAAGGATCGAAGTAATGGAAGAAAAAGCGACGTAATGAAATTCGCAGCCAGGTGATAGGTAGCAGGTGGTTGATTCCAGCTGAAGTAACTTACTTGTGCAATCCTGTGAACGCGTCCTCTTCTATGTAGGAGATCTCGTTCTCGTACAGGGAAAGAATCTCGAGGGTGTCGAGCCCTTCGAAAGCCTTTTTGTGGATGTTTTTGATCTTGTTGCGGTTCAGGTTCAGTATAAGTAGATGTTGAAGATCCTTCAAAGCGCTAGACGGCACCGAGAGCAAAGCGTTTTGCGAGAGGTCCAGCTGCGTCAGGCCAGTCCCTGCGAAACGCCGCGATAAACCACATTGATGAATTGCTTGCGCTTCGTCGAAAGGGTCAGGTAAGAGGCGAATTCGCGATGGAACGTTGGAACAGTTATCAAGCGGTTTTTCATTTGCGAAGAATGGAAAGATACTTAAAAAAAGAAAAAAAAAAGAAAATACACCGAAAGGTAGGAAGATGTCAAAGCGTAAATAAGAAGAACGTTCAAGGTCCGCATATGTCTCTACTTAAACGCAAAGAGACAGGAGCAAAGACGAGAAGAAGCGTATCGCTGCTTGAATTTACCGCGTGATCGGGTCTGAACGAGCAGCGAAACCGTTTCAGACGAAGGAGAACGCTGTTGAGGTGGCGATTGAATTAAAAGGTTTTTCCGTCGGTCGATTTGAGAACAGGGAGAAAAAGAGGAATCGCGAGACGTTGTCAAAGGGATGATCGAGACGCTCATTGGGCAAAGAACGAAGAAGCGGAGGGTACTCACCGATGGAACTCAGAGACGATTCCTCGAGCTTCGACAGGCTGCTATTGTGAATGGTCAAATGGCGGATGTCGAGGCCGAGGAACACATACGGCTGCAGCTTCGGCAGGTTGTTGTGCCTGAGCCTCAGATAAAAGATCACCGCGTTCGTCCTCCCTTTCAACTTGCTCATCACCTCCGAGATGTGAAGTATGTCCGTGTACTCGCATACGATGTCCAAGCCGGATTTCTTCAGTGTGCAGGAACAGGGCGAGATTTCACCGTGCGAAGGGCAGTTGACCGATTGCGCGAGGCTCAGACTCGTTGCCAGACTCATTGCCCAAATCAATGTCCATAAGCTGCTCTCCTTCATCTTTTTGTTCGACTACCTGCTGTTTACTCGAAACTTTATCGAAATTTTATGAAAATTTGATCTCGTAACCTCTTTATTCCCCTCCTCCTCCTTCTTCTTCTTCTTCTTTTCCTTCCTCTAGCAGATTTCTCTCGCTTTCGTTTTGTTTTCGCTTAGCTGTTCGAAAGAAAGGACTGTTTTCGTCGTTTCAGTCTTGTCGTTCTCGGCGTTTTCTATTCCCCCCTATCTCTCCCTCTCTCACCCTCTCTCACACACTTTCTGTCGGCTGCTTCTTCGCACCACACTCGGTCGGCTTCCTCTTTCCTGTTGCTTCGCCCTCTCTGTTCCTGTACCTGCAGCCTGCTACTTAGCCTCTGCTCTTCTCATATCCATTGTTCGCTCTTCCGCGGTGCACCGGTACACCGAGTCTGTAAACAAAGAGTGTAGGTGGTTAGAATTTCGTTGCGGCTTTGGAATTTGGTCGCTGGTAATAATTGCGCGTGAAACGTGGTCTCTTTTGTGCATTGCTGGAGATACTAAGAGGAATCGATTCCACCTATCGGTAATGCTGGGTCTCCCGTTACGTTAAAATGGCAAGATTTAACGGCGAAGGCGATCGATACGCGAGATTTCCAATTGCAGACGGTCGTACTTGTAGTTTTATTCCACGTTACGAGATTTTATTGACATGTATAGAACGTGGACTGGCTACTGAAGCTCGGGTGGTTCGCGTCTCTGTTCGGTGGAGGATTAAAGTCGATTTGCTAATTTTCGGTAGCTAGGAATTTTCGTATCGACAATTCTAATTGCAAGAAGCTCTATTTAACAATTTTTAGTTTACTGTTATTTAACAATTGTATATAAATCTAACAATTCACAATCTCGTTATAGCTGAAGCTACAACAATTTGTTAATTAATTAAGATTTTATAACAAGAAATAAGAAGTAACTGCTTGGTTCTTACATTCTGCGTCGAACGCAACGCTTCTTATTATCTCGTCGGATGAATTATCACTGAACGATGATGTTATCTGTCCGGAAACGATGCAGCTATCGAAGGAACTGTGAGAAGCGACGTTACGAAACTGGAAAACATCGCGTTACTTCAACCGCCAATTATCACGAACTGCGGATCGTTTCTATCGCGCTATTTTGCAAAATCGTAAACTTCTATTCAAATTCTTCGTTGGAACCTCGACTTTTCCGCTTCTCGCGTATCCGTGGCAGATCGATAGATAATTGGCGATCGGTTCTACCAATAAATAAAAATAATCGCTTGCGACAAGAGTATTCGGCGCGAAGGAAGAGATAATCTTCAATTTTGTTTCTTCTTCGATTCTTTCTCGAAGAACACGCCATCGTACGTGAAAAGCAAGCCCTTCGAGGCAAAGATTCTTCGACGATCAGGATAATTAGAGTTCTGTTTCAGTCGCACGAGCGACTCGGTCCCCAGATTTTTGCCACAGCGAAGATATTCGAGACACGTTTTGCTCGCGTGTGAAGCGATACATCGGATGCCAAAAAAAAAAGAAAAGAAAGAGAAAACAGAAAGTTTGGAAATAATCTCGGAACGAGAGTCTGATAACATGGAAACGAGATGCTCCTATGTTCGTAAACGAAGAAATAATTTTCGTTTAATAAACGTAGAGAATTCGTAATAAATTCGAGCGGCTTTAAACTGAAGTTGTAAATGATTGGAATTGTTATGACTCGCCTTAATAACCAAATAGAAGTTAAGATATATGAGCCCGGCGGCTTCGGGATTATCCGTAGCCATCAGCGAGTCGAAATTTATAGTTTCCACTTACGAACGTTCCGCGATAATCTCGCCGTTGCTCGCGTTCCAAAATCTCGAATTCATCTCCCTCTGTCCCGTAGTTTAATTAAAGATAAAAAGTCGCGTAGCTGAAATTCGCACAGCTCTGCAAGTTCGGATTAACGATCCGTTAAGACCGCGAATAGGATGAAACGATCCCGTGACGGCATTGTTTCGAAAAATTTACGCGATCGCGAAAAATAATAATTTATCATCGCCGTCACGTTATTTCGATAAACATCGTTGTTGCAGTCGTCGTCGATCATTGAACGACGTACAACGGCAGATAGAAGCGCGGAAAATGCCGCAGGAACGACTATCCGCTGTGAAAATAACGCGGCTGCGTAAGCAACGTTGCGAATATTTGTAGCGCAAGTGTTTTACCTCGTTCGTTAGAAAGTTAGGAAGTGGATTGGATCTATTTGGATTGGACCGGGCCATTGCTCGGATTATTTCTTCTTTGCTATTCCGATCGTTTCTTCCTCGGTTCTTTCGCGTATTATCTCGCTTCGCTTGTTTCGCTTGACGATCCTGAATAATTGCAACGTCCTTTCACACGACAGCCATCGTCGAAATCCTAGTTCCAACTTTCCGCTTAAATGTTCTCTGTTTCAGCCGCGCGAGTGACGCGGTTTCCAGATTTTTGCCATAACGAAGGATATTCGAGACACGTTTCGCTCGCGTGTGAAACGATACATCGAATGCAAAAGAAAAAAAAAAAAAAAAAAAGGAAAAGAAAGAAAAATGGTAAAAAAACGTTTACCGTCAGATACGTTCCTCGTCGCTTTTTACGAGGTATATTTATTCTTTATAATTTGATTCATACGTAACTTGGTTGGACGTAGCTGGAAGGAAAAGTTTCGAAAAATATTTGTCCCCGGACGAGCTCGGTTCCCGCCACCCTAGCGTGCTATCGCTTTCAGCCCCTGCTGTTTTTACTGTCCCATGGTATTTTTTCTATGTATAACTTGGACAGACCAGGCTTAGGGCGACACCGCCAAGAGTAAATCGGGCCAAAGTTCCGATCCTCGGTTACGAACGAAGAAGAAAAACGAAGATGAAGGTAAAACGAGTTACCGGCGAATTAACTAGTTAGCTGTTTTTCACGAGTATACTCGTCACGAAGGAATGGTAATATTTTCTGCTACGACGAGGCCCGTCGGCAATAAAATTAAAAAATAACACAGTCATTTCGTTACAAGCTAATTCTGTATGGCAACACGTACTCCACGTTCGACGAGTATACTCGTCGTCCTTTACATTTCGCGACACGTTTTAGGTACACACTTTTCAAAGAGGTTGCGACAGCTAACCGGTTAATGATACTCGGAGAACACGCTCTTTCGAAGGCTAAATTATCTGTTCTTGCATCGCGTTTATTCGAACGCAGCATTTCTATTTACGTTTCCGAGCCGTTTCGCACGTGGGAACCTTTTAAAAATCCTCGAAATAATTCGTCAGCAGAAAAGAGGATCGCTTAGCGAAAAGGAAATATATTTTTAATTAAATGGGAACTTTTTTTACAGTTTTAATTAAAAAAGCGGTTATTTTAGCAAAAAAGCGTCGTTTTCAATGAAAGTATGGCTTTCGGTAGAACAGGAAATTGTAATTGTAACGGAAGCAGCTTTTTTTAACTTTTTCCTTCAGCGAGAAAGTTTTTTTAGTAGGAAATTTTTCTAGTAAAAACGTCGTTACCGAAAACACGTTTCGCATCGTCATATCCAGCTGATTATAGAAACAGACGGATATGAGATCCCACGTAATTCCAAACTATGAAATTGGGTAGAGATTCAATTTTTTTTTTTTTTTTTCGAAAAATATGAAAAACCACACGTACCGATCCATGTAGATCACGTGGCGGTTTCCTCTGTCACTCGCGAGATACTTGCTACGGAACTGCGAAGCGAAAGAATGACGAGCGTTCGCGTGATCACTGGTCATCGCTTATTTATGTCACTGCGTATCAAGAAACTTAGCCGCTCACTCGATTAATCGAAACAGGGGTTTACATTGAGCGCAGGGGGAAGCATAACGACACACTTTTCTCTATCCACGATGCAACTGTGCGAATGATGTAACCGCCACATCCAAAATAAAACATTCGATGGTTATAGGTCACGGTGATTAATCATCATCGTTATTATTATTATTATTATCCCATAAGACAAGCTTCACTCGATTATTATCTCTCACTTGGATTTCGTTTTTCCATTACTTCTTTTCCGTTACTTTTTCTCCAATATTAACCCTCGCTTCGTCCGTGAACTCACTTTATCGTTGACAAAGATAAACCATCGACGTAGAATTAATATGGAATTAATATGCCCGAGGATTCGCTCGCAAGTTCTCTTCGCATTTGCCGCGAAGGAACGAACACGATGTTCGCGCTACGTGGCCAGAGTTAATTTAACCGAACCACCGATTATCAAACAAACGAACGTCGATCGATGCGTCACTAGTCCTCGCAATTCCGTCCAGTTTCTATCCTTCCATTCGCATCCGGTATTCTCCGCACGTCCTCCTTAATCGGCCGCGCCGATCGCTTCGCCAATTTGCGAAAGCCGGTCAAAGCCGCCCGGACGACGTCCAAACGACCAAAAAGGATCGTAGCGAGATTCGTAGCGAGCGAACCGATTAAACTCACAGTCGCCGACGATCCAATTATCCACTGGAAGAGACCCCGCGAGATCTTCCAATTTTCAGCCAGCTCTCGCGAATCTTTTCGGTCCTCGAGATGCAGCTAGCGACGAGCAACGACTATATTCCCTTCGATCCAATTGTGCAATTATCCTGTTCCCTTTTTAAATCGTCCCTTCTTTTTGCATTCCCGACGATTTTACTTTCCACGAAAAGAGTCCTCCTTTTTTTGGCTAACAGGCGAATGATCGATGAAACTTTGCCGTTCGTCGGACGGTTGCCGTCTCGTGGACGAAACGAAACGAGTGGACGAACGAAAGCTGCCGTCAGTGCCGGCCTCTGCGCGGTACCACGACGGAGAGCTGACCTGGGTGTCCGTTGGCATCATCATTGGCCGGCTAATGGGCGGTTTCCGTCTCAGGGGATCATGGGATACGCAACGACGGCAATGGCAACGAGGTGGACAACCACGTCATCGGAGATCTCGCGATACTCCTGGGCGTGGAAGCCAAACGGCTTACCGATGGTCCACTCGGTTTTCCACGCTACACCGTCGCTCGATGAACGTTTCGGCATCGGTGCACCGTTCGCGCTGATAATCTTCGTTCAATGCGTCGATTTGTAAGCTTTCTGTAAATGTGTGTATGTTGCGTGTAAACGTGGCTGTCTATGTATGTACGTGCGTCGAAGATGTCGAGAATAGATTTCACGTAAATGTATATCCGTTCGTTTGTCGAAATCGGATGAAAAATCCTACGACGATCAGATCGATCTTCTTTGACTTGTTAATTCTGTGTGGCATTGACGTGACAAGTTGATGGACAGGTTGTGCACGTCTGTGTATTTATGGAACACCGAGACGCCCGGAAACGTTTTGATTTAATAGCGTTACGTGACGCGAAAATATTAGGCTGTTCCAAAAGTTTCATTTTATAAGCTTTCTTTTAATAAGCTTTCCTTTGATAAATTTCGTTTTGTAAGGAAATAGTACACATACAACGTTCTTTCTTTTATATTATTTTACTGATTTATCGTTCTGTGGGAGCAAAATGGATCGTAAAGAATTCAATGAAATGATATAGAACGGTAAATGTCGTGCATTCATTTTTTCCCTTATAAATAAATCCTTGCGACGAACTAATACGTTTACGTCACTCTGTGATAACATGATACGTTTCTTCATAAATGTTTACTATTAAACAAGTGCGATTCAATGTACACGTATTTCCCTGACCTATTACGTACTCTGTGAATCGCTTGTACATGTACAGGGTGTCTTGCGTAACGCGATCAGCCGACTAGAGGCTGATCGTATTCACGGCAATACGAAAGTGTAGAATAAGATCTGCTCGACCGAAACTTCGTTTTCGAGAAAATCGAGTTGGAAAATTTATCGCGTATGCTTGAACGTGTCAAATTCTGGACCGGAGAGGAGCAAACTATGGACCAAAGGTTATCGTATATGTCGTATATGGAAATAAGTGGAAAATGCGCGGTACAAGTTTTTCGCGAGATCCGTTTCCGTGAAAAATAACTTTGCACTAAATTCTTCAAATTCTATTCTCTTGGTTGTATAAAGCTTTAAACGGAAAAGTTTCATTCCACATTTTTGACTCATCCTCGGGTGTGCAATAATCCTTCGCCGATTATTATTACAATTCTTCGAAACTAAATTTTCTAAAAAAAACGAGGTCTCGGTGGAAAGAATTTTAATCGACGTTTTCAACTAATTTTTGCATGAAAGATCAGCCGGTGGTCGGTTGACCACGTTACGCGAGACGCCATCGAATGCAAATGTAAAACTTCCACATTTACGAAAAAGCAGAAGGAAAATTTGAAACGCGGACTATCGATCAGTTACTTTGCCTTTGAGGATAAATGTCCGACCGCTATCTCGAAGAAAGTTTTGCAAGATCGTATAAAATATATTCCCGCGAGGAATGGAATCAAGACGGTGAAGAATTCAATAAGAAATAGCGGTCACGAAAATATGTATAAGATAACGCTAGGACGACGCGAATTTTCGAGCTATCTGTTTAAATTGCTTTTCTGTAAACGTGCGAATATTTCACGAGTATTAAACATTATTTACGGTTATCTTCCCGTTAGTTAGGAACATTCGTTCGAACGTCTTACGTGCGTTAAAAACATTCTATGAGGCTATCTTTTCGTTAGTTAGAACGGCGCACGCGATTGTCGTTTCAGCGCCATATATTCGTATTAAACAAATACGTACGGGAATAATTTAAATCCTGACGTGAGATTAAAGGTTGTAGAGGGTAATCTGACATTTCGCAGTGTCGCACGCAATATCTGCTCGCAATGTGCTTGCCTGCGCCAACGTCAACGGCCGAATTCTTTTATTTCCAAAGCGTTTCCATTATTCGTGGTGTTTTCGTTAGGAGAAAAAAGCGTAGGAAAACGAATGTAAAAAGGGGAGAATATAGGAGGAATAAAAGGCTGCGAAACAGGGTGGAATAAAAGGCGGGAATATAGGTATTATACACGAGTATTGGACGATAAAGAAAACTAAAGGCAGATGCGTTTAAAATTTGGATCAACGTTGAAAGCTTTCCAGTGTGCTACAAGTTGCAATATTGAGGCGTAACAGCACGTTGCGATATTCAGCCGTGGCATACAGTTTTAACAACGAGATATATTATTGAACTTTACTATACGTTGCCACGGATTAGGAAATGGAATTGGTCATGAATTATATTATTAACGAATTACGTTAAATTGTATTCGGCCATAATGGCCGAATAAAATACCAAACAGCGAAATATTGCATTGTACTGCTAATGAAGAAGGAGAAATATGAAATTCTAATAGGTAATAAATTATGCACAACGGGCGGCTGTTAATTCGATAATGATAATACCGACGATACTATAAAATTACTAGAATAATCGGAATATTAAAAAAGAAGCGAAATATCACACGCTCGCGGTTTGAATTCTGATCTCAATGGACATCGAATATTCCCGCAAATACAATTACCGTAAAATGCACTCGTCGTAACGATAGAAGCGACTTGTCTCTTCTTCGTTTCCAAATAAACCGTTCGACAGTTTCTAAGGGGCGAGTGCATTCCTCGTAGAAATCTTAAAGGCGAAATCTCGGCTTAATTGATATTAAAAGCGGCAACGATAACGGGAACAAACGCGCGGAAGAAAAGTTGAAGGAGAGCGCGGCGATGGAGGAAAGGGCCGTTGAATTTTATTCGTCAGTTTATCGGAGTCCGCAAATTTACCGCGTCCAGCTAATTTTCGTCACGAAAACTCTCTCGACCCGCCGGCTTCTGTCGCGTCATTCTTTCTTTTTCCCCCCTGCTTTACATAAAATAACCGCTTTGAAACTACCCGCGGCGCACGGTAACGAACGCAAGAAAAGGGACTAGGAGAGAAAAAAAAAGAGGAAGCAGAGTAGAAGGAAATGAGAGAAAAAGAGGAAGGAGAACGAAGCCGGTTAACGGCACAAAGGCGAGTTTCCATGGAGCAGGGTGAGAATGGAGAACCACACCTTACCTTCTGCCAGCCTGTGCCAGCGACCCTGCCCTTCTTATCGTAATTGCGACTCGCGGTGATCGATCGTTCGTCTTCGCGGCGCATTATCATGCGCGTCGGCTTGCTTCCATCGGAAAAATTCTCCTGGTCGTCGGAGATTCTACCGCGCTAATTGAATTTACAGAGGGAGGTCGGACTGTCGTGTCGAGTGGAAAATTCAATTCGACGCTAAAGGTGCTTTTATCCTTCCCTCGACTTCCATTCGAACGCACTTACCGGCCGATCGACCGACCACGATCGAGGTGAATCCCATTTTGGTCGTCGCTACCGGTTCACAGGGAATCAAGAAAGAAACGAGAAGAAGATAAAGGACGGTGATTCGTTCTGGATCTCGGGAACGACGGGCTCGGCTTTGAAACCAGCGACGCCAACGATTCCACGTTTTTCCTCGATGTTCAACGTCTGCTTGCTGCGTACTACTATTGGGCTGGCAACTATGTGATTGCGGATTTTGTCATTAGATGGTAATGACAACGTGCGCAATCACTTGGTTGCCAAGTCAATAGAACTAACTTTTTTTTTCCTTTTCAAAAACGGCGTTTCAAAAACCCATTCGGCCGGACAATTCGTGCGACGGTGTCTCGATTGCTGATCGTGATCTCTCGCTGAATCTGATCGACGAAATTAAAGAAACTGTCGCGTACCGGAGCAGGTTCGACGAGGAGGAGGACCGTGACACTTCTACGCTGGATTGAGACGTTTCGGAAATGGAAAGCTCATGGAAGAGGGAATCGTTGAGGAATATTCTATTTTGAGGAAGAGGAACAGCAGAGGGAGAAACTCGAAAGGTGGCTAATGCGGATATCGTCGAATGGACATGAACTACATTCGTCTACGAATGTGTTAGAATTTAATCTTAAAATTAAGATAAATAATCTGTGGGAGACACAATGTTTATGTTGAAATAATATTAGGTGATATTTATTAAACAGATTTACAGAACCAAATGGTAGTGATCCATGGTCCCTTAAAGATTTTGAATCCCACTCTCTATACTGTAGTGAGTATGACCTGTGTAAGTGTCGTGTTTAAAATGCCTGTGCAGGTGTCTGTATGTGTGTAATATCGTTGTATTGCAACAGAAAGTCGTTGAATTTCTGTTTCGAAACGACCGATAAAACGATAGGATCTGCTTAATAACGAGCAAGGAACGATTTTATGTTCGACTTGTCGATGAAATGTTACCATTGACGCGTTTACGTAATTATTCGATGTATTCGACGAAAATAATTCACGGTAACATCCAGATGCGATATAATTCAGTCGTATTGAAATTTTCTTGGAGATTTTAACGAAGCGTCTTTGTCGAACTCCCCGTCCGCCTTGGAACTATAATAATCTTTATGCCGCATAAACTTCCGTGCAAGTTCCACCGCGGAGAATATGCGTTTGTTAGAGTATGTTAAACTTGGTGACCCAATTGCAAACTATCTCCAACCAGGCAACGCACCGACTCCATCCTTATGGCAAATTACGCTAACGTAAATTTAGTCTGGCTCGGTTCTGTCAGTCGTTAAAACCTTTAAGGATGCTCCTGTCGTACAATTAGGCAACGAGCCCTTTTCGACCACCAGAATAGTTGACATCTTCTTGGATTATCCCAAAATTTGCATCGGAATATGTTTGTCAAACGTTGCGAAGCTCTTGTCTGTTATCACAAAGCTAAATTTGTACGTTTTCGAATTTTCCGATTTTCAAGTTTGCGAATTTTTGAACGTCCGAGTATTCGAATAATCAGACTGTCGGGTCTTCTTGTATCTTTTAACAATATTTGTCAAGCAACTACTATCCTTCTATGATAATACGAAAGAATCTTGCTCGCAAACGGATTGCGACAAGGGTTTCCTATAGCGGCCATTATTTTACACAAGATTTAACGAGTACTTCGCGATTTCAATCTCGCTCGACTGCGATCTTAACTCCGCGTAAATTCCGGTAATTTAACAAGTGGAGCGAACGCTCAGTCAATGGTAAATCGAAACGTCTCGGGGAACCATTTCTCAGAGACGCGGTGAATAATTTCGTTCACGAGGAACAGTCGATTAACACAAGCATTTAACGCTAACATTATCAGAGCCGGTCGAATGGCTGGTTTCAAAATTCAATTTCAAAATTCATCGTTATTTCTTTCGTTCGTTTAACATTATGTTGATTCTTATATTAAACAAAAATTGAGAAATTCATCGATCGGATGATATAAGAATTTACATGCAGTTAGACGAACGAGAGAAATAACGTCGAATGTACAATTTTAAATTAAATATTGAAATTGGTTATTCCACCGGACCTGGAAAAGTTAGTCTCAAACAACAAATGGTCCCAGCCGTTAACTATGATGTGTACGTGCATGTGTGTATATACAGGGTGGCTGGTAACTGGTGGTACAAGCGGAAAGGGGGTGATTCTACGCGAAAAAAGAAGTCGAAAATATAGAATAAAAATTTTTCGTTTGAGGCTTTGTTTTCGAGAAAATCGACTTTGAATTATCGCTGGGTACGCGTGCACGATCTACGAGTGAGATCCGTTATAACGAGACGTGACAAAGTGCACACGTACCGAGCGAAAATTCAAAGTCACACTCTCGAATAAATTTAATTTTCAATTTTTATTGGAAGCCATCCTTTTCTTTTTTAACTGTTTTAAATTATTATCAGATTGCGGTTTCATATATATATATACGTTTACGTGATACTGGAAGGCGCGAGAAATGCAGAGAATTTAGGTAACGCGGGGAAACCATAGAAAGCGTCGAAACTGTAGAAACCAGTGTAATATTTCGCCAAGTAAAACGACAAAATTGTCTACCTAGGTTCCATTTTCTTTGTTACATTTATACAAAAACATGAATTTGCATAATTATCCGCAGTTTAATTATCGTAAGTGGCCACGCTTCTACAAATGAAGACTTCTCGCGGTTCTTTTTTATACATAAACGTAGGTATACGTTCTCCGTTACGTGGTCTGTATAATATTCTTAGCTGCTGTTTTTTTTTTTAATCCTTGTCCGAAGAAACGTTGATCGAGTTATTAAAAATTCCAACATGTTTATTCGTTGCACCCGTTTTGATTCGAGAAAGACAACGTTAAAGCGAAAACGAACAAGAGAAGGCACATCCAGCGTTTCTCCGAGCTGCAGAAAACTACGATAGCTCTTGAAACTGGAAAATATTCTATTAGGATAAGTGTGTTATAGTTGTAATTCGATCGGAAATTTCCCGATGAAAATGTAGATAGTGCGGGTCTGTTAAACCGGAAAGTTAGACCGCTCGATCATCGAAATTGTTCATATTTACGAGGGTTCAACGATATCCGTTTATTTTGTAATTACGCGGTCGGTATAATTACCTTGATCATGCTAGTTGTTAATATCGCAGGGACAAACGGCCCGACCAACTAATTTCATAGAGTATTACCATTGCAATTACGATACTCGTGGAATTACGAATACGTCCAATCTAACCCTTCCCGATCAACCTTCCACTTATCAACAGATTCCTCAAACACCATAAACACAATGTCGTTACGATGCAACATCTTCAACTTGCGGAAACCGCGGATAAAGTTAAATTTTAAGAGAGAGTTGCACGTACGTACAAACATGAAATATAAATATTTTTCGGCTACTTCTTTTGACAGTTATTTTGAAAATTCTTTGAACGCGTTTATCACCTTTGAAAAAGTACATTTCTGCCAACTTTCCATTCAGAATTCTAATTATTCAGGAGCATAGAAACGAAAAGCAAATCAACTTTTACCTGACCACCATGCTTTTCAGTCTGTAAATTTTCAAATCGAAAATGTTCGCCTCGAAACTCTCTCCCTACTCGGCAAGTAACTTCTAGTAAAATGAATAATTACGAATGTTTAATATTTCTCGAACCTAACACCGAACACTGAATACTTTAGCAATCCTATTAGCTATTAATTAGTAATATGGCGTATATCGATAGCAAGATTAATATTGCTGACTCATTAATGACACGCTAATATTTCATGGACATAGTGATGAAGCTGTCTATCGTTTTAACCGTTTTGGCACTTTTCATCTAAGACGATTGTCGTTTAACGAGAACTACCGAATATCTTACAATTAGACTGCCGGTAGCTATGGAAATTCGTGAGAGGCGTAATTTAAAAAATGGGATTTCACCATAGCATTGTTTTTATCTACGGAATATCAGGTCGTCCGAAAAGTTTCTTTCGTTTTATAAGGAAATAATGGATGCACAACATTTTCCGTTTTATGTTATTTTATCGGATTACGTATGATCCATTTGGTTTTATTAAAATAAAAATCACAACGTTTGACAGATTAGGTTTCGTGTTTGTATAAAGATGCATCGTTGTAAAAGACGTGTCTGTAAAAGAAAGACACTTTCCGGACAACCTAAAGCTACGACAGGCACTACGTTTCCGACGTGCGTCTACTTTTCTCACATTGTACGCGTTCTATGCGTCTTTGCGTTCTGAAACTTCTCGTAAACGCGTCAAAAGTCCACTTGTAATTTCCATGCGTATTTCCAGATTTCGTTCAAACCTGATCGATATGATCGCGATAGTCAAGCTCCGTAACAGCGTTAATTTTCAAAGTGTATCGCGTAACGAACATTTCTCTGTAGCGCGTCTCTAAAAGGCGTCTACGAACGTTCGAATATTTTCGTCGGGCCGTGTGCTTTTTACTAGCTCGTTGCATCAAGAATTTCGGTTTCCTAATTAGATTCTGCCACGGGCAAGAGCCAACGATCGGAGCAAGGTTCGCCTTAAAAATAGTCAGCGCCTGGCAAAACCTGGAAACGTAACGAAGTTCCTGCATCGTTGGATGCAATATTTAGCGAAATCGGCGAATGCTAGCAACGGAAAAATCTTTTCGCGGAGCCATGAATACTTCAGTCGCATCGATCCGCGTCGAAGGTTCCAAGTTGCGTCGGAATGAAAAGAAGAACAAGCAAAGCCAGAGAAAATCGGATAGAAGGAGCAGACGAAGAAACAAGAACGTCGGTTCGTTAGAAGAGGAATTTCGAGTGCGAAGTTTCCAGATTTTTGCTTAGAAACTCGTTTCACTTGGTTCGAGCGTGAACGTGTAACGTTTTTCGATTAAAACTGTATTTTATATTCCAGGAGTCTCATATCTTCAATTCGACACGCTGAAAGATATCGTTTCGTCAACGAGAGAGCGAGGCTTTCGTCCCCTTCTTCGGATCAATTTCGCTCGTGCTCTTCGCGTTTTAGCAGTTTCTTAAAGACAGTTTATCAATTTTTCACGAGGAACTTTCTTGGAAGAGGCAACAGACTTGAACGCGATTTCTCTGCTCGGCGTAAATCTTTCGAGTTGCTTCTGAAAAATTATTCTCTCGAATTCAAAGATTCTTCTTTGAGATCTTCGCGAACGAAGCGGCAAACCGTCGCCAGTTCGAGTTTCGTCGATCGTTCGATTCACCAAGCCGCGAAACAGCACCTAAAGCTCAGGCAAATGTTCCCACAGCCTCGTCAATTTTACCCTCCGGTTAAACTTTCATTGGTTCGTTTCTAAATAGCTCGCGGATCCAGCGAATCCATCGATTCGTTGTACATTTTCATACCGGCTTGATGCAGATTTGCCGTCAATGATGTTTTACGAATCGCGATTCGCTTGGTCGACGTTGGCACGTTACACTGCCTCGTTATCTCGTTGTGGTTTGCGGCTCGTTTATTATCTCGTTACCAATCGGTCGCTTAAGTTCCATGTAAACTACGAAAGTTTGGATGTTGGTTGTTTGCCGCTGAGCTCGTGGAACGACCACTTAATACGGAAAACTTGCAGCCTCTAATCAGGCTCAAGTATTACCAAGCTAAATATTACACGAAATCGCTGTTTAATTGAATCAACGAGTTTCGCCGCGAGCAACGAGGTGAATATAAAACGAAACGACGAGTATACCCTGAGAAGCACACAGTTTGAATTGTCGCGTATTTTTCGAGCGATTGGGAAGATTCAAAAGGTCGGTGGAAAAGTTCGTTCCGATTTACATTTCCATTCGATATACCTTTTACTGAGTTACATAGGTGCCATTTTGTTCCACGATCTTTCTCCATCATTCGCGCCACTTGAATATTCCATCGTTGCAGAACCTCTCAGGTTTCTCGGCGAAAAACTTTCTAATACGATTTTTTTACCAAATTCCTTGAAACTTGGAACGAACTTTCCGAGCCAGCAATATAGTTAGACGCATCTAACGTACCGATAATGGTGTCGTATTATTCAAACGCAAAAACACAGTCGTAATATTTTCTTTATGCCATCCATTGCTATTTTTACTGCTTTATTCGACAGTAGTTAACATTTTTCATAAAATATCGCACGAGATATCTAACACGCGAATTAGCATCTTTCTATTAGCATCTATCAACGATCCGACGTCGTGGTAGAAACGAGTGAGAAAGAAAGAAAGAGAGAGAGAGAGGGAGAAGCGACAGAAAGGAATTTCATCAAATTTTTAGCGCGCCTGTGAGCTCGCGTTTTAATTTGTAGCAAGTTCCAATCGATTCGTTTCGTTTCTACGTTCGTCAAACTCCTCGTGATTCTAATTAGAACTTTGACTCTGCACTTTTATAATGTTTTAATCGCTTTAAAAGTAGCAGCTATGCTTCGTGGTAAACACAATGAAATATTTCCACATACAACTCTCCTCTAAATAACGAACAAACAAACGGACCATTTTTCTACTGTCCGACAGCATTAGTTTGTCCGAAAAGTGTCTTTCTTTTACGGACACGTCTTTTACAACGACGTATCTTTATCAGGTCTGTAAGTATGAAACCGAAATTTGCCTATAGATGGCCCTAGCTGATAATGTAGTTATCACTAAACTGCGTCACTGATGCCAAAAGTCTTTGCTGACATCTGACAAACATTTTCGACTCGGAACAATACAAGTTTCATACAACAGCATAGTTTGTAATAGCGTTGAACGTGTCGAATTTTGTGGCTGGAAACTACGATTTGCGGACAGCATTGATTTTCTGTTACCATTTGAAGAAAACTGCCGCAGAATCGCATCGAATGCTCGTCGAAGCTTACGGTGAGCATGCTCTTGGTAAATCACAGTGCTTTGGGTGGTTTAAAAAATTCAGAAGTGGCAATTTTGACGCGAGGAACGAAGAACGTGGAACGTGGAAGGTGATCTATTATGAGCTGTTAAAACCTGGCGAAACCGTTAATACCGAGCGCTACCGACAACAAATGATCGATTTGAATCAAGCTTTGCGCGAAAAACGACCAGAATATCAAAAAAGGCAACACAAAGTAATTTTGCTTCGTGATAATGCACCATCACATACAGCAAAACCGGTCAAGGAAACGATCGAAGCGTTCAGTTGGGAAATACTCTCGCACGCGGCTTACTCACCAGACTTGGCTCCGTCCGATTACTATTTATTTGCATCGATGGGACACGCATTTTCTGACCAGCACTTCACTTCTTACGAAAATGTACGAAAATGGCTCGATGACTGGTTTGCCTCAAAAGAGCGACAGTTTCTTTGGCGTGGCATCCACCAATTGCCAGACAGGTGGGAAAAATGTATAGCTAGCGATGGGCAATACCACGAATAAAATATTTTTAATCATTTTCATACAATAAACGTGTATTTTCTATACAAAAATTCCGGTTTCATATTTAGGTACCTGGTATACAAACATGAAAGATAATCAAATGTCGAACGTTGTGATCTTTATTTCGATAGAACAAGATGGATCATAATTCGATAAAATAATATAAAACGGAAAATGTTGTGCGTCCGTTATTTCCTTATAAAACGAAAGAAACTTTCCGGACGACCTAATACCTTCGATCAGCGAAATATGATCATGCGGTAACGATATTATCCGGCGAATATTAATTAATTACTCTGTCATGTGTCTCTCTTTAGCGGAAAGGGAAGGAATCTGACGTGGAAATAAATTTCCTCGAGTCTGTCACGTCGCGGAGGTTCTTTCGCGTTTAATCCGTGGCTTTTCAACCGTTCGAGACGTAGCTAGCAGGAGGCGAAATTTAATTTCAGGGGAACAGTCTCGAAGAGGCTCCGACATCTTCGCTTTTAATTGCTCACCGAGAGGCATCGATCGATCGAGAACGTGACGATAATGTTAATCGATGAATCGTAGCGCGTCTCCAACGACTCGAACGTATGCCAGCATCGAGACATTTGCATCGATCTTTTATTCATGCGAGTTTCGTTCGAAGGAACACGCGATCAAGCCGAATTATTCGTAGATTCGTCCATTCTTTTTCCAATTTTATGCTCGTTCGCTGTGGCTTCGCCGAGAACAAAGAAAGTCCGACTTTATGGTAGTTCGAGGTATTACGAATGCTGATCTCCATCAAGATAAATATTATTAATAGTACGAATAGTAGAAATACTTCGGGTACAAGCTATTACCGGAGAAATAGTTTGAATAAATAGTATTACGTTAATACGCGTACATGTACATGTACAGTTTATTTTCCAGCCAAGCATCAGGTTCTCTACCATTAAATTTCGTCGTATCGTCGATCGTGAAACGCGTTAAAGAAAAACGACGTTTGTAGATCGCGTATGCTCGATGTTGAAGAGATTTATAGCCGCAAAACTACCGAAACCTCGCTGCTTTAAGACTAGAGCTACCACACCATTCAAATTGACTGGTTTTGCAATTTTATTTTCAAATTCCTACTTCGTGTTATATCTTTTTCCGCAGTGATGTAATGACTTTCGCAACGATAACTAAAAGAATAATATAATGAATTTTATTTTGTTTTTTATGTATTCAAACTGAAAATAATTTTGTATCGAGGCTACTTATACCAATACCAGTGAAAATGCCTGTTACTTGTCAAAGTGTAAAAGGGTGCTGCAATCTGTTTATCGAACCCCAATTAACCAGTTTCCTCGTTTTCTGCAACTTGTCACGCGTTTCTCAAATTTTTACCGCGTGTCATTCGATACGACGATATCAGTTATCAGGAAAATTCTGGATCGATCGCTAAATCGCTAGATGCTAACGCTAGAAATACCACAGCAGTGAAAATGACTGGTTCTAATTTTATAAACGTGTCTACCCTCGTTTAGGGATCCCAGATGGATTAATAATACGAAAAATCTACTACATAACATGGATTTGCTTCCGTAAGAAAGTAACGAATCAATAAATATAAAAATATCCCATTATTACGTATTTTTTAAAGACCAGTCGAAAGTCATTTTCACTGGTTTTGGTAGAAATAGCTTCGTGTTAACTATCGGTAGTTCTGGTGTTAATATCTGCGCGCTCCTCGATTTGGAAAAAGCGCCTTGAAAATATAAATTCATCTCGTCTGTCTGATTCGTTTTATAAATTTTTATAAATTCCCAATGTTTGCGATTTACGTGAATGTACGAAAGTATCTTTGAAAAATGCGAGAATGGAATCACGCGTAATCGTACCATTTTATACAATTGCACAAGTGTCCATAAATTCCATAATACGTTTGCTGTTGATGAATCTCACGCATCGTGTCACGTTAATACCAGTCGCTAGATTTGCATAAATTGCAATAACCCATATTTCAACCTACCTTATTAAGTTATTAATCTCGCGTTACCAGCGAACGTAAGATGTACTCGAGTTAACGATATCGCAGCGTTTAAGTAACGTGATTGCCATCCGACCGTCTTGTTAAGTGTGATCTGTTCAAATTACTTTTTGGATATTCCTAGCTATTTTTATCGCGTTCAGATCGTAAGAGGCGCGTGGAAAGAAAGGAACACGGCAATAAATATAAAACGTTTCGTCGTAAATCACGTATTTCCACGATAGAAACTAGTTCACGAGTAGAGAACGATTGATCGATACTTTTTCAACGTGGAAATAAAAGTTGGCCGAACGTTACTTTATCATTTTACATCGACTCGTATTCGCTTTGAAGTGGCAGACAACGTAACAACTTCCGAGAATGCGATCGATGTTTCTTCGGTTAAAAGACGAATTAAAGTCATTTGAACGTGTCGCTTTCCATATCCACTTGCGAGCTAAGAACACAAAGTTTCAACGGCGATGGAAAATCGAGACGTAACGCCTGTAACGCGTCGCTGCAGAAATAATCGAGAATTCAAATGGAACTACAATAAAGTTCTGTACACGTGATTGTACACGTCCGTTTGTTTAAAATCATCATTCCTATAATTTCCTATTTTCAATCTATTCTGGCAAAATGAAATCTGAACGTAATTAACATCGCTGCAGATACGTAGACTCACAGGGTTTCGCTGAAAATTAAATCGAGCAAACGGATCAATTTTTCATTCGATAGAAATTTCACGACGATTCATTTCTCGAAACTAACCCTCCTTCCACCAACATATTCGATTATTTAAAATTGGACTTTCTTCATTCTCCTTCATGCAAAATTATATCACACCGCACGACTATTCTTATCGGAGGAATTGTTTGACGTCAGAATTTTTGACGCGGACTTTTCAAAATTTCATCGGTCCGAAGGTATTACGATCGTACACTCGCTACGTTCGCGTATAAAATTGATTTCGCCAGTCTTGTGCTTCCAAACGTACTCGAAATAATCTTAGAAAGGAAGTTTCAACGTCTATCGGATACGAATGAAACGTAAGCTTCTTACGAATAGACACGTAACAGGTTCAAAAGGAGGAATTTCGTTGGGAAAGGAAACGACAGCTGGAAAATAACAACGAAGGGAAAGCTAGGCTGCGGAAAATGCACATGGGAAATATCGTGACGCTGCGGCGTCCTCCCGTCTCGTGTATTTTCGTCGGGCTGCCATAGCTTCCCGTTCTAATTACAATGGCTCGCCTCTAAATTAACACCTGCATTGTTTATACGCGATCGAATAAACAATGCAACCTCTGCGATGCAATCTCAGTGGAGACTGACTGTACACCGACTTCGTTTTACGACGGCGGCTGTTTTTTAATCCAGCCGCGAGAGATTGATTCTCAGATGTGTTTCAACAAAGGCAAAAATATCCCACTTTCTTTTTTCCATTTATTCGTCACCGCTGTCGAAAGTAAGAATTTTCGGACTTTTCAACTTTTCGATCTTTGAATCTTTAATCTCTGGATTTTCAAGCTTTTAAACTTTCAAACCCTCCAACTTTCAAACTTGTGAATTTTAATACCCTCGATTTATCGTTTCGCTTTTCGAAGATTCGAGGTTTTAAACCTCTGAATTTTTCATCCTCCGGATCTCCAAATAATCGAAACCCTCAATTTTATTTAAATTGCCAATTTTCCAATATCCTAAAACCCTTCGATCAAACGTTAATATAACGCTACGTGGACAGTAGAATTCGCCGCTAACGCACTAATTACCCTAACAGTACACGCGAATTATCATTCTCAAATAGAAACCAGATTCAACGACTAAAGTACCGGCAATTTCTTTATCTGGATGTATATTTCATTTCCGATATCCATAAAAAGCGACATGTTGGAGGAATTGTTTCGCTTTGGGGATTTCCAATAAGAGGCAAGGGACATTTTCCTTCCCTTATCGATTTTTACAGCTATTCGTGCCACTGGAATTTACGATTTTCATCTGGTGGAAGGGTATTTTTGATGCCATGAAAAGATAAGCAACGTAGGAAGTTGCAGCCAGGAGACTCGAATCTGTGGCTTGTTTCTCCATCTATGCGTTATTCATCGAGCTTATTAAGGAAGTTATTCGTAATGTATCCAACCCTGTGTGTGCTCTGCAAATTGAACCGTTCTTTCTCTTACTGTCCTAATCTAACGAATTATAACGTTGCGTTATTTTACTCAGCAACTCTGCGAACCGCAAGATTCGAAACGCGTGATTGCCGTTCCAAAGTCGAAGATTTCCAAACGACACGCGTGTCCAGACGTACACTGACGGCTGACACTGAAGGCTAATAATAGCGATACTAGTGGTAGTAATTAATAGTAATTAAATAATAGCAGCAGTAAGGTAGCGGTAAATTAAAGTAACAATAGCAATGGGTCGGATAGAAAGTTCGTTGCGATTTTCCTAGGGAAATGGGTGCGAGCTTGACGAATCGCTATGAACCTCGAGTTAATTTGTCCAACTTGGTACCGTCGATCGGTCAACAGTCAACCTCAGAGCGTAAAACGAACAAGTTGGAACGTGGTTCACCAAGACGATGCAAGACCACGCGTGTCGATCGTCACGCGACAAAGATCGGTGGAACTTGAATGGGATGTTCCAGCCCATCTACCATGTTCCTTCGATCTTGCACGATCAGACTATCGCTTATTCTGCTCGTTACAAAACTACCTCGACGATAAGAACTTGCCCCCTTTGGGAGACTGGAAACGCCAGTTCGAACGTTTCTTTTCCTCAGAAGACTAAGCAATTGTACGTCGACGGAATAACCAAGTTACCACGAAGATGGCGAAATGTCATCGGAAGGAAAGGCGCGTGCATTGCTCGGAAACAATACGCGTAAAGGAGAAAACGCGTGCTTCGATTTGGCCGTAAAAACGGAACGATCAGTCGGAATTTCTAAATCGAAGAAACGTTATCCGCAGTTAATCAATTGGTCGAGCAATCGCATTTATATTTTTATATCGCGCTTCTCTCTGTTAACCGATGTTAACGATTCGTTTTCCACTCGTTCATACGGTTTTATTCCCGTTTCGTTGCTCTATTTTACGGGATTAAACCGTACGCTGAAGCGCGCTTCGGATCGTCGATTATTTCCTCGAGTATTTTCTTTTTCAAAATGAAATCGAGCAAACGTGGGACGTTCCGCCGAAGAATATTTCAATTTCTTTTACGCGTGGCAGACGTTCGTTGCGCGTGAGATAAGTTCGCTGGTGACAATAACAGTGTCTCATCTTAAGTACGATATATTCCTGTTGTTTTGCCGTGGATTTCATAGGTTTTTTATTAGCCAACCGTAAACTTCAAAATTCCTTGATACGAGCCGATCTACCTGGGCCGAATGTCGTCGTAAAAACTCTCCGGGGAGCTTTCTCGTACAGCCCTGAAGCGTTGTCGTGCGGAGTATCGTTTCATCAGCTCGCCAAATATAAGTTTCGCGGTGGTCGATTTAGCGAAACGTCTATAAATCGTATAAAACAATTTAACGATCGAGCGTTTAGGTCTTCCAAGCTGGAAGATTAAATGCATCGTTGGTTTTCTCTTAAAAAAAAAAAAAAAAAAAAGAAAAAATAAAAGTCAGTCTGCGAGACAGTTTTTCGAACAATCAGCTTCGGATCTTTGTTATTACCGCAGCGTCGGAAATAGAAAAATTCACGTCGACTATCTAAGTAATAGAAAACTTGTCAAAAGTGAAAAGCTTGTGAAAAATTCCTCACTGATTCGACGACGATTTTATAGAATCGATGCGAAGCGCTAAGGTGTTATATATAAACGAAGCTACATTTACGATCTTTCGCGATTGATCCCAGTTGAATAATTAAATTCGCCATTTGCGACGCTCGTTACTCGAACGTTTACCGAGAAGCCAACGAACAGCCGGCGAATATTTTTGTTTCGCACGGTGTCAGAAAATTAGCAAGAGAAATAAGCGCAGAAACGTTGAACGACGACTGGCGAAAGAAGTTAACGTTGTATCTACAGTTGCCAGCCTCTTTGACTTCGAGAACAGTGCACGTATTATGTCACCGGTCAAGAATACCCTAATTAGAGGGGTCGTAACACCGGCAAGCCCATTTACCTTATTTTCCTGAAAGTCGACGAGAACGACACGGTAGACGGAAGATCGTAGAAGAACAGTTTGAAGAAAATGAAGAGCGTACGAACCGATAGAATTTGCCGCAGCGACGCCGTGAGATTGCGTTTGTATATTTGATTTTCACTCGTATTCCTTTCGAACGCTCGTTACAATACGCGAATAACGTTATTAATATTTAAATCGGATTGATTCACGTTGAAATCCTCGCACACCTTTAGAAATCCAGTATCGACGACCGATTTAATGGCTTGTTTGTATGATTTCGCGATAAATCTTCCTTGGAGCAAACAGTTCGATGCGCTGCGTTTGCCAGCCGAAAATAAATTTCCCCGGTGAAATGTGATCCACCATGGTATTTGCCGTGGTCGGTGGTTATATTTCGCTGGAGAATGTTGCGCCCTTATTATGCAAGATCTTTATTATGAGAGAATTTGCATTTATATTGTCAATTAGTTCGCGAAACCTACCTGTATCCGAGTGCACGCGTCGGCGTCTGAGCGCGTACGTTCAAGTGAATTCGAACAGGTGCGGTGCTGGCTATAAATTATTCTATGCAATAGCTGTCGTACGTTTCGAAGTATACAAAAACTTACGACCATTTTATCGATAAGCTATCGGTGCAAGGTGGCTGAAACTTGTAACTACGAAAATAGTTCCATGTCTTAACACTTTGAACAGGCTCGGTCTTTAAAAATGTTCGATCGGTTTCGTTGACTGTCCAGAAATTCAACTATTCAAATCTTACGCGTTCGAAGGAGGCAACCTCTTAATGTTCTTTCATATCGACGCTTTATCTTTGCTAACTTCCAGCGTATCGAGAGACTTTGACTCAACGGCGAACGTCGTTAGCGAAATCGTCGACATTTTTCCGGATCCTGTAAGCTTCCTTAAAGCGTCTGTATTAACTCGCTATAGATGTTAAATAAAAACTTGGAGTTAGTGCTCGCTATTTTAGTCACCAAGGGATCCATGACCGTAACGATGAATAAATAGATAGATAAATAAATAAGATAAGATTGGACAATATTTGCAGTTCGAGTTTAAAAGACACGCAGGTGTTTTACCTAAAAGTTGATCAAATTCGAGAATCTTCTTAGATGATTGTTACAGAGGAGAACTCCATGTTAGATCGTCGAATAACGAGTTAATTAAACCGAATAAAGGAAGCAAGGATGGCAGAAAGAGAAACTAAAAGTCTTTAATCTGGATGGGACGTTTTAATTAAGAAGAGCGGTACCATCTTCCACTGATAACGTCATCAGCCTAAAATCCACCGAAAAACTGAAAACCGAGAAACGAGAGAACCTAGAAAAGAGGAAAAGAAGGAAACAAGAAAACCCATCGCTGTCGCTGTGCACGCAGCGTTCCCATTCACCGCACACGCTGAGTAATTCCTATGGCGGGACAGGATCCTCTTTGCAGCTCATTCCGTTCACGTAACGTCGGCATCATATTTCCGATCAAAATCCATCACGAGCATGGCTCTTCTTTTTTTATCCGTATCCGGTTGCACGTTCGTCTCGTTTATATCGTGGATTCTCATCGAGATTCGATCCAGCTGGATGCTCGAGAATAGGCCCGAGGGAAAAAATGCCAATTCGTGGTCCGAGATTCTCATAGGCCGCGCTATCCACGATGCTTTTATTAATCCCGAATCACGTTGATCAAGACACGCGTCGGACCGTGCATTCTCGTGATTACGCAAGTCAAAGAACGTTGTTCGTTCGCGTATTTTCTCTGACGCGTTCATCCGACGCTGCAGTCTGTGAAGGAGCTATCCTTTCAAACACACGGTCGTTTTTCAGAGCTGCCCGACTGGTTCGCCCGTTTCATCAACGAGGATTTTCATTTTCGGACCGAGCTGATACGAACTTCAGACTCGTATGAAAATTGTAAAGAGAGAGAGACGCGGTTTAACCGTACTTTTCGGATCTGGACGCGAGATCGGTTCGCGATCGTGCGAGAGAATCGCGAGAGATTTGAGCGGAAAAATGGTGGTTTATGGTGGCAGCTCGTGCGTGCCGTCCGATTAATTAAAATTTCGTTTTTTTTCCCTCTCGGAGACACGCGTTTGATGCGCTCCGCGTGCGAAAATCTAACGGGGCAGTATTTTCCAGACGAGTACGCGCGGAACAACCCTCTAACGCTTTATTCGCACGTTATTCAGGATATTTCAACTGCGGTCTTTCTATCGTTCTTACGTTACTCGGGTTTAAGCTGGAGTTCGATGAATTTGAATAAACGGGAACAGGCGTGAAATATTCCTTATGAAAAAATAAAACATGCTCATTTAACACTAGAACTACCACACCACTCAAATTGATTGGCTTTGCAATTTTATTTTCAAATTCCTACTTCGTGTTATATCTTTTCCCGCAATGATGTAATGACTTTCGCAACGATAACTAAAAGAATAATATAATGAATTTTACTTTGTTTTTTATGTATTCAAACTGAAAATAACTTTGTATCAAGGCTACTTATACCAATACCAGTCATAATGACTTGTCAAAGTGTAAAAGGGTCCTGCAATCTGTTTATCGATTCCCAATTAACCAGTTTCCTCGTTTTCTACAACTTGCCACGCGTTTCTCAAATTTTTACCGCGTGTCATTCGATACGACGATATCAGTTATCAGGAAAATTCCGGATCGATCGCTAAATCGCTAGATGCTAACGCTAGAAATACCACAGCAGTGAAAATGACTGGTTCTACAATTTTATAAACGTGTCTACCCTCGTTTAGGGATCCCAGATGGATTAATAATACGAAAAATCTACTACATAACATGGAATTGCTTCTGTAAGAAAGTAACGAATCAATAAATATAAAAATATTCCATTAGTACGTATTTTTTAAAGATCATTCAAAAGTCATTTTCACTGGTTTTGGTAGAAATAGCTTCGTGTTAACTATCGGTAGTTCTAGCGTTAAAGTTTAGTTTCCAATTGAGTTTGAAAATTTATCAAGTATATTTGAACACGGCCAATTCCTGACTAGACAGGATTAGACAATCTATAGGATATCGTCCTACCTGCGAAAATAAGTCGAAAATGGAGAATACAATGTAGTATCTCAAATGGGTCCTAGAGTAAGGACAAGAATGGTGTTTTATTTGCAGTTAAGTTTTAGTTTAACAAGCAATATTCAATGCAAAAAACTGATTACAATATCGTCGTACGTCTTATTATCCTACTCGGTTCTCAACTTCCCAATTCATACTTTCCGGCTCCTCCACTGACACTCTCGGCTTCTTCATTCACTCTCTCTGACTTCTCAACTGACCACTGACTGTCCTAGCATCCCTTTTGTCTTTTCTTAGCCCCACCACGCATGTGTTTCGTAAACACCCGTGGCCAGGGTCACGTAGGCCATTTCTACGAAACTATTCCATTGAAGGACCAACGACACATTGATGGACCCGACAACTCCTCGGCTCTCGCGACATTGTTTATGGTTCGACCGATATCTTAGGCTTTTTTGTCCACGATTCTACAACAATTTTTTACTTTTTCATAAGGAACCGCGTGCCCGCTTGTTCGTGTTATTCGGCTACACCCTGTATAAGTGGAAGAAGCAGCGAAAGTAGATGCGAGTAAAGACCGTGCTATCGGAATCCATGGCGAATGAACGCGGATATGGGGCACGTGCGGATTCGTGCATTCTAACGCAGGAGCAAGGCTATTGATAGCAATTGTGCCACGAATGGATAACAAGTGTCGGATCATGCGTGCTGATACCGGGGACCTCGAGGTACTTCGAGTCGATATTGGTGACCCCGAGGTCACGACGAGGTTTGTAACGTTTCTCGGACGTTATCTCGATTAGTATCTCGGCTCTGTGCAACTTGCCTTTCGAACAGGTGACGCATCATTGCCAATGATTTCGTAATTTGAAACGACGCGTGTATCCATGTAATAACAGTTGGTCGGATGTGACTACATAGAAACGTGTATTAATTAAATATCAGTGTTAGAAGCGAACAATGATACACGTGGAATTACTAGATAACAATGACGGGTGATATATTCTCGATTATTTGTTTTGGTAATGTTCAGTGTGTTGGATAATACGATCGTTATATTATCACAGAATTATTAGGCGGTACTAGGTTTAATGGGATTAATTATTAAATTAACTTGCATATCTGATAATTAATACGTTCGAACGTTGCGTTCAACTTGCATTTGCTATCGTCCTAGACGATCGCGATAATTTTCATTTCCTTAATTTTAAAACGATCGATTTTAATAGCTTGAAAGCAAACGGCAGTAGTATAAGCCGATATCAAGCTATGTGGTCAGACGTGCTATTCCAATGTTTCACAGCGATTGCGAGTAGCAAAGGTAGCTTCGAAAATCGTTCTCACAATTTCCTTGTGCTTTCGCATATATTTTTATTTCTTAATCGTGAACATCCATAATCCGCAATTTATATACAGGAACGCATTTTTATTGAGACAAGCTTCGATTTAAGCAACTTAAAACAATATATTTGATCCGCCGATGGCGAAAGAAATGGAATAAAATGTTACGACAGACTAAAATCTCGGGATTTATCAAAGTCCCAATAGCGACGCTCGTTCGATTCGTCAACGTTAATAAAGCAGTTTGCATTCTAATTCGTCAAACTATGAAACATAAAACTGTTAAAATCGTACAAAAGTCATCGTTATCGAGTTCAACTTAAAATACTGGAACTAACGATTCCGAAAATCTTCGATATCGATCGTGACGCCTTCGACGCGATTAGAAAACGGAACACGAATAACAAAGAACAAGTAACAAGTTTTTTTTTTTTTAAATATTACAACTAATTCTTTGATATTACAACGAGTATCTCGTCTATTCTTTCATACCATAGTCGTTCTTTACATTTTTCCTCGTTTAAGTTTCCCATTGATCCATAGATTGGTCACAATTCGTCGATCAATATCAGTCTCGAAATTTCTCGCATCAAACTTCCTCACACGTCGCAAATCCTTCTCGATGTCCATGATTCAACAACATCGAGGATCCTGTAGTTCGGCTCGCTTTCACGCCGAAAAGTTTCACGACTGCGAATCGTTATTATCGATTTTCATGACTTGCACGACCCAGCATTCGCAACGATTCGCTATCTCAGCGAAATGGTCGAACATGACGACGTTGTACGAACCCAAAGAAGATCGCTGTCCGTTTAAATAGTCGCGGAGGTTGTCGACGTCGGGTTCTACGGCCCTTGTTTCATCCCTGAACCGTACGTTACACGCTGGACGTTGCTTCCTATGCTCGAGGAAGCCGTGATTTTTCAGAGGTTTCTCCTCTGGCCGTGTTTCCTTCGTTTTGTTCATGGGAATGAATAAGTAGGTTCATTTGTAAGGATGACTTTGGAGCATGCTCGACCCTGTTTGCGCTTGGAAAATTGTTTGCGTCCTTATTGCCATAAAGTATCGTTAAGCCAGAGAAGCTGGCGAACTTACGCAAAACTTTTTGCATTTACGTGTCCCGTTCTTTTTTCCGTTTGTTCCTTTCGAATTCGCGCACCCATATAATTTTGATTGTTATCAAGTTTTCACGTCTATGAGATTGCACTGCCTTTGTACGATTTATTTCACATGTTCTCCGTATTTCCAGAGAATCGCTCTTTCGTTTCCTAATATCTCGAATTTGGCTTTCAACCTTTGAAGCTATTTTTTTCTTTTTTTAGTTTACATTTTTTTAAAGGGTTCTTTACGTTGTGATAACAGTGCCACGGAACAAATAGCAGACACTCGACTTCTCTTGCTGAGAAGCTTCCACAACTTTTTACTTAGGCCACTTTTACGGTAGAGAAATCTAGAGCAAAGCCAAAGTAAGATTTAATAACGTACAAAGATCGAGGGAAGAAAGGGGAATAAGCATATTTCTTTACCGTATTGTACTGTCGTTATTGTCCCCTAGAACGCATAGTACGAAAGTTCTTTCGCTTTAAAATCTAACGGAAATTTAGCCTCGTAGACGAGCGAAACGAAAAATGTATACGCAAAGTAAGTAAGTCGGGAAAGTTGAAGGATTCTTATTACGAATATATTTCGATTAATTCGCGAACAAAATTCGCAGAACATCGGAGACAAGTTAATATACGTCCGAGGCAAGTTTTCTTAAAAAACCAACGGCTGAATTAAACTGATAGAAATGCTGACGAAAAAGCAAAGAAGAATTTGCTCAAGCCAGTCCCGAATAATCTATCAACGACTTATTTTCAGCGACATATTTCGCTCGTTTTCTCGTGTTTCCTTGAATTATGCAACGAACCGTTTCGTTCGTCCTGTTCGTTTGTATCCGTTTCGATTCTTAAACCGAATCACGCGTACCTGTAAATGATCCGCAATGACGGAGCGCGCGTATCGACGAATTGAAAATAATTTTCGTAGAAAAGCAAATTATGAACGATTGATCGTACGCGACGCGCCATGCGCAAAACAAACAACCCTGCAGTTTGTGCTCGCCGTGCACGCGATTTCCATCAATTTCTCTCCAGCGTATTTCGTTACTTCGCTCCTTTTTTTTTCATCGCGTCGGTGACCGAACCAGGAAAAAGCAAAAAGTTTCGAATATTTTTTTCCCGCCAGTTTGATTCCGGTTTTTCCTCCTTTTCGTGCGAACACGAGTCCCTTTCGCTCGCACGGGTTAGCTAAATATTCCCTGTTTATCCGCGAACGTATCGAATCACCGATATCGATCTATAGTGCGTCAGGCTTTGCAACGGATTTAGCAATTAGGTCGCAGGAATATCCCTTCCACGTATCCCTATCATTTTTTCCTTTCCTTTTTCCCTCACGATGTTAATCTTCGTTTCCAATAAGCACCTACGGTGACCTATGAAAATGCTGCAACATCTGCCATAAAAAGCTATCGTGGGCACGTTGTTTCCGTTATATGAAACTTTTTCAGATTTTATTGCTATTGCAACGACACGTGGCTATTTGTATCAACATATCGGTCCAATCAATTCGATAATGTACGATATATGAGAGTCGTGCGTCATTTGTGCGAATATGGACTTCGCAAAAAGCGACTATGAAAAATGACCATGCGCGCGATAAACGTTTCGCGACGTTCGTATAAGTTTCTCGGATGAATTTGAAATTTTATTAGCAGGATCGCGATAATCGTAGCTGGTTGCGATGTTAAGGAAATTACGGAAAACCGGTTCGTCCCGAGAGTGGATCTTCTCTGAGAACGTTCTACCATGTGTTTGCTGATTGTTAATTTTAACCTCTTAACGATTTACGTTGGACCGAAAACGATCATCGTACCATGGGCTATGCCCGTAGTTAAGGGGTTAATCGACGCGCGGTGATCGATACGCGAGTAACGGGAGTATCGTGGAAATCCATCGGTCAATTTTTCGAAAAAATCGTTCGAAAATCTTTAACGCGGCTCTCTGTGACATAATCAGGCGATTCAGCGAAATTAAACGATTAAACAATCGCTGTCCAATTTCCCGATGCCGCCCGTATCCGCGTTTCGAATCTACCTGTCGATAACATCGATTCTGTCGCTGCCTTCGTTTCTTTGACGCACGCACCAGCGACACGAGACGATAGAAATAAAGCAGCGACCGAGGGCAATCAATTTCAGGGATGAAATCATCGCGATATCTTTTATTCCGAAACTGAAGTTATTTGACATAACGGAAATAGGAAATCGAATCTGATTAGGAGATATAACATCTTACGTTTGTATTTGTGTGCGGACTCGCGTTGCAGGTCGAATTTCTGTTTACAGAGACGTTGCCGCTGATTCGGCCTAAATCTAAAATACATTTTTCACGTGCTGTATTGCTTTGGTTCTTAAAAGAAAAATCCACCCTACGAACTCCTTCAATTTCCCTTTAAATCGCATTTTGCCTCCCGTTGAAGGTTCTCGGCAACGATTCGCGACAAAATGAAAAAGGAACGCGTTCAAAAAGCTTTATCGGATTCCCCCTTCCACTGCCTCTATACCGGCGCTGTTGTACAGGCCGTGAAAATTGCGTGACAAAAGCGTGCCGGCGCCTTCTTACCGCTTTCTAGTCGTTTTTCTTGTTTTCTTCCGTCTCTGCGACTCGAACGTACGTACGTAAAACGGGGAGAAAAGGAATTCTAAGCGTCGTCTTCGCGGCGACGGAAGCTTCGAACGCTCGATACGTGGCTGTCCTACCTCGTTAGCCCGCGACGTTTCTCCCTTTTCGTCGTCGTTAGTCGGGTTTTAACGCCGCGAAGATATTTCGACGATCACAGTGAAAATATAACGAGTTGCTCGACGCAAGGTATTTCGAATTTTAATTATTTTATTGTCGTTCGACCTACGAATAATTTTGCTCGCCGTAAGATTCGGAATATCGCGAATAAGATAACGGCCGCGGTTTGAAAACTCCGCTGATTCTTTTTAAGCATCTCTGCTTGAAACGCGAGATATAAGGAACAGCGAGGGAGAAATTTCAGCAGAGTTTATTTCGAAATGCGAAACGACGAATTTCCTCTCTGTGCTTTGCTCGTAAGAAAAGTAAGAAGAAAGGTCGTTTGATGCTGTGTAATTTCTAGAAACAGCTATGGAATTTGTTGGTTTTAAGAAGAAGCGTTCCGATAGCGGAATATAACGCGTAGCTGAGATCCTGTACGGTGTGCAAAGTTCTGTAAGACAAAGAGTCGGTAAACCTCATTGTTCGTGACTTCTCAGCTTTCCTCCTCTTTTATTTTTTTTCTTTCTTCCGCTACCCTACTGAACCTTTCTCTCGTGTGCATTGAAATAACTTGCTGCAGTTCGAAATACGACACTCCAAAGAGGAGAACCGTTCCGTGTTTCCACAATGCGATTATTTAAGGAACGAAACGATAATTATATTCTCCCGGAGGTCTATCGAACGATTTTCTTTGACATTCGAATATCATTATTTTACATCGTAATAATACGTAGGATTTTTCTCTAACTTTATCGCTCCTCCGTTATAGGACTTTTTTCACAGAGTTTATGCGTCAAGCATCGTGAAAGATAAATCAGCAAAAAACCAGGAAGAATATCCATTCCTCCAATGCGAATTCTTTCCTTTCTCGGATTTTTCGCCCGTTCGTTTTAGCCAGTGGAAAGAAGCTTATCAAAGTTGTACGATTACCCCCTCTTCCCCCGGAAGTTGACGATCGCACTGACGCCGTTCTATTTTCGCGGAAATCTGCAAATTTTCAATTCTTTCTTCCGCAAACTTTCGATGCGTCTCGTCGCGTCGCTTCGTTTCTCTTCTTTGTACAAAGTCCTGCCGAAAAGCGTATGACGGACATCGAGAGATCGTACGAGTAAAGAACGAACGAAATCGGAAAATTGAATAATAAATGAAAAATCTGCTCTATGGATATTCACGTGGCTGTAACAAATCCGATGAAACTACCCGACTAAAGCTGGCATAATTTAAATTGCTTAAATTCGAAAGCATTCAAGAACTAGGAAAAGAGAAAAGAAAAAGGACAGGGAGGAGAAGATAATTTTAGAGCTGCAATTAGCGAGCGTAAATTAAAAAAGTAATTATCTCCGTACTTCGTATTTTGTTAGTAAATGAAAGTTCGCCTCTCGTTGTTTGAAGTTCCATCTTCCTGCGCAATTCTTCAAACGAAACATCGCCATACAGTTTTAGCCCTTCGACGTGACTTTCGTTCCACCCAGTAGATACGTGGGCGCGAGATGCGCATCGTCGAACAGAGCTCGAGCCATTCGTTGTGCCATCTCTGGCCTTTACCGCTTTTTTCACATCCTCTTCGGTCCTGTTGTTCTTCGCTGCTGCTGGGAAACACGCAACGCCCGAGGAAGACGCGCAATGATCGTTGGTGGAATTTCCATAAAATTTCTATCGCGATACGCTTTCTACGTTTCCAGGTGAAATAACAAAGTGCTCGTGGCGCAATTCCTGCACTCTCTGTCCCACTCATTTGCCACTGGCCAGTTGACCTTTCGTTCATGCGCCAACAATTTTTATTTAAATCACCGCGTCTCTGCGCTTTTCCTTTTTTGTCCGATCTGTTTTTGGCGTTTAATCGACGTGTGGATAATTCGGGCTTAATGTTACAACAGGGTTAGATTTATCAGCGTTTGCTGCAATTTTTATCGATAGTGGTATTTAGGGTAGGCGAGGAGATTTTTAGCCGATGGCGAAATATTCGTTCGAGAAACCCAGAATAATTTTTGCATTTTTTTTTTTTTGGTTCTTTTAGTAGAAAGTCGAAGAATAGATCGTGAAATTTATCGGACCGCGGTACAGGTCAGTCGCTTCGCTAGCAAACCTTTCGTTCTTATAATAGCTCGTCCGCAGTCATAAAATCTTCCGATTAGAAAGAAATTCGACGCTCGTCCTAATTTGCTACGTTGTCGAAACGTTGGAGAGATACTGGAATAAGAGAGATGAGATATTTTACAGCATCAGAATGAATAATTTACGAGGATAGTCGGTAGAGTTATAAACGACATGGTGGACGTAGATATTTCGATCAAAGTAATTGATTTCTTTGCCTGTGAAAATACACGGATAGAACGTTACAGTCGATCTAATACACAATTGTAGCTCGCATAATTGCAGTACGATTAACCAATCGATAGCTGGTTATTTATAAGGTTAATTGGCCGTTCGATATTTAACGAGCTGTAACGAGAATTCGCAGGAATAAGAAAATCGAACGAGTCCAGTGGCGAATAGAATTAATCGAGTTTCAATTTCTAAAAATAGCCATGCATCCATAATAATTCATACGGTTTGTCGTTTGTGTATTTTTCCCCTGCGATTTCCCCCGGGTAAACGGTTCGCGTAAGAGAAAACTAGGAGGAAGGGAGAGAAAAAACAACAACGAGGATCGTGATCGAAGCACGACGAAACAATTCGTGGGAATCCCGGCAGGGGTTTCAATTGCAACACCTGTAACGCGTCACCGTGTTCTCGATGAAATAATATTTACAGCATTATCGCGAGCTTTATTCGATTAATTGTAAACAGATGCGAAGGATCGATCGCAGGTTGAAAAGTGTTAGTCGTTTGATTGGATGAAAAACGTCGCCACGTTCGATTCTCCGTTGCAACGAAATCCTATGGCGAGCCGATCGTTTCATCTTTTCCGTCGCCATAAATAATCACTGGGGGGATGCGCAGATTCACATCGATGTTATCCTTTCAATGGAAAATTATAGCGCGGTCGTTGGAAATGTTTGCGTGGTATTACCGGCGGTAAACGAATGGGTCGGTGTATGAGTGAAATAAGACGATTACGGTCAGACATCGAAACCAATAATACGCAAAGGTGTTTACGAACGACATACACGTCGAATCTGTCAATTTTACACGTATCGCTTGCTTCGTTGTTCCTAGTTAATAAATAGACGATAAGCCGCGATATCTTTTGTACGATTTCATGAAACGCACGAACGTACGTTTACGTTGATAATGAAACGCGCAGATATTCCGCTTTTCCTACGTGAAATTTTATCTTCCGTCGAGACGATGTTGCCCGCAATGATATAACGTTAACGAGCCAACGTAATCGCGCGTGAAAAAGGTTGTTTACGAATAAATTAAAAGCAATTAAATGCAAGCGTAATTAAAATGTAGAGGAGCACGATGCGATCGGAAAAATCGTTTTAAAATCTAAATACTCGGCTCCGGATCCTCAATGTCCAAGTGACCATAATCTTGATCCTTTGATTTCACCAATTTTTTCCATCAACGAAATCAACGTCCCTTTCACGTTCGATCTTTTCGTACGCATCGTGATGTTACTCGCTTTGCGACAATATCCTGCGAGTATTCCGAGTTTGGAAAGTAGGAAAATGACGACAGTAATCAACGAGAAGGTAGGTTATCGGAGCAAGACGTTCTCGCGACAAATGGTGCTCTTTTCGAGCTCCTTTTGGCGACGTGACGCGTCAACCATACTAAGCAGACAGACGTGGAGTCTCGGAAGCGAAAAGGGAACACGGACGAGAGAGGCGTCCGTCAGCTTTGCCAGCCGAGAAAAATAGATAAAATCAAGCAAACTGCGTTTGCTCCGACCAATGGCGCGACTTGTTCCGACAACGTTCCCGACAGAATTTCGGATTTGCATGCTAACGAAGAAAAAGGACTACCGCGTCTCGTCCAGCTCTTTATTTCGCGCAGTTCTCCACAGCTGTAGAATTTATAGAATTCAGCTGTGCTACTAAATGTTTTTCGTAGACGGGAACGAGAGGAAATATTTGTAACGAAACCTCGGTCCGCAAAAACGGAATAACGTTTGCAATTGTTCGATGCTGTAAAAAAGGAAAATTCCAATAATAACGAGGAACGATCGTACGCGGGAATCTTGCTACGCTAATACATTAAAGTTTCAGGGGGAAAGAGGGGAAATTTGAAAAGTAATTCTAACAATAACGAATGCAATAACGAGAAATCACATCGGTTTTTCCAATTTCCAGATACAAAAACACGAAACGCTAGGGAGACTTCCGATAATTATAAAATACGATCGACGCGCGCGATAACTTTTTAACGCTTCCAGGGAAAAAGAAGAAAGTCAAATAGCTCGAACGATCTCGAATGCCGATAATCTTTCGTTGTTCGATTTTCCTTTACCAATTTGCCGAAGGCCGAGCTACCAAACGCACCGTTAATGGTAACCTTGATACTTGGAAGAAAAGAGAAGAGCAAGTATCTTCGATTATCGCCAATCCCGCTACTCTCTGTTTTCCGCTTAACAATTTTCCCACGGCAAAGAACGGAAAACGATAAAAAGAATTCCAACAATTACATCATTACGCGCAACACGCGCGAGAAAATCTCGTTCGTCTAATTCCTCGATCCTCCGAGGCAGGAAAAGGAGGACGGCGAAAACGAGAGGAAGGAAGGAAAATTCTATTTCCAAATAAAATCAGTCGCGGAACGGCTGTGGAGGACGTCGTTGACGCGTCACGGGAACCGGAAGCTGGGTCGACAGCGGTTTGCGCGCAAAGCCATAAGAAAGCATAGTCAGGTCAGAGTCCATTAAGTGGGCGACTTGTGGCGAGCTGACTCGGCTCTGCAACCTTCTATCCGGGCCAGGTAATTTTATATTCTCCCCTTGGCCTCGTAGCGGCGGCTCTTCCGCGATCTAACTTCACCTGTTGGTTGGCCCTCTGCGTCGTTCCTCGGGGCGTGATATTGATCGGCGTGTACGGCCGACGTGCGGCGCGGCAAAACCTTCGCAACCGTATAACGTGACATGGCCGCGTAATCCCGATCGCGATCACTCGAATTCATCTCGGGATTACGAGCCGGGGTATCTGTCGCATCCGGCACTTTGTTTATCTTTTGCCTTGAATTTTCCCACCAGACCGTCGCTCCTTTTTTTCCGACGTCATCCTATCTCTGTCTGTGGCGTTTTTATTCTCACGATCGAACGTCTCGGAGTAACCGATTTCACTGACTATCGTAGAATCGGAAGGTCGTAAGACGAGGACGGTAAGACGAATGGATTTAAAGGTGGACGTTGAAAAGTTGCTATCTTTGGACCTGTTTGCGAACGAAAACTTTATGCATTTCAGAGAATCTCTCTGAAGGAAGGAGAAAGGTAATTAGCATTTATGCGCGGATGCGATGGGAAAGTTGAAAAGAACGAACGCGATGACGAACAAGAGGCAAACTTGTCCTTGCGTTACGCTTACGAAAGTAAAAAAAGATAGATCGGTTTTTAAGCAACGTGGATCGACGAGATCGAAGATATTTAGGACGCGATGCGTATGGATAATATTATACGTATCTTTGCACGACGATGATGTTGTTTCGGTGAGATGATTGGATTGTTAGTTGTTGGTAATACGCGCGGTAGGTAAATTCTCCTCTATGATGATAGTAAATACAGGAAGAGTTGTTTTTAATCGAAGTTGATTCAGTGCACGCTAATGGACATGTTTGTTTAACAACGAAATTGTTTCTGGCTTGTAATTATGATTGATGATCGATGTTACTGCGACTAAACGAACGTGTATAAATGTAACAGCGTAACAACAACGCGATATATAAATACATAAATAGATAAATATAAATATACATAAATAGACACATATATAAATATATTAATATATGACTATATAACACTGATTGTAAGATATAGCGGAAATTGTTTTCAATTAATATTAATATACGAGGGGTTGTTGGATGAATTTATCCAACGATGAAGTTTATTTGCTCTTGCGAGTTAAATGGAATTGATGATGCGCGATATCAAGTATACCGAGCACGGGCGTTACTTTTTCGACCAACTTAGTTTTCAATTTGTCAACGGGATGACAGATCTGTTTTTATCAGAATCGCTTCGGCCACGTATATTACCAAGACACACGATAATGGTTCTCGTCTCGTTTTACGATTAAATCGAATCATCGATCGACGTCGAGCGCATGACGAATACAGATAATTTAGATTCTCTTTTGAGGATAAATAATCTTTTGATTTGTTAACCGTGCGAGCGATCTGCATTTTTCACACGGTCCTCGTTTGCAATGTGATTGAATCGTCGATCGACGTCGTGCATTTGATGTATGCACGCGTTGTCGATTACGGTGAATTATAACACACCTGTTCATTTTTATCTCTCTCACTCTCTCTCTCTCTCTCCCTTTCTCGTGAAATA
The DNA here is from genome assembly GCF_910591885.1 of Bombus terrestris. Taxonomy (NCBI): domain Eukaryota; kingdom Metazoa; phylum Arthropoda; class Insecta; order Hymenoptera; family Apidae; genus Bombus; species Bombus terrestris. The sequence continues at coordinate 7,852,931 of NC_063280.1, read as the reverse complement.
ATTACGTTTCGAATTACACGCGCAGCGTGTATTATTTGCACCGAAAACAGCTTTCGTGAACAAACCTTTTACTCTGTTTTTAACGTTGGCTTAATTAAAAATCACGGTTGATAAAGTTATTTACTTCTACGATCTAGGCCCATCGCGTAAAAAAAAATTTATCGAATCAAGTTCCTCGCACAGATAAAACGTAGCACCAACGCGTAACAGTTTAATTAATACGAAATCCAACCCACGCTTTACCATTAATTCTATAATTACGGAACAAATGTATAATAATTCCTGCCTCTATGAGGCTCGAAAATTACAATTTTTCTCTGTCGCGAGAGCAAGCATTTTCAAGTCCTAAAAAAAGAGAAATTCGTTTCCCAGATCTCTTTGGTGGTAAAACATCTGCCAGATGTTTTACAAGATTAAAATTAAAATATCCTTCGAACTAATCATTTTTTCACCCAAGCATTTTGGTACGTTCTTGCAGAGAATCGAAAAATACATCGAATGGCGTATAAAAAATTTACAGTTGCGTTAAGGAAAGCAAAGATAATCGTAAAATAAAAAAGGCGCGTCCATCCAGTTTCGTTCGAAACGATTTTTCCAATAATACAATATATAGTTTCGAAGATATATCGATTAAAACGAGACACCCCGTATATATAAAAGATTTTCAGATTTAAAAATGTATTCGAAAAATGTCTTACGCGTAGATTTTTTTATTTAAACTGGTTCCACGACTACGAACAATATAACGTGGTAAACTGGACCGTCGTCTTTTCGGGTTGCGATGTTTGCCGATAGTGGACCATGTTCAACGACTGATCGATGATCAATCGCGATATGGGAACATAGCGAGTTCATTAACAGAAGCGCAGGTGTTCCTCGATACGCTCTCGTAAACGACGAACACCATTACAAATCACGTGTATCGCACAGCTTTCGAGGTGTCACGGAGGTTTAATTAGCACCACCACAGATACGATCATTCTCCGTGTAACCAGATTTTGAGGAACCGTTCTATGTGTAACCAGTCATCCGCATTGTACCATTGCGGATCATCTCGATTATCGAAACGTTAAATCGAAACGCTAAAATCACGAGATACTAAACGAACAAATGGTAATTTTACTTTTACTAATTCGTTGCTCGTTAGAGGCACACACTGCGAATGTTTATTTATTTACAAGCAGATGATAGAAAAATGGAAAGTTGTAGAGGGTACGCGTAACGTGTAAAAATATATAAAACATCCAAAGTAAATTTCTCGCGAGTATTCACGATAACCAGAGATTATTGTAATATTCGAATGCCAACAAATTCATCTTCTTTTTCTTCTTTTTGCCTGGTACATCGTTCAGGTAGCGTTAACAAGACTCGCTGGATTTCGTGTTTCTCGAAAAGAAATTCGTTTCTAAAATTTATTATACACCTGCTTAGAAATGGCAAGATGTTTGTCCAATGAATTAACAGCGATATGTGCGTGACTGAAGGATCGCTTACTTTGTCCACGATGTTAAAACACGATGTTAAAAGAGGAGTGTTTGGAGTGCTCGACATTAGCCGGCGAACGAAATGGCTGTGCAAATGGATGCAAACACGCGTAAAGACAAATGGTCGTGGAAGATACATGCGCGAGCACTTGAGAGGAAGCAATCGAGACAGGACAATAGAAGAGTTCAGAGTTCGAGACGAGAATATGGCAATGCGTTTAATGGCGTAGGACCAGAGTCAGCGCAATTAAACTGTTATCTTCGTTGTATTCTTATTAAATATAGTCGTTACTGTCTCATTTAACATTTTACGACTCGAGAGCGAATAATTCGCGATCGAAGGTCTAACGATACTCGTGAAACGTCTGTTTTCGATTTATTCGTTTATTTATAGACAACTCAATTTCGCAGCAGCAAAGGTGTGCCGGATGAAACCAAGATACGTAACACTAAACTATCCGCTGTGAAACGAGAGAAAAACAGAATGGATAGCGTTGGTTAACGCGAGTTCAACGGATCCCCTTTGATCGACTGCTCTTTTTTTCCCTTCCATGCTTTAATTCCGTCAGGTGTGAAAACAGCTGAAAACCTGTCGCGTTTTAACGTCTTTCCACGACGATATATCGACGCGTATTTTAACGCCGCGTATTACGTTCTATGTAAGTAGAACTGCAAAGAGAATCGTGTAACAGGACGGTGCAAGAACAAACTGGGTACTTTGCTCACGAAGCACAACTGCAAAGAAAATTACGTAACGGGACAAGTACAGGAACGAAACAGGTCTTTTACTCGTGAAGCAACGTAATTGCATTATAATTACATGTTCCGATGAACTATAGTCCTGACGAATACGCTGGAACAATGAAATACTCGTAACGCAGACTCATATCTTCGATTATTCTTCCAGTTCTTCGAATGTTTTATCCGCCAAGGCAAGAATTCATTGTAACTGCAGCCTTGGTAGATTTAGACGATGATCTCGGACAATGATAAGCTACAACGAAAAGCGTGTACGAGGTCGAAGCGGGCCTAACTCATTAGGATCGATCGGATCCATATTCCTTCTGCTAGTCTTCTCTCCATTTCTGTGTAGTATCTCTGTTATTTTATTCTGGCTGCTGGCAACAGAGAGGACTGGTGCAGCAACGAGGCAGCTCCATTTTCCATTAATTCGAGCGAATCGACAAAGATGAAATTGAACGTGCTAGAAATTATCTGTACAACCTTGTGATAATAAACGATCATCGTCAAATGATAAATACAATTGAGATATCGAAGTTGGTCGCTTATTACCGCAAACGTCGATAGTTTTACTCTACCCTCGTCGTTTCTTCGATCGGTGCAATTTATGGAAAATCGTAAATAACAAATAGATGGCCGACTCCTCAGCGATGGCTTCCTCAAAAACTTCGTCACGGATTTTCCTCGCGCGGTTCCAACGTGTCGTTGAATTTTCACGGGCTGCACAACTTTGGCCACGGTCGCAACGTTCGCCGGTAATTATTTACACGGGGCGGGTCGGTTGCATAAAACGCGACGCAGGTTCCGCCGTGGCAGGGGATGGGAGGCAGAGAGATACGGTATAAGCGTTCGCTGGATTTATTCCAGTCATTATCTTACCTAATTCATTCAGCAATATGCATTTGCCGGCGCCCGTGGAAGTAAATTATAGCGAGGCTCGCGAGCGAAAATGAACGAGCCTTGTATTGTCCGACGCGACTCTCTCCGCTGCACCAGACCCCCGATTCAACTTAGACACGAATCTACTCGGTTTACAATAAACTACAGCTAGAAGCTGCTGTTGCTGCGAGATAGAACGATACATGGCGTTCGCGTGGAAATTATGCGCGCCGGGTTGCCTCGTCTCGCGTGTGCAGCGCACTATGGCAAGAGTTTGGAAGAAAGGTCTAACTTTCTACATTTTGAGCTTCCACGATGATGCGATCACGTGTTTGCCAGTTGTTTGATTCGAACACGTCGGAATATCCGCAAGATGTTGGAACTGATTTACTGTATCGACGTAGGCTGAGCTTTTCGTCTTGCGGTATGTACACGTCACTTGTACGATGAAACCACTGCGCGTTCGTTGGATAGGTCGTGGTGATAATGCAACTGCTGGTGTATATGACTTTTGTCTTCATTCGGGTTGCCTTCTTCCCAGTTAGGAATTGCGAAGAAAAAATCGGACTACAGAAAGAACGACGTAGCAGTGGAAAAAGATCGTCGCATGGAGGCCCCTTGTGTCCTTGTTTAGAAAACGCATGCACAATCGTACAGCGAATACAGGCTGAATAAAGAAGAATAACATCTTTCTCGTTTAAGATCTAATTTTCGAGAAAAGTCAGTTTGTAGATCGATCAGGTACGCGTGTACTAATTCCAAGTGTTGAAGTGGGTTGCACTTCTAGGAAAACTCTACATCTTCTCTAGCGTTTAGTTTTTGGCACAACGATTCTCTTTGCAGTGGCTTCTTTGGTTTCTATTAAAGACCGTCGACATACAGACAATGTCGACGATAAAGTGCAAATGCCGATAAACCGAAAGGGTCGGGAAACTTCAATAGATTTGACGGCCATCAATATATTTCGGCACCACAGAAAGTCAAAAGTTGTTAATCGAGAGTTGTCACGTCACACTACCGCATTAAGTTCACGTTAAATAATCATCGTTTTCTGTTTAATCCACTGTGATAAATCCATCTATCAATACATTATCGTGTAAACTAGAAACCATTGGAGATCTTAATTTCTAATATTTCTGAATAAAGAATGTCTATAATATATTCATCCACTCGTTCGCTCTCTCTATTCCGAGATATATAAAACCTCAACAGTAAGATTTGTTATCATTGTCTTATTTGCGCCAGTGTGCGCATTTGGAATGGTTTCAGAAATACCGATAGCGCTGCTACTTGAAAAAAAATCATTTCATTAACGTAACAACGTGTTCCATACGTGGACCACGTTGCTGCGTGCATAGCTCTGCTCTAATTAAACGAAGTTATTTAAAATGTTTAATTAAATTATTATCAACGCGAGTAGAAAGAGAAGTCCGGATGCTCCGTCTATCTCGCTTACTCTATGGTGCTAACGGTAAGAGTACTCTTTCATCGCAAAGTAACGCGCGGCTGTCTACGAAACAGCGGCGAACCGTTTACGCGTTTTCGCCGTGACGTTTTTGACGTTAACCAGCAACGAAGACGTACGTGGCAGATACAGACAAAGCGTTTTCCTCATCGCTCGGCATTTTGATAATGAGACAAAATGTACCTTACTGAACGCTTCGTGCACTGAAAACCGGCGTAGACGTATCATCACGTCTAATAGACGACGCTTACGCTTCCGCGAATTAAGTCGCTTCGCGGACAATGGGCTTTAGTAGTCTGTAGTCTATCGAGCGCGTGAGAACTGTGAAAGCAAGCGTAAATGTTGCATTGCATGGGAGATCCTCCCGTCCGAAAACCGTAGCTCAGAGGAACAAAATGCAACGTACCAATAATACGATTAAAACTCGAGGAGGAATTACAAGCGCGTTAATTCCGGTTTGATCGTGTACAGTTACGTATAAACGTGTGAACGTATGCGCGTGTGCGAGTGCGTACGCTCGAAACTGCTACCTAGAGATCGCGATCTTTGGTCCAAAATTAATACGAAATAATCTACGATTCGGGTCGCGGCTCTGTCTCGCGCGCGTCGCCTTATAATTCACGCGTTCTTCTTTTTCTCGCGCGACTATAAAAGAAGCGAAGCCGAACGAGCGACAGAATCTGCCATGCTGAGTATACATTTTCAAATACGTGTTCCTTTTACGGTGCGGGAGGTGCGAGAAGTTGGAGTGTCCGTTGAAACGAAATAGATCGTAATGGCAAAATCGAGCGACAATCGAGGGTCGAATTTCGACGAATATTCGCAGTATGGAACGTTAAAGCGGCGTAGACGATTTACGAGACGTCAGTTCCGAGGTCGATTCGTTTTTCGATCTTCGCCGTGATTCGGCGTTCAAGAAGAAAAACCAATGGAATTGTCCGCTTAATTTAATCTGCTCGCTGCACGGGAAGAGAGAAAAGGGCTATCAGTTGCACGCTCTCAAAGGCGAGGATGGATATCGCGGTCAAAATAGCTTCACGCTGACGAGTCTGGGTCGCGTACGATCAACCACTTTCGTGAAATATCGCTGCGAGGTTTGATATCGTTTGCCATCTCTCGCTATGCAAAATCCACCATTTTCTCTCATTGGCGAAATAAATTTGCTGGAATACGCGTTCTTGCTTGACATCTGAATTACTAATTACGAAAAAGCAACAAATCACGAATCTTGTTTCGATATCAACGATGGAAATTTATTCCGAATAAAATAATCGCACGCTCAAACATTCAAACGACACGATTTGCTTCTAGCAAGAACATTTTCAGAGAGGAAATCGCACAGTTTGTTGTCGATAGATAGAAATTTTACTGAAACCCTTGGAATTAGTTTCGAGGATTCTTTATTTCCTGCCAGATTTTCAAGATTTCGCTCTCGGTGCCATTTTCATAAACCTCGAGGGGAACAAAACACGGAAAAACGTGTTCTTCACGACGAAGGATTCTATTTTAAAACCTGTTCTCGCCGCGTGCTGGCAAAATGAAATTGTACAGCCTTGTTTTCGAGAATATGGCCATGTTCTTGGGTCGTTTCGACTCCTTTGCGACGAGATCATCGCGATCGTATCTTTCCTGCTGCTATCTTTCCGTCAGTATCGCGCCTTTACCATCGTCGTTCCGATCTTTCGTTCGATCCAACTTTCGCGAACAACCGTGCAGCAGTTAGAAAATCCTCAACCGTGAAAAATGCTTCACCGATACCTTCTCGCGATACCTTTAAACAGGTTCTTCGTTTCTCTGCAGTCTGCAAAGAATATATCGCCACGTTGCTTCGAATCTTTGCCGGTTAAAAACTGGGAAAAGCTCAAACGCGTATTGGCGAACTTTTGAAAGCAGCAAACGTAAAGAATGAAACATAATCGTTCGTTAGATAGGAGCGACGAGTTAATCGATTTCCTGTCACCAAGTGTAATATCGGTGAAATATCGAGCCTCGTTCAATAGCATTTCAAGTTTCAAGTACAATTTCCACTCTTTGTACGAATACCAATTCAATCGTGGCGCTTTTCGTTCGCGCTTTTCTCCCTTTCAACGCGTTTCGATTGTCGAAACAAATTTCTATAAACGTGGCCCAAGTACCCTCTCTTTATAGAGAGAGAGAGAGAGAGTGAGTTTGCAAGAGAACCGTGTTCGTCGGAGAGATATTAATTAGTACATTTACCTACGATCTATATACCGTTGCTACAAATCGGGATATTTAATCCACATTTTGTATTCTTTAGTTGACGTTTGAATCTTCGAACGTGTTAAGAAATTAGCTCTTACGCGTCCTTTCCTTATCCAGTGAAACGCGACTGTTGCAATTAAAACGGGCATTTGGTTTATGCAAACGACACGGCGAAGAACGAAGGGAATTTTCAGATTACCAGCCGCGATATTTAACGATGGAGCTAAAGTTCGCAGCGAATTCTTTCGCGTATTTTCTCTCCATTGTGCGAATTCCCATAAAACCGTATGAAAAAAGATTAATAATGGATAACAATGACAAAGGAACGAGAATGGAAGCACGGCGAAGAATAACTACGTTCTACAATACCATCCATCAACCTTGTTCCCTGGAATTCGCACATCGTTTTGTCAATCCGGTACTTTTTTCCCAAATTCCATTCTGCATCCCCGACGAATCGTTGTGACCAAGCTAAAAAGCTTTTTATTCGATTATTTTTATCCAGCTGGACAAAAGACGCGTTTCGTTTCAAAAACTACCGCCGCGGTATTGAGAATCTGCGACTTACAGTCGGTCGAGATTCCATAATCGCATAGACAAGATTAATTCTCTGTTTGTCTGCGCCATTTAGGGTTGTTGACCTCAAAGGATCAACGCACGTAGGATACCTGTTCCAGCGCGACCCTTGCAGCCTTCCCTCCTTAGAGGTTTGCGAATTACCATCAAGCTGTCTGGTATCCCTGAGCAGACCAAAAGATCGGCGTTGTATAGCCCCGGAGTGAGAAGATCCTCTGAAAGGACTGACGTTTGAAAGCAGCGTACGGTGTCAAACGAGGCGCCAACGTGCACCCGATCCCATCGTTAAGCGACAGAGGCGCGATCGTTATGGATTCCGCAAACGACATCGGGCTAATGTTCTACGTTCCGGCTGTCTGCCTTCTTTTTTATTCGTTCGACGAGTCTTTCCACCTTATTCCGTCTCCTTCGTTCCAATTCTTTTTCATTTTATTTCCATACGGGAGGAATCCACGTCGTGATTCCGATTCCAAAGGGATTAACGAACTCTCGATCGACGCTAGAGAATGCGGCCAGAAGATTCTAACGGCGATTCGGTAGAATTATTCCGGAATTTATTTCGAAATTTGACGTGCACCAGAGCGATAAACGCGGTGGTGCGCAAATAATTTTGGTAGCCATCGTACATTCGCACGCGGATCGATTCACCATGAAAATTGTACGAAGATAACAAGGTACGTCGGCTGCCTCCCTCGAAGCGTAGCTTCTCTTTAAAAGAGTGCGAGACAAGTTTGCGGCAGTTCCCAGAACACTGTTCAAAGGTTACGTAATAGCTGGCGAAGTGGAGCGTGTAGTTCACGATGTACATTCGCAGAGCCGGGAAACTTTTCGGACGGCGCAAAGTATACGCGGCAATTCGCGTGACAGATATTATCCACGTGGGTGAAGGAGAATTGAAATTGGTGGTGGATGCCGGTGCTGGAAGCCCATAAAATTTCTCTTACTCGCCGAGGCGGCTGAGAATTTCGCGTAATTTTCCGTGGCGTAATGAGAAAATTACCCAAGCGGGATAACTCGATGAATCCGGAACACCTTTTCGAGCTCGCCATCTTGCTACGGCTGTTCGACGAGTATTAGCATCGCGCAGCCAGGAAATCGAACTTTCGATAAGCTATAACCGAGGTCTATCCACTCGACCGCTCACGAAATCGAACCGTTACGCGAATCCTGGGATCGATTGATTGAAATCGATCGACCGGCTACACAAAACGACGCGGGCTAAAATTTTCATGCGAATCGAGTTACGTCAACTTTTGTTCCTGCGGGTAAACGATCTTTCATCGACTATTAACGCTTATTATTTAACGATATCATTTACGCGATACGTTTCTTACTCCGCTTCTTTGCTACTCTTCAAATTTCCAACGACTTAAGGCACTCTGCTTTTATACGTAAGACAAAGAAAAAGAAAATTGCGAGTGTTTTCGCGCGATGTCTTCTTTTCTCTCGTTTAGCTGGTAATAAGGCGAATAAATGAAAAATTGAAATGGAATGTAGAGAAACGTAGGAAAACGGTAAGAATTGCTTGTTTAGACGTTTTGAGTAAAAATTGACGGTAAAGTTGTTTTGTTTGCAAGTTGCCATAATGAAAAGCATTGCTGCTGTTTTTCTTCTTTATATTTCTTTAAAATTTCTTTAAAATTACGTCGAATTTAAAGCGTTAACCGGTTAGCTGTCGCGACCTCTTTGAAAACATTGAACAACGTGTACGTAAAATGTGCCGCAAAAAGTAAACGACGACGAGCATACTCGTCAAGCACAGAGTATGGCTGTAGTAATATAGAATTAAGTCCTAACGAAATGACTGTTTTACTTTTTAATTTCATTACCGACAGGGCTAATCGTAACGAGAGAAATATTGTCATTTCTTCGTGACGAGTATACTCGTCAAAAACAACTGACTGGTTAACGCACCAACGATACGTTTATCGTTCAGAAAACCGTAGCGATTCGCGAAATCACCTACGTACATCTATCGTAGAAAATTTTTATGATAATATTATATGCGCTGTACGAAACTTTCTGAAATACCATTAGCGTTATAACGAGGTACCATTATTTCGGCCGCTGATAAAGCTTCGAATAAATTTGACGACATACGTAATATCGGGATTTGCCAGACATTTATCGCGAACGTAGGTTTAGTAGAGGTCGCAAAAAATTTTTTATTAAACTATAAAAATTATCTGAAATCGCACGACGACTGATTCGTGCCATACCTTGCATGCTCGTAAAAGGGTTTTACAGCAAATGGTCAACGTTAGGATCACCGACGAATATCAAAGAAGGAAAGTTATTCGAATTTTTAAAATTGCACCCTTGTACAACGTAAAATTATAAATTGGCTGTTTAATCTGTTCGGCGGTTTGTACGTTAAGCGTTTTCGTAAATTTTTATTCGTAAGAAATAACGATAGTCCGAGCAGCTGGTACAAGTAAACGTTCGCGCCAGACAAAAGGTTTTTCGTTTGCGTTGTTGGCGACGATTTCAACCCTCTTTGCGGACTTTCGTCGCTTTAATCCTTCTGTTCGAGACTCGACGACGAGGTCGCGTCGGATGGTTTAACAACGTCAAATTACAGAGACGTGGAAGGGCGTTCGAACGACAATTACAGGCCTCTGTGGCGCGAGGTGAAGCACGTCGACAATTTCGTGCTCTTTCGACGTGGCCGCGACATAAAACTCGTCGAATTGCGTGAAATTACAAGCGCGCTGCTCTATAGCCGGACTGGTCGAAGTTTGTCGTGTGTTTGCACCGTCGGCGCTCGTATATTCCGGCTTTTTGTTTATCCGCCATGTGAAATCCGTTTGCGATAAACTACGCAGCAAATACGTGGCGCGGCCGAGTAGAAATAAAGGCTGGATAACAGCGTTCGTAGCCGGGCTATCGCGTGTTTGTTCCTTCGAGAAGTTTCGCAATTGAAAATAAGCGAACCGTATACGCGCACGTGTTTGGAAAATGTTTCGCGCAACTGAAGCAAGTTTGTCAATGTTGAGAATTTTGGATCTTAATAGCCGAAATAATGGTATAGGGACACTAAATTTACACTCGGAATCTATATTAGAATAGTTATATATTTACTTGATGAACGATTTCAAAGATATTCATCGATGCACACTTGCACGCGTCTCGGCACTTTCTTACCAGGCTGTTAACTGAACAGTTTTACATTCCTTCGTTTTCGAGAAGCCGCGCACACACATACATCCACATACTGATATTCACATACAAATATCACTACCACGCAGCTAACCTAATCTAGCACATACAATTATACATATGTCAATAATAAAAAAAGGCGAAGAGAGATTCACGGAGCTGTTGTTTTTGTAATATTCGTATGTGTAATCTCTCCTCAACTTCTCTCTATACGTAATTTATCTTTCCCAACACTCGCGGGATTAAGTTATTTCGGATTCTAACGGATGTATAGTGTTTCCACGCGAAGTGCACGTTTCCATGTAACATCCGAGTACGGGATTGTTGTGACCAGAATTCTACAGTTAGCTTGCGACCTAGTTTGGTCAGAGCCACTCAACGATACCTTAGTATCGCGATAGTAGCCATCCAGACACGTAGCAATCTAGAACGTATAAAATACGTAATAGATAAGTCCGAGTCTGATGAAAAATTCATTTTTATTTACAACATGGTATTCTGATTTATAATTGGCGGAAGAATTATTGTGCAGAAGCTACGAATTAAGCGAAATATCAAGGCACTGTTTCTCATGACTTATATCTTATATCGTTGAAAACCTAAGAACGAATAAATATACAAGATATATCGAAGAATATAGAAGAGTAAAAAAAGAAAAAAAAAGAATGGTACAAACGTATGAAATGGAAAATCAACGTTTATACCTGAAGAAGTTTTTCCTCGTCGAAATTTCTCATCGAAATCACGGGATGTTATTCCTATTCTTCACTGTCGTACGACCAATAGCTGGAAGATAATAGAACAGATCCGCCTGTACGCAGACATGTAGAATAAGACATAACCAGTGGAGCAAGTAGAATAGGTTCTCGCTTGGTCAGACAAGACAAGAGACGCGTCGGTTGTGGTTCGTCGAACAAGTAGAATAGCAATTCTAACTAGTCAGACGAGTGGAACAGTCGTCATTTCCATCGAAGCAAGGAAAGTGGGCACATTTGAGAACAGGATAAGGATAAATCCCAACGTTCTTCGTGGTTAACAGAGTGAAAGTCTCTTGGAACATTTTTAACTCTCGTTTCCTAATAGCAATCGTTATACAATTTTGCAAGGAATTTTTATATTTGCAAACCATTTTTTACTTTACAAATCGCTTTCAGATTTCGGATACGTACACGTGTGAACATCGAATATGTACAGTGTCGTATATTTTTACGGTAAATCGATGGAACGGCTTTTGTTTGATTTTTAGCGATATGTCGGTCATTACAAAACAATGTGCCGTTCGAAACGAAGCATCGAGCGTAACGGTGCCTTTTAGTGCATAACGCGATATGTTAATGGAATTTTATTTCCATTACGTTCGCCGTGACAACGTTCGTATGTTATTAAACGGGCAGAAGCGAAGGTTTTCGACAAAATCAAGAGGCCGTGAAAACTATTATAAAACATTATGACACGCTATAGGTATTACGACACTGAAAGATATAAAGTTCTCGTATATTTTCAAGTTGAGAAACAGAAAGAACAGAGAGAAAGTTGTAAAAGTGCTATCTCAGGCAGGCATTGGCTCATTCTTATTTAAACCCTGGGACGAGCAGGCAGGTCTAATGGTTTTCCTTCTCTTCTCTCGTTCCTTCCTCTCTCCATTCCTCTGTTCATCTTTCTCTTTCCCTTGTCCTTTTTTTCTTTTCTGTTTGCTTTCTTTCTTTCGCGCTGTATCTCTTAATCCCCCACCAGATCCCGCTTCATGCTATGGCAGATAGCATTAACAGAAGTAACAAAAATAACGCAACTAATATAATTATCATGTTCTGTCGATTCCGTAAATCGCACAACGCTCGTCCCGCGCTATTGTACCAGCCACGCATCCACGAATCGACGCAAAGTAAGCGTTATCAAAGCCATTATCGAAGAACTTGTTACATTCATTTTATCGCGCTCTTATTCCCTTTCCTTTGGTACTTGTTTGCTGCACAGGATCGTTCAAAGGCTGCGACAAAGCGGCTCTCGCGGATTATATTCACCAGAGATTGTATTCTGCAACGTCGTTCGACGTTTCTCCGCGAATTACGGCGGCCTTTTCAATGTTGAATTTACTTGCGACATACTTCCGGGGGACATCCAGAGATCGTTTTGCTCGCGGAAACAACGAGTCTCTTTCGACGACGGAACCGACTTTCAACCGACGGAACGGTTTGAAGAATCGCGTGCAAAACGGTGGTCGACGGCCGCTAATTCCACTTCATTCAGTCCTTTCAACGTTTAATCGCAAATTCCCGAGTTCCGGCCGGCCAGCCGTCACATAACCAACTAAACTAGTTTTAATAGTTCGCAATTAAGAAATTGTTTTCCGGTGGCCGTGGTATTTCAGGTCACGTTCGTATAATCGCGACGACATTCATTGGTCCGCGAATTAACCAAAGCGCGGTGTTACGACGGCGATCGCGCGAGGAAAACCGGCAAGCTGGCTATGTCGGTACAATGCAGTTTCAAACAGACACGAACACGTAATATTTCGTAAGCGGCTGCATCGCGTCTCTCGCATTCCAATTATTCAACTTGTGCGAGTTAACGTCGTTGGAGAAGACGTCGCCGAATTATCGGATGGAATAACGCTGGTCGTGTGACTCGAATCTCTGCACTCTGAGAGTCTCGTGCTTCCGCAGTCCTCCTGTTTCGATGTACTCTTTTATATTTCTTTTTCTATTTACTAAGGCTTCTCGACGAGAGACACGTTACTATCTTCTCATCGGTTCAACCGTTTAACTATTGGTAGATTTTCATAAACGGTTCCCTTCGAATGTGAAAATACGACAAAGCTAGATACGATATGACGTTATCGATGTAACACGTGTCGTTAAGCGCAGTCGCGTTTTCCGAAATTTACGAATTTTCGTACTCAAAGTCTTGGAAGTTTCATTGGAAATAAGTAGAAACGAAACGATGTCGGTACCAGCATTGTAGGTTTGAACAATAAATAACGAAAGGAGTTTGGTTTATAGTTAAAGTTCGTTTTACGAGGCTCTGGAAAATTTCATCTGCCTCCTACACAGCTTATTTAATGCGTGTAGCAAATTGCCCCTGTAGATTCTCGAGTGTCAGAGAGCGTAGGCAGTGACGCTTTTGAAACGGATAGTCGAAGGGGATGTGTAATTAAATTCAATGGTTTCGGTTTTGTAACTTTCTCTGCTCCCACGTAACAGTTACGGTTCATTGGCGATCGAATTTCCGAGGCTAAAAGTAATTTCTTGCGAGCGCGAAGCCCACATCTTCGGCCAGAGTTCATTGACGTTAATCGAAAGATCGAACGCGATTTATTAAATTCATAAGAGTTTATCCACAAGCTATCGGGAACCAACATCGTGTTAACCCTTTGAATTCTTATTCTTATATCTGAGGAACTCCTTTGTCGAGTCCCACTCGACATTCTTTCAGTCCCATTTTTTTTTTTTTTTTTGTGAAACGTGCGAAAGAAAACCAGGATTGCACCCTGGAAATTGTTTGAAGATATATCATGCACTTAAAAATTACAAAATACAAGAATAGCGTGAATAAAACTGGTATTTAAGTGAATTTCTTTCTTCCTTTATTTATTTCAATTGTCTTATTTCTTAGTTAAAGTAAATTTCAAATAAAACACATAAAAACGTTGGCAGCTGCTGGTAACGAAATTGAAATGAAATTCGGAGTGCAAAGGGTTAACTTGGCGTTTCGTTTGTAACCTTCGATCGGTCAATTTACGTCATTTTTTTTTTTGTTTTTCCATATTTTGATTTTGATTAATTTTGTAAAGTTCGAAGAAGCTCGGGTATATCTGTATCGCAATGGCAAATTTCACTTTTCCCGATAGTATTGTAACGCGAGCTACTGTGAAATATTTGCCAATTTGCAAATGGAATGGATTTTCCGTACTTCGACAAAGGAACGTGTCAATTGTTTTATTTACGTGTTCGCGTAACTTCTACGCATTATCTGGCTGCATTGTTTCTCTGTCCAGGTTACACCAATGGCGGAAACGCAGTTTAGTACTTTTAATATTCTCGATGGGGCGTATGCTGGCTGCTGAAGCGGGCAAAACTCTCATAGAAAGAAGACTAAGGAGAAAATACCTCACTGACCTCACTAAAGAAATAAATTAGTCAAACTCGAAGATGGTATCCCGCTGGGGGTAGCCACCCACATGTTACTTAGCGATTAAATTAGACAAATTTACCAAATGTCCAGCTGGACAGATTGTAAAGTGCAAATTAAATAATAAAAATGACTTAAAAATACCAACGGTCAAAGAAGAAATCGGCAGATACGCAGAAATACAAGAAAAGAACGGCAACACATCCAAACCAACTGGTTGCAGAAGCGAGCAAAACTCTCATAGAAAGAAGACTAAGGAGAAAACACCCCACTGACCTCACTAAAGAAATAAAATAGTCAAACTCGAAGATGGTATCCCGCTGGGGGTAGCCACCCACATGTTACTTAGCGATTAAATTAGACAAATTTACCAAATGTCCAGCTGGACAGATTGTTAAGTGCAAATTAAATAATAAGAAAAAAATGATGTAGCGTGTGGATAAAATACGCGTTACTTACGATCGGAGAAAATTTAATAAACGCGTTGCTCTTGAACGACGATGTTTGAATATTTTGGTCATTTCTTTCGATTCGTTTTGAATATTAGGGGAGAGGGATCGGCAAGTTCGGAATGGAAATGTCAGACTACGAATCAAGATAGACAGTGCGTGTCAAAATTGAAGTCTGTTAACGAGTTTCCTATTCGAGTACACAGCAGCGTGGCCTGTAGCTTCAGGTACTCCGATATTCGTGATTGTAATTCAAGCTAAGTTGAGGCTATCTCGATTTCCAGCCAGGCGTTAGAATTTAGTCCCTTATAATTAATTACAGAGATTTCGAGAGATCAAACAGTTCTCAAGATTGCGAATCAGCGTTCCACACTCTGGATCGACGTTAGGGATTTAGACGTTGCGCAGCTGTTACGATACGATCACGATTCTAACGCAAATTCCAACATCACGGAGATTTCGTAACTTGAAACTAGAAAAAGAAGGAAGAAGCACGCTTTTTCTGTAATTTTATCAAATTTCCGATAAAAATACAGAAAAGTAAGATTTATGTTTAATCGCGTAACTCGTATCCTCGCCCGTGCGAACTTAACTCGTTGTGGGAATCACATTCGCGATAAATCAATTAAGTTTAAGCATTGACCCACTCAGGGGCGGAAAATATTTTCGCGAATAATAGCCGGAGCGCAAATTGGAAATTTCTAAAAATTTATTTATTTTCTAGCGCGCACATCGAAAATAACGATATTTGATTAAATTTCGGGCGAATAAATTTTATTGGAAAATAATTCCGTGATACCATTGACCTCAATTACGAGATTGCAACGGTCAAAGTTTGTGAACGTAACAACGACACCTGTATCCGTGAAATTTACGGTCAGATTATTCAAAATTCCGTATCTACGATTAATTACCGTTCACACAGTGTCGTAGTTTAAATACTGCCGCTTAAACACTGACACCGGCTACTCGCTCCGAAATTAATCCCACGTCAAACACGTTTTAAACGAGATATCCTAATTGCATTTTCAATAATTCCGACCTCTTGGCTGACTCGCCCGGTTTCGTGTCTCTATTAATTTCTCTCTCTCAAGATTGCCTGAGATTTCGTTTTCCACGAAACAGCCACGGTTTAACAATTTCCATCTTTCCATCTAATTCAACATGTTCGTTCCGACTTATGGTCGTTTAATCGTGCAGAAGCTAACGTTAATATCGAACGAGTTGAATAATCTAAGAGTCCGCAAATCGAAGGGAACGATCATCGACAACGTTGAAAAATTTCCCAGAAAGGAACCTTACGCGAGGCTACGTGTAGCGAAATGTCTGAATTCTGCTTGGTAAATCTTTCCGACAACCCGATAGGAAAATGCAATTAACCCGTTGAATTTAGGAATAAATGGATAGACGCCGGTTGAATTATTAATCCTTCATGCTGTTTCCTTTTTATTTGCAAAAGTACTATCGTTAAAAGCAAATAGCAACGAAGTTGGGCGATCGAATTGACTTCGAGATGTAATCGTGATCGATGACCAAGGTGTATTTACGACTTTGTGTCTGTTTCCATTGTCGAGTATCCGTGGGGATAGCAGAGCCATGGACGTGTAGTATTCGATGAAAGTAGTAGGTCAGATCTCGGTAGAACGAGCGAAATATCGTGTCTCGTATCAAGAGTCGATTAACATCGGGAAAGAGAGAAATAGCGAAATAGCATTTTAAGTATTTTGTAGATTAGAGACGCGACGGTCGACCACCAAACTAAATTATTCGATAAGTTTAACGTACGTTTTCTAGTTGTTCGATAATTTTGGATAATCGTAAAAGGTGTGCGTGGTAACGCGTGCAGATCTTCGTTGTTTCGTGGCTGCATCGAACACGCCAAATGCAATGGACGAAATTCGCGCAAATACGTAATTCTATTCGATTTTGTCGGTATCTGGCCAAGTCTGTGCTGTAGCAACGCGCGGTTGCTTATCTCATTGTGGAAACTATTCGAAACGGCTATCGTTGTCCTAAACGCAAACTTATATTACGTTATAATTGGCAATCTGTGAAAAATTCCAGTCACATTACGCCGGTTTATCATCCTGAATTACTACGAGCGTAAAACTAACCAACATGGGAGCAACTTCGCTAAATATAAACCGTGTAAATCGCCTGTGTTACGTATACTGGGCGCATGAATCGCGTGCCACGTGTTATGAAGTAGCTTGGCTTGATAAACTACCTCACCGATTAATACAAACTGACGATACAAATTAATAGCAACTAATGCGATATCTATTTACCATCAGCTTGAATATTTCAAATGCTGCCACGTAGCTGGAAACGTTCGTAGGATGCATGCTCGATGCCAGATGCGAACGTTTAGAATAATTAATCTGTCGTTTCTCGTTCGAAATACCTGGCACGTTCGTTGATCGGCGAAATCTCACGCAGATCGTCGACGATTCCAAAGTTCCTATCGACGTGGAAACTTTTGTACGCGGCTATACACACGGTGATACATAGACGCCGCGGTGATTCCGAATGAAAACGCTGAAAACGTTCGTTACTCGGTGGGATTCGCATGGAAGCTAGTTTACCCATCGGAAACGAATTCTAAGGGCAAACAGAAATTACTCCGTTTGTGGCTGATTGTATCGCAGCCCCCGGGGAGCGCCAGTAACCCCCCGGTCAATACCACCGGTATTTTCATTTCCGTCGGATGTTCTTACAGGCTGGTTCATTCGGCCCCGATGAAAACAAGGGAACGCGAGAGCGGAAAACCAAGAAAGCGACCTATTCGCCGGATTAAACGTCGGATTCGATAAACAGCCGATTTTTTTTGCATTCGTTGAGTCGCGGCCGGGAGTCGATCGACTGGAAACGCGACGCATTTACGCTGTGTAATTTATCGCGAGTGGAAGAAGCACGATGAGGATATGGAAGATTGATTAGGCGTGATTAAAAAACGAAAGAAGCAAAATTCCCAAGTTCCCTGTTATCCGACGTGTATCGAACTTTATCCTAACTTTCTTCTTTTTCGAAACTTTCACGTAAATAGTCGGGTATTATTAAGACGATCGATCGAACTGACGATTAATTAACTAGACAATGAAACTCGTGCAATATCGCGTTATCAAAAATGTTTTTTATCGTTCTAGCGCACGACTTATCAACGTGGACATTTTCGTGTTACCCGAGTTTCTCATTGTTCGTGGTAAGTTCTGAGTTCCACGTCACGAGATCGCATAATCGAGATTCTACAGCACCTGGAATGTATAGATCATAGAAAGAGATGTGCCGGTAATTATGAAAGTGGTCTACGTAATTCGAATAGTCGTAGCCGAATTCCGTTTAACGACGCTAGTGCAAATTCCATCTAACTGTTCGATTTTCTACCACTTTGCAAAAAATGATTTTACAGTTCTTTTCTTTTGTTTAATTTAAGTTTCCAAATTTTGTACAGATTTACGCGTTACACATATAAATATAAATAGAGTTGCAGAAGTTGTAAAACTAGTTTCGTTCCTCGAGTATCGAACAGAGGACATTGCCATACAGTGTGGTCGATGTTTCGACAGCTGTGTGTACGTGCGTGAACATTTCGGGTCGTCAATTATGCGAACTCGAACTCGAACTCGTCGAATTCACATTATCGTAGCGCGTGTGTGTGTGGACGCGATACGAAAAAGCTAATAGATTCATTTCCCTTTTAGATTTTTCACTCGGTTAGAATTAGCAGCTTAACGTTGTTGGTTGTCGATTTGAAGATAAAAATTTAGAACTTTTAGCAAAATAATAGGAACATAAAATATACGATACAGACGTATCAAGTATGTGAAGAAAATCGGAGAGAATATGACGTGTAATGGAAAGGAAATTAATTATTAACGCGTTTATGTATATTACCTTAATAATTAACTTTGCTATTAGAATTCAGCCATCAATTTTATTATAGAAAAGTGGAAAATATTGAAATATTGGACGGCAACTGCAGAGAGAACAGCGTTTACTTTAAACCGTTTCATAAATATTAATATCAAACAGGAACAACATACATATTTTGAATAAAAATTTCATAATTTTTCCCCTGTTCTTGTTCTCTCTCTCTCTCTCTCTCTCTCTTCTAATATTTTTCATAAAAACCGAGAATCAAGATTCTCAGCACGTAACTAGTAACGAGAATAAACGAGAATGTAAACAGCCTGTTTTATAGATCGTTCGTAACTATTAAATGCGATTGGGTTACTAGATGTTAGCATAAGTTGGAAGAGACACGGTCGAACGAGATAAAAGACACGTCTAAATGGGTGGATATCGCGTTTAAAACGAATGTCGGACAGTCGGTCGGCGACTCTGCCTATATAGATAACTAGCGACGTAGGAAAAAATTAATGCGATCATTTGTATTCATTCGCTGTGTACGTGTTTGTCGTCCGAGTGGTGCATTTAATAAGAATGCAAATGTGGCTAAGATAATGTAAGACAAACATCGTTTCTATTTGCTCTAAATGAGTACATAAGCGTTTATCCAATTCAATTTGACGTGTACTCTGATGCTGATCTACGTTACGACCGCGTTGTTATATCGTCCATATCTAATATCGTCTAATATCGAATAATTACACTGATCTCATTATTTTTTTCCAAATTTTTAATTTCGTCAACGATTAATCCTATTACTATATCGACGAAAATTCGACTTTTGCTGTTTATCTATTCATATTATATTTCGCACGCGTGTCCATTTTACATATTTTTATCGGTATACTAATTTCGATGCTACTCGAAGACTACAGGAATTTCGATCAGTTAACTGCGTTCGACGCGGTTGACGCGTATACTCGTCGGATTACCATTTACTATAAAAGCTCAGAATTTTAGTAAAAAGTAATATAAATGACATTTGGCGATGCGTTTCCTTTATACCTCCAGAGAACCTATTCTGTATTTTATAAAAAAAGCTTGTTTGTTATTCTCTTTGCTGCGTATATAGGCTATTTCTCGAGTTGTTCTGCGTTTTATATCAGCTACACCATCAGAAGCAACTTCGCTTGGAAGATGTGCCGCATGGTCGAAAAATGGAATCCGTAAAGAGTAAGGAGGTTACCGGTGGTCGACATGCGAAGTGCCACTTTGCGTGGTACTGTGCTTTGAAAAATACCACGCTGAAATCGACCGAATTTCTTATTAAATTTTCTTTCTTTAATCTTTCTTTTTTCTGAATTTTATTAGTTTGTTGGCAATCTTTAAGTCTTTAATAACGACACCTTTACCAAATTAACGAATCGTTAATTTTTCATCGAATAAGAATTGTAGTCCCTCCTCGTTCTGTTTTACCATTTTCGTACAATTTTTAATAGCAGCATTTGCCCTGCGTTCGACGTGTACATTCGTCACTGCTTGATTTTACTTGCGCATCCTGTAAGGGATCTCTGAGATTGAATTAGGTTAACACGGTAAATCGAAAGAATAAGCTTCTTAGAAACAGATAAATCTGCGAATTGCCGTAACAAACCAATGCCATAGTGACGATCAATATGTTCGAAGGAAAGTTAGCGAAAAAGTGGCAAAGATAGGTTTAACTATACTTGACACGAAAATCAAATAAAAACGAGCGAGATTGGTAATGATGAAAGAGACAACGTTTAGTTGAAAAATTCCGATCAAATTAAACTAAAACGTTCGATCTGTGCCTTTCGCTTGTCAAATATCTCTCGAGCCTGCAAGCTTATCAACAGGTTAGAAATTGATTCTCGTGTAACACGATCGACATCGGGTATTTTCTTTTATTATCCTTCTTACAGGGTAAATCTGGAGAATCGGTAGAGCCAGTCAGAAGAGTGAATTTTCCGGCTCAGCCAGTCTGACCCGTTCTTTTCATTCGATATAAAATGATGGATGTTTTCAATTCGCTACGCAGGGATATCGGTTGGTCGGAGTGAAACGTGGTTAAACGAGAACGAAGGCAGAGTTCAAGGAGAAACCGAGCGAAGGAAACAGAGGAAGAGGTGAAATACGAACTAGACAGATATCGGATAAGGATAAAGCGAACAAGACGTGATATCCACAGAAAATCTCGAACTAAATAAGAAAGAATGGAATGGAAAATGCGCTGGACTAAATCAATCGTTTCGACTTGTGTCGCCATTGACCTTCCGCAAAGACAAAGTGATCGGTCGTTGTTTCGACAAAATTCTCGATTTTACTACGCGGTTATATCATCGATGTGGAGTTTTCAAGAACTTGGTCGTAAGAAGGTGATACGAGTAAATAATTAATTGAAAAATAAATGTCGAACGATAACGTTTACGACACGGCAGTCTTTTTCTGATTTTCTATTTATGGCGTTGATCGGTATGGCTTGCGAGCGGTCAATTTGTGGGTTCTCGAGTTTGACGATGCAGAGGCCATAGCGTTGAAGTTGGAATCGTAAAACTCGATATGAATCATCCTGAATTCGTGAAACTTCAGAATCGTAATATTGCACGAGGTTGGATCGCATCAAAGTCGTGGGATCCTGGGAATCGTTGGATTCACTTCAAAGTTCTATGATTCCGAAAATTTGGAATTCCAGTTATATATGTAACTCTCGAAATTGTAGATTCTCGAATGCCACGATGGCGAGGTCACAGATAAAATTCCTCTCGAAATCCTGCCACCTCTGTACGATTGTAAGATCGCGCGAATCAGCCGTAGCTTCGTATCACGAAGCTGTACAATTAAAAAGATATTAAGGCGTCGACGTGGATACCGATCACGTCGAAAAATCAATTAAGAACGAAACAAAGATGCCGGAAGACAAAAGCGAAGGATACGCGGAGCGAAGGAAATGCTCGCGAATAGAGCGAAAGGGAAGCGTAATAGAAACGGAAATAATCGGATAGTAGCGAATGGAAAAAGGGAGGCCGGATGGGGCGTAGAAGAAGAAAGACGAGCCGATAGAGAAGACCGTGGCAAAGTCTGAATCATATCGTAACTCGCGTTAACTAGAAATCGATAACCTTCTCCCGTCCTGTTTTTTTCTCTCCACCCTTTTTACGGGGTTACGGTTGAGTCAGGGATAAAGAACACGTAGCCATAGTCGTTTGACGATATACGTGCCGTAGCTTTCTTACTCCGCCCCTCGACCGTCGTCGGCTAAAACCTAACGCTTTAACGGCGTTCGCTTTGAAAACGAATCACCCATTACGACGATTTTAAGGCCGCTACAGACGTATACCTGGCGAAACACCTGTTTCCTCTGCACGATTAAAAGAACACACGAGTTACGCTATAGATTTTTCGCAACTTAGCCTCACGATTTTTTTTTTCTACTTCAGTCAGACGACTAGAATAAATGAGGCTCATCGCGCGTCATATAAACGCGTCACAGGTATAACCGGCGTGTAAAATAGAACACATGGGGACCAGTGAACGATGTTGTTATCTAAGATGATACAAAGAGCGGCGAAACTTTGTCTTCTTCCATTTTTCTGAGTAATTAGCCGCTTAAGGCTAAGGGGAAAAAGCTGCGGCAACTAATAACGCGAACAGGCTGTATATCACAATTTTACAGAGCAAACACGGTAATAGGTAAAAGGGTGAAATGGTGGAAATTTGCATCAGCGCGATCTACAGAAAATATCGTATTCAAGTGGACGTTGTAATCGCGATTTCTAGTTACCGTATGCACCGCTGGCTCTCCCTATTTTTTGTGTCGTGTACCGTCGATCCGTAGTCCGCTGTACAATTCGAACAACTTCTGTTTTCGTCCGGACGAAAAAAGGAAAGCAAAACAGAAACGCGTTGCAACGGGCACGAGATGAAAAATACGGTTTTCGAGCACAGTCGAACTGCATGCGTCGAATAGATTCCATTTTGTGACGGATCGACGCGGGAAAGTGATTAATAACGTGACGCGTAGAAGCTTCTCGGCCGCGTCTCATGCCGATGAATTTTTCCTTCGAGCGATACTGTTTATGGGTTTGGGTTGACAACTGAGTGATTGCGGATTTTGTCATTAGATGGTATTGACAAAATCTGTGTTATTCTGTAACAGTACCATTCGAAGGAAAAATTAGAAATAGAACTGCAATGAATCTTTGAATTTGACGTGTTTTATCGTTGAGCGAGCGAGATGATTCTATTTTAGCGAAGTACGTGACACGCGGCTTCGTAAAATGGTAGCAAATAGACGGGTAATTTTCGCTAAAATGAAGTTAAACAGTAGAAAAGTTTAATTCGCTAACTACGTTACTAATTAGCTGGTCAAATTAAAAATTGAATGTGAGTTATAAAATTAAATATATTACAGGAGAATTTCCCCGGGCGAGTTCAACGTATTCAATTTTTCAACGCGCTTCAACGTTGTTATATGACATTGTTATGAATTATTAATCTTTAGAGATATCGCAGAACCGTTTTATGAACGTTTAACCATTTAAGAATCTGTCACACCAGAAATCTAACGAATCTCGTTTCTTCATTTGCTTCCATAGGTACGTTTAATAAATTTACCATCAGATATACCGTAATTGCTCGTAAATGTTTAAGCTTCTATAATCTATAAATTCTTAAACATTCATTGTTACTTTTCGAGGAATCTTCGTGATATTACCCTGATCGTTTAAGTGCACGGATTGGTAGTGTTTCAAGTTCGTAAGTGTTACAATTAGCTTGGTTCTGCTCAAGTTGCAGCGTTGTCTTGGCTCGGTGAAATTGTTACCAACACGTTGTCGTCACGGATGTACTTGTTGCGGTTCACTTTCCCGGGAACCCACGTTCGAAGACACAAGACCGTGTAATCGGGTGAATTTACCTGTTTGATTCGGTAATACTGTCAGATGCACAACGTTGAACACGCATCAAAGCGAACTCTACAAGCTGCTGCGTATTCTGTGCGTGTACGGCGAAAATAGGTTGTTTAACAACTTGGAGAAACGGAATTTTTTATGCCGAGAAAGAGAGAGAGAGGAAGATGATCTATTATATTTTTGAAAAGCAACGAGATTTCTCTTTTCTTTTGAGTGTTTTTTTCATAGAATATTTTTGTGGTTTAAACATTTGCAACCACCGACACGAAATTACGACTCTCCTCAAGCTATAGTCGACTGCTGTCGACGTAAAATTACGTCACAGCGTAATTTTATCGCTCATCAGGATCCCGTGACAACGAAATTTTTAATTTGAGGAATTTTAATTCAGCGGATACGTAGAAAATGGTTAAAAAAATGTAGCTGGGAAAACGATCGTGCTGATCGATGCCAAGTCGACAGAATTTTTATAATTTTGTTGCGTGACTTGTACCGTTCTTTTGGGATAAATTTGATCAAATTAAGATCGTCGTAAGGGTCGTAAGATTTTCCGATAACAAAGGTTTCACCATAAAAGAGACGAAACGAGGCATTCGGACAGATATAATTCAAGTAGAATCACGCGTTTGTAGTCAGACGCCGTGTATCCGATTACCCATTTCACGGTAAATAGAGTTTTTCCAGATTAATTTACGTTTGTCTGGAATAAAGCACGAGTAAAAGAAGATGTTCGTTTTTTTTCATAAGCAGAAAGCAACCGAGGGATTTTTTAAGCGGCGGGAAAATTAAACTGTGCGCAGGCATAAATAAAATTCACGAAAAGATAAAAAAGAATTCACGAAGTAATCCGTATTCTGATACCTACGAGATTTACCGCAGTGTACGCGGTTTAAAATATGCAACACTTCCGTCCTCAAGTTTCCGCGCGGCAAAGGCGAAAACGCGTTACACGTATACAGCTCGTGTACACCGCAATTAATAAATTCGTTTCTTGGGCAAGAAAATGTTGCAAATCTTGCGAATGGAACGCGTGGAGGATGAAAGGTGCGAGAGAAGCTAATTATAATATAAAATAATATTAATTAGCAGCGTAAAAGAATATTACATTTCGAATAAAGAACGTCACGCCTCTCTGTAAAAATATATGAAAAATTCACGAATTTCAGCGACAGCGAGAAATCGCCAGAACAGTTAGATCGTTTTACGTCGCTCGTATACCGCGATTCTCGAGTTTATGCTCCATCGAATTCCCATCAAATTAAACGCCTATCGTCATTTCTGTTCCGGTAGATCGTCTACAATATCCGTATCACTTTCGGTTCAAGGAGAATGCTCGACAAATAGAATTTCGCAGGATTTTAACTAATAAATTTTACTTGCGCGTGAAACGCTACTTCAATGAATTTTGAACGAAAGGCCGGTGTATATGGAGAACGAAGGATCGGAAATAGATAGGAAAAGGTTCCTGGTCAACGTACAGCCGCACTTCCGGCCACGAACGACGTAACAAAACGAGACACGATTACCCTATTCCGATATTTATGTTCGGTTACATTGACTTGTAGTAGTCACGTAGCTAAACCGCCCTGGACGAATGAAATTAACTGGCCGATTATATTCTCCGAGATAATTAATCCACTTATATGGCTGATACGTGACTGAAGCGTGGAACGTGGCTGCAACGTATATAAACGGAAACGGGCGTGTTTCCGTTAAATTAGCATATAGCCATTGAAAACAGCGCAGCTCCATCTCGATAATTTATGACAATTTTTAATTGGCAATCTAACGAACGATCATATCGCGTCGTAATTCGATTATCATTATCTTTATTTTATTTGTTTTTGCAATTTATTTTTAGTTCCGAGACTCAGAGTTTCGGAGTATAGAAATTACCGGATGTGCAAGCAATATTTTTTTAGGAAAATTTGCGAACAAATGTTTTTCAATTCCAATGTTTTTAAAAATAATTCTCTCCTGCCGACGTATGAGATTTTCTTAGTTTCAGATCGGCGATACGTGGCGTTCGAAAGGTAACCGGCAGCTATCCACGTCAGAATTTTTCCAGGTGAAATTCGCGTTGAATTACGACGTCCCATCGACTTGAAAATTATTTCACAACAACGACGATGCACGTGAGTGAACTTCGTACAAAGGTCCGATCATCTTTCTTCTTCTCCTCCTCCTCGATTTCGCAATTTCGTGAATCTGACGGTTTACATCGCACGATTCGAATACCAACGTTCAAACGTATCTTTCGCCGCGAAGCGAAAGAAAAAGAAGAAAGAAAAAATATTCGTCATCGTTGTGACGTTAGATTTTTCCCGATTCTGATCGTTCAGCCTTTGAACATTGTCCGCTAAATTTGCTGCAAGCGATAGAAGAGAGCGGAATTAAAAAAGCTATTGTCGGTCTATTTTGTCGATCTAACAATCAAACGATTGGGCGAAGAAACGCATCAAATGATACAAAGATGATTGCTACGAGTAATTGATTCTGCTCTTCCGTGCTTCCTACTGGTGATATCGTCGCCCTAGTTGTCAACTGTTCTATCTCCACTAGTTTGCAAATTGAGGAAACTGAGTTTCCAGGTGATGAACTCTAACATTATTGTTATTAGAACTTAGAATCTAAAAGAACAGAATATTTGTTGCATCCCTATTAGAAGATTCTTCGTATTATTACAGATTTGTATTCTTTATATCAATGAGACACACACGTATGGATCGGTCAATTACATTCTTCTGAAGAATGGTGCTAGAACGACTAAGAACGAGATGGACGATATGTAAAATCTCTTACATACATCCACTAATTAATTACTAATTAATCGCATACGAGGTCGAAAGAAATATTCTTCGACGTGCCTCAAATCAATATGCAATCGGAATAAACAATAGAGAAACACGTGAAACATCAGTTTCCTCTTATCTACATATAAACTCTCCTTCTCTGTAGACGAATCAATTTACAAAATTCTGCTTCATCGCAGAACACAGCAGCGAAACGATATCAAAATCGAGACGTCGATATTCGAATCGTGGAAATTGCAATTTCTCTTCCATTTCTATTTCCTTTCGAGTTTCTAATTTAGCAGACGACCGACCTTAGCAAGTAAACGAGTATTTGCCCGTTAAAATCAGACGGACAGTGGCGAGCAGGAACGTTATCGCGGTGAAAAACAAGGCCGCAAGCTTCTTGCGATCGTGCCGGTGTTTCGTACGCTTAAGCGTGCACCAAGAAACACCCGGAGCAATCTCGGGGCGAATCGGTTCTGTTACGAGGCCGACTAATGAAACCGCTAATTGCATCTACGCGACGGCTGGTTCCTTCCTAAGATAATAATAAGCCGAGAGAAGACGATAGTTGACTTGGCTAAACGTATATCCTCGAGACGAGGAGCCATCTTCGCGGCGCTCTCCAATCTTGCGGCAAGACGATACCCCCGGGGGCTCAATTTGCGTTGCCAGGCGAAAGCATCGCTACTTCTCTAGTGGCAGTGTCTGCTGAAATATTTAACAGCACCGTGGAATACGCCCAGTGCGTACACACAGGGCTGCCGGTGTTAAAAACACGACGGTGCAGCCGCTCGCTTCACCCACCTTCGTCCTCACGCGCAACCGCGTCCTTGCGTCCGTTTCTATTGGACTGTTCCTTCGTTTCGAAGACGATGGACGATTTTAACGACGACGTAAATTGGTATTTTAAGAAACAAAGTTTGAGTTCGTTTGGTACTTTACGTTAAGTCATTTCCTTTTACCTTTAGAGGTTTTTGCAGACGGCGATTTCGAGAGATTTGGGTGTTTTCCCGTGAAGTGTGCTGTTTCAGTATGGAAAGATCTTTGATAATAAGCGCAGGATATTTTGCAATAATTTAAAGCAGCTGTGAAATTGAATGAAAGAAGGAAGGAAGGTTTAAACTGTACTTAAGACGGGTCAGGTCTGACTTCTTTTTCTTGAACTCCGTTGCTGGTATATTTGTCTGCGACAGTAATCTTGCACCAGGATACGCTGTAGGTTTATTTCGTCCGAGGAGGTAATAGTATTTGAAGTCTCGTGTCGTTTGATGGCTCGACGAATTTACGATCTCGTGTTTCTTTTGCCAATGTTGTATATCCTACTCCCAATTCGATATGTTTCTTTTGCCAATGGTATATCCAACTCCCAATTCAATATATACCTTTTCACGTTTTCTCTTTGACAAAGATGAAAGATAATTAAAATGAAGCAAGATCCGACGTTTTCTTATTCGCGCGATTTCCTTCTTTTCTTTTTGATATCGTTGCTGAAACGTAGCATATGAAAATGCAAATTTCACGAAGATTCGCTGAAGAGTAGATGCGACCGATGTACCTGCCTCGCAGATGATAATCGTTTCGTTATTTAAAAAACGCCAAAAATAAGAAATATCGTTAAAATTCTCGTAGAACGTTCACAAAACGCTACAAATATACTAAAAACACAAATGTTATTAAAATTCTCGCAGAACCAAGCCTCGTAAACTTCTTTTTTAACAATCAGCTTTTATCGTAATTTGACTACAAACTTTCGCATAAACTTTACCGTAATTAAAACATTTATTTTTCCGGTCTGCCAGCGGGAAAGACAGAGAAATCCGGTATCCGGTGCTTGGAAGCGCCAAGAAAAGCGTGGAAAATACCGAGAGGAGCGTTATACACGAGCGTCTCGGCGATCTTATCGGATTTCAGCGACGTGTGCAGGTTTCATCGGCGTCGATATCTGACCATCGCTTTTTTACCGTCCCGCGAATATGACGCCTCAGATGAACGAGCTTTACGAGCTCGCTAAAGCGAAGATTATATCTGGCGTCGCGTCGATGTCCATTTTCGTTTCACATAACGCTTTGGAACTTTATGTTCCTGATACTCTTCACGTCGAGATCCTCCGACAGCCGTTAACATCGCGATATCCAGGTCGAAACGTCGCTTTAGGCTTTTGAGAATTTCAACAACTTTTCCTAAGTTTTTTCCTCTTACCCAGCAGGTGTACACATACTGCCAATGGATATTAACATAACTTTTATATATTTGTGTCGTGATATTGAAAATGTGTATCGCGTGAAACGAAGTTTAATAATCTCAAAGTCATCGTAACGAATTTTAATTATCTTCTTGTAATTCACAATTGGACTGGTTTAAAGGTATTTTGGTAACACTACGATGAAATTGGGCGAGTATCTCTTTCAAAGAAATAACCACGACATGGGAAGATCGTAAAGGTTTGTTTGCAGCGAGAAAAAAGCCGTGGAAATAACCGTACAATAAATACAGCTGAAACATGTTTCTCCATTGAAATGTAGATCGCATCGTTTAAACAAACAGAGCTATCTGTCATTAGAAACAAAGGACGTGTTTAGGTGTTTGGCTTTTGGCGAGACAGCGTGTACGTTTCCAAATACCGAATTGTAAACTTCTGGGTACACAAAGGCGTGAAAGATATATGTATGTAGGCGTGTATGGGTGAGTATGCATGGAAAATCCAGCCTGCGCGTTCGAAAAGCATCGTAATTCGGCGAACTGAAAAAGTTAGCCAACGATGACAATAGCTGTTGTTTAAATACACAGATGTCCATCCGGAATGCCGTGTTCGTTGTTACCGTGAAACAACACCGATCCGCGTAAACTCGTAAATTGAAAATTGTCGCACAAGCTTGAAAGTTAATAAATTCTCACAAAATCATCGAATGATCCGAGAAAGAATGACAAATATCGTCCGTTGAACGCGAATGCGATCGATCAAACAGCTGATTACATAAACCGATAAAACACGTAACGATCGAATAACATTGATCTTTGACGAAGTTTCGTGTTTTATAATTTGCAAGTAATCGTTAACGAGCGTTCGACACGCGTTTAATTCCTCGCTAAGTTCGCTCAGTCTCTTTTCTTTTTTTTTCCCATCTTCCGCAACGTTCGCATTTTGCCAACGGTTCACGTTTTTACCGCGCAAGCTGCATATTTGATATCCGTGAAAGCATGTTACGTCGAAGCATCTTGTAAACCGTATAGTCGATTTGAAACGCGGCTGCAAAAGGGCGGCGGACGAATAATCTTTAAAATATTCAGAGAGCCGAGAAACCAGAGCAGTAATAAACATACTCTGCGCCGCTGCTACGCCAGAAACTGGATATATTAAAAAACGAGACAACGGATACGCGAGTTTCCTAGCGAACATCTCCTTCCACTTTGTCCGACATTGTTTAATAAAAAACGCACTCGCCTAACAAACTGTCTGCTCTTAGGGTATCGAGAAACTCGACCATGAAACGTATTACTGCTATTAATAAATTTTCTAACTTTGTCCTTCGCTCCTCTGTCATCCAAACTTTCACAGAATTTCTAAGGAGGTTGTATTCCGTCCTATCGTTTCGTTAAAATACAGCAAACGCATGAGCGATAATAAAGAAGAAAAGAAATAACAAAAAAAGAAAAAGTTGCGTCGGATTGCCAACCCAAAGGACGAAAATTCTTTCCCTTTTTATCTTCGGTTTATATACATATGAACCCGGTGCAGCTTATAATTCGCCCGATAAATTAACGTGAAACGTAACGTCCGGGTACGTTTGAGCGACGCGTTTTAAGGATACTGACGGGTCGTTGAATATTCATCGGGTTTCGAAGAGCTCCGTTGAATGTGTACGTTTCAATCAAATATGTGCATAGTTGTCGGTTGAAATTAGATTTGACCTCGTGAAATTCCATCGCAATGCTTCCTCGTATTCCCTCCGCGTCACCGTGAAAGCTTAATTACGATATTAGTTATACACTAATCACGGCGAGATGTGTCGTGCTTTCGTAGCATGTTCCACGTTAAAATGCATTCTTCAGGCCATCGCACAGACAGCCTGATAATGTCTTCACGGATCAGAGCGAGTCAGAATGCTGTTTATTTAATGTATCAGGCCGTCCGAATAATTTCTTTCGTTTTATAAGAAAATAATGGATGCATAACATTTTCCGTTTTATATTATTTTATCGAATTATGATCCATTTTGTTCTATCAAAATAAAGATCACAACGTTCGACATTTGATTAGGTTTCGTGTTTGTATAAAGATGCATCGTTGTAAAAATCGTGTCTGTAAAAGGAAGACACTTTTCGGATGACCTAATACGAATACGAATAAAAAGCATTAGCGAAACGTTCGTACGATGGCTTAACACTTTACCGATCGATAGCCGATTAATCGGTTTTTTGTCGCCGACGCTTGTCGACCGATAGCCTATTAATCTTCGTCGCAATATTTCTCATTATTTGTTATTTAATGCTAAGGTAACTTGCTCAGTCGCGTGAGTCGCGTTGCTTTGTAAGCTCCCACAGTTTTGTAGTAATTTGAAAAACTTTCGGTTCGCGATAAACGAAAAGAATGGTATCGGAGAGTCTAAACCGAAACAGAGCCGGCGCCAGGGAGAATCTGCGCCTGAGGTGCCGGTCGGACGTGCGTTGCTATTAAATCATTAGCGGCCGGTAAAGTGTTAAGGATATTTTATTAAAAGCAATTAATAAGCGTTTCCATTGAAATCATTCTGAATATCCTACGATTGCGTTACAAACTTTCGATAATCGTTATCGACACGTTTAAAAGGTCTCAGGTTATTGCGCGTCGGTTGAATTTTATATATTTTCGGAATATACGAGAAAGCGTGTACGATAATCGACGCAAAGCATTCTATTCGAGTATTATGACAATTTATTGGAAATTTCAAAGTAGAACTTTTACCGCCACGCTATTTGTCGATTTTCTTAATAGTTTAGGAAGATATCTTTATCGAATAAAAGAAAAGAAGAAACGAAGGAAATAAATTCTGGTTCTAAAAGGAATACACATTCTCCATAGAGATTACTTTTCGTTAGTAAAAGTCACAGGACGTTATATATGACGTATCGATTTTAAACTATTAATTTAGAGTCTCTCGATACCTCCAGCAAGTCGATGAAATGAAAAATCGTTTAGATTAAAGCCCGTTGAACATTCTGTGCTTCTTTCGTCGGTCGGTACAAAGAAAGAAGCCGTACGGAGATTGTTTAATCAAAAGTTTCAGAACGAATCTCGATTCGTAGGAAAAAGGCGGCGGTAACTTCCGATATCTACGCCGCGGCGCAAGTTCTTGTTTGAAAACTCGAGCTCGTGGAACGACGCCAACTTGGAAATAATCGTGGCGAGCAACTTTCCCGCGAAGTTGGCATAATTGCACGCAATCGAGCCCTTAACTTTTTCATTATCCCGGTGTTAACTCGTTTCTAATCGCCGGTTAACCAATTAACAACGCTCGCGACTTTATCTAGTCGTGAAATTAATACGCCGTGGCAAATGAAAATTTTATTCTATCGTTTATGCTCGTTTACCGCGTGCTTGGTAACGAGATCGAGTTTCAACTTTTCAACAACTTTCCATAAGAGGAAAACTCTTATTTCGAACGAATTAGAAAATCGGAAGAGTTCGAGGAACAGAATTTTATATCGTTGAATTTGAAACATCGCCCGATAGATCAGAGTTTTTAAACGTCGTGTTTATGAACGAATTGAGTGTGAATATCAATCGGTTTACGATCGATCGTGTTCCGCACGTTCGATGGAATTTTCATTTTCGCGATAATTCAATCTTCGTATCAAATCGCTCGGAGGAATATTGCGTTTGTTCCGCGTTTCTCTCTGTTAGTTTCTATCGGGTATTTCGTTCCAAGGAAGATCCAACGATCGTTCGAACGTTCGTAAGACAATAGAAAAAGTCTTACGTCGCGGTACTAAACGTTTAGATTCGTAGCAATGATATACGAACCGCACTGAAACCTGCTTTGCTCAATGACTAAAATTAATGACTACGGCCAGCAACAAGTGATCACTATTACAGTCGACGTATCGTATCGTGAATCTGCATCGTGTATTAAACAATTCGTGCGATCGATTCAACCATGTACCGATGGGCATGTAACAACGTATCACTGTTTGACATCGTTACGCTTCCTCTGCAGCTGATAAGTGTTTGTTCCATTAAATTGCAAGCAAGATTAATCTGTAAATAGCTGAGAAATTAGACGATCGATAGGCTTATCGATTAAAAAGAACCGATCCATAGCTACGATAGAAAGAAATTTGTAATTCCCTTTGCGAAACCGCAGAGTCAGAGCTCTGCTAACTCGATCATCATGCTTGGCAAATAAATAAATGAAATTAAGGAAGAACACAGAGAAGAAGAGAAGGGAAGAAAATCGTTCTAAGAACCTTGCTCCACTTGTCTACTTCTTAGCAAATAATCCGCTCCAATTAGGCGATTATCTCCCACATCATAACCCTCTGCATTCCGATATCAAAACGCTTTAAATTGCCAAGTTCCAGCAAGTTCGCAACTATTCCAGGATTCTTGCTGCTTTTCGAGAAACTCGGACGCGACTATTCGCGGCAACCTTCCGCAGAAGTCGGCACGTACGCTGCTCTGAAAACACAATGGGGTCACGTGACTCGGCCCGACCAGCCACTTTCCTCATAGACATTCACGAAGGTTTCTGCACTTTAAATATTTACAAAGGCCTTGGTGCTTGTGTGAGTACGTATGGACCGTGCAACGGCGGCGTGGCGTATCTCCTCGTCGTTGTTCCATCCACGTTAGCGCGGCGTTACCTTCTATACGGCGCGAATCTTTTATGGTGGCCATAACGCGACCGACAACGGGTCGCAGTAAAACGGATATGCGTTGCCTGGTCTGCATTGCGTTATAAAGTGGTTAGCCATCGACCCGCGAGACATTGTCACCTCGCCAAACGCTCGCTATTTGTCACTGTCGAGCCGGATCGCTTCACCGTCGATAATTTCCTTCTTCCTCTGCCCTGTCGTTCCTACGTTATTTTCTATGGGGCCTGGAAACGCTGCTCTCGATGATGCGTGGTCGTCTTCGACGTTTCGTTTCTGCTTCCTCGAGGCAGGACGCTAGCTGGTTTAAGAAAGGTTTCACGAGGTTTTGCCTACTTTTCCATCGCTTTCGTTTATGTTGGAAGAAAGGGAGCGATGCTTTTAGAGTGTACGTATAATAGCTTTGTGTAGGGGAGTTTCACTCCTGAATAATTCGCTTTATCAAGGATTTTCGTGTTTCGTTAAGACGCGCAAGTGGAGTTTGCGAAATATTAGGTCGAAAAGTTTCTTTCGTTTTATGAGGAAATAATGGATGCACTTTCTGTTTTATATTATTTTGTCGTATTTTACGTATGATCCATTTTGTTTTGTGGCAGCACTCGACGACGATGTAACATCGATCCACATCAGAGACCAGGCCATACACCGCGGGCAAGATGACAGTCAGATATCTGCACATCCTTGGCGCGTATCCTCAATAGTCTTAAGGACTCTCCATGGGTCTTGGTATTTTCATAGTTGAGGTCCTTCAGACCAAACAAGTATCTTTTGTTTCGGGTTTCTTTTACATTTATTGTTTGCTACGGGTTGATACGGGAAAGTTAATTTTCCTCACGTTTGGTATCTTCCTTTAGCAACTTTCTTTCGAGGGCGGCTAAAATCCTTCCTGGTCCATCAATCTTCCTATTATCCAATCGGAAGCGGTGTCTACTGCGCTCATTTTCCTAACCGAAATTGTCATCAACAAATCCGATGGTCCCGTGTCCTTAGACACACTCACTCCTAGCTTTCCTCAGACACAGTATCGTCAGTAAAACTTCACTTTCTGTATCCTTAGAATAGTCAACATATCTTTACCGGTTTCTACCCTCAGACCAGTCGCGTACTTAACGTATCAATGTAACTAGGTTTTACACAAAGTTGTTGGAGTGAATTGTGATTTCTGTGTGTTCATTCAGCGTGTGTTCCATTGTGATTGCTGAATTCATAATAAAGTTTAATAGAAGCAAAATTGATAGTTGTGTTACGACTCAGCTATTTTATTTTATCATCCAACCCTCAAGTTTACGTGACAACGGCTTCGCGACACAAATGTCGTAAATGTACCATCGATATCTCCGAATATTCGGCAGAATGCAAACGCGGCAACGGTCGCGGACGTATAACAAACTCGTGCATAGTGAGGATATCGAGAGACAACAAAGAAAAGAATCCATTTGGTTTTGAACAAAAGATTCGTCCCTTTCGAACAGCAAAGTGCGAAAGTTCTAGCGTAACAGCGAAGCAAACATTCGAGAAGCGTGATTGCTGACTGTTAATTGTTAAATAAACTTTATTGTTGAACATCGAGAGTATTTCTTGGGCTCTTACATCTAACATCACTTCAGTTCTATCAAGATAAAAATCACAACGTTAGACAGACTATGTTTCATGTTTGTATAAAGATGCATCGTTGTAAAAGACGTGTCTGTAAAAGAAAGACACTTTTCGGACAACCCAATACTTGCGCCACAGTTGTTATCCTTGTCGTTTCTATTTTAAACGCATCAACGGACGAAAACGATGATGTTGCCTCAGCGCGGTAAAGAAGAGCGGGTACTTGGCAACAGATTTTTGTAAGGAGTTAAAAAGTAAATTGTTCAGTGTATGAAAGATACACATGGTTCTGTAAAAATTCTACTATCGCGAGAGGAAAAAGGGAAGACAGAGTAGCTAAGCTTAAAATGTTTAAAACGTTTCTACCTGCTGGAAAAAATAGGACAAAACGCGTGATTTATCGCTTGGAATTTTCCCCGTCACGCGATCCTTTGCGGAAAACAACGAGACGAAATGTCTGCAATTTTTCGTCCTTTTTCTTAAACGTCCTTCGAAGGAAAATTAGCGCACCGCGATAATAGTTCCGCACGTAGTAAAAGAGAAATATGGAGCAGAAATTCATACGTACTAATACATGTACATACATATAGCAAGAGTCGTTTGCGTCGTGTAAGCTTCGCATGACTGGCAGACATTCGAGCGTGAATCATAATTAAATTTCAATGGTCGCACCGCGCCACGGAACATTCGAACTTCGCCTCGATAGCGTTACGCCTGCGAATTATCGTCCCATGCTCGAACTGACACGACGCGACGGTAAGCTCTAATAAGTATTGTTTTTCGTCATAATTACGGATTCCAATGCGTTCCGATTGTACAAGGAAAATACACACAACGTTGTTTAAATAAAAAAAAAAAAAAAAAGATATCGCTCGCTCGCGCGGTCCGCTAATTATGAAATTTTTCGATTCGAAGGATTCGAGCGAAAGAACATTTCTATGGACGGTAATGAAGCAATTTTTTCGAAGAATATTTGTAAATTGATAACGAGTAACATTTGATTAAATTGGAAAGGAAATATCGAATAAAGATAGAATTAAATTCATTTGCTCTTGATTACAGCTTTGTCTCGATATTCATTACAGATTTTTACAATAAATGCCTTTTTGTTATAACCGTAATCACACCGTGATATATTGTACATGTACGATTGCAACAAACTGTGCCGGTATAATAAAGTTACGTAGAATTCTTAGACGAAACGTCGAAATGATCTCGCAACGAAGCGTGACACTCGAAAGAAATACGAGTTGCATTTGATCGGAAAATGAATATATTTCGGGAAGGATGGCATTCCAGTTCTCCTTATAAAACTTCAACGAGCACTTTTCAACTTCTTTGTACAAGGAACGCGGTTAAAGTTTAAAGATCTTACATGCGATCTGAT
Source organism: Bombus terrestris (assembly GCF_910591885.1). Taxonomy (NCBI): domain Eukaryota; kingdom Metazoa; phylum Arthropoda; class Insecta; order Hymenoptera; family Apidae; genus Bombus; species Bombus terrestris. Next base: position 7,816,417 of record NC_063280.1, on the reverse strand, counting down.
CGTAATCTTTGTACGAGGATTTACCGCTAAGTATACAATTTTAGATAGAATTTTTAGTTTAATTAGTTAAGAATTCAATTGAAATGAAAATTCAGTCAAAATCAACGAATTGGTTTGAAAAAGATTAAAAATTCTGTTGCTTGAAATACATGAAATTTTGAAATTCGGCACGTTAAATTTGTAGTTTGAAATGTGCATTTTAATTATGGATGGTGAATCGTAGATTAAACTAATTAAAAATTAAAGCTTCGCTCGTCGTGCAATATATTCATTCGTAAGTTATGCAAAATAGAAAGCGTTGTTCATTGATTTAACCGGCAATAAAGATACAAATTGACACGGATAATAAGAAAAAGTTGGACACTCGGTTGCGTGCAATTATGCCAACTTCTCGGGAAAGAAGTTTCGCGTGGCAATTATTTCCAAGCTAGCGTCGTTTCACGAGGTCGAGTTTCCGAACAAGAAACTTCCAGAAGCACAGATATCGAAAGTTTCCGTCACCTTCTCGATGCGCGTCGAGTTTTGTTTTCAAAACTTTTAATTAAATAAACCACGTGCCATTTTCCACCACATACATCGTACAATTCATTTTTAACAGAAACGAAACGACATTTTCGAAGAGACAAGAAAATAGAAAAATGTCTACGTAAAGAAATTACCAAGTTAAAAAATGTCTGTCTCTCTTTTCACGAAAGCTTGTTACGTTTCTTACAACTTTCTCCCCTTCTACATATATATAAAAGAAAAGAAGAAGACGCAACTTAAAATTAATATTACACTCAAAAGATTTGCAGTTCGGCTGACCAGTTAACTTTCGTCTTTCTTCGTCAACCAGTTAGATTTACGTTTCATCGTAGAATCGAAGTATGGCACGAACTTCGCCCCTCTTTGTACCTACATTTATCTTTCATTTTGTACATCGCCTTGAATTAATCAACCTCCCACATTGAAGAGGAACAACAGGCAAGAAATCGATAGAAGCTTTTCCCCGTGCTTGATACGATGCGCACCCTTTCCCTTTCTTTATCTTTTCTCTCAAAGGATCATGCCGATGGAGAGAGACACGAGTGCTTCGAGTTTTGTTCGAACTCGAATGGCTCTCGAGATGAGTCGAGGTCTTTGGGGAATTTCGCTTCTTCGGCGAGGAAGCGGCGAACACAGTTTGCGATCGTTTTGTTTGTCGCGTTAAACATCCTTACTGTTACAACGATGGGAAATATTTTTCTAGCAATTAAAGCGTAATATTTTTATCGTCATGGTCTTTTATACGTAAACGTTATAATCGCCACATGTATTGATGATAAAATAAAAATCAAATTTTCCGGCCATGTACGTGACGAGCGAGGTCCCGTTCGTTTTATCAATTATGCAACGATGCGAGAAAAATAATTAAACTTTGGACAGCGTTATCGATGAAACTTTGTCGTATCTTTTCGAAACTTTGTCCATCGTCGAGGTGAAATTAAAGGAAACATATTGCACGACTTTAATTGAACTTTCTAGCATGTGATACGTTAATATATTAACACGAGTCGATTAGAAAACCAGCTTGTAAACGTCCGTGCCAAATTATCCGGAAATTACCTTGGGAAATTGTTTCGTAACGTAGCAGGAAATTGAAAAACGAATAAATTATATTTCGCCGACGTTCATTCAGATATTTCCTCCTTTTAACATATTCTATGTTACTCTAGCAGCTAAAATACCGAGTTTTGATCGGCGCCTTATATTAGGTTGTCCGGAAAGTGTTTTCCTTATTACAACAATGCACCTTCGTAGAAACGCGAAACCAAGTCTGTGAAATGTCGCGGTGTTTGTCTCAACAGAACAAAATGGATCGTACGTAATTTGACAAAATAATTGTGCGTCTATTATTTCCTCATAAAACGAAAGAAACTTCTCGGACAACCTAACCAAACATAGCTGACGATCTTGTGAATTCCTGCAGGCTCGGTAAACGTTGTGTTGTCCCTGAAACAACATCGAGTATCGAACAGGGAATTCGTCAAGTTCCTGACATATCGCAGGCCGAAAAGAGAAATATCGTGGTAGAAATTCTGTACGAAATACGATCTCTGCGAAGAAGATGCCATTGCGTTGCGAATATAAGCAAACTGTCTGTGTTTCGTATTTTCGACTCCTGCTCCACTTTCGTCATAGGTCAATGTTTCGCGCATCTGAACTATATTCGCGAAATGCTCCTTAAAATGGCGAAAACCGTCTAAAAATGCGTAGCAAAACTTTATTTTATGCTATGTGTAGACGATATAATTTCTAGAGAAGACAAGATATTCATTTGTTAGTATCCGAAAGTCAAATTATTTTAAAACGCCAGAAACTATATGGTTTAATTCGACGATCGAGTACGATTATCGGCGCTAGAAAATTTATCCAGTAAGAAATATCGCGAGATATAAATTTCTTCTAAACGAAGAGTCGGTAATTGCATGGTGAAAAATTGTTCGTCGATTCGGAGAGCGAGGAAATGAACGCCGAAAATAATCGACGAAAAAATTGCATTTCGTTTCCTTAACTTCCTTATTTCTGCTAAAAATAACATGCCGGATAAGTATATTTGCAGAATAGAATTTCAGGGACCTAAGAGAATGCATTTAAGGAAAGCTAAGAATCCACTGCTTTTTTATTCAATTATTTTCGCGAACGTTGCAACATAAATTGAACTAGACTCGGCTAGAGCAACGTATTACCCGGTTCCCCTACTCTGTTTTCTTAGCCGGACGCTAATGTGGTCGGTTAATGGCCCGGTCCAAATCCATTATGCTCAAACATTATCGCAAGTTCTCCGGTCGCGCATCATGACGTCGCTATTAATCAGAAATTCATCAACAGTTACGGTGGTTCCGAACTAATAGAACGTCAATTAATTTTCCAAGCTGACCTCCGTGATCACGATCGCGTTTGGTCCTTTCAACTTCAGAGAACGCGTTCCTTTTTACTCATTTAGACCGACTAATTGCGTGACGAACCAGCGGTTTTCTTCCCGCACGGACGGAGACGAAATTTTGGGAACGTTCATTCGATCTAATTAATTCCCGATCAATTTCGTATTTTACAGCGGACTGATTAAACAAGTGGAAAGAAGTTAACCCTTTGCACTTTCAGTTCCTTTCAACATTTCGTTGTGACTGGTTCTCCTATTCGACGGATTAAATTCAAAGGCTGTGTTACGCTGCAAAGGTTTAATTAAAACACTTTTCGATAAGAAGTTTTGGATCGAAATATGTATCTTTTCACGAAGCAAGTTTATCGTTTGTTGTTTATTCTCTGCTTTTATTACTTCGCATCGTTGCAATAAATATCAAAATGAATTATATGATTCCGCGGAACCATCTTTCGATGGAATAAGCGTGCAAAGCACAAGAGAATTACACCGCAGCGTTACGAGTACGGTGTAACCTACAAAGCGACTGGTCTCGAAATACGCTAAACACGCATCAGGCCTTTATTCCCGGTTGGTATTCGATTCACGTAATTGAGAAACTCTATCATTCTGTAATTCTACATTTAGAAACGTATCAAGTGTCTGTCGTTATTTTCCCCTGATAAATTACGTAATTCTTCTCAGCGCTGTATCAAGTTTTAAATTACACACACGGAAAAGAAGAAAGATTTCTGATAAAAGGAATCGTAATGTCAAATGTAGCTCGACTTAGCACTGCGAAAGGTTGATAAAACAGCAAAAGATGAAACGTGAATATTTCGACCTTTACGAGACGCGAAAAACTATTACGGAAAACCAGGGAAGGTTTCCCTCGCAGTTTGTATTTTATTTATTCGAAATATACAGAGGCACCGTTTCACAGTATCGCTCGAGATTGTGTTTTGGAATTATAATAACCTCTGCTCGGGGTAGGTTGCCGGGTTTATACACCCCTATTTGGAATATTACGCGGTAGAGGGAAAGAGAAGGAGAGGATATCACGTAGGTTTCTGAATATTGAGGAATTTCGAGCTGTTGCGGCCAATGAGATAACGCTTTGCTGTGGAACGCTTAGAAATGGTCTTAAGAGATTTGAGATTTTGGGTAACCGTAGGCGATAAGGTAGCCTCACAATACCAGAGGTTCTAGATCGATCCTGAGGGCCTTGGAGTTTCGAGTTGTCGTAGATGATAGTGATAGCGATATGCCATAACAGGCTTGAATAGTCCTGCGATATATCTATAGAAATCTACTGTCACACGAACGACTGCGAAGAGATCGTTCATTAATATTTTCTAGATTTCACGATTTTATGAAATTTCATGAAATTTGTGTGTACGCGATCGCGATACATCAATGTCCTTAATGGGTTAAAGAGTAAACGCGACTAGACTATTTTTACACGTATTTCAATTTAAGAATCTGGCTGTTCAGAGGTTCTTTCCTATGCAAGAGACGATTATCCTTCCCCTTTCACTGCTCAGATCCTTCACGAGCTACGTTTCCATTCCCCAAGGAAGCAACATCGATTCTCTTGCAATTCAAAACATTCTCGCGCATCTTCAGCGAGCGATCAATCTTACAGTCGCGTACAGCTCCTATCTCGAACACTGTAAATCTACGATTGCCTTCGACTATTCTTAAAAGTACGTTGTTCCGGATTAGCGTTATTCGGTCTAAGGGACTAAAAAATTGCAGGTAATAGAATGCAGGAAAGTAAGAGCCGAATGCATTGGAAATGAGATTCCACGAGCTGTAAGATTCCTTGGAAGAGCATTTCACGGTGATGAATTGCTAGAAAGAGAATTTGATAACGATGATACGACGACCGTTTAATATTTATATCAGAGAGATTGATAATTCACGAAATTGAATCGAGGATTTCGAGATAATTGATAGCTCCGTTTGCTGGCTTGCTGATCCCAAGAGTGGCAGCTCTTTGAAAATACTTGCTACCAACGTTCCACGTTATACAATTATTTGAAAAATATTATTATTCAAAATTCAACGAAGATCAACGTCTCTTACTATGAGATATAAAGCGTAACGACAAACAGTCGACGGAAGTTATCATAAATACTACTACTATCGTATGCAGTTTAAAATCACGATTGCTCGTAATTAGCCTACCCTGTGCGGTATTATTATCACTTGCTCTACATTTGTAATTCAAACGTTACAACACCATGAGACGTAAAAATGCATAATTGAAATTCGAATTAAAATTGAAATTGAAACGTACGTGCACGCTGTTCAACGTTTGTACTTTGTCGCGTAATGAACGGTACTATGAAAGAACAATGCGGAAACTGGGATGCTCGTCTACGCGGTAACAACGGCGTGGCGAGCTTGTTGTAGCAAAGATTTTTATATTTCCTGCCGTGTCTGCCGAACCAGGGATAGTTTTATGGAATAGCATCCGCTGTTCCGCGCGCTATTTAACGAACAGCAAAGTTTATTTGGTCTGACCGGCGAAGGAACGCGAGCTTTTTGTCCGTAACAAAACGGCATGTTAAAGTTAATTAAACTTTCGTCTGATAGCATCGTTACGGGAAATGGACTGCGAAAAACCTACTTGCTATTTCGTGCGCGATACGAATCTCTGATTTAACGCGCGTGCAAAGAGGATACCGAAGACAAGAGTAATAACTACGAACAGCTCGTGGGATTAAACGCGCGAAAGTTTTCGATGAACGAGGAGAATTTCGTCGCCCTGCTTCCAGCGAAACAACGTGACAGTCATGCGACTCGGAAGATGAAGGAGGGTGAAAGTGTGACGCGTTGGCTGGAATGAAAAGCGAGGATCGTTAGAAGCGCGTAAGTGTGGGCCTTCGCGAAACGCTGAATGGCCGCTGAGAATACGCGCGTGTATGGCACGAGGCGTTTTAAGGGGGCCGATGCCTCCAGCGGGTAAAGCTTTAAAGGGGCAGTCTAGGAGAGTTTTAAGAGAACACCGCGAATGCAACGTTTATTTATGTAACGTTATCTGTTTCTGTGATTCACATAGTTCGAACGCTCGTAGAGATCCTTTACGAGTATTAGGTTGTCCGAAAAGTATCTTTCTTTGGCAAACGTGCTTTTTACAATAGCGCACCTTCGTACAAACGTGAAACCAAGTCTGTGAAATGCCGCGGTGTTTATCTCAACAGAACAGAATGGATCGTACGTAATTCGACAAAATAATCGTGCGTCTATTATTTCCTCATAAAACGAAAGAAACTTTTCGGACAACGTAGTCGGTTGCGCGTGTTAGACGAAACGCGTTGGAATTAAATTGGTAAAATACGAAACCAGCCTGCAAATATATATAGCGGTTACAACGCACTTGTGTCGGTAAAAAGTTCGTAGACAACGCGCGAAGAGCGATTTTAACAGCGGATTAACGATAAAAATGCTGTCCGCCATGAGATTCCACTTTCACGCTGGAGTTTGGGAAGTTTGGTAGCCGCAACGTTGATAAGACCGCGGAAGAATCGTCGATGTATTCGAACAAATATTAAACATGTCAATTTAAACAGCCGTGGAGAGGTAGCCGAAAACGTGACAATTAGATTTGTCGCCGGTCGAATCGTGAAAAATTGCCTCCTCGTATTTTCTGTGCGCGTTAAATTGAAAATGTTTCCTTCGTTTCGCTTTTTTTTTTTCTCCTGCATCTCCTGCAATTCGTTTCGCGATTCTATATTCGCGTTCTATACTGTTATAATTTTCACGAGACCCGTACCGTTGCCTGCAATTGGATAAACGTACCTGTGTATGTCGCCAGGAAAAGAGATATAGAAAGGAAGAGAGCGTGCATCGACACATGGTAAAAGGTGGTAGATTTTCGCCAGGAAATGAAGGCCAGAATTCTACAGCATCCTCGGCAGCAAATTCCATTATTCTTCGTTAGAGAGAAGCAAACGGAAAATTGCGGTACAGTGTACACAGAGAGTGCGCGCCGGATGAAACGCGAGCAACATTTGCCCTGGTCCCATCAACCACAGCCTCAGCGATGGTTAAATCCTGTTTACCAGTTTTAGAAATTCTAATCTTCTCTGGCAATCGTTTTCTCGTTCTCTTTGCCTCTTATTCTTTTTTATTGCTTCGTAGGACACCGCGTCAGCGTTTGTTTACATTTTATTTTAATGTTAGTGTTTTAATCTTCCTTTTGTCCAGAGGACTAATTGTCCAAGTTAATACAAAAGAATCTGGTTCATCCTATAGATCTTCTATATCTTTTATCCATTCACGCAATAATATAAAATAAAGTTGCCGGTAAGCGTCTGTATGTTGCGGCTCATTCGCTGTGGCATTACCGAGCCAATAGAAATTCACGAGTAAAATAAAGTTACCGTGTAACATCGACTAGTTTCTGATACTTGTAAGGTTCTAGGAAGAGCGCTTGTGATCAACGTATATCCTTACTGAGGATACGAAGATTTCTTCGTCATTTCTGTGACAAGTCCAAGATTGAAGTATCAAGCGACGGATTGGCGCAGTGAAGCGCGTTCTTCTTTTCTGTCTTTTAAAATATCACAAACTAAGACCAAGGTAGGTAGATTTCGTATTTGAGGTCCCAGTCAATTCGTTTGATCGATTCTCTGTTTATTCTTTCGTTCAGATGTCCTAAACGCGCAAGCGACTTCTCTATAACGCGTAGGTCGTATGGAAGAGCATTAGACTTTTCCCATAGAAAAATATTTGAGGTTGCAGCGTCAACAGAGGGTGTGTAAGACGCGTGCGAGTATCTTGCGGATTAGTTTCAATTACCGGGAAAGTTTATCGAATAACAGGATAAAGGTCAAAGGAAACATATAACGTGGTTCTGCGAGCTTAAAATTTCATGCGAAATCCTCGTAAGAATTCCAAGATATCGTCAAGATTCAATTACATTAGCACGCAACCTATAATGCATCGTTACGTACAATGTGTGCGAAATAAATTTCTACGACGTTGCAATTTGTATCGTCCTTCGTTCTTCCTCGTCAAGACGAGAAGTGTCTCCTCCAAATGATAAATTACAGCCAAGTATAACGTCTTCCGGTTCTCCGTGCGTCGTCTCAATACGGTCGGCCGTCGAAGTAACGAGTCCCCGTAGAATATAATTCTCGTTCCCTTCGCGTCCGATTTACTTCCTGTATCCTGCATTCTTTTAACACGGTTTTGCGTACACGCCAGCATGATTTATTAAGCCTGCATCGAGCCGTTTCGTGGATCAAGCCGGTCGTATCATTTTTCAAGGGTCGCGTTATTCTTTGCACAGACGTGTTATTCCCTTCCGCGTCTTTCTCACCTGTTTCTCTACCCATTGCGCGGCGCGTATTCATACTTGTCTCTGGACGAAAAGCGAGAAACGAAATGGTTGCTGTTACCGGTGAAACTATGGCTGGATGTTGCCGGTGTAAATAATGGATTACGCTGAATGTAGGAAAATGGAAACTAAAACTTCGTGTTTTTCGGCTTCCGTTGTTACAGATTATCGCGGATACAGAATGGCTGCGATAGTCGCATCGTTCCCAAGTTTTTCATACTACGTTTGCACGTAGATGACTGCCAACGTACGCGTGCGTATGTACGTAAAGGATGGTTGATACAGTCGCGGATGGTACGCGATCGAAGATGCAGCGAATGTATGCGAGCGAGGCTATCGATTTACGTCTCGTAGAAATTGTGCTGCGAGGTAACAATCTGCGATGAGAATTGTGGATCTTGATAGCCGAAATATCGTTATAGGAACACTGAATTTACACTTGGAATTAATATTAGTATAGTCATATATTTATTTTATGGACGATTTCTAAAATATTCATCGATACACACTTGCACGCGTCTCAGCACTTTCTTCCATATCCGACTGTTAACCGACTGAACAGTTTACATTCAACTGTTTTACGGACGCCGCGCACACACATACCTCCACACACTGACACCCACATACAAGTATCTCTATTACGCATTTAACCCAGTCCAGCACACAAATTTATATATATATCTCAATAGAAGTATTAATCGACGCTACTATACCGTAACGTTGCAATGAAGTTTTTACGAACTGTGATATCGCGCTTCTCATATACATACGCGCATCGTATTCAGGTATACGATGTTTGCAGTGAAACTTACGGAAGTCCGAGAAAGGGATCGTAGGATGGTCGTAAATCTCATCTGTGTCTGGGCGTGCCTCCGAGATTTTAAGGTAACCTTCTCTTAAATGGCGATATTTGTTTCCATTTAGACAGACGCGTGGCCTACGCTCCGCGAGTAATTCGTTCGCTTGTAACTTTCAACGTTATATTCGGTGTCATTTATTGCCGTTGAAATTGTAACTTCGTGGGACGTTTTCGAGATTCCTTTACCGTCTATGTACGCGCCCGGCACGTCTAAAAATGAGAATAAGGCTTTTCCGCTTTACGACTAAGGAAGACTATCACGTTTCTTGGTCTTAACGGTCATTCTATCATGCTATCTCTCTTCTAACTATGACAATCCCCATTACTCGTCACATAAAGCAGCAAAGTACGACGTGCCTTACCGCAGCTACGAACATTTCCTCTTCCAATAAGCCTCTTCTTCGCTCCAGAAATACCCCAAGCGATAAACTTCGGCTATAAATCATTTGGCAGAAACCAAACCACGGTATTCCCATGATGAAACTGCCCCGATCGTTCGATCGAATTATCTTACGATATTAGAATTCTCCCTATAGTCCACCTTTAATCCCATTAAGCGGGAAATCGAGAAAGCAGAATTCGCCGAATGTGTTTACGGTAAATCGGGACGGAAGGCAGTGACGAAGGAACAGCGAATCCTACGGCAGGCAATTCTGTTGGAATTGTTCGAAGCAGAAACGGAAAAGGGAGCGTTCGATCCTGTTTCCGGAATGCGCGATGGCTCGCGTGTGCGAATGCATGCGTACCGTGTAAGTACCACTTACGTATTTCGTTCTCGTGTATTGTCCGGCTCGAAAATACGATTCGGCCGTCCTGTGAGGAATGGCGGAACTGCGACAGGAATTGCCGAAGGAGCCACGAAAGGAAAGGCAAAATAGAATCGCTACGAAAGTGAAGGCGAAATAGAATCGCCACGAAAGGGAAGGCGAAATAGAATCGCCACGAAAGTGAAGGCAAAATAGAATCGCCACGAAATTGTTTCGGACATCATTCCGAGCATTTATTTCCTCGATTCCGTTCCTTATTTATGGTGAAAGAAACTCCTCGAATGGATACGAGCTCTTTCTTCTTTCCCTCTTTTATCTCCTTTTCCCGCCCTTATTTCTTATTTTTCGACGGTGAAGAAGCGGAAGTGCTTACGAGGTTCTCTCCTCCTGGTCCGTATATATCGGACGGTTCGATGGAAGGAACTCCCGACACGAACGTCGCTGAAAATGAAGAATCGCTTTTTTTCCCCCCGGGGAGAAAGAGAAATATGGGAGACAAGAAAGATGGGGGGAATTCGAGACTCCCCGCTAGCTTTTGCTCTCCCCATTGCCATTGGGAGTTGCTTGGGTTCGCCTTTTTTCTTCTTCTTTCAAGCTTGTTTGTTTTACATGTTGCGTTATATTCATTCGTTGAAGCTTTGTTAGCTTCGGTAAAGCCAGGATTACATGACAGATAGTCGTAAGAAGATTCTTCTAAAACTTGAAAGGTGAAATGTTAGCGAAATTAGCAAGTCATCAATGTCGAATTCCATAAGGTGAGTTGCTTAATGGCGCCGACACGAGAGACATCGTTGCTATCAGACTTTACGAGCCGGTGTCGTTAGCATCGATTTTACGGTTTGGAAATCGTGTTTGCTGCATTCGAGAACGTAAAGTCGAAAAGATCCATGTTCGTGACTTGCAAACTCGGGCAATTGCATTGATTAGCGAAACATTTCGAAATTTCCTCTTTCTATCTTGCAACGCGATTCCTTTTACGGGCTTAAAATCGAGTAATTTTCGGCGGAGGAAGATATGAAGCGCTGCTTCTGTTAAATTCATAAACTTCCGACGAGTACATCCGCGCGAGTTCATCCGCAGTACGAAAAAACATCTAAACGAGGATAGTATGAAGCACGTTGACGCATAGCGACCGAGTTTTAATTAAAAAAATATTAAAAGACGTGATTTTTTTACTTTAATGCCATTTTATGACTAAAGAACGGTATTTTATTACCACATTGTAGAAAATTAAAGCAACGTGTTAGAACCGAATTATTAACGCAAATGGTATTTTAGTTTTATGACAAGCAATATTTTTAATACTACGAAGGGGAAGCAGGAATAATAATTAATAGCTTTTCGAAAGCAAGTAAAAATAGAATTTCATATACGTCGTTATCGTTATGCTATTTAACGTTTTTCGAATGAAAATCTATCTTCGACTCAACATTTCTACGGTAATGTAAATTCGACGATTCAATTGAGATGTATAGTAATACGAATTTCACGATGAAACGTAGTTATCCCTGCAGCCAGGGTAGAATCGTAACTACGTAGATTGAAGATGTTAGCAGTTGTAGAGTGTTGAGAGAATGTAAGGATTATGGTCAATATCAGCTTGCTTCTATATGGTCATTAGCCATGGACTTAGAGTTTTAGGAGAACCGCACGCTATCGACGTTAATAACACTCAGAGTTTCTATCTAGTCTGAGCACTGTCCAGAAGTTGGCCAGTGCTACGGTTAGCACCAAGCACTAACCGTATTCGATGTAACTTAACTCCGGCGATCAAACGAGAACCGGACGTTTCTGTGCTACAAAGCCCTCGACGATATTACGTTTGATTAATGCAAACTATTTTACTCGAACGCACGAAAACTAACTTTCCAACTTTCAGCAAATCTAACCTTCGGAGTAACCCAAGTTATTCTTAGTAATAAAATTTCAAGGAATGTTCGATGGTAATTTAATCGTAATAAAATCGCAACGATAATTTAAATAATTCCAACTACTTTCTCGCATTTTCTCACACGCTTACTTTGCCATTTAAACGTATAAGAAGTTTGGCTCGAACACATAATGACAGTTGCGTGAAATACCAAAGGAAGTGCACACTGATCGAACGTGCAATTGCCAGCCGTTGCTCGTAAATTTCACCGATATAACGTACAATAGAATCTAGTCTCGCGATAATGCTAACGAAATTTCAAAACGTCTCGTACACAGTATACGCGTGATACGCTCGGAAAAGGAACACGTTCGCGAGCAGATGACGAGCAAACGAAGAACCGATGGTGGCCTGTTCTCGAACACCAGCAAGAACCGTGAAAATAAAATTCCCTCTCAGAAAGCCATACCACAAAAAAAAAGAAAAAGAAAAAGAAAAAAAAGCAAACTCGACTAGGTGTGAATTTACCCGAAATCATATTTTGTGGTCGGTGACACGTTGGCGATCGCGCCGTAACCGCGACACGCACCAGGCAAACTTAGTTTGACTAAAGTCAGACGATATTGTTGCACGACTGTCGGCGGATAACCAGTTACACAGCTTCATAAAGCTTCAAATTTATGAGGTAGTTACCTTTTGAAGTGGCTGACCGTATATTTAAATCACAATCCCATACACGTCACTTAGGAAGGGGTACGCGCGTGCCCTGGATTCGTGTCGGACACTGGTTCGACGGTATCACGGATCGCATGCTGGCTCTGACTGCATGAAAACGCATTCGCCGGCGAAATGCTCTCATAATGAGATTATAGTCGCGCGTGCATTATGCTGCGCGTTAATGATAATTAACTATCGTTAGGTGACACGTCCGCATACTGGCCAAGCGCTAGACAAAGCGCCAGCACCCTGCACGGATCCGCTGGCGAAAATAGATTCGCCTGTTGCGGTACGACACGAAATCAACCCTGCCGACGACGCTAAGATGCAAGGATCAAGGATCGACTAAACTAATGGAGAATCCACGTCGTCGCGTTCGTTTATTTATTTTTCCTTTGGTCCAGTTTATTCGATAAATCGACCGCGAAATAATTCTAGTGTTCTGCATACGCACAGCGTTGGTCAAATTTCTTTAACCGATGTTTCGAGGAACGAAACGATTTGAATTGCCCATGAAGCTTGGAATTGTTGTTTGTCTAGTTGAACTCGATTTATACGAATCCTTCGCAGGACAAATTATACACTTGGAGTTGATATTCTTCAATTTTTTAAAATATAGTATTTTAATATGGCGATTGAACCGAGGGAGATTTCTAAAATGAAGTTTTAAAAAACGTGTGTACGTTTGCGAAAGAGAAGCTCGGAAAAAGCATATCTGATGTTACGATGATCGATATATTCGACGTTATTCGATTGGATGTATTTTAAATGATTCCAATATGATTCGCGATATTGAGTTAAAAGAATCAGCAAGAATATATATTTAGTCTGAAAATCATATTAAAAGACAGATCTGATGAAATGGGATTGATCGACGTTGTATCGAATGATAAAGTATTTTTCACCCATGGTCTTTGTACGAGATAATCATTTTTCCAAAATTATTCAACCAGTAGGAGTTTATTTGTTCGGGCAATAATTAAAGTATCGTCCAAACAGACCAACTTTATATAAATAGAGTTCTACGATATAACGTTGTACATATTTTAATGCGAGTGACGAATTAAAAATTCACTACACTCTTATCCTGATTTTATTACGACTGTACTATACCAATTCCATGAGCAGCTGTTTAACAACACACCCAGACGAAGGAAACTCGCAAAATCGTAAAATCGGTTGATAGATACGAACTAACAAATAAAACGAATTAAAAATAAGCTAGTTTTAACGGCATAAACATTCAGCCGTAGACGTTACAGCGAAACAGAGCTAATCTCTGATCGATTTTTTCGTCCTGTCTTAGGTCGTGTTTTTCTTTTTCGCCTGTAACCTGTTCATTCTGCTTCGACTAGAGTTTTGCCTATCTATGTTGTTCCTCTGCCACGACTATTTGCGCCTACTTTACCGACTGACCAATCGCCAATGTTCACATCTCGTTACGTTCTACCTATTGTATTCTGAATTCTCGATTTCCACCGATTCTACGGCGATCGTTATACACATGTAGACGTGGAGCAGGAAGTAACACGTGTCAGTACCTGTAGTACCGTATGCCAATACTATCGTTCAAGAAGAAAATACAATTCCTTCCGTTACGTTGCACAAATCGAAGAGAAATCATTTAACCCATTAATCTGGGATCCTGAGTTCAACACGCTTGATCGATTTCAGATGCCACGTCGAAAGTCACGAGTAAAGAGCTTTCTCCTGTACGCTATCGTATTTCCGATGGTTTGGAAGTTGCGCGATTTCGAATACGCGGCAGTCGCGCCAAATAAGCTCCGTTAATTAGAATATTAAAACAAAATAATACTCGTTACTGCTCCTCGTCCGGCAGACTTTTGTCCGAACAAAATGAAATTCCCGGTGAAATTCACTGTGCATTCGCCAGGATACTCGAGGATAATTTGCTTTGTATAATTAATCGTCTTTTGTTACTTCACATCCTCGTGTTCTCTTTCCCTTCGAGTATCGTACAATTTTTCGAATGTTGTTTTAATTTGTTTATAATCGATTGTTTGATCACCGATAATTGTTTTCTGTAGAGAAAACGTTCATTCCGCAAGAAATTTTTCTACAAATAATTCGTGTTTGCCCGATCTCTGTTTCTCTCTTTATCTTCATTTTAGCCGTCTATCAGCGATAATAAACAACTACAAACAATCGCTATCGCTGATAAAAGACACTCGAGCCCGTTTAATCTCAATCTTATTTCCTCAAATTTGTCACGCTTATGACTAACCGTAAATGATCGCAGCGAGCAATTAATCTCGCTTAGTATCATTTAAAAAAGCGGCGATGTCGAAAAACAGACGAAATTCCGAGCAGAGGTGAATGCGCTGAGGTACAAGCGGTTTTGACTCTGGCCAATCTTTCGATTAAGACGAGAAGAGAATATTACCTTGTAGCAGTTCAAGAAAATTAATTCTCGAAATCGCTCAGCCACTGGCTACCTACGACCTTACTTTATCTTTGCCTGGCAAATTTTCTACCAAGCAGCTTCTTCCTTCTAAGTCCATCCGCTATCCGAACTAAGCTCCGAAGCTTTCAGAACTTCCCTCCTTATCGTGATACAGAAATGGTCGGTTAATACTGTAAAATTGGCGTTATACGCGCGGAAAGTACCGGCGAATATTCTACTTTGAAATTTTGTCGAGAAAGACAAAGCGGAATTAATTAGCTAGGTATTAACCTGTAAACAAAGTCAGATACTTCCCTTTTTCTGGTTTTCTTTCTCATCTTTAATGCTACGATACTTCGACTTTGACGAAAGACGAGAGACTTTTAAGGAAATATTGGACTGGCAACTAAGTGATTGCGGATTTTGTCATTAGGTGGTAATGGCAAAATCCGCAGCCACTTAGTTGCCAACCGAATATATCATTAAATTCAACGTATTTGCAGTATAATTCAATTTTCAAAGAGCCTAGTCGTACAGAAATGCAGCCATTTATCTTCAACGTTGAAAGTTTGCCCGTATACGTAATGCTTATAGTAAACCGTTGGAAAAATGACTTTTTGATTAATTACGGAAAAACCGTTCTTGCAAAGTTGTTAGGAAGCCAATATGTCGTGTAAAATTGCTGGAAGAACGTCTTCTTTTTAAAAATTCAACTCTGACATCTCACCGTGTTCGAGCAAAGCTAACGCGAAGTATTTAATATCGGTAATTTTGGCATGGAAAATGTCGTTGAGGTATTAATATAACGTGAAGTTGTCGTTCTATCCATTCCAGAATTCTTTGTCAGCGTGAGCGTGTAGAGAGTGGAAACAGCGAAGGAATTTCTTTCCGGAGAGGGAATAGACGTGCGCGAACGACGTGGCTTTCGAGGCTCATCGTATTTTACTTTCGAGGGATATTGTCGCGCCACAAATACCTTGAAAGATTGGCAGGTTACTAACACGTTGGCTGCTACGCGAATTTTACATATTTTATCTTGGGAGTCGCGACAGATCGAAATATACTACAGCGTAATATTCAATTTTTCCAAAATATTTTCACACGTTTCTCCGACAATGCTATCCAAATCTTTCGTTTCGCGAAATTTATCTCGTCCCAATCGCTCTAAAAATTGTACAAACGTTAGAGTAAATATAATAAATTTATAAATGGAACTCGGATAACCGATAACCACCGTGACAGTCAAAGTGTCAATAACCCGATCTTTATTAATTTTGAAGTAAACCATAGACGCGATTAAAATTATTTTCTCGGTTTATATTAAGTTCTGACAGTGGATAAATTCGAAGGAAATTGAGTTGCGTTTCGTGCCGAATGCGTAGGAAGTAACAGACATGTACTTTCAGATTTTGCGTGGGCTTTTTCTCTTTGCATGATAAACATAAATATATTTTCGTCGTAATTTTGTCGCGAATTCCTCACGATATTACACGGATATTACATCGTTCGCACGCAAATAACTTCCTTTATGTGTGATCACGATTTCGTTGGAAGATACGTTGACTGTTACTACTGAACTGACCGTAAACTTCCACGTAAGCAAGTACAGTGGAGCACACGAGACGGAACGAAGAATTGCACTACGACTTTCTCCGTAAATACCGGGGCACGAAATGAAAGCAAAAACTTAGAGAAGAAGTTATTTCGCAAATTGCTCTTAGACAAAGAATTATGAAGTTGAGGGAACCTTGAGTCTAAATGTTTGCACGAGTCTGCTCGAACGAACGTCTAATTACATCGTACATCTACTTAAATAGATTTTTATTCGCTCTTTATTTATTGTTAGAAGTGGGTCACGCATAAGTCGAATCGATAAATTAATCCTTCTTTTTCTCTTACGGAGTAAACAAAGCGAATCTTCACTTTACAAAGTTCAGAAACAAAATCTTTTTTCGAACCGCGATTCGTCACACGTTCACAATATTTTTCGTATTATACGCGTATCAATGAAAGGAAAACACGAAATTTACTTTTGACAGACGTACGTTCTACTTTGCAGCGACGATCCGTGCGTTTAGAAGCAAAAAAGGATGTACAGACTCGAGTAATTCTGAAATCTCGAAGGGGTTTCGTTTTAATTTGCAATTTATATTGCACGGGTAAGATCGTTAATAACGTTTACGACGTAACCTACGTGGGTGTCGTTATCTATGATCCAACGATGCTACTTGGAGATTAAAAATTAACAAGAGGTAGAAAATACTCAAACGATCAGATATTTTCACGACCAACGTAACATACGATACATGCAGCGCGAGTAACGTAACCATTTCGCTAAAAGAAACAGAAAACGTATCGATTGCAATAATTCGCGAGTTTGTCGAAAAATATTTACCGTGTAATCTACATCGCGCGGATGAAGAGTTATCGTCGTTCAACGTAAATAATCGCGAATCTGTTCCGACAGCTGCATTTTCGAAATCACAGCGTTGTTTCGCTTTTGTTTTACAGGATCCAACGACACTTTCTCGAGTCGTTGAGGATATAAATGGTTATTTCATGTAGTCAGATGAACGCAACGAGGGCATGACTGCGTCGGATGATTTACGAGGCTCTCCGTTAATAGTAATTAATCGTTATTCGTTAACGCTTGACAGTGCAAAGCAACTACGTCAAATGCGATTATAACTGGATAATAAATCGTGTAGAGGGAAAAAAGGTGAAAAGAGAGGAGTAATTATTACGTCGTGCAATGAATTTCTGTCGCGATACGTTCTTTCTCTAATTCCTGTGTCTTATATTATAAATACAGAATGACGATCGTTCACATCCGATAAACTAGAAAATTTGTCGCCGATTTCTTGCAACGCTTTCGAGTAGGCGGAAAGTAGAAAAATTTGTGACCTGTTAGATGAAAGGAAATTTATTGGTACATCAGGTATCTAAAATCTTGAATATTCCAAAATTAACTGTTTAGAGATATTGAAAGAAACGGCAGAGAATGAAAACTTTTAAAGTATTTATTTCTCTTTGCTCCTTTG
This sequence comes from Bombus terrestris, assembly GCF_910591885.1. Taxonomy (NCBI): domain Eukaryota; kingdom Metazoa; phylum Arthropoda; class Insecta; order Hymenoptera; family Apidae; genus Bombus; species Bombus terrestris. Next base: position 7,798,528 of record NC_063280.1, on the reverse strand, counting down.
TGTTTCTCTTTGTTGAACAATTTAATAATTCGCGTGGCAAGTGTAGAGAAGTTGTAAGCCATATTAATTGCCAGTTACGAGCACGGGAGCAGTGTCGTGATGAAATAACCGAACGAAAGCACGTGAATATGGAAAGGAATGGCGAAAATCGAAAATTGGTAAACGCGGTGCACGAAGCAGAGTAGAACGCGACGGTAACATTTTATTACATTTGCGAAAGTTATTCGAACCATCGTGTCGAGCCTCTAATTGTCACGAAATAAGATTTACGACCAGACCGGAAGCTCCACCCACTGTCACGCCACGTTTACCGATTTTTTTTTCTTTTTTTTTTTTTATTAGCTGGAATGCAACAGCCGGAACTCGCATTAAATGGTTCGACCACCGTCGGTCGTCGTACTCTTCGACCTTACTATAATATAAATACCCAAGTACATACTTTTTCTTGCTCAGCCGTATTGTTATCGAAGGACGGCCTTGAATATCGTGGTATCGAGCCATTTTTCATCCTGCTAGCGAGTGTTGTCCAGATAAAATGACACTGATAGGTAATACGCGCGATTCTAAAGAACGATTTGAAAGTATTAATCTATCCGAGATTATATTCTTACGATGTCGAGGTTTTATAAAAATTTGCATAATTGGCTGCCGAGGAAGGAATATAACGATTTTGCTTGTAGCGAGAACGTTTCAATATTTTTTGTGTTAGGATATCCGAAAGATGTAACAGCTAGGATCTATTAATTTCCTTAATCGACCAGTTGTCTAAAACGTCATTTCCGAAGGGAATGAGATTCCTGAAAAATAAATAAATAAACTACTACGACGATGACGTAAAGATTTCCCCAGAGGCAAACGATAGCTCACATGAATAAGAAGCTCGCAGTTAGTCGAAGAAACTGGCCGAGAGATATCAAAGTTTTACGTTCGCAGAACGTCGTACAATAGACGAAATATCTGACTATCGGCATAATCTGAACGTTTTTACCTATTTTCTACGTTAATACAATTCGAATTTAATTCTATTTATTCGTTCAAGTATCAGCTTCGTTAATGTTTCGATCGTTGAAAAGCCGAAGCAGAGTTCTTCTCGATACATTCGATGCATCTGAAGAACGAACAATATCGATTTTACACGTGTAACAGAATTTCAATGATACTCGTTGGGAAACGATACACGAGGCAGCATCGTTTCTTGCGTTCGCGGGACCAGCGAATTTTTGCCATCTTTCGAAATAATGTTTACTTACCGAACCGTGATCGGTTGTAGCCAATTAGCGGAATACCCTCGCGAACAGTTCACTGACGCGCACCGTACGTACCTGAAAAAAAGAAACGAACGCCGTGTGAGTGTATGGAATACTGTGCTGAATTTGATTTATGTCATCGACGATGAAAAGGAACGGCCATGAAAAAGCTCCTTCGTCGAGTGGCTGCTCGACGCGATGTATAATCCATACACAAACCGATACCAACGCCAACTCTATGATACTCGAATACCGCGCTGTTCTTCGATGCAATTCTACCTTTATGCTCCACCTTTATTTATCTATTTTCTCTCTTATCGTTGTGGAAACCAGCGATGATTAACGATCGGTCGAATCAATGGTACGTTATTAATTGTCGTAGATTTATCTACTTTTTGTTTCTTTCCGTTTCTTGGGTTTCACTTCGATGAGAATTACTTGGAGCTTGTGAATAGAAGGTACGATTCGATGAAATTATTTGACGAAATGGAGCAGCATTTTATGCCCGAAGAGGAAATAGATGTTCGATGAATTAAAAAAGAGAAAAACAAACGAGATTTTCGTATGTTATTAATTCAGAGATCAATCCGGAGAGTGAATTAAACATCGTGAATAAAGTATTGCTTGCTTAATGAAGAAATATTTCCATCGTTTACTTAATTTGTACAGACACGCGATTCTTTTATTTAAACTTAAACAATTGTGTCTACGTTATTCTATATCTCAGTCTAATTAAACGAATCGTGTATCCGTGCAAATTACATTATCGATAGAAACATTTCTCCATTACGCCGGTATTATATATTTATTTCTTGGGACAGTTAGGAGGCCATTTCGGAGAATGAATTAAATATCACGAATAAAACTGGCGACTGGTCGATTTGCAGACATTTCATTAATTCGATTACCACGTAATTATTTTACAACGAAATATATCTATATATATATATATATATGGATAAGTGGAATCTTGAAAGATTAAATCCATTAGTAAATAATTTTAAACAAATTCGAAAAAGCAAACTTTAATCATTCGGTAATAACGTTAACATAAATCATAAATAAATTACTATGTACCACTCGATAAATGCATATTTCAGCAGTAATAACTGGAGTGTCAATTTTACCTAAATTCAACTGGACAACTTCAATCATCCACCATAATAACATTAACATAGATTGCAAACACATATTATAAATTGATAGAATTATATTTTAATGAAGTTAAATTTAATTGCAACTTATGTAATAACTGGTCGGCGAAAAATAAATTTGACCTAATCTCTATATTCGTTAGTAACCAGGCAATAGCTAGATCGTATTTTTGAAACGGTTTATCAAAACGATCAACTTCGATTTTCTTAGCGACAAATTCGAAGAACAGCCGCGCGTTAATTGCAATCTCGTACTGGCTGGGTACATCCGTGGCATGTTAACGTCCGTGCCCTACAACTGCTAGCAATTAAGCCACCAGGAATTTCGTGAATCGGATTAACAATACGATCGAAGCAATTAAGCCCGCGTTAATCGCGTTGAAAACACAGCCACGCGGTCCTTTCGTTTGTACGCTATTTCAAAGATATACCGCCGATTCGACTGTGAAACGCCATCCACATTTTCATTCTTTCGCTGTTCTGATCACAACATCGTTGAAAACAATCGTCTAGATTCAAAAGCGCAAAAATGTTCATACCTTGTGCAAGATATATGTACGAAAACACGTACGTATTCGGTAAAAGCGAAAAAAGAGGAGATCGAGAAAAATGGATTAACAGTACGGGCAACTATGTTATGCCATTACAGTATAGTAAATTTTTGAATAAATTGCAGAATATTTGGCTGTTATCTGCGACCAAAAGTTTGTGGAAACGTAATTTACACGTTCGCTTCGATCCATTCGTCTTTTCCCTCGTTTTTCGAACGCCAGCAAACCGATAGAATCTGGTAACCAGGATTTCGAGAAATTTCAATTTAACTGATCGTTATAAACGGCGACTATCATTTTCGGTTAGGTTAACCTTGATGGCAGTTCGCGTAACTGTGCCGTTATATTTACCTCGTCGGACAATGAAATTGCGGGGAATTACGAGCACGTATCGGAAGTAATACGATCGTAATTGCGACGTTACGTATGAAATGAACGTCATTAAAACAGGACTGTTATCGCTATTGAAGCGTATATCATCTTATCAAATGAATTCGTACAAAAATTATCGACATAATGTAACGCGAAACGAGCATAAGCTGAACTTTGGCACATGTGCGTAACGATAATTGGCAAATGAAAAATCGATCCGATATAATTCTATAATCGGACAAAAGCGTAATCCTTGACTCGTTTAATCAAACGCATCTCGTATAATTATTCCAGCGAGAAAATTCAACGCCCACTAACGCATTAATTTATGCGTAATGCACGCAGACTACGAAAACAGGAAACGATTGTTCGCCACTGAATGATCGATACCTCGACGAAGGCGAACTTCGAGCAAACCTCCTCGAAATGCTCAGATCGGAGTTTAAATTTCATCGAATGGATTTAATTGCTTCATAAGCGATTCCATACGTATGATTTATCACAAATACTCCACTTGCTATTCTCGTATTGCCGACATCCAGTCTCACGAGCCAGAATCATCAACGCGATATTAAATATGGACGTAATATCCACTTTTGATATAATCTATAAATATTAATAATCTATTAATTTTAATAATAAGCAATAATCTCTTAATAGTCTATCGAGTCTCTCCTTTCGGATATCGGAAGTCCTTGAATTGCATTTCAGTGGAATTATTTTTATTTAAGCGGTGACTCTTGATTTATCGAATGTTTTGCTCGTCCTCGAAAGGATTTATTTTTTACTTTTAAACACGATTCAATCGTTTCCTATATTTTCGTGAAATTGATAATATCCTTATTCAAACGATAGACGGTTCTGTATTTTCTAAATATTCCACCGGCATCGATATAAACGCGTGTTTTTTTTTTTTTTTTAAATATCTAAACATTTGTAATTTAAATCGATGTTTGTTGGAAATACTACCTTAAAATAGAAGCTCCATACGATAAGCTCATATTCGATAATCAACATTTCAATTTGAAATACAAGAGTATTTTCATTACAAAAATAGATTCTGTTACGGGAAAACCGCACGGCCCCGAAGTATGTACGATAAACGCCCTGTAGATCAGCGTATTTTAAATAACCGGTGACGTCTTCTGGAACACCGGAGATGCAAATGCATTTTCCATAGAGTTGGCCTGTAAATGAAACGAGCTCGAAACACGGTCTCGGATTTTGTCGCTTCTTTGAGTGACAATGGAGAAAAACGGCTGCCTGATACACAGCAGGGGAAAATAACGCCGGAAGCCTTGGTGGCAGATGCGGTTTAACGTAAAAACAACCAGACAATACGTATTATTTATAGAGCGTCGAAAAATTCACGGGTTTTTTCGCCGGCGAATTGGAAAACAACGATGGGAACATCGCCAAAGGGAGACGTCGAGAAGAGAAGAGATTGTCGTCGAGCGTGCGAACGTTCGTCGAAGGTCCGTGTAACATTATTTGAAAGAGCGTGATCGCGTTTCACGTACGAATGTGAGTTGATTTTTTTTCTCGTTAAATCTGCCCTTCCGCGGTCCACGGGGATTTTTTCAAAGGGTAGGAAATAATTTCACCCCCGTCGCCGGCAAGTTCTCGATATTTTTACGTACGTGACTAAATCGAGGTCCGCGCTTTTCCGATACTTCCTAAGCGGATTAAAGCTGTTCAATTTACAGCGGCCAGTCTCATTTATATTCCGCGCGGACAAAACGTTGCGTAAAGTTCGGTCGGAATTTTTACGGAACGCACGTGGTATCTCTGATGGGATGCTTCTATTATATGTATGTTACACGGGTTTAACCTCGTGTTAATTATGACAAATGTTGAGCGCGTAACTCGCACTCGCGAATTTTTCAACTCTTTGTCATTATTATTATTCGTACGCGTCCCGACCCGGTTTTAATGACTTAATAAAACGAATCGTAGCGCAAACGTTGCGGTAGAAAATTTCCAGGATATTCGTGAATCACGTCGTTCACACGGCATCGCGAAAGCTATTCGAATACTTGGCGCGGAATATTTTTACGAATATATTATCCGCGTTGTACGAAATTTGCTGAAATTTTATCGACACCGTGACGAGACTCTGTCGTAATCGTATCGGGCTAATTTGAAAGCAATCCGACTGGAAGATCCAGCACGAGCAAAGAAAGCAGAAATGAGGAGAAAGAAATAAATGAAACAGAGTCGTATCATGGATAACGGAGGAATTAGTAGAATCGAGTCCCATGGCTGTAAATCACCAAGGACACAGGAAGTCGAGCAACTCCGCGCAAGAATTTTAGGATTCTCAAATACATCGTACAGCAATCCATTCGTGTCGTTTTTCGTGGCGATAAATAACCAACGACAAAGTCTTCCTAGCGTCAGCTCGACGCGCATATTAAACGACGAGAGACCAATATTTTCTTCGATTGCTGCTTCGTTCTACGTCGATCGCCATCGCCGACGAATAAAACGCGATTCACTGCGAATCGTTCGTACAATTCGACGGCAATTTGCGCAAGCTGGTTGCCGTGTCGTTCGTGTATAACGACTCGTTCGCCGACGCATCATACGGTAATTATGCCCGTTATCCAATTAGCCGTGACCTAGAAACAAAGAACTACCTTTGAAACCAAGTGTCCAAAGTAGTTCGGCTCGTTTCAGGGTAGCTTGAAACCGAAATAGAAAGGAAGCGAATTCTTGCACATCTGACTCGATTATTCGCGACTTTTGAAACTAGCAAAGTCGATTGACTTGAAATTCGTTTTTCGTTTTAGGTGACTTTTATTTGTAATAATACGACAGAGCTCGAAAATGCTAGCTCTAAGGCACAGGGAAGGTTATTTTTAAATTTACGTGTGTATTACGGATAATAATTGGATTTAATCGATGCAATTTTTGCGTACAGCGTTCGCTCTCTGAAATCATAATTAAAATTTATAGAAGTTATTCACTTCGTCGACTATTTTTCTCCTCGCAATTACATTTGCAAGTGTGCACTCCCCTGGTTCATTCTATAGTTTCATGCCATATTTGTTCATCGTTAATAATCGTTAACGTATGTTTCACTCCTACGCGAAGTTTATGTATATTGTACGGTTTACATGGACGTCATATAGACTTTGCTAATATACCAACCTCTCTCTTATTTGATCGTATCTGTCCGACAACGATATCTTCCTTAATAACATTAATGAAACCTAGTTCGATACTAGCGCTAATTTCACTTTGTTAATCAAGCTGCCGGCGATGTACATAAGTCAACACGTGTGTTCCAGTAAACTGTATTCTCATACGTATAAACTTTCGTACTAATTTTTAGAAATCACTAGATCTCCGCGCTTTGAAGCTGATATTTTTCGATTCAACCCGTCAAAGGGTAGAGAAGCCTCAAATTGGGTGTGCGGAAATCAACCGACGCGGATCAAAGATTCATCGAAACACGGAGATCAACCATCGACCGTACGATTACAACATTAAATATACAGGGTGTTGCCGAATAAACAAGAAACAAATGCTCGAAGAAACAAATTTATTGCGCATTTTGTTCGTATTTTTTCGCCTCGTGCCCGCTTGCACGTGTTATTCGGTCGCACCCAGTATATACGATTACAAAGAACCACCGTCTCGTAAAGCCAGCTCGAAATGAACTATAGCCAACGTCTTAGCAGGTAGAAAAGGCGAAACGAGTGGGTCGTTCAGATGGTACGTGGCCTTCCTTCGATGAAATTCGAGCAACTGTTCGAAGCTTGCCATGCTCCACGAGTTAATTCGTAACAATTGGATTACACGGTTGCGAAGGAGGTCGAGCAATTTGGAGGAGCGAAGGACGCCGTAAAGGAACCACCAAGGCTAGTAGCACACCTGTAGCACTATAACCCTCGCTGCGAACCGACCACGTTCGTTTCCGGATTTCCTTGGTCGCGTGCGCCACACCGAAAAACGTGCCACAGCTGAACCAGCAATCGGATACGAACGAGTCAGCGTTTAGACAAGGAGCATCCGTCCTCGAACGTGTTACGGTTTCGCTGGTAGCTTAACGTAGACGTACGACCTTCTGTCCAAATTAGCTCTTCGCTTACAACCGCGTCAGGGCCTCGTGCAACCAAGGGGATGTTCGATCAAGTAAGGTTTCGAGTATCGAGAGAGGATCTCTGTGGTTGCTTTAGCGTCCTTGGGCGGGAATGGAGCCTAACGGTACCCGTGGCAGTTTGATTCCACGTAGCGGTCAGGGTAGTCTGAATTATTCTTCGAGGCTGACGATGCTCGTACACCGGAATACCGAAGTGTCTCGCTGTTACATCCAATGACGCGATTGATGAATATCTAAGTCTGCTAGACTGATATCTAACTCTGTCTGTGTAATGGTCGCAGGATGCAAATTAAAATCAAAATGCAATTTCCACTTATCGTGACTCGCTTGAGGGAACTTCGGGAAACCTAAATCAACCAATCTCGGTCTACTCTCGCTTCTAAATTTCCACTTACGAAGTTCCTCGTTCAAACGACCAGAAACTTGATCGAAACCAATCGTTTCGCTCTATCCTTGCTTCCAAATTTCCATTTCCAAGTCCCTTATTCAAACAACGAGAACTCACCGTCACCAGACTGGAAAACAAACTTCCCCCGCCGCTTTTCTTTTTTCTTTCGTGGCAGCATAGTGTCGGAGATATTACTCGAGAACTTTCTGGCCCTGCGTTTCTTTCACGTGATCGCCAGTTCACGCAACGACCGTGCTGAATTACAGCTGAGATAAGGTCGGCGTGTTTCCATGGAGAGCGCCATCACGGAAATGCCCTGTTTCGCTCCCGAAGGAGAGCCACGCTCGTTAAACTAGCGAATAGAGCTAGAAGAGTTAACGTTACGGTCGCATTGTATGCGACGATCAGTAGACCGTTCCGAAGGAAAAGAACGTGTAATAGTAACGCGATACCAAGGTATTCTTTGGTTTTGTTTGCGCCATGGCTTTGCCCGTGACCAGAGTTACGCTTCTACATTAGAAAGTCTAAGTTATTAAATGAGATTCGCGCGCTGCGAGCAATCGATTCGTTCGCGTTTCACGTTAATCTTGCGAATAGTTTATCACCGGGGAAATTCGGTTTAATACTGCACGGGCTTTACGTAACCTCGTTACATCGGCGATCGTTTCGTTAAGCTACAAATAGCCGTGGCATTTTCGATCGAAAGTTTTACCGTACAGGATGGATACGTTCACCCGTTTACGCTCTTTAATGTTATATACGGCCCGGTATACGCTGTTTAACGTCGCTGAAGTCGCGATACGCATCGTATGCGAGGCCTTCGACAGGGCGGTCGTGGAAAATTGACTTTTCTCTTATCGATTTACGATACACGCCGCTACCTGCATGGAAAAGCGTCCTTTTTCGGGGTTTATGGCGAGTTTTATCCGACACGGAATTTTATGACTTGGGAGAGAGAATTCGTATTACGACGATTACCAAAAGTATTTGCATAACATTTGGCTCGTATTTTGACAAAATTGTAGCTTTTTATTCGTGTTTCTAATAATAAAATGCTTCAATGTGCTTCAGTAGCAACGATCGGTGATTGGAATATCGGGTCTGAAAGAATAAATTCCGAGAGATACAGTCGCTAGTAGAAGTGTTTGGACAATGTGCTCGATGTTTGAAATTTCGGGATTTTAAAGTTCATCCACAAAGTGATGTTGTTACAGCGCTAATGAAGTTTCAGAAAGCTTCGTGTTATAATATCTACAATACCTACGATGTATTTATGAATATTCGCCGTAAGTATCAAAATATTTTTGCCATTTGGTATCGTGGTATTTGCGCATAAATTAATTATTAGGTTGTCCGAAAAGTTTCTTTCGTTTTATAAGGAAATAATAGACGCACAATGTTTCTGGTTTTGTATTAATTTATTGAATAAAACTAATATAAATCTACCCAATTCGATAAAATAATATAAAAGAGAAATTGTTGTTCATCTATTATCACCTAATAGAAAAGCAAGGTGTCCGAAAACGCTATCGTTTCGCGAGCAATTTATGTTGTAAAATCTGATCTTAACGGTTAATGTAATATTAGAGGAAAGCCTAGAATTTCATGATCTTCTTGAAGGATTAGACAAAAGCGCAGGTGTGGGACTCATCAATGAGGCTTAGGTTTTCCTGAATATTACATGCGCTTTGCACAAATCTGCTCTGTGTGTGGTACGTGACTATGCAAATTGGGAATTTCGTATGCACCGTTGAATTGGGAATCGGCTCCTTCTAAAATCTGCAGCTCTCGTTGATTATTGATTCGTTGTTGAATAAAAAAGCAGCTGAATTTTTCGAAGCTCCATTGTGGCTTCGAAATATTCTCCGTTCTCTGTAACTACGTGTTAAAGCGAAATACACGAGTGTCCGAGTATTAGTGTGCAAGTAAATTTATATTTCGGAATAACGGTGGCTAATTACCCTTGCTAATTTCGTATTATAAATAAATCTAGCGATAAGAATTACGTCAAAATATAATACTCGTTATAACGTTTATTTTCGGTCACCGAAGTTTCTTCTCTGCCTGGTCACATAGATGTTAGATACCAAAAAATAAGGCTAAGTCATCGTGCGCTCGAGTCTTTATTCGATAGAAAAAATCCCAAGTACCATGTCTTAAAGACGTAATTTCCGTCTACGTTAAAAACATAGCGGATGGTGTAATTATTATACCTAAATAATTATATAATTATCATACAACTAAAACAGTCAAGTTTTTCCATATAATTCACGAGTAAATATCGCTAGGATATTCAACAACGAGATTACTATCTCTGTAACACGATCGACAAGAAAATGAATTATGTTACTTTCATGATGTAAGCTTCAGAGATACGCTTTCATTGATAATCCGATATTCCGTAGCAAAACACACAAAGCAGGTAAAAACGCCAGGGGCAAAAAACGTAGAAATCTGTGGATCAGATTTAAAAATTTGCTCGTCAAGAAAAATCTGCACGTATCCATAAGTATCGCGAACGAGATACTTTGAGAGTTACTTTAAAGAGAAATTCGAGGAGGAATAACAGTGTAACAATAGCGCACGAAAGACACGCGTGAACTAACGTTTATTTCGCGTCAATAAGGATCGCGTAGAAGATGTAGAGTGAAACTCGTAGACGAAGATCGTTCGTATTGCACACAGAGGCGGGGCGTACATAAACCAAACGGATGTTTCGTGTCAAGTTTGTCATACAGAATATTCCCCTTTACAAATGATGTCATTTCTGGGTTGGTTATCGCTGTCTATCTTTTACCTACGACGTACACTGTGCACGGTTAGCCGTACTTCCGTGTCTCGTCCGTATTTTGTAAATGATTTCAGTCAAGACACGTAACGTTATCGTAACGATGCAGTTTAAACGTATATAACAGGCCTTGACAAGAAGAATGCTGACGCTTTTCAAGACCATACATCACGCGATTCTACGCGGACAAAGGGAATTTTATGTTTTAATAATCTCGAGCAATTTTAGGCATGTCATTAACGTATAATTAATATATACACACAAATATATATATATATATATATATATATATATATATATAAAATTCTACGTTAAGTTTACCAAAGGCACCAGTATTTTAAGTAATTATATTTTAAACGATTATGAAAGTTGCGAACATATAATTTTTTGCAAATTTGGTAATTCTAACGTTTAGTTAGTCAACGAACTATTTGAGTCAGGTGGTAGGAGGTTTTAATACATTTCTTCTTATGTTATTTTCTATAAAAATATTTGTCGATTAAAAAGATGCTGAAAAGAAATACTATTGGAATACATGTATCATACGGTCATGGATTGTTACAGCCATTGTCGTTTTCAAGTGATTACGATCGTGGCGCATATGCAGTTCAACATATTCAATGACAAGCTCCTTATAAATCAGCCCTAACTAATGTTATCATGCCCATTGTGAAGTTAGCGAATGCGTAGGCATCGATGAATAATGTATCGCGAATTAAGCATGTATCCAGTCAACGGGATAACGAGACCAGTGTTCCATAGACGAACGCATTCGATCGAGTTTCAACTATCCCATGTTACACGGAATAACCCTGTGCTACGTGCGTAAAATTTAATACATCGATTGTATATAATTGACTCGGCATCATGCTTGAACAATTGTATCTGATGCGTCTAAAATTCCTCGTGAAATAGCTCGTTGCAAGGCTGTCTTTGAAAATTCATTTTTCAATAGAATGTCGGAAAATAAAATATCCCTTTATTTTCTATGTTCTATGTATTCGTGCTTATTTTCATTCGTTTCGAATTTTAGTAGAATTTTAATAGAGGAACATTATACGATAGAGTAAGCGAAACTGGATTAAGCGACAGAGATGAACGGGACGCTTCAGTAGAAGAAGACACGGCGAGTCAGACATCTGCCGCGCGTATAATAAGATACAGTACGGAACTCCACGACTGAACGCTTCGTTCTCGTAATTTTCTTCCGGAGATTTTTCGCAGCGACGAAAAAGAAACACCCGAATTTGGAGATGTGGAACGAGAGATATCGAAACGCGAGTCCTATCGCACGGAGAACAACGACGACGACAAATTCCTACACGACGCGACGTTGTTCTTAAACGTTTTACGTCCGAGTGGTAGTGAAAAAATTCGTACAGCAGCAGGCCACAGCTAGCAATTTCGACGAAATCGAGATCGCGACCACGTACGTGCACAGAAAGCTACCCGCGCAACCCACTGATTAGTCATTGATTAGTCGTGAAAAGGAAAAAGAAAGAACGAGACGAAAAGAATGGCGGCAAGCTAATGTATGGTATTTATTTAATTTTTATTGAAGTATCGCGTGATTGTAAATTTTCGTGAGCACGTGACGTTACAGATGGAAAAGGGTTCTTAGCTATGTTTAACTGCAAATGATCGATGACAAGTCTAATGTAAATATAATAGCGGTCCTAGATAACAGACATTTAATTCCCTTTCTCTCTGTTGAAAAAAATGTTCCTTTCACTTCGAAATCTTTTTCGCTTTTCAACTTCTACCTTGTTGCGTCTCGGAACTCATAAAGAAGCACGTGAGTGTTCGTCGTCGACGAAGTTTATAATTCTGAAAGGAAGTTTTTGAATGGCATCAGAGACAGTCAACAAAAGTTTTCTTCGTGCTGAATAATCAAAAACGTATTATAAACTCGGCATTTCCGAGGGCTAATTAAAAGACAGCTTTTAACGGCAACTCGCTCGCGAGATTTTCCCCGGGAAAGGGAACACGTGACGGTACACCTGGCACACTTTTTTCACGGTGGATGCGTACCGTGCAAAAAAAAGCGGGAAAAAAATAGAAAAGGTCGCGAAACAATTGGTTCCCAACAAAGTATAAAACTTGTGCTAAACTAAAGCTAACAGTGGAAAAAGCAATTTAAAATATAGAATTGTATTCGATAACGACATTTTATACAATAAACACACGAACGGAAAGGTGACGTGTCAAGGAAAAGCAAAAAAAAAATATTTTTTTTCAAAAATCGACATTTCATTCGCCGTTGCTCTCTATTACGTTACATGCGTTTTCTTATTACTGGGAAAAATATCACCTTTGTCGTTCGAAATATTCTCCGTTCGATCGTGTTGTATCGGTTGTGACGACGTATAATATTTTCCCTTTTCTTTCGACGATTCTTCGAAACAAAACAAAAATTTGAAATCGCGTAAAACGTTCGAGATCGGTGTAAAACGATGTCCCACTTTGTCAGTTAGTTGTATTTCTTCTACGAGTAGTTTCCTTTTCTCGTTATTATTCGTTTTTACGAGATCAGAGATACCTGAGGCTACTCTAACGCGTGTTGAAAAAGCCAAGTAAAAAAAGATACCGTGTAGAAAGAATCTCAGGTGCTCTCACCGTTCCTCTTTCACCAAAAAAGCGCGTCCAGGATGCACAAAGGATCGCGACTCTTGCAATCTCATTCATTGGAAAATTACCATTTCCGTACATCGTTCGATCGACGTGAATCCTGAACGAACCAAGCTCAGTCTGTCTCGAACGAGCAGAAAGGGCCCCGTTCGACCTGAGACGAGCGACAGCCCCTGCAGGCCTAGCTAATCCAGGAAGCAAGGCACTGAGTGCCTTGTGCGACGGTTGGGCGTTTACCCAAGTGGTCCAGGGGACCCGGGTGCTGTATGGATCTTTATCTGAGGAAAGTACCCGTCACCAAAAAAACCACTAGTTGTTGTCTCGAACGAGCTCGATCTACTTCAGATGCAACCGAGCACTGCAACACGGCAGAATCGTTGGAACGTCGAAGATAAGACGCGCAGCGCTAGTAAAACGCGTTCCTCGAGTTCAGTAGTGTAAGGTATAACGGATTAAGGCGGATTGTTGCACCGAAATTGGCTACAATACACGACCATCCTCGAACTAGCATTCGCCGAGATTCGAAAACAAGCGAAAAATATTTAGTCAGAAGCTCGTGTCAAAGTCAACGAACTTAGAGACGCGTCAGACGGTGCTCGTTTGAAAAAAGCAGCCCAGACTATCTTCGTTTGAAAGGAGAATTACTCGAACGCGAAGATTTCATTCGGTCGATCCGCCTTTAATCTTTGATTAGTCTCGGAGGAAAAACCGGCAGATCAAAGCGTGGAATCACCTAAGATACCTCGGATCTTTTTCTGCGTCTCTTTTCGTCTTTCTATCGCGAAAGAATCGGACGAGCGCGTTCGATGAAATATTACCAACGACTCTTCGAGACGCTTCAAACCTTCTTCACCGAGATTCGTATTGATTCGACCGAGCTCCTAGACGTCGAGCTAATTATAATTGCACCGACTGAAAGGTACTAAGAGGCTTTTAACCGAAGTAATTGTAGCGTGAATTTTGTAGGAATGCTACTCGTTCAGCCTTCGGGCGAACGTTGCGCCACGTGACTCCGTTTCGACCACATCTCGAGGTGAACGCGTTTCCGTTTCCAGTTTCCGCTTCTAGCTGCCGGCTAAGGGGCATTTGATCGTGAAATATTTTGACAGCGCTGCCTTCGTACACGTCAGAAGACACGAAAACATCGTTCTGTTCTCGAGCGAAGATATTCCCTGAAACTTCGTTTACCGTTTAAACAGAAAGCCAATAATTTCGATCGTCTCGATCTTCGATCATCTTGGTTACTTGTAGAGAAACGGAAAAGTTTCCTTTTCAAAGATTATACGATATCAGAAGCAGGCTATATCGAAAGTAATTTTTTCGAATCGCGTGCAGGATTTCGAGAGATCTTAGAATCACATCTACTCTCGAAATGAAATATTATACCTTTCCCGTTATTTGTAGGACACAAAATTCATACGACGCAACATGTCGTATATTACCTACGTATTTCACGTGAAATAAGACAATAAGACAATACTAAATAAACAATGATCTTCGCGTTATAAGAGAAGCGACGTTTATTCACGTCGACGTCATACTGCAGTACATCGTCGTTGAAATAGCCCATGAATTTTTTATCCATTATCGAGCTGTTAGTTCATACCGTTGGTGGATGCTCGATCTTTGTATACAGGTGATTCGATAATATTGTACAGGGAGTAGCAAGGAATGATAGAATCTCGCTATGCCTGCTACATCGTTAATCGTAGTCCTATTTCAGTGGATGATAAAATCGACGATTCCGTCCGTTTTACGATTGTATCAGTACGCATGTAAGGATTTACAAACAGATAGCGAATAGTCGTTTATCGGATATATTTTCGTTCGCCGACGAAAGGACATCGATACTTAAACCAGCTATCTTCACGGATATGTTTAGGATTGAAAGCCGTAACGTCCGCTGCAACGTTAGCTCTTTTGCGTGCGCTTTGGTCATGCGATTACGATGATATAAACTGAAACACAGCTGCGTCATACGTGCACTTTTTTCCTTTGATTCTTCGATAATCGAAAGTATTTTGCTAAATAATGCTAATTCTTGGAACATGATTGATCAAAAAATGTTGTTTCCAAGAACAAGATGAAACGTTCAGCGATCTCTTCTTTCGGCTGTTTAACTTTCAGCGGTCTGCGTCTTAATGTCTTAATGTCTTAGTTTGCGGCAACGTCTTACGGTTTATCTCGCGAAATGCAAGTAGGTACTAGCCGTAACGCGCGTACGTAATTTTCCTCTTTAGAAATTCTTTAAGCGAGATACGTCTGGATAATGCACGTGAAAATCTGATTCGTTGATAAATTAAAGTAACGTACGTGGCGTCACATACGTTAAGTAACATGGCACAGAAACTCGCGTCGTACCTGACACATTGTATATCAGATGGAAGAGAAAAAAAGCACGAGTCGGCGTTATAGAGCGGTTAAAGGCGATCGTTTTCAAAGATTCGAGAAAAGACTGCTTTCTCCATCGAGAAACCAATCGTAGAAACATTCTTTCAACGCGACGTACATAAGTAGTTTCTGCCGATTGAAATCGACCAGCGTAATTTCCTGACAAAGGTTCGACGATTTCCCAGCTTATTATCCATGGAGCCGGCCTTATCTAAGGAAGTCTAGTTATTATGCTCGAAGGAACCTCTCGGTATAACCATTTCCATTTCTTCGCGCAGTATTCCTCCCGAGTATTTCACGGAGAAATAGAATCATCGAAGCAATTTTCGAGGGTATTGCGCTCGAGTAAAATCAGAGCCCGACTCGAACTTGTTTAACTTCCGGCCCGCCATCGCTACCGCCTCCTGGCTAACGTGGATTCGAACTTCTCGTCGACAGCCTGAGAATACGCAGGCGAAAATTTTCTAACGGCTGATAAAGTACGTGAGACGAAACTACGATGCCCGAATCTTTCGCTTAGACTTTAGATGGCCATGCGAATTAACTTTCGGAAACTTTGCCTCGTGTCCTTTCGTGATTTCAAGGGAATGGCACACGACACTTGAGAAAATGACAAGTTGATCTTTCTACTGCAACTTGCTGCGTGTTTAAATTTATGGCGCTATGGCGTGCCGTGTGTACACAGGAATACATTAAAAAACATTGCTATTCTACATATATTATGTTCTCTTTCATATTCTATCACAGATTAAGTTGTGGCTTACACAAGCCATAATTATGCCGCGTTTGATCGAGAGTCAAACACTTTTTTTTCAAGAATTTCTCTAATATATTAACTTTATCATGTTTTTCGTTCAATTATACTTAAGCGAGCATGTCAATGTGCACGATGCATTCTGTTATTCGTCACGCGACCAATAACGAGCTAAACAGTTTACTCTCGGACGTAAACCGCTTAAAAGTCCTTCGTAACTAACCTCGTGACTCGCCAAATTCTATGATCAAGGATAACCGGAATTACTCGTTTATATTTTTGCCGACTCTTTTAACACGTTGACTGCCACGCGTATTTTCAAAGAAAGGTCCGTCAGGCCACGCGTGCAGCAGTACCAAGCGTTCTCTGTTAGGTGTTCCCATCGATATTTTACTAATGCGAGTCGCTCATGTGGTGGTCTCAAGAACGATCTTTCGTTTCGTTTGTTCGCAACATTGAAACCACTAGCTGTTGTCGAATATAATGAAGGAAAGTGTGGTATAGATTATTCCGACCAAATGGTTTTTTATGCCACCACAATTAGAAAAGGAATCGAATGGTACAGAAAACTTGGCGTTCAACTCCTTCTGCAGATTTCTGTTGTAAACGCTTAGACGGTTTACAAAATTGCAACAAGGAAGAATATAAATATTAGAATATTTAGACAATTATCAGTTGGAAAATTATTAGGGTTGTCTGAAAAAACAAAAGATCCTTGTCTTCGACGGAGTCGGCATAATATCGCCGTTCGGAAAAATGATTCCGGAAGAAGCATTAGACGCGCATGCAAACTATATTATGCGAATAAACGACATCGAACGGACCGAACAAAGGCACAAAATAATTTGAAGAAAACAACAACTTCTTGCCCAAATTGTCCCGACCTTAGTTATGTATAGAATGCTTTAAAGTTTCACATTCTAAATAATTTTTTAATAAACCACTTTCGTATTACTTTTATAACAATTCAACAGTTTTATTATTATGGAACATCTTTTCAAATATTTACGACGATCCTTCGCAAGTAGTCAAATAAGCGACACTCGAATACGGGTGTCGTGGCAGTCAACGTGTTAACACGATCTTTCTCGTTTTTCGCAGAATACTCGGGTGAAAGTTCCTGCAAAGATGAGGAAGAAAATCGAAGATCGCTGCGTGGTCCCTTAACGCGCCTCTGAATTGAAAGACGGTCGGCGGAATTACAGACAAACGATCGTGCTTACGAGTAAGCGTGGAGAAAGATTATTAGCATAGTTAACCCCCGCCACGGAAATTGCTGGAGCAAAAACTGGTGTAGCACCCTTGAGTCGGCAAACGAGTAATTTCCGCGATAGCACATTCAAGTTGCGCGTTTGCCTTCCTTTAACGCCGGGGGCTGCGTTTCGTATCAACAAAAACGCCCCCGCCCATTTTATAATCGCGTTTACGCTATTTAATACGGACGATTTACCTTGGCAACTCTTCCAAAACCGGAGTTACCGCCGCGTTAGAACGGCGCAAATTAAAACCATCGTTGGCGTTTTACCGTAAAAATCGTTGCGGCACAAAGTACGCGAACGCATTCTAATTCAATTGCGCTTAGGCGGTTCGCGCGGTTTCCACGGAAGCAACGGCAATCTACGCGACTAAAGAACTATCATTATAAACTCTAGTCGCGATAGTTAATGACGTTATTCGTCTAGATTACAGTGTGCTTAAAACAAGTATTATTCGGCTGCCGGCGCGCTACAATTCAATCGGAAGTTACGTTATCTGAACGAAAGCGGAGTGTTGTTCCTGTTGTGCCTGGGAACAGGAAACTTTCCCAACGTTTAACTCCCGCCAAATGAGTAAAATGTCTGGGAAGAAACAGCGTAGCAAGAACGTTACAACCGCGTTGCAAATATTCGGGCAAACTCGAATTCTTCTACGTGCGACTGAAGAAATCGCAGCTAGATAGAGCTTCGATTCGCGCAACGCTAATATCGATATTATACTTCGAATATTTTGTACGAGTCTTTGTATTTTCGGGCCGAGAAATCGCATGGTCGACGATCAATTAAGAGATAGAATCCGTCGAATATTTCTATTGAAATGTATCGGTGGCAAGAGAAGGTGCGTTGCGCGCGTGAAATATTTAAGTAGCAGTAGAATTAAAGTAAATTAATAAAGAGTCGACAATGCCGCGCGTGAGTTGTTCTAGAGTCGATGAGAGAATGAAAAATTACTCGGTTGTTACGTTATCGTCGATTCAATCTTTTATGGTTGAACGTAGCTCCGAATATTTCTTTCTATATTTATTCGGCTTCATTCTGTACATTTTGTGGTGGGTACCAGCGACTTCAAATTTCCCACAAACACGTAAACATCAGCGATCTAGTTAAAGCGTTGAGCGATATTAAATAAACCAGAAAAATTCAGTACAGAAATCTGAGAGGAGATTCAACAGAAGAGGTTTATATATTTTCCCCAGTATATGTGGGTTATTTGCTCTGTGTTCATTCTTGAATCAAACGGTTGACTTCGTTTAACCAGCGAAGTTTGCTTTGAGACGAACGATCTTCACAAGTACTACAAACAGCTTCGTCTTGTTACCTTCGTCTCAACTTGAACATTCTATCCCTTCCAGGCTTATACAGCATACAGACGTTCGATCTACAAAACAATTCTGCAAGTTTCCGGCTCTATCTTGTAGCAAGAAACTTGCTCTGGTTGTAGAACCTTATTGTCGGAGCGACTTGCAAGCCGCGGCGAATTTGCCAAACGCTAATTACAGAAGAAACCGGAAGTTTAGATCGTTCGAAGAGCAACGATCTCGTTCGTTTCCGTGGAACAGCGCGAACGAGAGAAGAAGTAATTTTAAATATTTGTATGGACAAATTGACTTAACAATGGCAAACTTTGATCGAAAGCAAAATCTTTCGTCTCTGTCGTGTAAATTGACAAAGTAAACGCGACAAATTTCGACCGATAGATACAACTCTAAAATTATAGAGTTGTACAATTTCAAAATAATGTTCAACGGAAGAGAAAAATGATAGAGCGACAGGAAGATTTAGTACATCGAAACGGAAGATGGAATTCATACAGCCATTGATGATTGATGTCGTTTTATTCGCGCGAGTGGCCATTTTGAATATTATTCAAATCCAGTCACATCCCTTGCAAAACAATTTGTTCGGTCCAAGCAGGCATCTCCACAAATGATTCTGTTATTATATTGGGTTGGTTCATACCGTTTCTGAAAATCAATATTACACGCGGCCAGGTATTTGCCGAAATCGAAAAGGAATAATTTACTTTTATCATCCGATCAAAAATGGAATGCTAAAACAAGTATATTCTGTTTTTTGTTAAATATTGAGATTTCGATAACTAAAATCAACGGATGTTAACTTTTGACGAAGAGTTCTCGTTGAGCAGGCAAAAATATCCAATCCTCGTTTATCAGATATAGCAGACGTTAAATATGATTCAACGGATTATTATATTTTATAAGTGGAACTCGTAAGAGCCGTTGGAAAAGGCTCGATATCGGAAAAGATGAAGAGCTTTCGAAGTAGCCGAAGGAATAGATAGGAAAAGTTAGAGTCAGAAAGCAATGATACATTATTCAACAAAATGCTATCTCTATGAAAATACATTGCCATCAAATTATTCTTAAATTTCGCTACGTGTTTCTGAAACAATCAGATACGACATAAGATTCCCCGATAACTAAAAATGCCAGTCTTAAATATATCGCGTATAAACGATTACAATTAACCCACTACCACGTTATTTTTTAACATTGTCTCTACGAAATAGAATTCCAAGCATTCGTACAGCATTTTTCTATCGCTACTTCTTTCGCCAAAATTCTACAATTTTATGAAATTCGACGAGCTACTTATAATATTACGAGAAGCTATATCGCTTGATCGTCGATGAACTAAAGCGATACGGTGAAAATAAATATGTACATTGGCGATTTTACGTCAATCGGTCAAACGTATTCGTATATTTTTAGCAATGACGTTTACTTCGATATTTGCTTTGGTAATTCCAATGTCGACTTCCAACGATATTACAAAAAATAACCTACTATCTAACCTTAATATCCCTAATCGCCGTGGAGATGCAAAATTCTGCATTGGGAATCGATTGACGTCACGGTGGCCAGAGCTTGATAGATAGGACGACCCTTTGCAATCGAATCTAGATCGAACCACGATGAAAATGCTGTTGGCAGCGAAGGCGTAGCGTATCCCGCCTTTATCGGTCAATTCATTCGCACCAGGTACAAAGGAATCGCGAAACGGTGCCGTCTTTCGCCTGATTTATTTGATCTGCGGCTTTCATAGAACGACGTGATGGAATCGCGCCGTAACGCAACCCATTTCGTATATCAAATACGCGGCGATGCATCCGGAATTCCGTACGCTTCTGTCGACGTCTTTGAACGGCGATATATTCGTATGTCAATGAGAAACGCGAGGCACGTCGTTAATGAAGCCAGTGGGGCACCATCGATTCATCCGCGAATGCGTTCATCCCGATAATATCTAACGATAAACGCGTCCCTGATATCTGCAACAGACATATCACCGCAAACAGTACGAAACAAGTGTTAGCGGATAGGCAAAACCGAGTAATTATAGCGTCGTGTCGATGTATTCGTTTTGGGAGTAAATCAACAGCACGTGATATTTACCGTGAGAAGCTAGCAAAATCACATAATAGCTGCGTATGTATACACCGTACTTGTTTCTTGTCTTTTGTAGGCGAAGAGAGGAGCGCTCTGGTAAATGTCCGTAAATAGCGATGGAGCAGATGCAATGCAGTGGTATCGTGCGTACGAGTTTCGAATTTATGATCGCTGAAACGTTCAGAAAATAGCGCGGTTCAGCGGAATAATGCTTCTTGCAATCAAAGGTAGTCGGTGGGTTGCATTAACGTTTATGGCTGCTTATGCGCTTTACCACTTTGTGCATTCGGAGCCGCTTTTTATGATAACAGATAAAAGTATGACTTTTTCGAAGATGGAAGATTAAAAAATGGTATTTATGAAACACAAATGGTTTCGCTTGGATGAACGCGATAAAAGTGTAACTATTTCGGATGCTAAATATCATTAATATTAATAAGATAATTGTTAAATATTATTTTGATCGAACTGGCTGTGCGCTTGTTTTATATTAATAGAGGTAGCTTTCTTTTATTGGGATTTATATTGGAAGCTGGATATCGTAGTAAAGATTACAGGCTTTCGGATAATTTAGATGGATTGAAGTGGTTCTTATATTCCCTCCACTGTATTTAGAGTTTTCCGTGGTCGTGTAACGTGTTACTGCGCTAGCTCTGTAGTTGTTAAGCTCTGTAGCTTGCAACATGCTGGTTTAGTGTTCTTCGCTGGATATCTTCGAGTGTCCAGTTACGAGTCCTGTTATAATCGTCTCTCTCTTCTTGTGCTTAGAGTAGAAGAACTTTATTCGACGAAAGTATATCGTGGATTTTCGTACTTTTGCTTGTAATTTCTACGATCTGTGTCATTCTATCTTTCGCTATTGTACATGCGACTTCAGCCAACGTTATAAACAATGAAAATAAAAGAGACAAACACCAAGTCGCAAAAGTTATAACAAAGAAAGTTACGCGATCGTTGTGGGTGGCGTGACAAACGCGATCTTCGCCTCGGTTCTTTCGTATGAATGCATAACGCGTAACAAACAGTCTGCGTCGCGTCACCGTAAAAGCAATATCTCTTTTACCAAATATTACAATTTTATTACGCGTCTTTCGTATTATCGCAATGCGGGGAAAGGTTCGCTAGTACGTTCGCGAAATATTTTTAATTGAACGCGCACGCCTGTTACGTTCTTCCCTCTTGCCGTTACTTTAAAACGTAGAATGTAAAAAAACGCGCGACATCGGCGAGGCGAGCGGAGAACTTTAGCCGATACGGTTGAACGAAATATATTTCCCCGGACAATATCGTGCCGTATCGCGCAAATAGAATATCACGGTTGTTCACGAATACGAGGATCGTTTGGTTCATAAATTTTTGTTTTATGTAATTCATAGGGCAATTTAGAGCTACGCTATTTTTCATTCGTCATAAAAATTCAATGCGCTGTTATTCTTTATTTCGAATGCAAGAAAAATATCACAACGATTTAGAATCGATAATTTAGCTTCAAGAGATACAAGCAAGCAATTAAATACTTCAGAAGTTGGTAAAAATAATTCAAAGCGATTCGTCGTTAAAGGGGACGAGAAATTTTTCAACAAAATTCGTTTCTTCTTTCGAACTTCATTTGCCAAGTTATAAATGACAAAAGATCTGAAACTGTTTCAATCTTCCTTAACTTTCGTTACGAATTTTCCATACAATATAATATATATTTCTCCATTTTTATTCTACTTTTCTCCTATTCCCTTTCATTCGCTTCTGTTGCTTTCCCCAGTTCCGAGAGGTGAAAGCATAAAGATTTAAGGTATCGTATAACAGATGCTCTCCATTTACCTTATTTACGACGTGTCTGCTTAAAAATATTTATAAGATTTCGGATATATCCGTCAGGTCAACCGAGAATGCTAAGAGGCGCATAAAAGAGTCGATCGTAAAAGTAAAGAAAGAAGGATATTATCGTTGTCCAACTTAAGAAAGGATGCTTGGTATAGTCATAAGTTTTTATTAGCGCGGTAACCGTGAGTTAAATGAAAAATATTTATCAAACAACGAGGTAAAGCCGGAGAATCGGAGCATCTAACCGAAGCGTTCTACGGAAGCCAGCGTGCGAAATTCACTGGAGACCAGAGTCGAGGGATGTGTTATATCCACGAGGCGTCGCCCATATATCAACCGCTAAATGGAAGGGAAGCGTGTTGTCTTATTTTCCTTGGCTGCCTGATAATTCGAAATTTTCTTGGCATATATACTACTTCCTCGATCTATCTTCAGACGGGTAAAACTGTCGATATGGTGAAACAGAGACGTTGTTCGATATCCGTATAAAATGATGAGAAAATTAAACTAGACCGGCAATGTTTCAAATATCACTATTTTCAGAGATGCATCTCCGACAATGAGAATTTAATTATATTATTTAATTATCGAAAATTTCATTTGGAAAGGAACAATCACTTAGTCGAGTAAATACAGTCTATTTATTTTCGTATATTTTGCTGCGTGTTCTATGTACGTTTATTGCATCGATTAATCTTTACTACCAAACGACCAGATACGTGGCAAGATACGCGGGGTTTAAGCGGAATCCCTTTCGTAAACGCAAGAAACTTCGCCACAAAGGCGGAATACCAGATCACCTCGAAACAATCCCATCTCGCCTGCCCACGTTCTTGTCTCATCGCACCCTCCAAACGGGATTAAGCGAGAATCTTATCTTCGCTTTTATAACTCGAATCGCATACGACGCGACGATTTCGAACTTGGATCGCCTAGAAGATATTCCATAGACCTGATATCGAAACAAGAATCGCGAAAATCCAGAGAACTCGAAGGACTTGAAACAGAGGAAATAATAAATAACAGGAAAATATTCTTCTTAACAAATTAGAAAGTTGTTCGTACGGTTAATTAGAAAATGGAAGACATAAAAGTGGCAGAATCTTTACGACGGATCGTCGTATCGCCATCGAATCGAGAGATAACAGCGTGAAAGGTATCAGTTTGCAACTACTTGGTCTGGAAGCAGGTTCCGAACAATCATAGAGGCAACGCGATGTCGGGAACAAGATATAGTTGGGGAATTCATCCCCAAAGTCAGGGAGTCGAGAAGTTGATCGTAGAAGATGGAAAGGAAAAAGAAGTAGAAGTAGAAGCAGAGGAAGATCCTCGGATGGAGATGTCCCTTATAGTTTGGGCAGACTTTATAACGACGGCATTGCCACGGAAAAGTTGCTGGCCTCGTAACAGGATCAAGTGGCTGATCTTATCGTCGTTTTTACAGTCTGGAGTCGGCTCAAGCGCATTTTCTGATTTCACCGGTGGATAAGCCTGTTCTGTAGGTTGGTAACAACGGCCGAAGACTGAACGTGGCCAGCGACGACCGCTACGAGCTGTCTGAACCTGATACAGGCGTGATTTTATAGCCAAAACTTTTGCGCCTTCATTTTCCAACGGCGCGTACGCGACCCTCGTTCTATCGATTTTCCCAGCCGTGTTCTTCGTCTCTCTAGCTAGTTGGCTCGCCCCTTTTCCCACTCGTCCTGCTCGCCTCTCTCGCTCCGCCTGTTCTCTACGCTTCGATGCAACCTCCCTCTCTTACCCTCTCTCACTCTCTCTCTCTCTCTCTCTCTCTCTCTCTTTCTCATCGCCGCACCATCCCTGTCGCTCTCGTTCTGCCCTGTATCGGCTGAGGTCGGCTACTTGCGATCACTAACCCCGATAGTAACGTCGAGTCGGTATGAAAATGACGAGATCTTCTTGCGACAAATCATTCCTCTTCCCTTCTTTCTTTTTCCTTCCAGTCTTTCGTTCCTGTTTTCGGCTCTGCGTAAACTCGGACATGCGATTTGCTCGGTTAATAGATCGATCGGTTTGCTGCAAAAGATATCGTAGCGGTTGATGCGGTGAGTTCTGACAAACAGCGCAGAGATTTATAGATATTCTTTTTAACGCTAGGACCACCTACGACCAAAGCGTGAAACCTCTGTCAAATCAAAGTAGGGGAAATACACGAGACAAACGTAGGTTAAACCGATCAACTTTATCCAGCTTGATGATTTATTTTCTAAGGTGTTAAACATTGGTCGTACGTAAAATCAGACAATTTTTATTTTATACCTATTTGCTCTTTCTTTATTTCTAGCCACTCGTTAAAGTTATCTTGAAAATGCGTCTAAAATATTGGATAGCCATGCATCCTTCGTTCGTAGTATATTCTCAAGCACTGGCCAAACACTCTTCCTTCGTGCATCTAACATCGTAGATCAAGAACCATCATCTATCGTTCTATTTACAAACACTCTTGACTCGCTCGATAAAATCCTATCATCTTCACACTACCGACGAGCATCCTTTCAAAAGC
Organism: Bombus terrestris; assembly: GCF_910591885.1. Taxonomy (NCBI): domain Eukaryota; kingdom Metazoa; phylum Arthropoda; class Insecta; order Hymenoptera; family Apidae; genus Bombus; species Bombus terrestris. The sequence continues at coordinate 7,773,136 of NC_063280.1, read as the reverse complement.
AAGTATTCCTTTCTTGTGTCACTGGATCTCGTTACCGAAGACTCGGCGCGACCCTTATTGACCCCAGTTCCAACATTTTCTTTCCACTTTCTTTTTCTCGGCGCCAGTTCCCACGACTGGTCGAACCAGAAAAAAACCACCGCTGAAACAATTTATCAAGACTCTCGTCGAGCATTTATTTGCATCCCGTTGACCCTGCGACTGGCAATTTTTGTCGCGGTAGGTAAGTTGCACGCTCGTTCCTCGATCGCGATAAGAAAGAGTATCACGCTGCGAATACGCTTTTTCCGGCGACCACTTTGTCAAACTGACGTCGGTGACGACGCGGTTAACCAACATCGATCGACACTGCAAACAGTACCCGCGATACCGATCCTCTCTGCTAACGAGCAATAGAAGAAATGTGGTTTTTTTTATCGGCCGGTAAGAGTTCGCTCCTACGTCCTATTAACCGTATTACTGGCAAACATCTTGATGCCTCCCGTTTTTCTTCCACAGCGTATGCACATTGCTGTTCGAAAGTCTCGCGACGTTACTCAGGTATGTTTATTTTAAATTTAGAAAGTTAGGTGATCTTCGAGACGTACGAGGGGATTTATTTATTATTTCTCTGAATTCTTTGTACGGTAGAGAAAGCGTTATATACTAACACGTTAGATTTTTAAATACACGTAATTTTTTCAAGTACGTAACTTTATAATTTGTAATTCTTTCGAAACTCTCGTTATCGCTATATCTCTCGTTTTTAGGTAAGAAAAAAAGGAGGAAAAAAAATTATAATTTAACTATCGTTACAATCTTCTTACCGCATCAAATATTTAAATTAGTCTTATCGTACTCCAGCATCTCTACATCCTTAAAACGCAAGAGATTTATTTTAAAATAATCCCTACTCTTTCATTTGTACTATCGAGAGAGATCTCGTGGTCTAGTTAGAGAAAATCGGAAGAATTTGTGTCTAAGTCGTGAGAAATGGTCGAACGGGACTCCTCGACGAGCTTGTTGGACGACGATTGAGGATCGATGCGAGTGAATGACCCAATTCGAACGTTGCAAGCCGAAAGGGAGCCGTGTATTTCCAGCCAGCAAAATGTCACGAAACGCGTACGAGATCCAGCCGTTTCGCTTCAACGACTTCGTTATTACGTGACATTTCTTCGAGAGGTGTTACGCTTGGTGCTCGGGTCAACTGGCTGGCCTAGAGTATTTCAGGAGTGTGATTTCGGGATCGTCACGTTATCGCCAGTTTTACCTTAACGATTCAACCTTCTAATGGGTTAGCGTAGGCGTGCTATGCTTAAGCTAATACGAACCTGCATATATTATGAAATTTCTTATCTCGAGCTTATAACCTCTAATTGCGTTAAATTTTTGCAAACTAACAAAAATTATCGAATGTACACGGTAGATCTTATCTTTTCGCTGCACAAACTAACTCTGTTGTTCTCAACAACTACACGAAGATAACTTTAAATGCGATCGTTTGATATCGAAGGCAGTCACGCCGTGATTAACAAATCTTTTTTTTTTTATTTTTGATATTATTAACACACATACAGATATATGTATAAGTTTGATGACGTAAATTTGTATGAACTACGGATGACCTTGGATGAAATAAAAATAGGTAACTGTACGTATACTTTTTAACTATTTTAGGCTAACAAATTTAATCTCTGGTTCTACTACGCGTATAACCAAGCGTATATTCGGTTTAATGCAACTTGATTTATTATTGAACGTTAGTACAATCGTGGATAATTGATGAGTGGTAATTATTGCAGGACGGGCGTGAAACGTTTAAAATATAATAGGAAAAACTGATAGAATTTTAAAGTAGATATTCGTCGAATGCGGACGGTATTTTCATCAAATTTCCTGCAACTCTGTGCCCAAATTTAAAAGCACCTTTTCGGACAAACAAATAGGACCACGCGAGGGACGAAAAATATAAAAGGACGAGGGAACTATAATATGTTTAGGGGTGTAAAAGAGCAAAGTAAACGTGGAAAGAGGAGGAATGGAATGGTGGGGAGGGGGAGAGGGAAGAGGAAGAAAAATTTGCCGAGAAATCGCGGCGGCTACGAAACAGAATGCAAAATGAGACTTTTTAGAACTGGTCCGTTGAAAGAGCGAAAAGAAGGATAATAACTTTGGGTAAATTTCACCGCCACTCCAACCCCCGTGCTTCTTGTTACATCACGCTATAAAAAGTTCGAGCATAGTTACCCTCTTTAGCATGCGTCTCGCTCTGACCTTTGTTACCTTCGTTTCCCTACGATTATGTCCGTTCTGAAAATCGATGCGGTGCCAACTGAGAGCGATGGTTCACCAAAACATTCTATGCTTTTAGAAATCTTTTACGAATATACGGTATGTGTTCTACGAAACATTTTGTAATTTCTTTGGTACTTATCGAGTACTGTGTCGATAAAACTTGAAACGAATTTGTTAATATATATATATTTTTTGCAAATATAACATACATAATATATTCGTCAAAATTTTCTATGGCGAGTATTCGAACACCTTTGCGGGCCACTATGAGGCAAATCGCAATAGGAAACCAGGTTTCACGACTTTAGAATTTGTAGGGCGTTTAGTCGACGATAGTAGGCGTGTTGTTTTATAAAAGCATTGCAATTAAGCTTCCATTGTGGTTCCTCTGTGCCTTTTTTTCGCATTTTTTCCAGCGTTGTACTCAGCGATTAACCTCAAATATACATCGACCGATTCAACGAGCGGAGTAAAATCTAAATCCCACAGAGTGATATAAAAACTATTGTAGAATGGGAAAGTTCGAACACGTGTAGAGAATGTAGGTTATTGCTGGAAATTTTAGGGTGCATAATCCAGGCAGCAGGATCCTTTTAGCTTTACGAACGTCACACTTAGTTGTAGGACGTGACACGGCATCTCTCAAAGGACAGATCCTTTGCGAGGGTGAGAAGAACGGACTTTGCCAGATTTCCAGTTAACGTATTCCGACATCGACAGTGAAAATAACAACCGGTAAGAAATAGTTTGGCCCACTCCACCGAGGAAAATGATCTCACCGTTTTTCGAGCGTGAAGAAAACTTTGCTCGTCCTTACGGAAAACTGTTAACTGAAAGCACTCTCGTGTATAAAGCAATATTTACAAGAAAAACAGCGACGAGGAGAGACGAGATGGATCGATCGCCCAAACGGAAAGGAGAATACAAAGCGAACTCAGACACGAGACGAAAATCACGGAGAAACCGTTTTTCCGAGGGTAGAGAGATCTCGACTCGAGTAGAATTTCGTAGCCGATAATACGGAACAACGTTGTACAATATTACTCGTAACACGATAAATAATTCCCGTATATGTATACATGGCATTGCCCGCGTATTTAGTAATAATTCGGAGACGATCATTTGCATTTACATGCATTTTCCAATTTTCCAACGAAAATTTGCCAAACGTGTATAACATGTTGCAGTTAAAAAGTGAAATTTCTACATGACGCAACTACGGATAAAAATAACGGAATTGCATTTTCTGTAAATAACATACAGCGACACACGTACTCCGCGAATTTTCGAAATTTCGATTTATTTCGAGAGAAAAATGCCTGCTGGAAAAATAACCTTCTGCCATTTTTCACCATACCGCAACTCACATATCACTGTTATGTCCACCATATTTCATACGGTTCTATAGCAAATGGTTCGAAAGAAAGTATTCGAAAGTTCCTTACGAATAATAAATTTCGCTGCAAAATCTTCGGCTGTGTATTGTACTATTTCATAGTTTGTACGTTCTATCGAAGTAGGTTAAAAATCTATTCGAGAATTTGCTAGGAAAATAAATACTCGAGAATGCGATAGTCCGCGATTCAGTCAAAGATCGAGCTATGTATCGTAGTATCCACGAGCTCGTTTAAAAGCAACACACCCGTACGATCTGGCTTTTACTCCGACAGCCATATATCTCCTGAATTCTGCTGGAAAAATAAAAGGAAAAGGAGGACGCACAAGAAAGGGTAATACATCAGGCTAAGTCCGAAAACAATTTCACCTACAAAACAAGTGTAAGCGGGGAAATACGGTCGAAGAATGTATCTTCGGATGAACAATCTTTAAATTCCTTGCTTACAAAGCAGAAAACGTATATAGCTTGTAGACGATATCGTTAAATATCCCTTGGAATATCGTTTGACGTTGTCTTACAGAAAGTCCAAATTTTTCTTTCGATTCTTATCAGATATTTATTACACCGCGTATCGTGTCCATCTTCGCTGGTAATATAAACATATACAAAGACAAAATTGTGAATTGTTGTATAAACGAGAACAAAATATATTCGAGCGACACCTAAATATTTTCAACGATTGCCGAATCTATAGCTCTATCTACTAATCGACTTATTAAAATGATCAGACGAATTATAGATTAGGAAGAAGCTATCGAAGAGAGGCAAAGAGAAAATATTTGTAATTTTTTCGCGGTCGGATCAATTATTCTTCGAAGGTAAATCATCGAAAATATTTTGGCTGACTGCGAACTAAAATCTGGCATGGTAATAAATGGTTAGGAACTCCGTGGAAGTGTGGTTTGTGGCACTAGTGGAGCAAACTATCTCGCGGACTCAAGACAAATCACACTCCTGGGAAATCTTGCGTGATTTAGCTTTGCATTCTTTAAGGGAGCACCTTTCCGAGTGTCGTGAGACGAACTTAATCTTCTGTCTGAGTCTAAATATTTTCCAAATCATTCAACTCGGTTAACTAGATAAACTACCGCGTCGTTTCTCATTAAAATTAATACCGAGAAAAGTTCCACGTGGCTCACTCTTAACGACTTCGAAAGAAAAAGGAATATTCAAACTACCATACTCAGGACTTTAGTGATCCGTGACGCTTTGGTAATAATTCCCGGGAAAGAAGAAATTAGTGCAATTAATCGTAGAACTTTAACGTGTAACTTTTTAAGAAAAAGATGATCGGATCTAAGAATTTAATAACGATCTTCTAGCAGCAAAGATGGCAACATTGATATGGAAAATATATTCGATAACGCATTGTTCGTGATCCTTAAAAAGAAAAAGAAGGGAGACAGAATAGCAAAAGTAATATTTAGCAAATCTTCGTAAAGTTTTCTTGTCGATTTTTCGCAAAGGAGAAACAAGTAGACTTAGCTTCGTCCGAAGATGTATTTTTCCAAATTACTTTACACGTACGTACCGCTATGATTAACAAAGGAGAGTGGATAGAGGTAAAACAGCAAGGTACAAATACCATGGACGTAACGTAAATATAAAGAAGAATGGTCTACATAACGCAAACGGAGCTGTGTCAGGCGCAGCTTGTTTCAGTTTTAGGTAAACCGACGAACGAGCATCTTTTCCTTCCTGAGACTAAGGAATACAGGTAAATAGATAGACGAGAAGTTAAAGAGGTAAGATGGGACTGTAGGAGAGGGTGAGGAGGGAGGGAGAGGGGAAGAACTACCGACGAATAAAATGGGAATTTCTAAAAGACTCGTCTTCGGGAATGTTTTCAATTTCCTCGTTTGTTCCCAGCACGTTCCCTTACGCTCGTTTCTCTCTTCCTTTTCCATTTATAAACGAGACTCCTCTTTCGAACTGTACTGAATTCGCGTTTTAATGAAATTATCGTATCTCGTCGACGTCCACGTTGAACGCAAACATCCGATGGAATAATTGTATCGCGTTAATCAAATCTTTACTTTGAATAAAATCTAAAAGAACTCGTAAGAGTTTGCCGTAAAAAATATTTGTAGATATATTACGCGTGTTATGGAAAATGTTTTGAAATTTCATTAGCAGCACAGCGACACACTACCATCCTGATTGTACCGGTAAAATGTGAAAGGAATTTGGCAATGTACATGGAAGTTACGAGATATTTACTGCAAACATATAATCTATTTAGCATACAACGTGAGAATAATGGTCTTCGACATATCCTTTAAAGATAGTTTAAATATTAACTCTTCAAATATGTTGATAATAGCCGCGGAATGTACGTTTGCAATTACTATCTTACAACTTCTATATACATTTTCAGATTGGTTTGAAATTTTAACTAATATAATCATGCTAATCAGGTGTCATTGCAGTGTTAATGAAATTTCAATGTGTTCCGTATAACGTACATGGTACATTCATAGATATATTTATAACTGTTTAAACACTTTGATGAACCACTCCATGTATATCATATGTACGTATGTATGTATATACGTGGGAGTAACGATTTTAAAGCGTATAAACAGCGGATGAATTAATTATACAAAGACAAAGAAGAGACAGTAAAGAGGGACAAGTCAAAGAGCTTATAAGTATTAAGGTGCAAAAAGGAAGTTCGTTTCTGTGTAACTTAAATTAGTTTTAAACACGTTTATTGCATTACGAAGGGCTTCTTCTATTTAAGCTTTCTGTCTCCTGGACTTTTATGCATTCAAAGCGGCTCAGTAGCTAACCGAGTAACGGCACGAATGTAATTTTGCAATTCAATGGGAAAAAACGCGTAGATATCATTAAAAGTTATTTAATTTTTGCAACGTCGCTCCTACGGATATTCATTTCGTTACATCGCGATGCGAACACGAACCGGCGACTATTCGCTGTTCGAACGTTGGGGAACTTTAACCGAACGACAGTAGCAAAATCTTTTTAATTCGTTAGCCGCAGGAAATTTTATTTTTGAGAAAAATCCCAGGACCTACGATCTCTCTTTCTATCAACGAGATAGAAACAGGCTTTCAGTTGAAATATTTAATTTTAATAAAACCTTTAACCTATCTGTTTATATTTACAGTCATCTTGCGAAAAGTATCTCTAGGCTGTTTAAAGATTTTTATGTGTTTGAGCAAGGAAACAATGTCGCGAAACAGTACCTAGACTACTTTTCTCAATATTACATTATAATGTCGCGAAGGTGGTTCAGTGTCTCCTGGGTCATCATTATGAGACGAAACAATGTTGAGAGTATGGCATGAAGCAAGCACGCGCGTCGTTTAATTTTTGCAACAATGTCGCTAGGGACCCATAATGTTCAGGCAACTAGCAAATTGTTATGAAGTATAAATTAAAACTGCAATAATGTGATGGAACGTTTCAAAGAATTTTCATACTTTTCCCAATAAATTGTCCCACGATATTTTCGAATCTCGAGTAGGTTGCACCGTTTAACAGCATTTCTACGATGTTTCAACTCCCTCAGGTATTTTCAAATTCGTGATAATATCGGAAAGTGCCTCCAGATATATCTCATCCATATTCCATAGCATTTTTCTATAGCGCCTTCAGTCTTTCGACAATGTTGCAACAACACAGCGCATGTAACAGATCTATACAAATAACACGTACATATATATGTAGAACATATATATAGAACATAGAAAGCAATTTCATTTTGGCTTATGACATTTGCTTCAATTTTCAACCGTTCCATCAATGTACGCCACCTTGAACGCGCGAGATACTTCGTATTGGGTGAACAACATTTAATCAGTCGGAGAGTTGGTAATATTTTCTTGTATCTGACGTATTCGATTGATTCACTGGCAGACTGCATACACGCCGCGAGATGATGAAAGTTTTGCCGATGAAAGTCGGATGAAGGAATTTACTTGAAAAAGAAATCTTGTTTCGTTGGTAAACGCATCGGGTAAAAGACCGCGTATTTCTCTTACGGAACATATGCCAATACAGTTTATAGTCTGTTCGATGGAATTCTATCGCCGTGGCGAGTTCTATACGTGACGCTTCAAACGAAAGCTACTTACATACTTTTGCTCTCATTGATATTTCGTTTGAGGGCAGATTAAAATAAAGAAATAAATATTTGAAGACGTTGCTAGTTTTATAAACGACGACGCGAGCGAAATTAAAACTTACAGTCGCGTGAAAAGTATCGCACGAAGAAACATTCCCGATTTTATAGCTTTCTTTTCGCCCGAAGAAAGCTACGTATTATCTCGGGTATTATCAACTTCGAGCTGGAATCCGCCTCTCTGCTAAAAACGAAATTTTAACCAACTTTCCTCGAGTTACAGGATAAATTCGTAGGACGAATCCGAGGATGGAGAGAGAATTGCGGGCAAGTTCACAGGCTGAGCTTTTAAAACACAGAACACGTTGGTGGATACGTCAGCGCCAACAGTTTCATTGAAAGTTCGAAACTTTAGATTTCGAAAAAGATGAGTTTACGGTGAAAGTTCGACCGAACGTGGCTATACAATGGAGCTAGTAGTTGAAAATAGTCATTCTCAAGATGGGAATAGAGAATAGCGTGACGTGGATGCGTGAAAATAAGGCTCTGCCGACCTGTACACGGAAACCAGATAAAATTACACTTACAATTACAAACACGAAGTCAATCGGTACGCGTTTAAACGTACCGAGCTCGAAGCGGGATCTTTATTCGTTTCGAAAAACCTGCCTTTCATTTGCCATTTGCTTTTAAATTGAAAACTTTTATCGACGCGTGAGACGAAATTTCCTCTCGAACTTTTCATCTCCGTCCACACAAATATTTTCTTCTTATTTCATTTACCACGCTGAGAAGAACTTTATGCACTCGCGTTGGAAATTAAATACGTTACCGCGAGCCGTAGACGAGGATACTTGAACATTTAAATTAGTCCTACGACGCGTGCAAAACCGAATTTCGTACAGAGATCGGGGTATTAATAACGAAAACACGGACAGGTGTATTTATACGAGTGAGATTCGTCGATCTAGACCTGGCCTAGATTCACTGGAAGAGAGAAGGACGAGACAGCCTTATACCTCGGAAATATTCACACGTGATTCGAACGTCGAGTGTCTACCGCGCGCACAGAGATCCAAGAAATTTGCATTTTATGTCAAAATTTAGCATGCAAAAGGAAAATATTTCCGTTCCCTTTCCCCTCTTTTCATTCGTTCTCGCGACACCCGCTTCTGATTATCGTTATTCGAATGATAACGAATGCCAGCTTTGCGATACGTTCGAATACATTTCCCGGTATATACGACAGAAAAAATAGGTTTTCGTAAAAACGTGCTACGAGAACTGTTTGAAGTTTCCTAGAATTCTTAATTTAAGTTCGTTCTATAGTTTAATATATTTTTAATAGCGAGACGCTTTAAACGAATCTTAAATATTGACGGTGTTTTCCAAATTTTCGTAACGTTAAAAATTAAAGATCAGTGAAATAAAATGTAGGCGTTTAACAGGCTTGCCTTTGTCCCTCGACAATAATCGTTAAAATCTTTTTACAAGAATCGTCGGTCTCGCGACGGTCATTAAAATAACCGTATCGAGACTGCGGATGGAAAGAAAAGAAAACTAGATGAATGGAAAATGATTAAGCATTAAAGCTGTGTAAATGCGTTCTTTGCGAAGATACGAACACGAACTAGTACATTTTCTTGTCGCGTGTTTGGATATTTCAAGATAATTGAACGCAGAACACGTTTCCTTTCGGCGATTTGTAAAACACGGCTTTGCCACGAAACATCGTTACCATCTCTTTGTCATCTCCGAATCTCTGATATTTTTTTCCACCCGGCTACGGAAATTCGTGACCAGAAAAACGAGATACGCGGTCAGTAATACACCTATCAAATAACTATGTCGTAACGTGTTATCAAGAACCTTTCCACTATACAACCAAAACATCGTTGAGAGTATGGTCACGAAGCAAAAAGCACCTTCTCAAACATCAATAAACCACACATATCATCCATTAACGATACGATCACTCAGAGAATTAAACTCGAGTGGCACTCGTCCGCAAGACATATAAAAACTAATATCGTAAAAAAGAGAAAAGAACCTGTGAGAAAAGAAAGAGGAACTCTCCAAGGAAGACAGAGTTAAGTTATCTGTTCTCAGCGGAGGGTCGATAATTGACCCATAAATCAGTTTGCCTAAATAGAAAAGTTGGAGTAACAGTGGTTTTCTAGACCCTGTTGGTCCAGTTTTAGGCTCAGCGGTCGAGGTGCGAAGTTATTCTGGTCGCGTGTATTGCTTTTCTTGGTGTTTCCCAATCCGTGCATACCTGCTTACTTGCATATATACGTTGAAAAGCTTGCTCGTGAATAAACTACCGGTAGTCGTATACACGCGATTATCTCCAGGAAATATTGCGTTTCGTGGTAGTGTACGCCGATCCCGAGAATACCATAAATACGATCGTTAGAGGAAAACACGACGAGGAATAATCGTGCAGAGGTAATCGACAGGATTGGCCTTCGGATTCGAAGGGAATTCGAGACGATAGGATCGAACTAGGAGATAAGAATACGATTCGCCGAGTAGCTGACGGGGTATCGACATATCGTAACGGTTACGTCAATGCTCGGGTATAGTCCGAGCGAATGTTAACACGTTACCATCGAATGGGGTTGAAGAAGACAAAGCACGATATCGATTTTACCGTATGTCTATGATCAGGAGAAAGAGGAGGGGTTGAAACGTACGCCACAAAGCTTACTAATCCAGTTCTGAACTGTGTCGGTGGAAAGAATAGGCAAGAATGAAAAAGTGATGAACGTGGAAGTCGCTGAGGAGTCAAGTATGTATATCGATTCGTTACGAAGAAAGAAAGAAGAAGCTGATTTATAAAATTAACATCGTGGAATAAAAGTTGTAAAAAAAAAAAATAATAATAATAATGTCGCATAAGGAAAACTTAATATACATATACAACGTGTATCCACAAGTGTATAGAAAATTTGCCTACAATACGATCGAACCAATTTGAGATTGAAAGGAACGTGTTCCTTCGTCATTCAATCCGGAGATGTATTTCCTGGAAGCTTGCCCGGATTAAATGAAAATGACATTTCGCGATATTTGGACGTCACGTGTGGTGGGTGAGGTTTATCTGCAACTCTCCAACACAGAGCCACAACTGTGGTAAGAATAAAACGGCGCAATTTCGTTTTACCTGGTTCCCTGCGGCTTATAACTCCTCTCTTTTTGCACATTTTTCTATCTTGCGAGATGCGGCCACTTACATGCACAAGACATCCATTGCTGTTTCATAGCCGCTCGACGAGCGAGTGTGCTTGACGTCAAGAGTCTCGGCGAGAAAGACACCAACAGCATGACTCACGGCTTTTACTTAAAAGCGTAAATCGATATTTCGATTGCAGGATGTCCGAAGATAATTGCGCTCGTTGCAGGAACGAGGAATTTTATCGGTTCCTAGTCCCGTTCTCAAATGTAATCGTCCATTCAGACCGTCTAATCACCGGTTCCGTGTTCACTGATCACTGATTAATGATTAACTCTGCTCACGAAATCGGGAAATAAAATAATTCTAGCCGGTGTAAAATACTCAGTGAACGAATTTACAACTTTCGAACCCTGTCCTCGCGAAAAGTAAATTCTAGTAATTGAAAAACTAACAAATAACATCAGCTTCGTGCAATTTTTGATAAAACGAGATTTTCTCGGAACCGTAATAGCACAGATACGAAAAATGAATGTCCGAGACGTAAATATATACGAATCTGGAACTTCGATGTCTGTCTCCTATTTTAACTGTAAAATATTATTTTTGACCGCGGAAAAGACCAGAAATTATTAAACAATAATGCATGGGTCGATCGATAAACCGATAGTCTATCCATCATACGAAGCAAGCAGCTAGAAATAATGACCCCGAGATGGTCTGTGATGGTGGTGTTTTGGGGTATTTTATCCCTAGTCTCTTGAGCTTAGAATCTTCTTTGCTTTCATATCGAATCGATATTGTAAACTGCATAAACATGACGGACATTTCATTATAGAAGATTATTATGAAGTATGCTATTTTTATTATTAGCCAAAATTCGGTAGCTTTTAAATGAAGTTATTAAATCCTGTTATTTGCATTGAATGTATTTGCCATTTTGCAACCAATAAAAAATGTTAAGTATTGGTTACGTATATATATATATAATTGTCACCTGAAACAAATTTTCATCTAGTTTCATGTTCGATCTAGCACAATCAGTTTCCTATCTCATGAAACAAGGGCGTGATTATTCAACGAAATTATTGTGCGAATAATAACGATGTGAATAATAATGAGAGCATTAATATGCGAACGACTAATTTCATTGATACATATGTACATTACTAAAATTGTTTGTAATTAGTAGTTTGAAGAATCTACTTAACAGTTGTAAAAAGAACAAAAATTCATACTGCTGATTACTGACTAGTTAATTGATTACTGTAGTTTCCTTCGAGCAAGGTATTTTAATATCGTATAATACTCTATAATATTCTATGCTGCAATATTATGTACCTATTTTTGGAGCATGCTTTATTATACAAGCGTGTATTTTAACATATCTGATGTTCCTCAGGCTTATTCCATGTTCATGTTATTAAACGTTAAATATTCAAGAGCACAATATGAAGTAAGCTATATTTTCCTACTTATGTAGCATCATAATGTTAATATTTATCCCATTATTATAAATTCCCTATAATATTCCGCTGCAACTTTGCAATGCGTTTGATAAATTGTCAATTCGATCAGGTAACGCTAGCGTAACACCGTTAATTTAAAGCAAATCATGTTACGCTTGTATTAATTGAACGAATATATGCAAATTTTAAACCGATTTTCTCATGTAATTTTTGTCAACTGATCATTTCAGCATTTCCGTTACATGATACACGCAAGGATTATAATTCGTACATTTCCGTTACAGCAATAAATATTGAAAATAATTTCTTAACAGAAAGTATGGAATGCATGATGGTACTTACTGATGAAGACAGTGACGTGTAAAGTAACTTTTCGTATGATGTGTCGCATGAGAATATGAGATGTGCCCAGGAAAGCACTGCCTAGACGATTTGTCGCGGAACCAGTTTACTTCTCATCGAGTCAATGAAACACCTAAACATATGGAAAATTATAAATAAGAAATAGCGTTCATGATACATGCACGTAGGTATACTGGAAGATGGATGTTTTTGAAATTATATAAAAAAAAGGTTATATTTCTTTTAATCTATCAATATTCACCCTCGTGTATGAAACTATCGATTTTGATAAAGTTGAAGTCAGAAAAGCAATTTACAAGAAGTGGTAGCAAACAAGTATACGTAGTAACCCGTTGTAGTATACACGTATAAATATTTGAAATTTTATGGCACTCCTGACATATCGACGCCATGACAGTTAGGATTAATCGCTGATTCACGACATGTAATCTTTGTGATCAATTTTTTAAAGTAACTAATTATAATTTAATTCGATCTTCATAAAAATAGTTCTATTACGTTACGTGCTACCTACCATGATATTTACAATAATTACAGTGGAATTAGAATATGTTGCACTTGTTTCACATTTACATATATCGAGAACGACGTTCCCATAGTATGACGGATCACGTACTCACGCGTTTGAATATCAATCTTTGCGAACAAGTGGCGCTGATATCGGTCGACGCGCCAAGGGAATCATGGGAAAAATATTGCAAACGAATCAATACGTTAGTCTTTTCGGTACCATTTTCTCATATTCCCTTCCCGCCCCCTCCCCAACGTGATTTTCTACAGTATTTCATTCTTCGTACGCTCCGTTCCTTTTTAAAGCATCCTTCTCCGAACGCAATCCAGTGGGTTACCTCTCTTTGTAAGTAGCTTACATTTTCCGAACGTTCCGGCGCGCAGAAGGCGTGTGTTTATTTACATTCATACATAGGTATTTAGACGAAAACAATATAATGACACAGTCGTAAAAGCAGCAAAAAATCAAAGTTTGTACGTTTCACGTATTCAAGCACGGTTGAAAACATGTAATAACAGACATTTTTTGAGAGATAAACATTTCAAACCATGATAGTTGTCACTGAAGGATTTTATGAATAACCCAGCGTTTGTTATGATTCTTTTCTTCGTATTGTTTTGTTTTTATATTCAAAGAAGAAATAGTATTTGAAAAGTGAACAGAATTCATAATCTCGTTTGTACTACGCATTAGACGCATATTGGTTGTTTGTTTTTAACCTAACATTTCCATAAATGCTCGCGTTCTGAATCGCTCTATGCCGATTGCATTGTATTCGAATAAATACATTAATTTATATGTGTGAAAAGCCAGAAAACTTATCTATTTTTTAAAACTTGACTCACTTAAATGGCATATATGAAAGTAGGATGAATTCAGCCCAATCCATTCCTGATGTTTTTGTTGCTTGGCATTTCGAGCGGTATACACATGTTATCACTTACTCGTTAAATCGTTTGTCTTTCGTTCGAACGGTAGCAAGACACGATACAAATTGCGACTGATAAACACAAATCTATCGAGATGGAAACTGCGCAACAAGAACGATGCAGTATGACGTATGACTGATCGCGTACTCGTGCGTTCCAATATCGATTTTTACGAACAAGTGGCGCTGATATCGACTGACATGCCAAAGGAATCATGGGAAAGATATTGCTAAACGAACTAGTCATATAAGGTGTAGTAAGTGCGTCGTGTATAGTTCACGAGTACGAATGATTTACGCATGTTCGGATGATTGTTTGATGGAATTATTGTTAACAAATATCGTGTACTCCTCGTCCATCGCATAAGGTAACCAGATTTTTATCAATCATTCTATGTTATCCCGTGGTTTGTGGTTATATGTTTTGACGAATTACAATTTTGACAAATGAAACATTTGATTGGTTTGGTGTATTCGCCAGAATGACAGTTAGTAATTTTATTACAAAGATATATGTGGATGCGTGCGTGTATTTCAAATATAATTTTTCATCATTAATAGCTATGATAAATACGGTTGCTCGTAGAAGGTGTTTTCGTAAATATATTACGAAATCATTTATGTTGTAGCTTCTACATATATTATATTTTCGAAATGGATATAAATTTTATCGATATGATCACGACAGACATATTTCATTACTGTACCAATAAAATTTGAAAATGTTTTAGTAATACGTTTTCTATGATAACCGCTCAAATACCTTTACGAGTCATTGTATTTTGAAATATTGAATTTGCTATCTCTGATCCCAACGTACCGTATGTGCGCGTGAATATTTCAACGTGAAAAATTGTTCGATAATGAAATTAGGTGTTTAAACTCTTACGTCGAACAAACACCGTTGTATATAAGGAAGTTTACAGGCGCGCAGACGGGAAGAAATGACGTTCAGAACTTCTGAAGTTTCGATCAAAGATACATAAAAGAAAATTTATAAAGTCGACGTTATCGGCAGCCATTTTGTGGGTAGAAAAGAAATAATTTATGTGGCTATTAAACGAGACCGTGACCAATTTTCTCCGAGAAATATTATCATATCGAAATTACTGTTTGATGGGCTTATTTTTCTTCGTGATTCATACGTATACTCGGTTTTATGTAATAGTTCGTTAAGAACTAAGAACTTTATTAATGCTACAGGAACGTTCAAAAACGTTCTAATTGAGTAAAATCAAACAATGCTCGTATCCAGTTATCAAATTATACGCGTTTTACAAACCTTCCAATTTTTCTTATCGAATTTTAAGAAAGATCAATCGCTTTCGAAATTTCGCTTTAAAAAATGGCTAATATTCTTTCTTAGTTCGTTAAGTGGGGACAAAATTTCACAGAAAATGTGTCTGGTCAATGTAATAGAGTTATTGTCGTGGATAGCTTTGCACCTAAAGATCCTCATTTCTGCTGGGTCATTATTTCGTCGTCCTAGAAGCAGATGGCCTCTTTTAAATTTATTGGTCTTTTAGCACCGTTACGCGAGTGTTGTGCAAATACAACGCTGTCTGCTGCTTGGAAATCCAACGACCACCCCCGGGAATTTTGATTTCCCCCTGATCCATAATAATAGACTTGATCCTACTTTTCTGGCAATTGTAATTCTACAAAAGCATTGTATAAAATATAGTTCTTTTCAACTGTTTGCTGGGTCGCAGAAGAATTGCATTCTTGTCACCATCATTTGGTTTATATTTAATAAACTATTTTTGTATTTATTACAGGATATTGCCGAATGGATGCAGTCACAACGAGGTTATATTCTACAAAATGTGAGTGAACCAAACATATTTTTCATATATATGAACCTTTTAGAAACTAAACTGGTCAACTGCATTTTTTATTCATTCCATTACATAAGTGCAGGATTAATATTTAGTTCTCGAAGAAACTATTTATTTCTCAAAGATTCTTATAAGTTCATTGCCATAAATCATAAACAATGGTAAATCCTAAGGTAAGTGTACAAATGGACAATGCCTGTAGCATCACCAGTCTTCTTCAGTTATACTTTTCAACTTATGGAGTTGATCAATGTGGTTACTGAACGGTTCATATGTAGATTTATTTTCTCTCGCTCCAATAAATACTTTCAAACAAACGTATGACGTATATGCATAAAAAATGTAGCGAAATAATACAGTGGATAAAGGTAAATTTACATAACGCGACAATACATAAGGCAAGCGAAGTAAAACATGAGAATATTTTCTTAATTGGCAAAATTTCTGCACAATTTCTCCAAACTTCTACTACGTTAATTTAACCGCTATATTCGAGCAAAACGTTATTATATCTCTCCTATATATCTAGAACCACCGAAATATTAAACGATTACAAGCGTAACGGGTTATCTCTAAAAAAAAAAGAAAAAAAAATGATAACGTTCACGAGTATGCACGGTGTAACGACGATATCGGAGTACGTGTTTTGCGGAATACAGCCACTTAGTCTCAATTTCAAGCCCGGCCTCACCCCGTATACAGCTGTACACGTCCCACGGCATTATCGTTTCGTCGTGGCCCGCCCGTTATACGATAGCTTTATTTCACGTGTACGTAGAGCCGAGATTCGATAAAAATGTAAATGCGCCCGGGCATATTTATGTCGCGAGTCGATCGCGCGAAAAATTTCAATGCGGCCGCTTGCTTTATCGGTCCTTTACCCCCATGGATACAGGTACACGTTTGTTCACGTGAGACGAAACATCAATTAGCCTCTTAGAGAGGCTATCGGGAATCATGTTGCTCCTTTGTACCTTGGAAAATTATATATTCGCGATACATCATTCGGCTATATAATAGTAAAAGGCTAATGTTCCGTTCGTGATTAAGAAGGGAACAAAACATAGAGTAGACTCGCGGTTATCTGATGCCGCTTTAATCGAACACAATTTTGTTGGGATACAAACAGTGGATCCCGAACTGAAAGCGAGATTTTGCTTGAACAAATTTAAATTAAAGAAGCGGAAGAAGATGATCGACCGTTTTCTAAAAGTAAGTTTAGTGAAAATACCTTTCAATATATGTATGTAAATATTAAACGTTACAGATATATATGTGCAGATTTTTCCATTAACAGCCCATGAATATGATAATCAAAGGCGAGTAAACGAAAGTATATCGTAGAAATAAAGAGAAGCAAGGAAATTTTTGGATGGCGTAAACTTAAACGAGAGCTTTCTCGTATTATCGACGAAACGACGATAGGGGCGGTTTCGAGTGGCAGAAAAAGATTCGATTAAATGTAAAACAGTTCAGTTTCTGAACACAGCCTTCGGCAATTTCTTTGCTTCCCGCGTTAGAATTATAGCCTATAAATATTAAAGCGGGATTGCACTGCGCCCTGTGCTTCGAACATTCGTCGTATCAACGTTTCAGTTTCAGCCTTTTGGTGGCCCCTTTACAGTTATCGAATAGAAACGTGGTAATTTAAGGGAACAGTTGAATCTACGTTTTACGACTGTTTCGGTGGCAATCGCTTTTTATTTTTTACATATAGCTCTCTACGTTTATTCCTTTCCACTCGTCCACTCTGCTGCAAGTTCGATGGAGTAAAATAACCCCAGGATACGAATGCAGTCTTTTATGATTGGCGAAATGAATAGGACCGTACATATCGGCCAGCAGGGATACGGTAAAACCATATGAAGTATCGACGCGTATCTTGGTAAAAAGTGAGCGAACTATCGGCTCCTGTTTCCCTGTTCCAAGCGTTGAAGAATTACTATTCATCGATCGCCACCATAGCGTTCGTAGCGAAGATGTGCCGGTAAAATATAACGGAAAAGTATTCCTGCTTCGGCTATATTTTTCGTTTTCCAAGAGCTTGTTTGGAAAATCTTTCATGGCCAAACAATATACATCAGAACATAGTAAAGCGAGAATCATCTTATTTGCATACAATCGGTATCATTTGATAAATGACAGTGTAAATGATATATGAAATCTATAGAGAAAGAATATGATAAATCACGTTTCCTATATTGTACAGGCAAGCTATTTTAAGATTCACCGCGTTGTCGATTAATTTCGAATTATTAAAATTATTTTAATATTTAATATCGCAGCTGAACATGCGTTTTCCATTGCTTCCAGAATTTTTAAAATATTGCTCGTCTATCGTTTATACCTTTGATTATCGTTACGTATTATTAACTTACTAATTATTTTTTTAAGTCTAACATCTTATTGAATAAAAATCAAGAGAACGAGCGAAAACGTACTTATCGCTTGCGATCTTCGTATTGTTTTAATAATGAGACAGGAGTAAAATTCGTGATAAGGATTTTTGGTACGTGACGTAATATAATTTGGAAATCGGGTTGATTCGATTGGCCTGATTCTGTCGAGTTTAGCGTAAGTGCGGTATCTAGAAAGGGACATAAACCAGCACGGAGTTGTCTCGCCGTATGGTATCGATCCCATCCAATTCTGGAAGGTCAGAAGTGGGATACATCGTTATTAATTGCACATCAGATCGTGCAACTCGGTACTAATCTAGATAATTGCGTTGTATCCCATGGATCGAACGTTCGACTGCTCCAATAAATCGTGCTAGTTTAATTGGTAAATCAAAACATCGAAGCGCCGATTGGAATTGTCTTGAATCAGGCCGATTAAGGCAGGTTGATGGATTTTAATATGAATTTAATTATCCCTCTTTCCGCGGCATTTGTTAACTTCATTTAGATCCCTTCTTTGCCCTTCGTTGAAAAAATATACTTTATGTTCCTAGAACCGTTAATTTCCAGTAATAACAACGAGTTCTCGTACGTAATTAGCTTATACATTAGCAGAGTCGCGACAGAACGAATTTATCCATTTTCATACCAGTTCGTGAAGCACGATTTACATTTTATAGTAAGCTGTTACATTTTGTAAAAGTATAATGGAATTTCGTCATGCCGCGTGGTGACGTTAAACAATAGGATACTAATCAATAGCGTATAACCAGTCTGGAAATTTTCGCATAAAGAAAATAATCGCTCGCGTTTTTTATTCAATGCTATCTCAAACTTAAAACGAATCGTGAAATGATGAACGAATGAAAAAAAACAGATGGAATTAGCAGCAGTTAAGTGTCTTTTTCATATAAAGCCTTGCGAGGTATTAAAAAATGAAAAACGTTCTGCTATTAAGTGAGAGCGCAGCACTCTGGAAAATAAACGAATTTCGCTGTGAGATTAACAGAGAGACAGAAATAACGCGGCGAACGAACAGATCTTTTGCGCTGTAACGCGGGTCTCGGTGCTTTTCGTAGGAAAATATCGCGTTTCGTGGAAACACTTTAAGCGACTCGCATCGAGCAGGGCAAAAAGCAGACAAATGCAAACGTTGCGTGAAGGATCAAATGTGAAGCACGCGACACACATCACGCGACCGCGGCCGCAATAACTAAAATCTTATCTCGGTTTCATTTTCTCAAATTAACGTCGCCCCGTCCAAACGATAGTTTTATGCGTTTTTCGTACGATTACCGACGTACACCGCCAATTAAGCGTAATTTCGCCGCTGTCATTTAATCATTTCAGGATGCAAAATTATATAGTCGAGGCTTCTCTTGCTGCAAACATTTCCTCTTCTCTTCCATCACCTTATCGGAAGCGGGGATCGCAAAGAACGGTCTTTCTTTTCTCGAAATTCCAGGTTACTTTCTCCACCGTAAGAAATTTTCTACAGTTTCTTTTATTTAAAAAAAAAACTCGAGGCAATCTATTTTAATTGAAGAGACCCTAGAGAGCTCTCTGCAATTCTTTCTAATCTACGAGCTTTCGGTTCTCGTTTTGAATAACGTTCCGCCGATGTTTCACTTTGATATATTTCTCGCTGAAATTGAAGAAACGTCGATCAAACTTTCGTTAAAAGTCTTCGTGTAACGTAAAGAGTACCGAGAAATGCATTTGTCATCGTCGTTAATAGAAGGTAATAATACTCGTGTAAAAACTTCCGTCTCGTAGAAGCCACTTCGTCAACCTCGGTAATTGTTACGCGCACGTGTACAACGTTGTATTATACAACTGGTTCGATAGATAATTTCATGCAAATGTATGGTAGACGGAAGGGTAAATTACTTTCTCATTTGTAAGAGGTCAACCGTTGGCGTAGTTAGCACAGTCAAAATATGAACTAGCAGAGTTTTTTCTAGCGCTTCACAAAATCAAGTGTCGAGTCGATGGGTATTCTCTCTATTTCTCTTTACCTTTCTCTCTCCGCTATTGTTGACCGAACGTCTGTCGTGCAGCGCCGCGTTAACGTCGTTGGTACACAACACGAAAGTTAACTTTACTCATTCATCAGTTGACCAAACATCTGGTGACCAAATTGAAGCGTTTTCATTGCACTTCAACTCTTCCTCTCCTCTTTCTCGTAGCACAGTTCCGTTCCTCTCTGACACGAGCGCCGTTGCTTCTCGATAGTCGGTGGAACCATCGAAACGACGAATGCAAATTCTGCTTGTCCGTGGGTGTCGAACGCGCAATTAAGTCTCATCAGAAGGAAAGCTCGAATAACGTTAGATCTGATGAGTGGTGCTACGGTATTCTCATTGTTGAGACACGGACGATGGAAAACGCAATTAGAGAGAAGAACGAGGGAAATAGAGTGGTCGCTTACGTTTCGTCCTGTTGTTTACGTTTCTCCTAACTCGGAATAATGAAAGCGACGACCGTTTTTGCCAGAAGGTTCATTAAAACGTAGTTGAATTCGATTAATGATCTTCGTGAACTATTTTTCCTGATCTATCGCAGTCGCAGGGTCACACGACAATCTGTTCATTTCGATCTTGCGAAACCAGTTCTGCTGGGCAACTTGTGCCTGAGAAAATGATTTATGTTCGTTTCTTTCTGCGAACGTTTTATCGAACGCTCGAACATAACGTCACGGCACCGAATGAAGCAGACTTCGTTAATTGCGAGGTTTTTCTCCTTCGTTATCGACTAGCCAGGAAACTTTTAATTAATCAAATTACAAGATAACTTGGCACATTGAACACGCTTGATTAATAATAACCTGTTCCAGCCTCTTTTATCACTAAACGGAGCAACGTTATTACACCAGATAAGGACAAGCTTAGATTTCGTGTACGCGGTTCGACTCTGTTCAGGTCAGATCTAGATTATGTCCGATCCAGGTTAAATTTCAGCTCGATGAAACCTTTCGTTTCTTTTCGTCCTTGGCTCGTACGAAGAAGTTGATCGCATTCGTACACCTAGAAATCCGCCATATCGTTCTTCGTATGGAAATTTCTTATGCATATATACGCATATATATTATGCAATTTCACGATGACATCCCCGTGAACCTGAAATTGTTCGTGTCATATACGAGACAGATAAATCATCAGAAAAGTTCAAGTACGCTTGAGCTGTTCAAACAGGAGAGTACTAACGATACGCGAGTTCAGAGTGACGTGAAATAACATGAGATTAAAAATCGGCTAACGATAAACGTGAAACTTTCCCACAACTATCAAACAAATTGTAGTATCGTTCGCCCTAAGTGATACGATGGTAAATAAAGTGTCCGTCTAAAAAGTAGGGTTGGCGTTTCCGACCATCGCCTACCAAAATTTTCGGATGACACAATTCGCTATTATAACTTAAACAGGTCCTACGTATTGTAATTAATGTAGCTGTTTAAAGTACATACGCCGAGATGATTTCGTTTCTTATCGATAGCAATCACAGTAGCCAGAAACGCGTTCCACATTAACGTTATCGTTGGAATTCTCCCGGTGGTCGATTTAATTTCTGGTGACTGGATCGGTTCGTCGTAAGCGTAATTGTTCTGTCTCGGCTGTGCGATCCTCGAGGTTAATTCTTTCGTTACAACTGTCAGCCATGAAACCGTCGAGGGAGAGGATAATTGCGATCGTCGAAATGGGTCTATAATGTAACTGGGCCGATTCTACGTTAACTAAATGTTATTTCTACACGTTGCGTGCGTCACGTGTCACGATCGGAAGACCTCTCGTGACGAAGTCGATCTCGTTCAACGTTATATGCTCGCCTGAATCATATTACGAGGATGGGAATGATTCGCCAACTTCCCACAGCCCGCGCCCTTCTTCCCAACCATCCCGTTAGAAAAATTTTCATCGCTAATTGCACAGTCCGGATATCGAAGCACATTTGGATTTAAGCGCAAACGTTACTGTTATTTTCGTTGCTTAAATTCGTTATTGCCGCTTTGCGTTAATTCGTTCGAAGAGGATATCGTACTGGGATCAAAAATGGAATTTTTTCTTCTCGAGCGTGGAAGCAGCGCGGTAATTTCGCGTGTGTTTCGTTTTTCCGATTTTCATTTGAAGAAGATAACGGCCGACGTAAGTGGCGTTTAGAGGAACACGAAAGGGGATCGTAAGTTCGTTTTATTCCGCTCGCACGCGGAAGCGTGGCCTACTATTTTTCTTATTGAATTCTCTCGCCGGTGAACTGGGTTCACGATTTCAGATTAGTGAGAACTGCTTCGGTGCATTTACTTTGGCAACCTAGTTAGGTCCGCCGTTGTTAAGATAAGTCTTTTCGAGCATTAAGATTACAGATTACGTGTCACACGTTACACTTAAATACATATATTTACAATCCTGTTAGTACGATTTCAGATACAGTAGCGTAGCTCGATTATACGTAGATCGTCGTTTCAGATTTATCGACGACATCGAAATAGAAAATTTCTAAGAACGTACGCAAACGAATCGCAATATACTACTAAATTCTATCGGACAAATCTTACGATAGTAATAATATAACGTATAAAATAAATTAATGGCCCATATACCTCGTCGAGAAT
This sequence comes from Bombus terrestris, assembly GCF_910591885.1. NCBI lineage: Eukaryota > Metazoa > Arthropoda > Insecta > Hymenoptera > Apidae > Bombus > Bombus terrestris. The sequence continues at coordinate 7,750,081 of NC_063280.1, read as the reverse complement.
TGATTTGAAATTTTACGATTCTCTGTTCAAACCACCCCGATCGATACGAGATAGGTTTGCTATGCTTGCCCACCTTTGTTCGTGCTTTTAAGGGCAGAAATTTTATGGTGAAATTTCACCGTAGGAAATTGATATAGCAGGTGAAAAAATTTCCAAATATTTTTCCTCCTTACCGAGTTATAACAGCTCTTGGTCCACGGATGTAAACTGCAAGATATTCTATCGATATCTTCCAAACAAAATAGACGGAAAATAACACGAAATCTCGTCATTCCTTCGCACTCGGTGGATGCTAAGAAAGAGGAAAACAGAGGTTCGTAATTCTTGCAGGTTCAGCGAATCTTCGCTGTTGCAGAGAGTCGAAGCATCCGGGGTGCGTGGTTCGATTTTCATCCAAGTACTGTGTTTCTAGGAGGCCGTACGTTACCTGTAACGCTTTTGCATTGGTAATGCGCCGTATCTCGTAGATCGTGGCATATGCATGAGCCAATAGTGTAACAATAACGTGGTTCTCGACGACACACTACGGAACGGATATCAACGCACAGTAAACTAATAGTTTCAGACTTTTTGTCTCTCTAATTGCAATGAAACTACGTCCATACGAACTTGTCGAGGGAGAAACGAATCGTATAATTTGATGAAAGGTCGATGGCAATTATTCGAAGTCATTAACTTCAATTACAGTTTCGCATTTACGATAGTTGGTGGCATTCTTTTCATAACCTGCTTTGGTTCGATGGCTTCTTACTTCTTAAATTGTTCATACGCTGGAATGATCAGATACGCGTGTCTAATGATACGTTCGTAGCGGGACTTTGCGTGACGGAAAGGTACTTACACCGTGTTTATTGGATCCTTTTTAATTCATGCCACAATTTATCCCCCTTGTCATTAACACGGTCATAGTTACTTTTCTTCGTGTTTGTTTAAACATCCGAGGGACAGTGCTCTATTATTCTCTTATTAACGATTTATATTACGAGCAGGGGTTATTTGGTCGACTTTAACGACGTTGATGAGAAATATCGATCGATGAATTTCGGTTTGTCGAATAAATTCTTGTAAGAGGGATTCGCTATATTTGGGTCATCGATTTTCCTTTAATTTCGTGAATATTATATGTAACGATATTCTAGATGATTAGAACGATGATTAAAACCAGGTATTATACGAAAGTTTGTTCGATACCGCTAGAAAATGTCGAACAACAGCTACCTACGTCTTCTTTCGCTAAACGTTTACAGTCAAATATGCTATGCTATTACGGTTGCATTTTGCACCTTGATACATATTCATTTGGACCTTGTAATGTTAACGCGTTATTTACCTCATAGTATAGTTACGAAGCGTCTACCTACAGGCAAAATTGTATCTCCGTTTCAAACGGTGAATTTAATCGATGACTTCGAGGCGTTAACATATGCACACACGTGACATACGTTCGGATCTGTTTCAACCAAGATTTGTTCATTGAGATCCTGTAACGTCGCTTACGCGTAATCATACTAAAAAGATGTAGCCAGGAAGATTGAAACGAGACGAAGCTAAAAGTAAAGAACAAAGAGAAATTATTCGATACAGAAGAATAAGAATTGAAGATTCGTCGGATATCTCTCAGGTTATAATTTTCTGCAAAGGTTTCTACAAGCGTTGAAATACTTTTCCGAGTTACTGTACGCGTCGGATACATTTTGCAATCAAGAATTCCTATGGTATATGTTTTTCTGAAAGCGCAATTGGTAGGAAATGGAGTTTCTTTTTCGCGGAGGTAATAATTTCTCCGCAAGAAGAGAATTTTCACAGCGAAAGTTACGCGTGTAGTTTGGTCGAATAGCGCGCTGAAACTCTGTGCATACCTCGAAAGGAGAAAGCAATATAACCTTTCATCTTGCGCGCTAAATTACGCAAACTCTTTCTCGGCTGGCAGACATTATGCGCGAAGTAGCGTCTGCTGATGCAAATTTTCTAGACGGATGCCTCCGCAAGATCTCTCAATTTAAGAACGGATATAAATAACCGACCTGGGACGTAGTGGAACTCTTGGTTTTTAAGAGATATTCAGAAACCTAACATCAAACAGCTTAAAATAAGCGACTTGAAAATTACATATCCAAAGTTTTCGGTATTTTAACGATCTTTTATCTCTTTTCTGCCTTTTCTTTTCTTTTTGCTCCCGTTCATTCATCGAATTCAAGTTTCACGCGAACGATCGTTAAACGTTATGGCCTGGAATTCAACGGTCAGTCGTATACCTATCGCATAGAAAATACGATTTTCAAATTATAAAACTCATAATCGAAGGAAGTTAGCTTCCGTTTGAAAATTTCCCACCGACGTAATTTCCACACTCGGGCAAAACTTCCATTCCAACTAGATCGCATCGCGTATTACGGTTTCGTTGTAAAAGTTGGTCACGTAGTTTGACTCGTAGAAATGTAACTTAAACGATGGAACCACGAGTTTTCAAGCGTTGGTCCGTGAATTTTCCATAATTATAGCCTCTAGCTATGCGTGAACGACACTTTCATTTAAATTTCATATCGCCTATTATCGTTACGAATTTAACGCTTGATCGGCTAGTTTTCACGTGCAATATGACACTCGCGCACTAGAACGCAGGAAAATTGTCTTTCGAGTTTTCATTTCCCAGTTTTCAACGTGTAGTTACGTGCAAAGAGGATCGTGTAACTCGATGGGATTCTTGATTGTATTCGCGTATAGAACGGTGGAAGCTTTTTCGCGGTAGATATGGCAGAGTAATTCGAGGATTAATAAATGTTCGTTTGAATTCAGTTGGTGGATTAGTGGTGGCGGAAATGGTCGACTTGAAAATTTTATTCCGAATAGGATGTTCCAGTTTACGACTGTAATCTCTGGAAACTATACGGTTAAAACTCGAACGAAGTTAGGTTAGTGGCAGGGCCTCCCTCAAGAACCGAGTAAAGCTTGAATTTTGAATTATGCACTTCGCCAAGAAGCGACTTACGCTATCATAGTAAAACCCTGATAAAATGCGTTACAAAAGCTGTCCAACCACGATCTATGTAACTTGCGAAACTTTTAACTATCGAGTATAACAAAATTCTTATATCTCGCGACCTCGTAAATTCTGAAGCATGTAATTGAAGAAAATTATAGCCGCGAACAGCAACAACCCAGATAGATAACAATTACCTTGTCTAAACCATTTAACATCGTCAACCAAGATACGCGTACCGCATTGTGCGTATTAATTAGACCGTCACGCAAGATCGCATCAATAATTAAAACGTGGATAATTAATTCCTTGCGAGGGTGGCCGAAAGGAAATAACGGGACGGTGGTGGAGATAAGATAGAGAAATAATTTGATTTTAAAGAAGAACCGGCGAGTTGAACCTGTGAATTAACGAAGCTTACTGTTTTTTTTTCTTTTTCTGATAACGAGCCGTAAGAATTAGATTTCTTTTTCGTAAACCAGAAATAGATACGAACTAGTCTTATCGACGTTTTTTTCGTTGTTATCGTTTCGTTACGATTATATTATCGTAGCACATTCCGCAATTAAGAATCGTAATGTTCATCGATGTAGATGTTATCGACTTCTATTTGAAAATTATTTTAATTAGCGAACTAAATAGCAATGCCTCGTTATAATGCCAATTAACGTAACATGCTACTGAAATTTCACTATCTCCCTAAGCACGCGCGCTTCGATCAAACTACTATACCTGTTGTCGCAAACACGAGCATAGCACCGAAGGTTGTCGCAGATTTCAAGTACGAATCGTTAAACTCTTATAGTGCAACTATTTTTCTTCGCGAATCGTTAAATCAACATCCAGCATCTTCGTACACTTAAACGACCCTTGAACTTCATCACGAGTAAACTTCTCGCGCTATTAGGAATTTGTACTTTATGCTTACTATAAGCAAACTCGTGTAGTTAAATCATCCGTTTCTTGAAAATTCAACCTTCGTCGTATTACGTGGCATATAATAAAATTGGGCAATTTATTGAGAGCGAAGTTAGTCAACTTGACTTCTAAGAAACTGGAATATCAAACAGTCTTTTAATATCCATCGTTAAAATTCAAAATAAAGAAGAAAGGCAGCCACGCAAGGTCGTAAATGTCACGCGCTTTTGGTCGATTAAATCGTAAATTCTATTTTAATCTTCGGCTGGAATCGATGAAACGTTAACCGATCGAAGGCGATCCGAACCGGAACCTGTCCATCGAATCATGACGTGTATCTGATAGAAACTGGCCGGAAATCCCCCCTCCTTGACAACTTGACCAAAAATTCGACGAGTTCGCTGCGTTAGTTTGCAGGTGCGATCGGTTCCTTTCGACGCGTCAGCGCAATTAACGTGTCCCCAAAGTTAAACGTAATTACACGGCGTAAACGAGTAATTGAATATTGATTTTTCAGTCGTATCGGTACAGAAATTCGATTGGCGACGCGAATGCCAACCAAGTGCAGACGCGCGTTCATTCCGCCGAGGATCGACGTTCCGTGGCTAATTTTTATGATTTGGGGAATTCGACACTGGGAAACGGCTGTTTATCGATGGCTGGTTTTCAGTTTGTTTTATGGGCAACCCTTCTGACCTGTTTCTAAGAATATTGGAACTTCCCTTTGAATTATTAGTAGGGTCGAGATTTCTGTTATGTTGTTTCAATTTGGTGCGTGAAATTTGTTATTTCGCGCCAGCGTTTGAAGGATGTATATATTTTTTCATAGATTTTTAGAGCGTGTTTTTGTAAGAGAACGTGCTTTGGGATATTTTTTTTCAAAGCGGAATGTTTTCCAGTGTATTTTTTTCCTTTGAGTAAAGCGACTTTTAAAGGGCTTGCTATAAAGCAGTGTACGTCTAAACGAAAACGCGAGCAGAATATACAACAATCGACTGTGTTCTTTCCTCGGTAAATTTATTAAAATTCGCTGCAGTACGAAGAGATACCTAAATTCGCGCGAAATTAAATTTCTCGTAATAAAAATACCCTTTAATTTAAGACTATAAGGTTACGCAGCTCTGAATCATTCAACAATGAAATTCTAATGCAAAAGAATCGTGGGATATTCTAGATTTTTATATTCTAAAATTCCAAGCCTATAAATTCTAAGAATAAAAGTTGTTAGATATATTCATCTGCAGGATCCTACAAGGTACATAATTCAGAGACTGTTTGATATTTTTCACGCATGCCTTTAGAACTGGCTGTTCTTTTAAAAATACATGCTAAGACGTTCTCAGAGTGTAACAGAACCGGATGTTGACCGCGTGAACCCGGACGTGAAGTAACTTCCGCCACGAGGGTATAAAAGATACATGGCGGTATTCATCTCGGCCGAGGAGGATCGATATTCACCGAAACAACGTCGTGGAAGCGTTCAACGTAAAAACGTTCGTTCGATTTCTCTGCTTTCGTCTGACTCGCGCATTCTGCCTCGATAATTCCAATCGGAATTGCACGTTTTCTAAGAAAAGTCGCGCGATTCTATCGCTGAAATGGGCACTTGTGGAATATTTTATGAACGTAGACGCGAACTACGTGATTGTCGTGCGAAGATACGCGGACGAACAGATGTACCCAAGTAGATTGTGACGTTCATTTGTCCTATTTGCGATCGACTCTGTCCAACGTGTGACAACCTGTTATAGATATTTATTACCTGCTACTTTGTATTTATTCTATGATTTATGATTCAAGTTGAGTTTATGATACTTAGCCCTGTTACAAATGACGTTGTCGTTCAGCTTAGGTCGAGGCTTTACGTCTCTACGTGCTATGTTACTCTGTCATTCTATGTTTTAGACATTTACAAACACGATCCCATTATTTGTCTACGTTTGTCTCTTACCGGAAGAATATCCGAGCGTCCTGAATTTTTGTTTGCCACGGTTCAACGTGTTTTAACAAAATATTCATCGCGTTACTTGTATCATAGGAGAACCTTGTTTAATTAATTCTCGAAGTCGTAGAGCCTTTTTTTGGCAGAATCGGTTAATTTTTTGCCTATAAACCAGAACATGGATCGCTTTCACAGCGACATTTCCATCGTGTTATAATTACTGGAACGAAATGTTATCCAAAAGATCTGGAAATATTGACAAATATTGTGTTTTAAATGTATACATTATTTATTTTCTACCTGATTAACATTTTGATACTTTGCCATCAAAGGATGTTCAGAGGCGAGAGAGAGAGACGTTTCTTTACCCGAGAAGAATGGTTCTAAACGAGTACATGCGCGCAGCATAAATTACAATATCCATCTTCACGCAAAAACGATCCATAAAAGGAAATGTTAACGTTGGAGAAGTTGAACGTTGAATGGCGCTTCTTCTTTTTTCCGGCGACTCCTCTGGCTTTGCAGCCGTCCCCACGACTCCCATTTACATTTGGGATTTGTCAGCGAACGAGAAAGAAAACTTAAACCGATAGAGCGAAAAGTTTCTCGAAACGAAGCAAGCATTCGTCCCTATTGGGAGCTGACCGATCTTTGCTCTAGTTGTAACGAGATCGCGTGCCACTACCAGAGATGAAGAAACTTCGTGTTGACGAGATGTTCAATTCACATGTTCAATTTCAACGTTGACGAGCGGTAAATATTACTTTAGCGAAAATGATGCCATGGAATATTCAACTGATAATTCGCTGCGAATCTGATCTTCGTTATCTACAATAACGTACGTTAACAAATAATTTTCATACAGCACCTGTTTCTGTATCGTAAAATTGTACATACACGTCCAGTACATTACATTTCGTAATAATAATTACGAATTCTTGCGAGATTTTAAACATAATAATTATGAATCATTATGAAATATTAAATATAATTGTAAATAATTGTGCATTGTTGTGAAATGTTTTTGAATGTCAAGTAGGCACTATACTGCCTTCCTCGATTAGAATATTCTATTTAGCACATTTCACTTTTCAGAAATTAAAACGCGCGCACAGGTTCGTGAAAATATTTCAACACTTTTTCCCCACTTTTTTGAATATTTCACGTCCGTTATAGGAAACATTTTGAAATTTCACTAACGCTGTTGTCGACTATCGTGATGAGTTTAAAACAAATTAAAAAATACATAGAGAAACTACGAGATATTTGACACAGGTACGTGTATATTACACAAAGATGACAAAAGCATTTAAACAATTATCCATCATACTAGCAAACCTCTATATTCAGCGAAACCATATTTACTTACCACTTATCGTGTAGCAAAGGTGTGTATTATGCTGTACTCTAATTTTTTTATTAAATACATATTTGCAATAATTATTTTCGAATTTTAATATACATTTTCAAATTGGTTTCAAATTTAAGCGATATTATCGTCAGTGTCGCGTCTCATTATAACGCTAATGTAATTTCAAAATGCTTTATGAAACGCATACAATATGAATATGAAAGTTTTTATGTGGCAAAGGTTCAAATATTACCTTCGCGAGCCGATTTACATTGAATTTATTTGATACACGCAGCGGACGATATTTTCGTTCCGATGCTTTCAGTTCCGCTGTCGTTATTAATCCATCGACTTTATTTATACAGCGTAGTCAAAGTTTGTTCGAGTAGCACTGCTATCGGAATCGTTGTTCGAACACGAAGAAACGAAACGGGTAATTGCCGCCGGCTAAAGAGACAATAAAGACGTTAAAACTCGCCCCTGTCTCGCCGCAGATTATTTCCATAACCAGGTTGCTTTCAGGCAGGTTTCCCTTTTGTCTTATCTCTCGAAGCAGAAATATTTAGCGTTTTTGTCCGGTCGGGTCTCGTGCAATTACGTCTGGACGCTAACGTTGTAACGAACCAGAGCCTGTCTGCTTCTCGAAACACTTAATTTCGCGTAATTTGGTGCGCTCTGTCTCTCGGCTAATTTCGTGTCTCTAACTGGGGAAAAAAAAAAAAAAGGAAACGATTCTTCTACCAACGGGAAGAAAATTTTTCTATTCTATATAAAAATCTCTCGCTTTTCCGATCGTCGATTCGTTTTCTTTTCTTATTTCATCTCGAAAGACGATTAATTAAGATTTCAATCAAACAGGGATTCGTAGAAAGCAAGAAGAAAAGTATTTTTCAACTAGATTCGTAGATGACGGGAAAAAAGTTTGTGATTTAAATGTATACTTGTGGTTTCCAATGTTTAATTGACTCAAAAGTGTAACGGTTTCGTTAGCAAACTTTGATGGAAGTAGCCTTAAACCGAGCTAACGAAGTTTAATCCTGAACATGGTAAAGTGGAAATTGAAATCAATGTTTCGTGTAGACATTGGATGTGTTTGACGAGTCTTGTTCCTCATTGACCCTTTTTCCCAAGAAGCAAATACATTTCACGCCGTTTCTAATGGCCTTCTTGTCACGAAAAATAATCTCGCACGTAAAGACGTAACGTGCAATTTATTCAACGAGTAACATTAATGTAAGAAACGTGTTACAAAATTTGTTCTATGTTTTTCAATGTTCTTTCATCGTGCTACTCTCTACGATACAATCAGCTGTCTCTTCATTTTATCTTATGAAACCTCTTGTCCATATTTTACGTCGTCCTTCGAGATTTAAACCATTGACAGATCTTCTCTGTCTTTCCACGCAAATTTTATGCATTCGTCGACGAAAGCATAACGAAACAGGAAGCGTACATCATCAGAATCGCATTATCGCGCTGAATTTAAGCCATCAGGCGTTTCTTCGTCTCAGCTCAAAGCTCATCCATTTTAATCACCAAACGCCACGACTCGATCTCCAAATTAATAATTGCCATAGATTCTCTCGGGTTGCATTATGTAAAACGCTTTAAAGTTGAGCCTCGGCCCGGGACAAAGTTGGAGTACCGATCGCGTGGGACGATAGTTAAAAATCTCGAGGGGGACGTTCCCTCTTTCGTTAGGGAAATATTCAACGACGTCGGAAACTACTCGCAGTAACGAACGTTGGTGTGTCAAGGCAGCGGCTTTTTAGAAAATCGCTTTGGCGAAGCACTCTTCGCCGATTAACCGGGAAAATACCTGTAGCATCGGTTTTTTTTTCTTGTTTAAAGCAGCCTTTTTTTTCATCTCACGAAGCAAGCGAATTAATTACTAAAATTCTGCGGTACACCAGCAAATGTATTTGACACAGTATTTATACCAGACGGCTGTCGTTACTTTTTTATTTGGCAATCTAAGGAAAAAGGAGTCGGTGGCTCTGATTAAATATTAAATACAGGTAATTAAGTATCGTACGGTTCGAGAATTCTCGTGGCATATTGGTCGAATATTGTTGGCTTAGCGACACGTGCAGATCGGCTTAACGTAACATTTCTATACTGTTCGTCGTTTCCTTTGGTTTTTCGTATTTCTTCTGTGAAAATTTCCTGCTTTTTGTTCCATTTTCCTTTTCTTCTTTTTTATTGTAATAGAGTTTGAAATGTACATCCAACGTTGGCACCAATTTTCTTAGAAACCTGTGGAGAACAGGCCAAACCGGTTTAACGTAGCTTTCCTATTATATTTGTCGTTTCACTCTATCTTTGGTCCTTCTTTTATTAAAACATTTTGTCTTCTAACCGAAGCAAAGTTTAGAACGCGATTTAACGTTATAAACTCTCTTAGAGATCTGTAGGAAACACTGCATGGAAATTGGTTTAGCGTAACTTCTCTGCTGTATTTATCGTTCAGTTCAGTTTCTCATTGCTCTTGTGTTTTTCAACCGGAGTAAAGCTTGCAACCTAGATTTCACGTAAATGCTTGGTTTCTCTGGACGTGTGGCAAGCCGACGTTGTGTAATATAAGGATATTGGAGCGAGTTCTTTAATCAATCTTTGTTGGATAGCAGCTGTCCTTTAATTTCTTCCATGTGCAATCGCGCGACCGTTTCACAGCACGAAAGTTCGTGGTTTATCGATTACGACGACTGCTTCGATCCATTGACTTATTCACAGGCTTGTTATCGTTATTTTATATTTATTTTGTTCTTTAATCTTAAGTTTAGTTTTAATTTAGATCTTTCGAATCAAATACATTTTCGTCTGGACAACAGATATACGATAATTTAATATTTCAAAAGCTATATTTCCAGCTTCGTCCTAACAGCTTTATCTTCCATGTAATACGAAGCTTTATTTCGGACGAAATGAAATATTATTTTATAACCTTGGACGTTGATCGCGTTAACTCTCGCTGTACCTTAAAATACTCCAACGTTAACTAGAAAAAGCTCGAGATATCGTCCGAGGATCAAGAAACGCGATAAGCAATTTTCAAATTCAATAATCGACCCCTCCTTACGAGCGTACCTAATGAAACTGTTATGTCCATCTAACTAAATATCGCTTCAATCGTTTACAAAGTCTCGTACATTTATTACCTACTCGTCAAGCTTATACTTATGAACCTAGCAAACCTAACGACGAAATTAATAAAATCGTTCGCGCGTGCTGTTCGCTAATTTTGCCCATTTACTCGCAACTTTATTCCATCAAGTATTGCACCAAATTCTACGATCGAATAAACCACGCGCGTGATCGTAACCTGATCGTGCAAGCCCCGTGTCGTTATCGTTCTCTCTCGAAAAGTACGAAAAAAGAATGTTTCCTCTGCACAACTTTCTCCTTTGCCTGATAAACTTTTAAGCCAGCCAAAAAATAAGGAGCACGTCGCCGGAGAAATCTTGTAACACATCGCGGTCCACTTGGATTTCTCTTCGAAAGCACAGACTCGCGACATCATCGTCGTACACGCGTATAACTGTCCTCTTGCGAATAAGGTAAAAAGAGTAGGTGGATTTTCACCGAAGGGACGATCTTTCCGCTGCAAAAAGGTATAACAGGGGAGACAAAGCCGGCGAGCGAAAAGGACTCGATAGCAGGATAAAGGAAGATAGGGCAGGCGATTGCCATTGCCTCGGTTTACGCCGAAAAGGTTGGAGCGCCGCGACGAGACCTCCAGCAGGATGGGCCACGACGTTGCTATCTGATAACGTTCAATACCGACTCGTTGCGTTTCACGGATTCTCCTGTGTTTTCACGGTAACGAAAATCGGGAGTCGCGATTACGGACGCTTTTCCTGGTCATAAGCCGCCAGTGGAACCTATCCTTTGTGATTTTCCAACGGTTGGATGCTCAAATGTGCATTTGTTGGTAAAATATAGGTGGAAGTTGATCGTGTGGGTTAAAGCATCGTGATACGACGGCTAAATTATTAATCGAATCGATCGAGTCTGTCTAGACGAAGAGCGTGTAGAGTTTTAATAGTTTCCCTATAAACAGACCATTCGAAAATTAAGTAAGTAAATCTCGCAAAGGATTTGTTGTTGGAGAAATGGCCTCGCTCTTGGCAATTTAGTCCTGGTCTGGTTATTAAAAATCGCTGCGCTGGTAGCCAGCGTTTCTCCGCAGCAGAAATTGAAAGGAACGCTTAAAAACTTAGGAAATTGCGATTTATTTCTCCGACTATATTACTTTCCAACCGCATCGCGTATTTTTAAACGTCAGAACGAAGTCGTACGGATGGATGATATCGGAATACGAACGCGATCAAGTTAGTCGAGGTTCAGCAATTTTAATATGTCACCGGGCTTAATTCGGGAAAACGTCACGAGGCGGTTGAAACTGGTCGCGTGAAAGCCAGTTAAGGTGACTGGAAGATAATAACGGTATCGATCCTGGCGCAAAGACAAGGATGCGTTTACAAAGGACCAAATATTCTATTGGAAAGCTAATGAACGCTGTAAACCACGCCCGATTTCATTCCGACGATATTAATGATCGAAAGACAGAAATAAATGAGAAAATAAGAAGAAAGGGAAGTCAGATTAAACGAGACGAGGAGTTTTATGGCATTAAAAATGTTGGAAAGTGCCGAATGGTTTTTAACGAAAGCAATATCTTAAATCGATTTCCCGGCTGCGAACTTTTTATTACTGTTGCAGGGAAGAAAGCCGCACGCTGGCTAGAGGCAACAAGTAAATTCACAACGTCGAGAAAGAAATTCATAGCAGCGAACAAGGCGAACTTAAATTGTTCGATTTTATTCCAGCCACGGGTGACCAGATTTACGAGCTTTCAAACACGCTCTTCTCTCGTATTTGATCGACAGCTTGCGCGAGACGATTCGTTGCTCGTCGAGGGTCCCGATCGTATCTCGCTGCTCGTTTACCTTCGTCGATGAATTAATTATTAGCTCGACAAGAGGCTTCTGATAAACCTTGGGACCCGGCAAATACAAATTCCAAATTGATATTCGATAAGATCGTGACTCGGGGAAATTGAACATTTCGGAAAATCTTCAGAAACAGAGCTAAAATTTTGAAACGGTAAATTGTAGAAAAAACAATGGAACCTTTTTGCTATCGTTTGCTCGTTCGTTGGAATTCCACGCTAATAAAAGTCTACCCTCGACTTTGGACTAGTCGGTGATTCTCAATTGGTCAGCCGGAAAAGGCGAGTCAAAATTCGTCATTCAGATCCGCTATTTCTTCACGCGTCTCTCTTCGAAATAAATTAAACCGTATTTATATTTGCAAGGACTACGATCGCTCTGTTTGAAATTAGTTGGTCTCTGTTCATTCTATGTCCATTCAACTTCTGTCCATTCAACTTTTCATTCTATAATTACGCAAGTTTCTGGTTAAGAAATCTTCGAAGGTTTAGTCGTCCGTATTATTCCAATCTTCCAAAAAAAAAAAAAAAAAAAAAGAAGATACAAAAGGAGTGTTCGGCAGATATAATCAAACTTACAAAGCTAAATTAAAAATTTTGTATTTCCGTGGGAAACGGCGAAATTGCGAGACAAGATGAACAAGTTGAGCAACAAGCAGATGGACACCGTGTTGACACTGCATAGAGCGAAAGGGGGCAGGTTTTAGTTGGAAAGTGCGGTCGATGGGGAAGAGCCTTTGATAGAAGCGAAAACGGCAAGTGGCCATGTTGCAGATCCCTCGAGGGATTAAACAAACAACCGTGAGCGAACACGCACACTCGAATCGGACACACCCTATGCTTTTGCTTGGCCGTGTGGTACTGGCGGAAATTCGGGACATTGCTGATGACGAGGTACGCGCGAAACAGGATTGAAATCTCCGGAGAGGGCGTTGTTGAATCCCACCCGGTCCCATAAATTCTTCGTGCCGTGGCTGACAACCAACGGTACGGAAAATTTCAACCAACGGAACGTTTCCATCTTCTAATATCGCACAGTCCAGCAACATACGCGTACGAGCAAATGGCTTGACTCGCGTTAGATCCCTCGATGTATGTGTTTTATTACTAGACGAATACGTCGGCCAACGTATATTCCATGTTTTTTTATGCAGTTGGAGATGCAGAACGTACGAACGAGAATGAATTGGTATTTACGAGTAGATACGAGAACGTTGACTCGGATGAAAACTCTGTTTCGGACGATAAGATGGTTTTAGAGAGTATTAAGACGCATATGGAAAGATGAGCTTTCACAAGTTTGACAACCACATTATGACGAGTTATTCGAATTGTACGAATTGATATCTCGTTTGGAACTTGAGAGAAGTATCGCAATAATTATGAATATATTGTAGTACAAAATTAAATCCATTCTTGCGTATCTGCTCCATCTTTTCAGCATCGGTTCAGTCATGTTGGTAATCGTATCGTATATTCAAATTTCTCGGAGAAAGATTCTTATCCAGATTGCTAATTTTTTGGGCAAGATTTAAATGAAGGTGCATGGGAGGAAAGACGTGGTTGTTAATTTGTTCTTCTCCTATCTTCTATCGTTATCTCGCACGAACCTAAAATTCTGAACGATTAATCATTTCCCTAATAATCTGAGTCGGTTATCGAGCTTTGTTTAAAAGCAGCAGGTGTCCTTACGCTTACGAACAGGGTCTGTACGTGGACGAAGGTTAGAGAAATGTTTTATTAAATTCCCAGTCGGAAGAAAATAACGCACAGTCGTGAAAGCAGTATAAAAATGCGAGATCTTTGGAAAAGGAAACGACGTTTCGTTGTGTCGAAGGAGAAGCTCGAGTACGCTTTGTCTCTTAGTGGGAGAACAAAGTCTCAAGTAACACTGTGTATAAATTCAAAAGTCGTTAATCACGGTTTTTTAGAAAACTTCCTTTCGGTCTTTGTACCAATTACAAAGGACAACTCTACCAATAGAACATTTTTTTCACCAAAATCAACCTCGAAACGTTCGTCGTTTCCATTCTAATGCCATCGTCGAACGTCTACATCGTCGGGACAAGCTTTCAAAACATCGCAACGCTGAATAGCAAGCAATCGAGCCAAGAAACGGTCGAAAAATCCGAAAACCCGAACGAACGAAAAGGCACGCGGTAAGTCGACCGCACAATGGATGCTATTGTACAGAATGAAAACGTGTCTCTATACTGTGAACGTATTGCGCGATTCTGGAACACTGACCAGAGAGAATCAGCAAGATCGAACAATGGAAGCAACGGAGAAGAGAGAAAGAGACCAGAAGCGGAAGAACGGAGCCACTTGTTACGCGCAACGCGCGTTCAAAGTTGTTTCTTCGGTTCGTCGTACGTTCGCTTCGGTGAATATTCTCGGCGCGATCGATATCGTGCTCATTCTGTCAGAGTCCCCTGGCCTGGTTCAATCGAAACGCGTCGCGTCGCGCCGCCGAATGTTAAAACACACACGCGCATTGACATTTGACGCTCGCGGTTACCGTGAAACGCTAGTCGATGCCAGGAATATCGTGTTCGAGTTCCAACGAATCGCGTTAGTCTATGGTTACCGGTGGATGCGTGTTCTGACAAACTGTCATACCGACGAATATGTCAAACCGATCAATTATGTATATACACCGGCTCACCAAAGTATTTGAAGGCTTACCACGGCAAACTTTTACGTCCATACTGTACGTGTTACGTAAGACAACTTGAAATTTCATTCGTTGTCCCTACACTTGTTTCAGATATCGATGATGGTGGTGTCTCGTAACGATGCTGATAAAATTGCACAATGTGTACGTTTCGTATAACGCGTGTAATATTAGGTTGGCAACCAAGAGATTGCGGATTTTGTCCACACCACCTAATGACAAAATCCGCAATCATTTAGTTGCCAATCCAATATATTCATAAAGAGGTTTGTTTCTTTAGAATCGAACATTAACCGTGCGCTTACGTAACGAGGTTGAAGAATTAATAAAATTCGAGGAGTCGATCGGTTTGGAGAGCTGCATCGCTCTTCGGATGTTTCATCGGAACACGTAATTGCTGTAATTCTAGCCCTACTGTCGCGCCCATGTACATATTTCGAGCTACAAACCACGACGCGTAATCGATCTTGTGGCGAAAACGACAAGTGAACGGAGCATGTAATTCGTTCCGCGATACTACACTACAGGTTTCGCGTGGTTATTTTATCAGTAGATGATTGACGAAACAGGGTGGAGTTGGACGTTTGGATACGTTGCGCGTATCCACGACTGAAGTTTTTCTTTCATGACTAAAGTTTGTCAAACGAGAATATCATTTTTCCATCGTACAGTCAATATTTGTTAAGGCGAAACAAAGAGCATCATGTTCCTAGCTTTTACCAGTCCCAGTTCCTCGTTCACTACGAGAATTCCCATTATCCGCCGTATGAATCAAGTAGAACGTACAACCTCTTGGCAGGGCAACGAGCGTTTCCTTTTCTTAAGCAACTTGTCGGCATACGTCGATATTTCGGAGTTAAGATGCGACTCGTTAAAGGCAAGGACACGCCTTTAACGAGTTTAACCTACGCATTCAACGAGCTGACGTACAAAGAGACGGCTCAGTCAGAGAAATCATCGAACGTTCAGGGTAGAAAATGCGTATTACAGCATACGATAGCTTTTGTATAATCCTCTTCGAGTCTATAGCTTTTTTTAAAAAAGCAACACGATACCAAGCGCCTTGCTGTATTTATCGCAACATTACGCGATCCGTTTCGTTCGCTGCTTTCGTTCCGTTTCAAACGATAGACGAGGAAAAGAATCCGATACTCTCGCGTGTTTGATATTTCGATGCGATGCACGGAACCTTAAGGAGAGCGTCGGCGAATATTTTTTCACCGGGTATAGGCGTGTATCCGCGAGAGGCCGCGAAACGATCGATAACTCTTGTTTTAAGAAATTCAGAAGGGTCTTCCTGGAAAATGGCTCAGAAGCTCATTAAACTCGTGCACGCTAGGATTTCCAAGTCGCCACCAGGATCGTCGCCGACATCCTAGTTCTACGCTACTTCCGCGAGTCCGAGCTGTTGTTATACGTGCGCTAGCACGACGCTACCACGAAATTCGCGCAGGCCTCGCATACCTTTTTCCCTTAAAACTACAAGTTTCGACTTGCCAACTCTCGTACCTTTTCAAAGCTGTATTACGGCTATTATGAACATGAAGAGAAAGCATTCGGGGAGAAGTAGATACGAGAGAGAGAGAGTTCAGAGAAGAAGATGACGAAGAGAGGAAGGCACGAAGTTACGAACGTACAGCCGAGTCTCTTTGAAACTTTCCGCGAAAAAGGGAGGGGGAAAAAAAGGAAATGGTTACTCACATCCGTTTCGACCTCGTGCAATTTACTGTAGCCTGGAGATACCAACTTCTCTGAATAATTTTATGAACCATACACACAACTAAATTAAATAAAAATCTTCCGTGAGGCGAAATTTCGTTAACCCCGTCACCAAGAACTTCAACGCTGCCGACGAGAAATTCTTGCCGAGCATAGTAACAGGTGTCTGATAGGTATTCGTCGGGCCCGTGAACAAATAGCCACCTTTTTCGATACTGCAGACTAATACCAGTCTTAGAATCATTCGATCAAGCATAGACAACGATACTTATGAAACGTTCTTCGTAAGACTCGTTCTTTTATTCAAACTCGTACGAACAAACAGAAGGATGGCACGAAGGATAGAACCATCAAAGATTATCCGCACTTCATATCCCGAAATATCATTTCATCCACAATCTAAACGAAGCACACGATCGTCACTTGTCCCGATTTTCCCGCGAGAATCTTTGGAAAGGTGCTCGCTTGTTCACGGGCGTTCATCACTGATCATCACTGATCCTTGTCTAACGATCCGATCAAACACCTTTACTTATCCCTCGACAATTGCTCGGTGCTTTTTCCACTACATACATAGATACATGTATATCATTTTCAACTTTCTTCCTCTAATTTATATCGCATATACATAACGGTATAACGATATATAGATTCACTGATCGATAAGAAATAAGCGAATGGCAAGATCACTGATACGATAAGAATAGAAGCGTCGAAGCTGTTGGTGGTGGCGTTGAACGATTCGACTGGACGATCGCGATGATCGATGTATCACTGACCTTAGACCGGAAGTTGCTCCCCTAGCTGACGGACGCGCGGGAACCGAGGCTCATGTCAAGAGTCGTTTAGACGACAACGGGCTACCGGCGAGCGACTTTGCGTGATTGGACCTCGTGATCCTTTGGACTCCTGCCGCGCTCTGTACCGTGGCGGAGCGCGCGTACCTTAGCGGAGCATGCAACGACGCCGACGCCGACGCCGACGCCGATGCCGACGCCGACGCCGACGACAGGAGGCCACGGTGCACCTGCGCCTTGACTCCTCTCGTCCTCCTAGCCGAGTGGCCCAAGCCCGTTTCAAGCGGATCGAGCACCTCGGCTCGCCCTTTGCCCTTCACCGCGCCGTGTTTCAACCATTCACGCCAAAGCAACTCGTCCTCTTCCTTTTACAATGAATTCTTCGCCGTGAAAGCATAACGTACGAGTCTGCACACTGTGCACGATGGGCATGGTCAACGCGACCAAAATGTCCGTTCACTATGTCGCGCAATTCCTCCCAGTGAGATTATTTATTCCGATCTTTTAATTCCTGTAACGCCAGTTTTTCTTTCTACGATTTAAGCTGCTTTCCGTTAGTTCTGACACCAGCTAAAGACAATCGAGTTAATCGCGTGTAAATGTGTATGCGCGCCTGGGAATTTAAATCTAGAATAACGTACAAATTCGAGAGTACGCGAAGTTATACCTACAAAGTAATCGAATATATCTACGAAGTAATGTATTTAGAAAAGCAGCTTCTACCTACGTTATGTTCCTTTAATTTTATTCGTACAACAGATCAAAATATGTACCTACGAAACGAGTGGGAATTTTCTCGAATTTCGACGGTATGAACTTTTCGCTTCGTGACACCCAGTTGGCCCTTTAATAGTTTTCACGAATTAAGTATAGATCCTGTAACAAGCGTTCGTATTTGCTAAAAATTACTCGTTCGTTCTAATATATTTATTTATATATTATATTCTCGAAATATCAAGAATTTAAAGGAAAGATCGAACCGATCTCGTTCGCCAGGTGCTGTAATTGGCAGAGTTGGCTAGAGATTGCTCATTAATGGCATTCTGTTGGGTGGCTGTGGTAAGGCAGCAGAATTTTGGTTTGCATTATAATGCTCGGAGTGGCTTTTGTTCGCCCCAGACATTGTGGATGGAAGAGCTGGTTTTGGTTGAGGCTAGGGAACGGGGACGGATAAGAGGCCTAAAAGATTAGTTCTAACTCATTCTGTCGCGTTTCTACGATACTTTAAACGACCAGGATCTCCTGATTCTTCGTACCTTTC
This sequence comes from Bombus terrestris, assembly GCF_910591885.1. NCBI lineage: Eukaryota > Metazoa > Arthropoda > Insecta > Hymenoptera > Apidae > Bombus > Bombus terrestris. Next base: position 7,731,488 of record NC_063280.1, on the reverse strand, counting down.
GGCCATTATCATAAACATCCATTTTAAAAATACCATTTATCGTTTCTGCTGTTCCCATCTATAAAACTGACAAACAAATCTTTTAATGCCACTTTTTATATTCCAGCCTGGGAAACAAAAGCGGAAAATTTTAGAGCTTACAGTCTCAAAAGCCCGGAATAAATTGCCGCAACAAACGACGGTGCTTACAATTGCGCCGTTCTGCTCGAATTCCCAGAAAACTGACGTTATTATATGGCAACGTTTCCAGTCAAAGTAAATATACATCGAGAACTTGCTCCGTTCCTTGCGTACGTTCTTGTTGCTTGTCCATTCACAAATGGGATCACCCATCTATACGACGTAAAAGCTATTCTATCGTTAGTTGTGAAACTAATCCCACGTCAGCCACGTCAGTTACCTATACGAGGCAGCAAGTATCACCGCTGTTTCCTTGATAATTTAGCCAAGTTAGTTATCTAACAAGAATTATAGTTGGCGAAACCAAAAGACGGTTAATCAATATAGAGATTCGTCGAATTCGACGAATATCGGATATCGAATATGAATATTCAGTATTATTTAACCTTAGAGCCTTGGAGCGTGAAACTCTCGTTTGTCGGATGTTTCGTGTTTGATTATCGACTATTAAGCAAATATGTACAATAATACCGTAAAATATTAACTACGGTGGAATGTGAAATATTTTATCATAGAGAGAAAGACTGAGTATGGCAGATTCTGCAAATATTTGTGTTAAAAGGATATCGAATAACGTTTGTGTTCTAAAGTTAACTTTCAACGTTGCTTCGAAACGTTGATTTGTTGAACGGTTGCGCCATTGAGACACCCTGCAATCTTTTAAGCGCGTCCTTTTAGTATCGCAATTTGAATAACAAAGTTCTCTCACAATACAAGTTTCCTTACATTTTGCATAAGTCTGCTAGAAAGTATGATTTCCGGACAACTGATAATATTTTCCAACTCGCAATGTTTGCGTTACGTTTCCCCGAGTGATGGGGTGGTTTAAAAAAATGTCAAGCAATGCTCCGAAAAAAAGAACATTTATTCAAAGACACGTGACTTGCGACGAAGCTTCGAAATTACGTTAGACGGTCGAGCGGAATGTTTAACGCGTGGCAGAAATATTTATTCGAGTCGTTATCGAATCGTTATGGTGATCGACGCGCCGATTCGTCGAAGAGCGAGAAGATTTAATAAAAATGAACGAATGCAAAAGATGAAACGCGAGAGACAAAGGACCGACGCGGTAACGAGATATCGTGGACGCGTGACTACGAATGTTTCAATGTCGATCGTAGAACGCATTACGATGAAAAGGAAAGGAAAATAAATACATCCTCGCTGCCAAATTATCGTTCGGTTTGCATTCGTTGAATGGTTTGCGGATCCTCTAGTCAAGGTCCATTCAATTCTCTCGGGTTGCCCGCTTCCCGTTGCGGGTTTTTCAATCGATGCGTTTCATCCACATCCCCCGAGCAAATTAGTTTAGATTTAACGATGACGTTGTCTGAAACGCGCTGCTGTTTGTTCCGAATAATTCAATACCGAAGCTTCATTAATCATGTCTACGTAGTTTCCAACCGCCGTAAATTCCATGTACGTGTGAAAAACGAATTCCATTGTTCAACATTTTCAATCGTCTCGATGAAAATCGTCTTCGCTGTGTGAAATTGTGTAGTTACGAAACTACTAGTCGACCATTTATATTGTAGAAACCTCTACATATGTTGTACAGAAATTTCGGAAATTTCATTAACGCTGAGTAATAAGACGTCTTGAAGTTTGAAGCAAATTTGCAAATAGACATGGACGTTGCAAGATATTTGATACGAACATGTGCCTCGCAGAGAACGCAAAAGAATTGAAATAGTTGATTATTTGTACTTCAACTTCTTACACGCTTAAAATGATATACTTTACGTTCACCGTGTGTACCAACGTTTTTACTACGTGTAGCAAGTATTGTAATTTCTATAGATATTTTCAGATTCAGCTCAACTGTTACCAAAATGTAATATCGATAGTCGTGTCTCGTTACATGGATAATGAAATTTCAGTGTTTTATATAACGTTATATACGTTCGTAAAAAATTCCTATGGCCGGCGTTCGAATGAAACCAAAGGGAAAGATATGGAAACCTTACAATTCTCGTTGAATTTGCAATTATTCTCCGATTCTAAAATTCCTGAAAAAGATATAGAATTATTACGCTCGGAGGAGATTAATTATTACGCTCGATATATTTATTATTTAATTAACATAAAATTTTCTCTTCTCATCGAGCAGCAGCACGAACAGGATATTTCAATCGCTTACTCGTCAATTCTCCGTTTCTTCGCGAACTTGCTCCCATAGCGGAAGTTACGCGTATCCGGTGCCATCTCCGCGAACCACTTAGCAATCAACGCTACCAACAGCAAACCTCGTTCGTAAGCCTCGTGATCGTGTTTCCTTCTTAATTAACTCGATCGTCGGCATGCGCGAACTATGTCGCAACGTCTTATCACTAGAAATATCCGAACGAATTAAAACACATCGGACGTCGATGGAATAATAATCTCGATCGCAACCTCGTCTCTGGATTTATGGATTTGTTTGTTTGAAACGGTAGAACTATCGGCGAGTAAAGTATAAAACGTACACCAAAAAATCAAAATCAAATGTATATGAAAGAAAATACATGACGCGGGAGAAAAAAACAAGCTTTCGTCTATACCTGTACACGCGCTGTCTGGCTGAAAAATAACGAAATTTTTTTTTTTCAATTGTACAAACGCCATCTACAGATCGTTCTTGCGCGTGGATATGTTTACGTGTACAATTCCATTACAACAGACGTATTCGGGTATAAGTTATAACGATCAAAGCGACGCTATCTTACGATGTACGTATTTTTGCGATAGTACACAGTATCGGTTTCTGTCGATGCATCTATTTATTTTAGCGCGATACTACGCGAACTTTCGAGACGAAATGAACAAGTTCCGCCTATACGATCGGTGTCTCGGTCGTTATTTCGTTAAAGATCGTTCGAGCTCTGAAACATGTGCCGTTGTATTGTATCGGTAGAAAGGAAAACGACAAATTGATCGTTTGGACACATCTAACAGTTGTAGCATTAATCGTTGCCACATTTCTTTTGTCTGTCATTTGTTATTTCTTCTTAACCGTCTCGGTTTTTATTTATCGATGCAATGCACTCGTCCGACCGATGCGATATTCCATCCAACAGAACTATGCCAACGAAGATAAATTATGCAACGGGCTTCTGAACGGTGCTCTGTTATTCTATAATGTATCCACGTTCATCGTGTAATAATTTGCGGCACGTTACTTGCAACTTGCAACGGAAAGAAGTTTCCTCGTTAAAACTAACAAAGAACACCCAGACGGACAGCAATTATGTCGCGTCTATTAAATGACCGTTTAATTGTAATACAATTTTCACGGTGTCTTCGATGCTTCTCGCTTAATTGCCGGACACTGTGCCCTTTTTAATTTTGCCAGACTACGGACAATGTCCGATACGTTTTAAACTCTGCGAGCTCGTCGGGAGAACTTACAACGTTCAGATCTACTCGCGAAGAACTTCCTTTTCAAACCGTTGAATAGGATTCCCTTCGCCGGCCGCGAACTCAGAACAAAGGCCAGATCTTCCTGCGCAACTTGCCATCGAGAAAATTTATTCTCTCTCTATACACGTGTTACCTGGAGAATATAATTTCTACGAATACGACGCGCAGCCCGGTATTTTTTCAAAATATCCACGTGGGATAAAAAAATAAAGGGAGAAGTTGATTTTCCGAGCAGGTTATGAGAAATCGATGCTTAACGAAGTCGGTTCGTTACAATAATTAACTTCATTGGAAAAGTCAATAATCGACGCACAAGGTACTCCAATTACGCACACACTGTTAAAATCGAGGGAGCGATGTTCGATTAAATCACGAAGCAAAATTTATCATATCATATAAATACGTTTTAATAAGTTCCTTAGTTACTGCGGTGTTGTATAGCGGTGATCGATTATTTACCATGTAATTTTCTAATACAAGCCGCGTTAATATTTAACGATCTCTATCTCGCTAATTAGTACCACTTATCAAGCTGCATTATCTATCTCTTCGTTGTACCTCCCTAATCAGCTCGCCCCAACGATATCAAAATATAACAAATTACTTTCGTAATATGATAAACTCGCGTAACATACGCGCGCAGATTTTCTATGGGTATTTAAAAATTTTCGCGAGCCACGGCACAGCGAAAGAGCGGAGCACGACAAAGGCTAATTAAAACGCAGAATCGTTCGCGTTTAAACGTCGATCTGGCCGCTTTAACAGACCTGGTTGGCGCCCCTTTGTCACCGGCAGAAGTCCTTGAAAAGTATCATCCCCTGGTTAGAGGGGCGGTCCTTTGAGGAAGTCGCGAGAATCACCGGGAACGCTGCGTGTAGCCTCGTTTAACCGACGTCTTTGTCTATGGAGGGGGTGAAGAGTTGCGTAACGTGACACTTTGCGCGGTTTTGCACACGCTGTGTGGCCACGCACGCACACAAACGTAGCTGGCGGGCTCTGTCGGTGTACCGCGTGAGCAGCCACCGTCGCCGGGGGTTTGCAGAGGGTGAAGCAACAGCGAGCGCCACCAACTGGGTCAATACTGACGTCCCTGTCCTTCGTTGGTTCCACTCCCTTCGCCTAACTCGCTTCACTTCCATGTTCTTGCCACCCTTGCACCACGTTCGCGTGGCTACGCCAAAGAAAACGGCCGTTCGTGCGTCGACTTCCGGGAATGAGGAGAAAGAGGCGTACGGCGAACCAAGCGAACAGGTATAATACTCGTTAGTCGATCTGCTCGAGCTAATTTTCTGCTTGGAATGGTCGAACGAGAGTCGTCGTTGGGCAGCAGAAACGTGCAATGGGATGTGTAAGCTAATTCGGTGTTAAACAACGACAAGCTTCGAGCGTAACTTTTTCTTTTTTGGAACATCGTAGGCACGTTCAATGTACACGATTGATCTTCTTCTTAAATCTTTGAAGATTCGCAGGAAGATGAAGAACGGAGATACGATCGATGGAGGAACCGTAGAACGAGGTGTATAAGTAGATCGAGCTTTAAATAGTGGCGATCTTTGGGTGTAGCTTTTTTTCCTGAAGTTTCTTTCAACGTAACAGATAACGGAACCTCTTAAGATTTAATTAGAAGAAAGTAGAGAGGCGTGTACGGCAAATCGAATATTAAATAGCAGCGGGTTTATTTTTGGAACTAAACATCTCGTTTCTTAAGGAAATTTGGAATCTGTCGTTCGTGGTACATCTCTGAAAATTAACACGCAAAATTGAATCCTCGTTCACGAAAAATATTTTAAGTCTACGATGGATCGTGAAACTTGTGTGAATTACTATCCGAAATTCAATCTAGATTTTTCAAAGTCGAGGAGGATTTCGAGAAAGTCGAGGATGAATTGTGGATGCACGACTTGCATACTGTCGCATGGAATCCATTCTAGATTTCCAAAGCCTGGCAGCAACTTCAAGAAATTTGAGATCCAAGGTACATTGAATCGCAGCCGTACCGGTTCGCCGCAAGACGAACGAGATTGCGATCTTTCGAGGAAACTCGACGAGCTTACGCGACGCGCGGAATTATCGTAGATAATTTGAACAAACTTGATTTTACAAAGGAACATTGTACTCGTCTACCGTGAATTTTCGTAAAAACGAGGACACAATTGGTTCAGGTAGGATGGCGATTCGTCGTTATCCAAAGAAACTCGGCAGGAGAGAGAAGGAACGTATTCCTCGTGAAGATCGAGCATCGTTTTTCTCTCTATTTGGCAATGCTACAAAATACGAAAGAAACGAGAGAAATTAATCTACCGGCGTTCTTTTGGTGGAATTGTTGTTTCTCCTGTTACACGGGGAACGAAATACGTCGGTTCAACGCGAGCGGCAACAAGATGTTACGCTCTATTTGTAACGTTCGCGTTTTGTTTTAATTAACACGTTATTTCGAGACGCGTTGGCCAGACTGCGTTTTCACACGTCATTGCCCTCTTGTACTTACTAAACGCGAAGTAGCGCGATTCATTTTCCTAAACGTTTAACGTCAACTCCTTTTATTTCGTAACTCGTTTTTCCTAATTTGTCCGGCTTCCTATACCTGCTGCTATTTTCCTTTCTTTTTTCCTGTAAATGTCATTTTCTACTAACAAGCCGGCCGTTTCTCATCGCCCTTTTGTTTCGATTCGAAGAGAGAAATATCGGGAAATAAAAGAAGATCGTCGATGCGTCAGTTTTCCAAATTGGATACAACCCGAGGCCGAAGAGCAACAGGGAGCCAGGTAACGAAGAGAAGAGAATTGAATTTCCATTGGGCGAGCGTATAATGCATCGAAAAGCGTGAAAATGAAAGGAACGTATCGTAATGGATAGAAAGTGGTAGCTGAATAATTTACTTGCTTCGTCTTTGAATAAGCCAAGTATGTAGAAGCAAGAATGTACGTGCAGAGCCAGACGGAAGGGTATAATTGAATATTCTGTTGGAATTGTATTCACCCCTTGACAACGGCTCTTTGTATCTCGTACGGGCCATGCGTTTTTCATCTCCCATAAGAAATATTAACGCGCTTAACAAGCTGACTTTATGCTATCGACTAATTCGTACAAAAGAATATCACGCTTTCAGCAATCGTATCGAATACAACGAAAAGGGAAATGGCCCGTTTATTTCGGAAACGGTGTAAGTTCAATTTTTGAAAGAAAATTGAGAAAACGAAAAATTTGCACCTTACCGTAAACTTTTTATTTATCAAGAATTTGCAATTTAAATTCTAAGATATTCGTGTCTTTTTTTTTTAATCAATTGAAATGTCGTTAATAAATAGAATTGCATAATCGTTTATTTTTCGAAAGTGACGCGAGTCATTTTTCTGTGATCTGTGTCCTGGTTAAACAGTCGAAGCGCCAATAATAATTAAGAACAAATCTATTATAGCGAGTGTAATTCCAACTTTAGTATTTCGCTTGTACCTTGCATTTACGGACACGAACGAGTTTAAATACGTAAACTGTTGTGACACTTATCCGATTAAATTGTTCCAATTAAACGCAATAATAATTGCATTTGATGTATTGTTAAACGAAGGATAGTTTTACATTTCTTATTGGGTCGTATCGAAGCATAAATCTAAGATCGTAGAGAGCGTTATATTTATATTATTGCCATCTTGCTTTCTTTTCTCAATGGGTAACCTCTGACATAATGATACAATAATTTTAATTCGTTCACATTTGTTTCATTTATAAATTCCGAATAATTAACATTTAATGAATTGCACAATTCAGTAATTGTAAAAGTGTAAGTCCATTCGTGACCCTGAGAATATATATCGGCCTAGTTGATTCTCAGAAAAACTATTTGCATAATGAATTTACATTTACATAAATACGTAGGGACACGAACAAACTACAAGGAGACCTTATCAGAACTTGAAACACTTTGATGTTTCGAAACAAAGGAGAATGAACTTACGCCACTGTCAAAATAAACGGGCTATTTATAAATCGTAGGAAATCTCAGATTGTTAGACCTTTAAATACTAGAATAGCGTCAAAACATTATGGGAAATAAATTTTTGTTCCAATAGTTGTTCAAATAAAATGTTTATTTCATTTGTTAATTATCCTGTTACGTTGCACCAAATGATTTCGATTCACGTAATCGCGTATTTGAAAAATAAATTATTTTCTTATTTGTTGCATCATTTGGAATTTAGATATTCGATATTTACCAGGCAAATAATTTTCCCCGATGATATGTATCGTCGGCGATGTTTACATCTACCGTGATGTTCATATTCTGATGGCCTATTTTAATTATTAATTTTATTCGATTTGTGTTCGACAGATATATGTATAATAATGTACATATGTAATACCAGTGGCATTCATGTTGTACATTGTGAACATGGTTGATTTCGTTAACAAGTGCTCGTCTTCCATCATCAGGTCCAGTTGAACGACTGTTTTTTCCTTTCTCTATTATAATTAATGGTCATACAATTCTCATGAAATGTTTGAATTGCCAATTGTATCAATAACTTGCGAATATATTCCGAATAATTTGCAATAATTTGAATGCCTATCATATGTGTGCACATGTATGAAAAGCTTTTTATTTTGCATTATTATTTGAAATTATCGGTTGAAAGTAATTTATTTCTCCAATAGGATATTCGGATTTATATTTCTGCGTTCATTCTTACCTTCGAATAAACTCTTTTCTTCTTTTATTTCAAGTAATTACTTATTATTTTTACTTGTTATTTCTATTGCAAATAAAAGCTGGCCAATCTTGACGCGTGATTGAAATAGTATAGGCAGCCAGCATCGATTAATTGTAAATTAAACCGTGCGTTAAAAAGAAGAATTGTTTTACAAACAATTTTGTATTATCAAGGAAGAAAAGTTATTCCAAATGAAAGCAAAGGTAATCCATGAAAAAAAGACAATAAGAGAAAGCTAAATAAGTATGTACCGTGGATCGAAGGAGGCGGCAGAAGAGACATTAGATATTTTTACAGTCTCGTTCGTTACTACTATCAACGTTATTAAAAACATGTTTGCGAAAGGTATTTTTAATTTAACGAGGGAGGTCATTACATGCATATTTCTGCGATTTTAATTATAGAATATATTATACGAATAATAATAACTACTGCAAGTTAAATTAGCAGGATGAGTTGCAGCGATTCTTTGTCTTAAAATTGCTCACGGCACTGCGTGTAGTTTCAGTCCCGCGACACCTGTAGTCAAGGGGTTAATATCTTCTGTTGAAATACAGTTAATTGAGAAATTTAATTACCTTACACTCAAATACGATGGCAAAAGTACAATTCATTCGACAGAGGACGTTGTTTCATAGAATTTATGTGTGATACTCATCGCGAATTCCTGTGGCAATCTAATTTTTACCAGGGTTGCGAATTAATGACGAAAAGAAACAAGTTTCGTGGAAAACGAAAGCTGCGAATGTAAAACAAACCTAACACGAAATACTGGTAATTTTTGGCGATTGGAATATTTATTTCTCCGGTATTGTACCAGCTGGGTCGTGTGATAAATTGATAATCACAATGGAGCGAGTCGAGATTTTGTGAATGAGAATCCGGTCGCGTATTTCGACTCTTCAGAATATCCTTCCCTTGGTTTTATCATTAATTCAGTTGTAACTTCGTTATGATAGTCGTATAAAGTTTGCCGCGATACGTTTTCATAACCCGAGGAAAATACCATGAAATTTGTATAACGGCGAACGCAGAACTCCGTTTCATCAAAAATATCGATGGACCGATTTACGCCACTATGATTCACGTCCTCCATGTATAAGCGTTGTATTTAAAGCTCACTGCAGCTTCGTGAAAACGATTAAAGAACCAATGCTAAAGCATCGATAACTGTGAACGTGAACCAAGGACACGGTATAATTGATTACCGCAGCATCCGGTTTTTGAGGAGGATCGTCCAAGTAAATGGAAATACGAACGATTCGAAGAGAGCGACAAATCTGGAAGGATTCGTGGCACGTTCAGGCCGCTCATTAACGCGTTTACAAATACAGAGGATTGAATTTACGTAGAAACGGGATTGTTAATTACCAGGCTGCTTCTAATTCGGTTAAATCGTCGTAATTTACTCTTTCAGCTTTATTTTCTAGCTTATCAGAATGACCTCTGAAAACCTACTTTTATCGGGATTCGCGTTAAGCTCAGGTCGCGCATACAAACATACACGCCGCGTAGGTAGATGCATCGCGTCGAACGAGGAGAAACACAGAAGCGAAATTTCATTTGAGAAAGAAACTGAAGATCGATGAATAAAATGGGGGAAAAAGGAAGGGAGCTAGCGAAATATGCTATCCGAGGCAACGCGCGGCAATGTCGCAATCAAATGCAAATAACGCGAGATACTGGAACGAGCTTCGGCAATTGTCTTGCCTCGTCGATTCAGAGAACACAGAAAGCGCGAGGGCCGATCGATCTTTCGCGAGTTTCGTGAGTTCACGCGAAGGAAATATTCGCGAATGTACGAGGCATCGATCGAAGTTTAAACGCCGAGTCGAAAGCGTAACTTGCTGCTGGAACTCGCGGACGCCGCAGCCACTTCTCCGAGAAGGTCTTAATTATAACTTGGTGTCATTTTTATCGCAATTAATCTTGGTCCTAACATGCTTGCGTGTCTGCAACGCATCAAACACGCATCCACTACTCTTGGCACGTTAATTATAGCTGGCCAACTACGAGTTCGTTAAACTACCTGCTATCACGGTAGTTTACTCTTTTTCTTGTCACTTATTCGCGCCCTATACCGCGCTCACGGATGCTACCAACAGCTATCGATCGGATATCATCAATTTGCAATTAGCTTGACATATGTAAAGCTTTTTCTTTGGAATTCGTGTTCGACGAATCAACGTCGATCGTTAAATTATACAAACCGATAGTTATCTGTGCTAAAAAAGATGCCATCTTTCGCAGTATTACGCGTTGAATGATAATAAGATACACGATGAAGATATTAGAATCTTGTTAGTCGCGAATCGTATCTTTTTCTAGGCATCGACGATCGGAAAGACTGACGCAGAAGTTAATGAAAATATTAAAGAGCGTAAGTTGTGAGATTAAAGATACACGATTTCTACGCCCATCTCGATAAAAAATCATCATTAATTAAACAAAAAATTACGTACCTCTGGTAACCGCGAAATCGACAAATCCGAATCCTATGATTTCCTTAGGTGTTGCACTCTTGTCAAGTTTTAATATAAAATAATTGTCAGTGAGTCTGGTTTGAGTCTAATTTGGATCTAATTGGAGTCTTTGACGATCGATATAGTTTATCCAATTTCGTATAGTAATTAAAGAAAGCAGGTCAAGGAAAAGATCAAGAGGAAAATAAGGAGCGACGAGACACCAGATGGCTATCAAATAACACGTAATTTTAACGCATCTAATTGCGAGTTGGACGACGTGTTACACGGTATCAAACAGTTTATCCTGAGCAACACCTCCGACACAGGCTTCCACTTGCCGTAAAGTGGAGCGCGGCCACTTAACGAGTCGAAAGCTGTGCTTTCGCGGCTGCTTTGAATACCAACACGCTGTGTCAGCAGGCAAATCGATGCATCGTACGGTGAAAAATAAAGACGTGGAACGTGATGCACCCTGGTAAACCGTGATTTCTCGTGAAACGAAGCCGCACAGTTCGCAACCGCCGCATTGATCTTTCTCCCTTGTCCAGTCGAGATTTATATCGCCGATTCGAGTGTCACACCGCGCACCAAATCTCGTACAAATTGAAGAAGAAAAAGCTTCTCCGACCAGTTGTTGCGCTTTGTTTTCGACAGTCGGCGAACACGTTTCTTTCTATCTTCTTTAAATCTGGCTAGATATTCAATTACCTCGTTCGTAGATGTCTACGGACGTTGTATTCGTATCGTCGAATTATTATAAAATGTCTAGAACGCGAGAAAAATTGGAAACGCTTTACAGGTTTTGGGTGAACGATGAATTTTCTGAGGAAACTTTGCACCGCAAGGTTAAAATTTAAAAGCAGTTTAGAAATTTCGGAGAACGTGGACTTTTCTTGGGGAAAAGGCAGGAAGATTTTAGGAACGCAGGAGTTTTTCGAGAATTTTAAACGCCGTAGACATATAATTGGAAGAATTAAACGCTGGAAACTAGTAATGACAAGTTTGGATCTTCTCGACGCTAAAATTCGAAGTTTCTATATGTGACGAAAGGTGATAATAGCGCGAGATGAACGAGTTTCGAGCAGTTAGTTTCTCGTAGATTTCGCAGATGAGGTAGCTAAAAGAAATGCTTGATGATTTTAAACGAATGACGATTAAGATCGGTAATTTGGTCAAAAATTTTGATGCCCCCGTACAGTTGTTCGTAGATTGCGAACGCTCGATTAATCTGGAGATTGGTTGGCAAAGAGGAAGTAATTTTGCTGTCCATTTTCGCGCTGATAAATAGCAGCTGTTCGTACCACATTAACGAAATGGCTGACATTTTCTTGCGTTCGACGCGTCCCATACGCTTTGCAAACTCCATTTTACACGCACGGATTTACTAGTATTCTGTTTTGCTTTATCCTGCGAGCACGAAATCCCATCAGACTCGTAGTTGGAAAGTTTCCATACACGTCCCATCGATGAAACTTACTTTAAAATTAGTAATTGGTTGTGAAAGCGTATGCGTATTTTCCTGAATAATTTATTCCACATTCTAGAATCATCGTCATCTGTATTCGTCTACCGTAAATAACTTGTATCGATCAAACAAAGAATCTAGGAAAGAATATACAAATACATAAGAAGATGAAAAGAAGCAACTTATTCATCGAACTGGCAAAGTAGCATAGAAATATATTTTCTCGTGAGAACTTTTCTGGATCATATTTAAGAAATTCCAAACTCCGAGTTACCTCTTCCCTTTCCTCCTTTTCCTCCTCCGCCACCCACGAAACGCACACAGAGTGGCACTTTGTGAAGATATTCGAACATATACGACCGTGCGTTCGAACCGACCAAATTTGTTGAATCTTAAACGTAATCGAAGGAGGAAGCCGTAACAGAGGCGAAGAGAAATTTCCGTGTAGTAAATATCCTTTCGAGCAATTACGTAGGCATCGTTTGATACTCCGATTTCATACTTCCGCTGCGTGAACGTTCCAGCAAATACGATCCCTTTTGTTTTTCTATCCTGTGTTTCGAGTCGATGGAACTTCCGTTATTAATATAGCTGGCGGCTGGAAACGATACGCTCGCTCTGTTCAAAATCAATCTTACTTAATTACTGGCCGTTCCCACTCGACGGTTATAACTACGCGAATGATATCAAACGATAAAGTACGAGCAAAGCCTTCCGCTTAATTAGCTGCAACGCAGTGACTGCGAAATATTCCATTCAGATATTATTCACGATGAGAATCTCCAATTCTACGTTTTTGTCTTTTTTGGGGGGGGGGGGGAGGGATTCGACATTAGTTCGTTTTGTTCGCAAAATTTCAACTCGCTGTAATTTTCCGCATCGTGGATGATTACGAAGTTGACGCTCGACAATAATTGTCACGTGGAAATTTCTCGTCGATCGGTCTCGGTTGATCGATCGTCGAATATTTTAAACGTGGTTCTGTGTCAATAACGTCCATCGGATGTCTCGTACGATGACGTATTACCAGCGACGATGCCAGTCACCGTATCTTCTCCTTTTCGTTGTCACAGTTACAGGCTCCGGTTGAACGTAGTCTGAAATGTAACAGGATTGCCGATATCATATCTGTTAATTCGAACGTAGATCGCAGAAACGTGGAAATCGTTCATTTTATTGAAAATATGATCTCTCAACGCCGACACAACATCGTTGGCAATGATCGACCAACGAACGTGTATCTAGCTATTTACTGTAATTTCATTCGTTTCATACAAGTCTGGAAGTATTATTTTTCGCATTCTCCTCTCACTGATCGAATTCTACGTGTATCTCGATTTTCATTTTTCCCTCGATACGTGCACTCGTGTATATATTAACACTTTGACTGCCACGCCGAAATCACATGTTTCGCTGAGGACGCCACGGGAGTATTTTTATTATTCAAAGCATATAATGGCAAAATAATAATAAATTGACGATGTAAAACAACATTCTTCCCCAGTGGACCGTTTATCTTATTGGTGGTCACGGGTGACCACCGTGGCGCCTTGGTAACAGTTGATAGCGACGTATTATAACAAGGCTTCGTTTATTTATTTAAAACGTGCAGAATATATTGTTGAAACATGTAGAAGATATTAGTAAACGGTATTTGCTTATTCTATATATAACAGTAAGGTGTGTGCACACTTCTACTTCAATTATACGATTATAAAGCATCACTTACGATTATTTTCTAAGGTGTGTTTATAATAATATTCGTAGATTGCTCCTCAAAGATATGGATGCAAACACAGTGCACCGTTAGATGCAAGATTCGTTCTCATTTTTTATTTTATTAATCTTCCAATAAAAATGTTTAATTGTTCAATGGGGCACTTTTTGTTTCAAAGTATCTCCTATTTATCGGTTATATTCAAAATGCCCAAACTATCAATTTCCATACAATTTTTACAATTGTAAAAAGTTCAAGGGCTCCGGTCACCAATGATCACCGTGGCGTCATAGGAGAAACAGTCGATCTTATACGACCAACGTGGCGGTCAAAGTGTTAACTTACTACGAATCAGATAGATTATGGTAAATTCGAGGAGGCGGCGAAAAACGGTGGAAAATTGGCCGACGAGAGAAAATTATCGTTGGATGGAACTGAACAAAATTAAGACGATGCATAATCATTCAACGTCTTCAATTTTACACCGTTCTGTTTGTTTTTCCATCGAGAAAAGATCGTCCTATTTCAACCAACACGAGAGTTTACGCGCGTCTATATCGCGGTCCGATATTCGAACAGATTCTCTGCAACGTGAAACGAAAATGGTTGAATTTTATGACACACAAATGCACGTCTATGCCTGTTTTTGCCATCCGCTCGAACATTTGTTCCACTGTTTATCCTGGCTTCGAATGACCAGTTTTCTATTTTCTATCGAGCGAAACGACGCGACGCGATGGTTACACAGTTACCGATGGCACTGCATAATTCAAAGAACGTACGGTGAAAGCACAATATCGAACGACGAATGTACCGTTCTCTCTTTGAATTTCGTTTCACGTGGCCACGTTATGGAGCTGTAGCTTCTCCGCGATCCTATACCACAAAGTAAGTTAACAGCTAAACGCGTAATCAAGTTACTGGAAATATACCGAAGAAACGTCTTCTTCTATGTTTCAGCAACTTGTTCCTTTGATATTCGTTGATATCGGATGATTTTTATAGAGACTTCCCTTGCATGTCTGACGATATCGTTGAACATTCTACTTGAAAGAATAAAGCACTATACAGAGTGAAATATCTGTATCTCTATTTTCATCGAATATTAGGATAATTAATAATTAAACAAACTCATTTCAAAAAACGAAATTCTACTTGAATCTTGCATCTTAATCTTGTTTTCTGGCTTACAAGATTTCTTAATGGTAGAAATACAGAATTGGATCGAAAGTAATTCGAAACAACCGCGTATCGTGTCAGAATATTACCAATTCCCTGATGACACCTACGACCTCTGGTGACCTACGAATCTAGTCGTTATTTTTACTTTAACAAATTTCAGTCTAATCTTGCGAGTAGTATCTATAAATAAAAATTCATTCCAAAAAGATGAAAGAATCCAACGTAATCGAACAGAATAGCTTATCGTTCTATTTCGAACGAGGAACCTAGTCGTAGATTCAGCCACCAATTAATCCACTCGATAATGCATTTCGGGAAGCTAGCAGGCTGGGAGCGTCAGGATCTCATTTAGTTGGATTAATAATTTCATTTCTGTCCGGCGGAAGCGAGCTGAAGTATTTAAAAACTCGCGTCTCCTTTCCGAGTTCTTCGTCGTTCTTGTTCTCTAATCCGGTTCGTAGTGATCGAGCCAGCGAGGAAAATATCTCGTTTATAAGGAAGACGAACAGGAAAAGATATAATACCTAAATAAAGAAACGCGCGAAGCGAGAGAAAGAGGATAAAAGATCTGCTCGACTATGCGCATTATCTTTCGATCGTCGAAAGGGTTGAGGCAGAGAGGGAAAGGGAGGCAGATCTTTTATTCGGCGATTTTCTGAGTTTCGGTCTACGACCGCGACGTCGTTCATAAATCTCCCAGAGCAATGCATACCAATGCACGGTGAGCTTTTTATAGAACGATTCACGAATCGCTAGAGACGAATGGCGCGCCGACTCGCGACGAAACCGATTCGTACGGACTCTTGGATCGAGGGAAGAAATCTCCTCTGTTCCCTGTCCTCCTCTTCCTTTTCCCATTTTCTCAATCCCTCTTGCTCTCCCTTTTTCTTCCGCTTTACTTCTTCACCTTCTTCCCTTCTCTTTTTTACTTCCTTCTTTCTCTAACGCTGTCCCTCTCTTTATCCCCCTTTCGTTCATTTCGTTCCCCCTATACCACCCACTTTTCCTTTATCGCCGTAGCACTCTCGCCCCCTGCCTCTCCTGCTTTTCCATTTCTTCGGCCGCATCTCTGTGCGAGCAGTTCGCCCGACTCGGCTAGGGGAACTCGAAGACAATATAACACACAAAAGTCTCGCTTGGCTAGTCACTTACGTTTCCTCTTCCTCCCGGACTTGCAGCCGAGAAACTCGCCACCTATTTTCGCTCTTTTCACCCAGCCTCCTTTAACCCCATCCTCCACTACCCGTTCTTCCGTTCTTCTTCGTCACGCTACCCGACTCGCACCCCGCCCAAGTATTACGCGCATCCTGTTCGTGATGTAAAGATCCCGACTTCCTCTTTCGCCAACCAGTTGCCTCTTCCTTCACCGGCTTGCCTTCTTCTTATTCTCTGGTGTTATTTACCGAGATCAACAACTACCGTCTCGATTCGACCGATCATCTTTCAGCTTCTTTTAATTTCTCTTCTTTCGTTCCATAGAATCAAACATTGAACGCGTGCGATTGAAGAAAGTGGAAAGGTGCGCTTCGTATAGTTGCCGATGGTATCTGATCGATGTACAATGGCTCGCGAAAGTAGTCGAAGATTTATCGCAGAAAATTATATATTGGGTTGGCAACTAACTGATTGCGAATTTTGTCATTACCACCTAATGACATTAGGTGTTTTGTCGTAATTACTTAGTTGCCAACCCAGTACATCACGCGGATTGTACGAAATTTTCTGAAATTTCGTTGGCATCGCAACGGGACGCGACTGTCCCGATTGCGATAGTAAAATTGGGAAGCAATCCGAAACTGTAAAACTTGCTACGAATAGTATTCTTAAACGTACGATTACAATGCTGAATGCTGTCGCTACGTATCGTGGCTCCTTAAAGGGGTATTCTAATCTAGAGGCATGAATTTCTGGCGGTTTTTGGAGCTCTGTATAAACGAAACAAAAAATATTTTTACTATCCATTTTTTTATCATTTGTTTATTGATATCTTAAGATTACATGAAAAATTAACAGAAAACAGGAAACTCAAAATTCACAAAGTTATGAGCTGGCAAAGTGGGGTTCGAAAAAAGGGTGTCCTGGCGTGCATGATTTCAACCCTTCTGGTCATCTGAAACAAAAAAGCCGAACGGATTCTTAATTAGTATATATGCCGCTATAGCATGAACCTTGGAAAAATAAAAAAAAAATTTGTCACAAAGTGGCGGCCGTTTGAAAAAAAATTTTGGAAAAATACCGTTCGAAATTCATGCCTCTAGACTAGAATACCCCCTTAACACGTTGACTGCCACGCGTGTTTTCAAAGAAATCTCCGTCAGGCCACGCGTGCAGCAGTACCAAGCGTTCTCTGCTAGATGCTCCCATCGATATTTTAGTAATGCGAGTCGCTCATGTGGTGGTCTCAAGAACGATCTTTCGTTTCGTTTGTTCGCAACATTGAAACCACTAGCTGTTGTTGAATATAATAAAGGAAAGTGTGGTATAGATTATTCCGCCCAAATGGTTTTTTATGCCACCACAATTAGAAAAGGAATCGAATGATACAGGAAACTTGGCGTTTGACTCCTTCTGGGAATTTCTGTTGTAAACGCTTCGACGGTTTACAAAATTGCAACAAGGAAGAATATAAATATTAGGATATTTAGACAATTATCAGTTGGAAAATTATTAGGGTTGTCTGAAAATACAAAAGATCCTTGTCTTCGACGGAGTCGGCATAATATCGCCGTTCGGAAAAATGATTCCGGAAGAAGCATTAGACGCGCATGCAAACTATGTTATGCGAATAAACGACGTCGAACGGACCGAACAAAGGCACAAAATAATTTGAAGAAAACAACAACTTCTTGCCCAAATTGTCCCGACCAACCTCAGTTATGTATAGAATGCTTTAAAGTTTCACATTCTAAATAATTTTTTAATAAACCATTTTCGTATTACTTTTCTAACAATTCAACAGTTTTATTATTATGGAATATCTTTTCAAATACCTACGACGATCCTTCGCAAGTAGTCAAATAAGCGACACCCGAATATGGGTTACGTGGCCTGACTAGAAACTTTGCTGACACCCGAATACGGGTGTCGTGGCAGTCAATGTGTTTATGCAGCGAATAATTCACCGTTCGAGTTCTCCGGCGATCTTTGCGAGGTGCGTGCTTCCGATAAATATCTTACAACTTGCATGTACATTTTTAAATTCGTTTCAAATTTGTCCAGTGCAAACGCCGTAGTATCTCGTTGTAGCGCTAACGGGATTTCAAAATGTTTTATGGGACGTACACGTAAAAAGTGTTTGAAAGCGTTCGAACATTTTCACGAGCGATCGCGTGTATTTCACGCTTCACACCTGTATATTGTACACACGTCTGACTGGTTCGACGATCGAATAGGGGAGATTCGTTATGACTCCCAGGCGGTTATGGCACGACTCATAACGACGATACGCTTGTGGCAACAACAGGTGTCGCAAATACATTTTGCGTCTATTATAACAATACGATCATTACCGAGCTAAATATTTACACGCGACCATCTTCGTTAACGATGATGATCGCCATTAACGCGCTGTCTAGCTCCCTGTGACAGACGCTGGTGGTTTGCGGATCAGCGTCCATGGCAAAAACTTCGATTCAACATAATGATGGTGGAACGAAGTGGAGGAAGAATCGCAGAAACATGCATTATTCGTATTTGCGAAAGAGCGCGAATAGACGGCAGCCGACCAACTTGGAAAATATAAATATTTATACCGATCGTTCGTTGAGTAGAACTCGTGCATTTGAATATGCAAAATATTTGTTCTATGTGTTCGACGTTTTAGCAACATCGTGAAAGCTGTTCCGCGAATGTGCAATTGAAAGCAACGTCAACGGTGTATTCTTCGAATGCGAATTCACTGTGAAATACGTTAGATTGTTGCATAAGAACGCGGTTAACGCGCGTTTCATTAAGAAAACATTCGAAACTCGATGAAAACGTTTACCCGGCTTTTTAATTGATGTACATAACATTCTGAAACTGTCGATACCGCCTCGTGTTCCAGGGCCAGTAATATTTGAATCGCTGAAAGACAGCTGGACAAATTTGCAGGTTTACGTTTCGAAATTATATTTACTAAGACATTAAGTAACGTTTGTTATTACTTGCGTAGTTTCTATGAACAAGGATCAACGACAAGTGAAATATCATTAACATTAAGCTCTTTTAACACGATCGTACGTCGGGGGTTAAGTTACCTTAAACCAGTTGCAGAGAACGTTCAATTTTTCTGGCTTAAATTTTCCTTAAAATGTCTTTATTTTACAAATATTTCTTTTACAGCGATGCATCTTTATACGATGAAGCCTAATCTCTCAAAGGTTGTGGTCTTTAGAACAAAATGGATCGTACGTAATTCAATAAAATGACATAAAAGAAAAAATATTGAGCATCTATCATTTCCCTATAAAACGAAAGAAACTTTTGGACAATCTAATATTTATTTATTTATTCCCTTTTCGATACGAACCGATCGAACTGAAATCCGTTTAATCGTAGTCAGAGTCGGTAGTTAGAGGCGTTACTTCGAAAAACTGAAAATATGCAGCACGTACAAGAGTTTCAACCTTCGTTAGATAGTTCTGAAAGCGTCGTTGGTCGATCGTGGCTCGGATTGATGAGACAAACGTGAACGGATTAAGTAGGACGAGCTGTTCCGATTCGTCTTTAGCACGAACGAATTTCTTTCGGCCGTTTCGTGTATAAAAGTTTTGCATAATCTTCGTGGAAGGTGAGCAGATAAGATACTGGCAAGGATAAGGCGATAAAGATTACTCGCAGCTTTTAGGGTGAGATCCTCTCGGGGTGCATTAACGAAGCCCAGTAAAACTGCCCTGCCGTTTCTTCCGAGTAACTTCGATACACGGGATGGAATATAAAACGCGTGAGAGAGCAGTGATTCATAAATAATCAGTGACAAATTGCACGGTGACTTGCGCTCAGACGTCTGGCACAGCGATATAAAAGAGAATATTGGTCGTTTGGTCGTTCGGATTTACTTTGGACTGCCTGGAAGCTCGCAGGAAGTCGTAAAAAAATTTGTTCCTTTCGACTATGCAAGTTTGCCTGGAATGGTAAAAAGATTTTTATGCGAATTCTCGATTGCTATTGCCGCATTATATTAGGAGAAAACCGAGATAGAGTATGATGCAATTATATCAGGGATAAGATTTTTCATCTCATTATCCGTGATATTATGTTTGTATCTCTCGGATACATTTGTTTTATATTCTGAGAAATTTTTCTCCGCGAAGCTTTGCAAAATATGATACGGATCTCGTTATCAAAATTAAGTATCCTTTGCTATCCTTTGCTAAGTTTTCTGAATATCTAGTTGCGCGTTTTCTTATTAAAACTCGGCTCTCTTGAGCAATTGCGCCAGCTTATGAATATCATAGGCTTACCGAAATATTTTACAAGTGAATTTCACAGATTTACTGTTCTATTCGACGAGCAGTTATGTTTGTGAAATACTAAAAAGAAATCGGTAACGAGTATCTTATAATTTGTCGATTTACCGAAACTATTAGCTAATAAATGATTATACAATTTGTATAAAAGAATTGTATTCAGACCTTGTAAATCGCTTACTCGTTGAGAAGATACTGTTTTAATCTTAAGAAAGTCTGACCAACGGAGAAATGGAAATTAACGTGAAAATAATGGATCGTGTTGTACACTGTAACCTGATTTTCGCCTCTTAATCGGCTCGCGGCCGAGATAGTCTTGCTGCGAGCTTAACGTTACGTGGAAACTTGCTTTGATGTAATTAAATCCACGACGAGATACAGAAAACTTACCACGGTTAGGAAATTCACGTATGCTTGCACCGTATCGACTCGTTATTTGTGTTTCGTCCATTACGAGTTTCCATTATCAAGTTTTCATGCTTGCTGGGAAAACGCGTTTCTCTTTAACAGCTCGCCTTGAGGGCCTGTGCTCTACGATTCATTATAATAATTATCTTCGTAACGATACTAGGCGAACGCCGCTCCTAACGTTATCCTAACGTTAAAACGTAACGCGTTATCCGGTTAATTTTGCGCGCAATCGTTTCAGTCATCTTGAACGGTTCGATAGTTTTAACGTTGAAGGTATCGGCTTGAAGTTTCGTTTACTTCGTTGAACAGAAGAGAAAATTGAATTACAGTGGCTGCCAACATTTTTTCCACGTCGTTATATTTGTAACGGTATTCGCGCACCAATTAAGCGGCTCGAATATAACAGGCGATACATTAAATTTTGCATCGTTTGATACTACTTTCTGTGAAACTAAAGGAAATTTGATATTAATGACACTGAAAAGAATGTGACGAACAAGAGTGGAAAGTTTGTTGGTAAATATCTAAGCATAGGTTTCGTGCTCACTGTATTTAGATTTTTCTTCGGTTTTCGTGAAACGTTGAGAGAAATACAGGGTAGACCCGATGAAAGAAGGAAGCAGAGGAAAATTGATTGGAAGCGTTTTAAGATAAATAACCGTAAAAACGAGCCATGATTTCTGGATGCTGGACGTACACGACAATACACTCGAGCCGGCCGCGTCGCGTCTCCAAGTTTTAACGCAATAAAAGAAAAGTTACCAGTGGCTTTGAAGTTAGAAGGCTGGCTCCATAAAGCTGGAGTAAGAGCCCGCGGCGGAACGTTTGCTACCATTTTCTCGTTAACTTTCTGTTTTAATCACGCAGATAATTAGTATCAACGCACGCTGTTCCAATGCTGAGCCACCGAACCTACATTTTCATGTTAAACGAAAAGTTCCCAGCGGGATTTATGCACGGACTTTGCGAAGTCTAATCAAAGTTCAGGTCGCGATATTTATTTTTCCTATCGAAAATTCCTATCTAATTAATATTCGTAAAATTATATTGAAAACGAGGATTTTAGAGACACGGATATCGATCGGTGATGTTAGCGTGAAGCTAATGTACGAGATATTATAAGAAGTAAAAACATTGGAAATCGATTTCTGTGAGGTTAACGTATCGAATGATCGAAGAACTCGCGTTGCGGCTTCAATAAATCGCTAATTAGTTACCGAATGTTGAATTCGGTCGAATCATTTAATCAATTTCCGACGTCGAAAAGTTTCCTCGATCGATTATCGTATCTATTAAAATCTATGTCTGCTTTTGAAGAGCTTCTGCCATATTTGTTATATTTTTATATAGAATTACCTTCTGTTTCTTCTCTTTTCAAGCTTTTAGATATTGAGAGCTGCGAGATTTACATTTACATTTCCACTGAATTGTAGCAACGAAAGTTAAAAAGTGCGACTTAAAATGTGATCGTTGAGTCGAGGCGTTTCTTAACCAGAAAATTCTACGATGCGAATAATTCTATTACTAGAGACAAATTAATCTGTTGGGTGAACTTTAATCGTCGCGTATCCGAGTATAATACAATTTATTTCTAATATTTTTAATACCTTAAAAGTTAGAAGAAATTGTTGCATCAAAATATTAGCAAACCCCGACTTTCTCGATCACGAGATTAACCAAAAAATCCTACGTTTCTAACCGCGCGAATAATCGCAATTCACCTAAGAAACCGTAGAAATTGGATCGGAGGAAGTTGTTCGGAGAAGAGATCGAAGTCGTTTCGTTAATCGAACCTTTCTAAGGAGTTGCTTCTAATCAGAGCTACGCTTCGAGACGCTTTTTAATAGTGCATAAGAAGAGGATCGATAAAACGGTTGGTAAGAAACGAGAGACAAGCTAACCGACGTTAACTGCGACCGACCGTGCAGCGACCACCGTACGAAAGAACATTTTCTCTGGAAAGGAAAGTAACAGCCAGACTCCGCTATGCTAAGTCAAGCCAAAGAAAAACACTGCGATGCCTGGCAATTACGTAACCACTTTTATTTTGCTGCGGTAATGGAAACAGCAAAAAGGCAACCGAACGAACAATGGGACTTTAACTCGTCACGCAGACAGGAACTCTGTCCGTGAACATGTCCGCACCTGTTTGAATCTATAACGAGAAAAGCAGGGAAAAAAATTAGAAAAGAGAGCCGTGATAAAATCAAAACTGGCCACATACATAGATTCTTGGATATATATAAAATAGAAAGTTGCTCGACTATTTTCCGCGATAAGCGGAACAAGCTACGTATTTGGCCGAATAACCGACTAACCGATTGATCGACTCCCAAGAAGCCGACTGACTGGTCGTCTCCGCCGATCGCTTTCAAACGCTGCTACGAAATACGCCAAACACGCGATCGAACAATCATCTTTTTAACATTCTTCGTTTCGTGTGATAATTACGTTACGTATTTTAGGTTGTCCGAAAAGTTTCTTTCGTTTGATAAGGTGATAATAGATGAACAAGAATTTCTGTTTTATATTATTTTATTGAATTAGGTATCATCCATTTCGTTCTATTTCTATTACTGTATTCGCGAATAATTCGATAAACTAATATAAAACGAAAAACATCGTGCGTCTATTATTTCCTTATAAAACGAAAGAAACATTTCGGACAATTTAATACAAATATGTATCCATCAGTGTAGTACTACACGTTAAAGAATATTAAAATTATACAGATGACAGAGAAAATAAAGAACGTTACATTTTTATCAGTTATCGGTAATACTAAAAATCGAAGGTCCATCGATCGGCTCTTCTTGTCGCCGACTACAAAAGTGACCGGATAGTCGGCTTAACCGACTAGTGAGCCACTAGTCGATACAGCTCCAATAGCCGGTTTATGCAATGCAGCTACCTGCGTCGATAGTCTCTTTTAGTCTATCCATCGTCTCACGCCTCTTCTCATCGACTGGTAGCTTTGCAGTTCGACTTTGATCCGCCTACCTTGCGTCTGATCTCTTTTTCTCTTCCTAACGAGCTCTTTATAATAGAAACGAACAAACGTACAGCTGGTTGAAGGTGGCAAAATGGAAGATTAGATCGGTGACTTTAAAACAGAGCAACAAATCTTTCAACAAATTCATATCTTTCGATAATCTGCAAAGAAACGCGTAATACTCGAGATAAAGTCCACGGAAAACGTAAACTCGCTTACGAGCCGGAATTGAACGAA
Source organism: Bombus terrestris (assembly GCF_910591885.1). Lineage (NCBI taxonomy): Eukaryota > Metazoa > Arthropoda > Insecta > Hymenoptera > Apidae > Bombus > Bombus terrestris. The sequence continues at coordinate 7,707,281 of NC_063280.1, read as the reverse complement.
ATTTGCGTGGTATTGCACTCGGTAAATACACGACAACCCATTCTGGATATTTGGCGTGTATCTCTGTTGAATCGCGCGCTGCTACAATTTCTACGCAAACAATTTAGTGATTCATTAGCGAAATGTCGGAGCTTGCAACGCGAGTGTGTCAACTACGATCCCCAGTCGAATCCATGGTCCGGCTTTATCGATACTAATTTATTATAAGAGAACACATTAATACCAAAGGGGGAGCGCAGAGAGATCGCGTTGTATTAATTTAATTACGATATATGCGCTGCGTGTTGTCTTATTGCTCGTTACGAAAACGGCGAAACGTTGTTTTATTCATCATGCGTTGATCCGGCAGGTTAGGTTTCGGTCGAGTCGATGAAATTCCGTCGGCGTAACAATTTTCTTTTTTCCACCAGGCAAATCCGGTAATAGTTGTCGCGGTCGTTTTAACGATCATACGAGAACGGTCGGGAAACGGTGGCCCGGTGAACCGAAATAATTACAGGTCTAATGAATTATGCAGAAGCTGCCATGCGATGGTAAATAAACCTTGTCCGATAAATATTCCACGTGGATAGATCGCGATAGGTGGCGGCGGCATTATGACGGAGTCGAAGTGTTATTCGCGCCGAGAGATAAACGTACGCGAAACTGGATGATAACGAGACGTTAAATGTTCGAAGGATGGGGTTGGCGACGATTTATGGCGTCGTGATTAACGTACCGTGTACGAACTGCTGATTCGATGGTGTAAGATAACGTGGAAAGGATGAGAGTAAATGTCACCAGGAGAACTACGAGAATAGATCTTATCCCCTGTTCGAAAGGAATAAGAATGGATGGATGTTTCTGTAACTACAGCACTGCTCATCTACAGGAAATTTAAAGACGAACAATCGCACGGATTGCTCATGACGCGACGAAAAGATACATAAAGCGTCCGTGGTATAGTGCTTTGTACGATACATGGTAGGAAAAACAATTTCCTACCGAGACTCTACTCTTTCCATCGTATTCTCAGAGATACGAATTTCCATAAAAATCTTCAGTCTATCTATAGCTATTCTGTATTGTGTATATACAGGGTGAGACCGAATAACATGTACAAGCAGGCTCGAGATGATCCGTTATGAAAAAAAATAATATATTTATGGATCTAAATGAAAAAGGAAATATTGTACAAACATAGATGATTTAAGATCTTGTAGAAAAGTTATGACAAAAATACGAAATACGAAGGGAACGTTAAAGAACTTGCTGTTACTGCTACACAATGTAGCAACAGATCAGCGATATTTGCGTTTAATCTACTTATGCGATCCGCGATTACTATCTTATGTCGTTAACGATCTTGAGGTTAGTATCTGCCAGCACAGTTAATGAGCTGCTTCTACCAAAATACCTCGATTATTTACGAACCGAGGGTACGTGCGGATATACTCTTTGTTGTAAATATCGCTGATGAATTCTTTCGTTGTATCGCAGTAACAAGTTCTTTACCATCCCTCCGTGTTTCATTTCTTTTTTCTTTCTCTGTCGTAACTTTCTTACAAGGTCTTAAACGATCTACGTTCCTATAACATTTTCTCCGTATTTAGAGCCGTGGAATATACCGACAAAGCTTCGCCTTTAAAACCTGGGACATCCTGTACAAGTATAAATTCGTCCCGTTTTATGAACCGATTACGCTTAACTTAACAAACGTAAAAGCAAGACGAACTTACGTTACGACTCGATACGTACTCGTACACGGTGGAATAGAAAGCGAAATTGATTAATTCGAGGCTAATTCCAAGAGACTTCAGTACTTGCCCGTTGAGTAAAATAAATCAAATGGCACATCTACGCGTTAACGTAATACGTATCGAAAGAAACGGATGAAATTTGTTATTTTCCCTGGAAACGCTTCGCATGGCAATTAAACGAATAGGGAAATTGTTGAAGTTGCGAAGCTTTATCGTGAGAAATTGCCCGGAATGTCGCAGGTTAAGAAAGAAATATATGTATATTTGGCTAACGAGTTGAACTGTTTAAATCGTTTTGAAAGATTTCGCGAAGGATCTCAGTGCGCCAACTGGGTCGCGTCTTACGCTACTATTTGTTACACGGAAATTACCTCGGGCTCGGAATTAGAAGTTTCCGGAAAGGATTAACATTAGCTATATCGATTTTAATTCAGACGAATGTAGCGAAGGATAAAGGATCTGTGAATTGGAAACGTCGAGTCACTCGATGTGCTACTAATTCTAGTCGACCCTTCCTCACGCTCGTAGATATACAGTGGCTATAAAAAGTATTTGCCGTTCTACTTATTATACCACTTGCCATTTAGTAGTACTTTCGCACGATTAAAAATTTGATGCTATGAGAATGCAATGCATAAAACTTGGTAGAGGGACGCTTCGTTGCAAAGTATGATCACGCGTAAATACTTTTTGCAGTTACTACATTGTGGACGAGGGGCCTGGGGGGTGTCGGGCGAATTATAAACAAGCGGTTGCGCAACATGTGCGTGATGGGGCTAAAACAAAAGTCACGAGGCTGAGACAAGAGACAAGGAGTTGCTAAGGGACGACAAACGAATTAACAGTTAGCGTTAATTGAGAAATCAGAGAGTGTAAATCGAGAAGTCAGGGAGTGCGAATTGAGTTGTCGAGAGTGCGTTGCTAGTGTCACATGCTCAAGAAGACCATCCGCTCAGGAACGGTAATAAGATAGGCTAGACACCCTGCATACCACAGCCATTGAAACGATAACCAAATAGTAACGGAATAGGCGTCTTTGAGATGCACCAGACGGTAGCACCTCCGGAGGGACTGAAACCTGAGTATAAAAATCCTCCAAAATAAACGCTCGAATCAGTCTGTTAAAATATTTTGACTCAGGCTCTTCTAACACTTTGAATCATTCTGTAACGCTTTGAACCGTCACTCGGTTGGATTTGCATAATAAATTCTATTATCATACCCAAAGTTCAATTTCTTTAGCTTATTCGTGAAACGTTCGAAGTGCGACGCGAGGAGATCGCCGGCGACCTATCGATTTCGTGATTTATTGTGTCTCCGACGTGAGACTGGCGTTGTGGAGAGAGTGTGGTTCGCGTGAGAAGGAGCGTTGGGTCTGTGGTGACGAGAGTTGCAAATTAACTGTCTTGTTGTCTTAATTGTAATACGTTATTGAGATTAATACACGTTAAACAATCATCGTTTTCTGTTTAATCCATTTATTGTAAATAAACTAATTGCAGTAAAGATGCTACAATATATCTGCATTTTGTATTATCACTGTGACACGTTATTTTACTATTACGCTATTGCATTGCTGTTTGTAACAGCGCGATAGCGTCTATTTCTTTCGTCGAAATCAAAATTGATAATTAGCCGTAATTTGTTTCCTTACAAACGATGAAAAATCTATTTTGCGGTAGAGTTACTGGGTTAATTTATCTTCCGCTGAAAGAAACCCACATAATAATTTATATCCGTTTCTGACAGACTCGTTCGACCTTCTTGGTGTAACGCGGTTCTATCATTTTCCCTTTTCCCATTAAACGCAAAGATGAGAAAGGAAAAACGAGAGGTGAAATAACATCGAAACGCGGCTCTGTTCGTCAGGACGACAACGGTTTAGCAATTCAGAAAAACGCGCACTGAAACTCGGCTGAAAGCGCCCTCGAGACGCGTTTCTTCGACCTCGTAGAAAGAAGCGAAACGCTTGCGACGAACGAACGTGTTTATCGCGACGACGCGACGCCCTGATTATGTCTGCACAAGCTTTCTTAATGAAAGTCGAGGAATCTGAGAAATAGGAAACGTCGACATTTCGCAAGGATTAGAAAAGATTTGTATAGGACGCGTTTCCGGGATCGAGGATTCCATCTCAGACATCCTTCCCATCGTAATTACAATCTCTCTCATTTTCTACCAGTGGATTCTCGTTTATCAGCCACCTTCCGATCCTTCCGTTTATTAGTTTGTCAGCTTAGGAGATTCTTCTCGCAGATTTAATAAAACTTTGAACAGTGTCCTTCATTTACAACAATGGTCACAAGGGAGAAAAACGCTAAGCTTATTTTTCTCAGCTTTTCATCATTTTCTTAATTTCCATATCGACGCGAAACGTCTGTTTACGAAATTTCGTAAAACGATCGGTCGTTTCCCCGGGTCACTGATTAGCGTCGACCATCCGGTTAACGTTTTACGCTTCTCTCTTTACAAATTCGTAATCCCACAAATACATCTGTCGAAAATACATTGCTCGATTTATGAATATTTTATATAAATACTTTTAAATTATATAAATAATTGATATATCTAATTAGGAATATCCAATGAGTTAACGTTATTCGTAGGCAGCAGAAGTAATAAACCACATTTAGCATCGGTTCTCAGGAACCTTTAATTATCGCCAATATTAACACACCCTATTTCCACATGCATAAAAATAACACTGTAAATAACGCTGTAAATAACACTGTAAACGGTAAATATTAGCACATGACAAGAACAATGACAATTTTGCACATTGATACGAAGGCATAAAACGCGGTAGAAACGATTTTGTTAAAAATGACTAACACGGACATCTATCTGTCTCTTTCAATCAATAAATTCTCCTCCATTTTGTCGTATTTATTTAATATCGATATTTACAAAATCACATTTATCGTGTAATTTTTTAATAAATCTATAGCAAAGATCCTCGTTGCGCAGTAACGTGCCAGTTAATAACAATTGGCAAGTTGGCAAATCGTAAAATAAAATAACCGCGAACGAAGCACGCACGACCGATGACTGACCATGAGATCGCAAAGTTCGACCGGTAATGTTAATTCAACCGCACAAAAGATACCAGCTTGATCACATTCACGTTGTTTCACGACCATGCGTTAGTTGCTAATGTAGTTCGAAGTTTAAAGTCGATGTTAGAAATGCTAATTCGAAGTTCCGAGCGTGCGGAAATGAAATACATTTCGGGAAATCTTGTGGAAGAAGCGCAGAGAGAATTTCGCGAGTATGTGGCCGTCTATCAGTAGCGGGAAAGGTTGCTGAATATTTGAAGGATCCCGCGGGACGACCCCTTCTGTTGCTGCGTTCTGCAACAAATGCGACTCCATGCACACGGGGAGCGTAAAATATCAAACGAATCCAAGAAGCGCATAACTAAAAGCCCTTTCGTCGCTGCAACTTCCGCGCGTCATAATCTTTGAGATTCATGTCGGCTGTTCCGCTGTCGCGAAACTGGAAACCTCATAAAATAGCGTGATCTAAAGCACGCGCAACCCTATTTTATCCGAACGTTGCATCCCGCGTGTTTCTTCCGCCGGCGAGATATTTTTCCGGAGAAAACGTTCCACGGGACAGATGATCGTTCGAATACCGAATAAGAATCCTGGAAGGATCCTGGAAAACGCTCGTTTTTTATATCGATTTGAAAGGAAAAATTCATGCAGCATACGGCAAACAAAAGATGTTGGAGTGGAGTGGATGTGGAGTTCCCTTTCGTTCAATCCGATAGCAACGATGGATATACATTGCCGGATGAAAAATTTTGACGAAACACCTCTTTAAAATCGCCATCCGGAATTCACTGGTTAGTTCCTAAACCGATAGTCGAAACTATTTTTCTTTTTTTAAATTCAGAAAGTAAGAAACTTAATACAACTTCGTCGTGCAGCGAATCGCGACAGAACGCCGCATCTCTGGAAACAAAGTTCTACGATTGGTACAGCGTAATGTATGTGGCAGAATTTTTGACAACCGTCAAGATGATATTGTAATGTCGCAGCTTGCGACGTCCGATAAACCGAGCGTATCGTGGCCGAGCGAATCTGTTCGATTTCAAATTGATCCACCGCGTAGCGATGCAAAGTAAGCGTCGACGGGGCGTCTGACGAATATTTCGATGGTCCGGTCGAGGGACTTTGTCGATGAAAGATAAACCGAAGATGAACGACGCACAGTTTCGGTGATTTATGTGCCATCGGGTCAGTTCGCGTGGAAAATCGACGTTGAATCGAGTTTAAAGCGAATGCATTTATATCGGTTTATCGGAGTTTGCTGCACGAGGGGATTGCGGTTGTTAATGGACGCGAATCGATCGATTTTCCAGCGATAATCCAAAGATTCGGTGGCCCCGGTTCAACGGTCAAACCAGACCAGCTTTTCTAACTTTTTCAAATTGACTTCCTCCTCGGATAATCCTCCGACTTGCGACTTTCTAACGATCTCGAAAATTAGATTGGTGATCGTGGCGAAAGAAAGGCGTGGCCTACGGTTTATGTTTCGATCAGCGATCAGCTAGAAAATTTGTTCCTGCAAATTCCTTCTTCTCGTTCGTGTTATCCAATTTACGTTGCAAGATATTTACCCTCGGCTTGCTCTTCTCGCCACTCGATACTTCGGTATCGGCAAGCGACGTTAACCGAGTCCGAAATTATGCGTTTCTTGAAATTATCAGGTCGTTTAGTAACGTAGTTAAGTTACGCTTTTACAAGATGCAATTTACACAGGCAGAAAATTGAAACGCTACAGCGTATGAGGTTCCGTCGAGGTTACGTACGAACAAACGCTTCTCGATACGATCATCGAAGTGCTTCGAGCAATCTCGGAGTTAATTTACTCTAACGATTCCACGATTGCTCCGCTGGTTCACAAACAGCGAAGACGCTGCAGATGTCCAAAGCAAACGAAGCAGCTGGTGTTAAGGAGTGCTTTTCTTCCAGTTGAAACACCCGAGCTTACTGTTTCATTTAAGAAGACGTTTACATTACCTTCCACTTCCTTTTCACCGTGAACAACACCGTTTCCGTGTTAAAGTCCCGTGACACGTGCACATGTACACGCGAGCAACCCAAACGTTCGCTGCTTTAAATCAGACGGTTGTAAATCAAGTCACGTATCTTAGCTACGAAAACAAAAAACGCCGGCTCGACTTTTCGCCAGCTGGTCGACCATAACGCGCTAAAAAATATAGGGCTACTTCGCCGCGGATTTAAACTACATTTTTCTGTACGAGTGGCTACCATTTTTCATCGCTGTTTCGCCATGCGGCTCACCCTCCACTAACTTGCATGCAAACCGCCGCCAATCGATGGAACTGCTGGAAAATCTGTTGATCTAAGTTTTCATTATCTGCTATAAAATATATATATAACATAATTTTATGAACAAAGTATAATAATCATAAAAATGAACATGATCATAAATTACGTATCGCGAAGCTTCACGCGCGTACTTGACGCGTTCTTTCTCAACTTTTACGATTCTCCGCCTGCGGTTTTGCATTCGTACGCGACCAACGAGCCAGAAGAACCCGACGCATCTTTGATTTTGTCGCGAAACTATGTGTCCACGTCCTGAGTACGCACGCTGCTGGAAAATTAGTTTCCCTGTGATATGAAATTTATCAGTGCCATAAATATACCGATGCAGAGAAACGTGGAGTAACGCTGTAATAAAAATGTACATAATTTTCGCGAAATATACATAAGTACTTTATTTTCGTATGTGAGAATTATTCGTATAGCCAGTTGGCCTTGTGCGGCCTGGGATTAATTAAAGAGACTCGTCCCGAGACTTTCTCATTCGTACAGCAACTTGATTGACAACGAGGGATGCCGTTTTACGGGCAGGGGGCGAACGTCTTAACTGCATTCTTTGAGCAACGCGAACTACATTATTCGAAACGGAGGCGTGTACTAGGGTGTTGTCATGGCGACGACGGCGACGACGACGAACATTTGGGGGTCGCATCCCTAAAACTAAACGTCCTTCGGTCCCTAAGAACGCGTGGGAACATTTTCTTAACGAGGATCGATTTTCTGATTATTCGACTAACCCGCACGTGATTCAACCCTTGTGATTCTACGAGCCAATTTGATTCGTGCGCAAAAGAATAGTGGTATACGTTTTTAAGCCACCGAGAGATTTAACAAAAGAGGGAGGAATGAAAGGGAAAGAAAGTAAACGTAATCTAATATACGTTACTGGCTGTACAGCGAGAGCCAAAAGAATTCGTACAGTTCGAATGTAAAAATAAAGAAGAAATATTTTTTATATCGTTAAATATATTCGGATAATAAATGAATCTATATCGTTGCAGATACTTGCAGTAATAAGCATAATTAATTTTTATTTCTACAAATTTATTATCGTAAATGTCTGTAGATATATTAAGCTGTCTGAGAAGTATCTTTCGTTTTATAAGGAGATAATAGAAGCACGACATTTTTCGTTTTATATTATTTTATCGAATTACGTAGGATTCATTTTGTTCCAATAGAACAAACATAAATTTATATTTACTTATAAAACCAAAGAAACTTTTGGTGTAACCTGATATCTAATAATACAGAAAATAGTGACTTTCTTTATTTCTACCAACTGTACGAATACTTGCGTCCTTCGCTCTAATTATTCGGACAACTAGTCCTCATGTTTATGTCTTGAAGAACTCTATCAAATTCTACTATATTTTTTTTTTAAATATCTACTTTACATTACGAGGCATACATGTTCCAAATAATATAGCAATTACAGTAAAACAACCAGCACTTAAAATACTATAAACAGCGAAAAGCGTTTAATTTGCAATACCAACCAATGCGTCTGCTATGGCTGGATGAGAATTACGACGAAAGTTAGCGCACAATTATTTGTTATAAAACGACACTCTATATTTGTTACCGTTACAAACTCGTATCGTTCCAAGACAATGAAAACGTACGACACGGCAGAGCAAAGTTGCAACTTAAACGATTATGACACCATAACGAGACGATACTGGTAAGAATTAAAACGTTTCAATGGCTAAATCTAAGTTTTCCGAATCTTCATCTACGAAAGCGATATCTTCAACTGGTCGTACGATACTTACGGTCCACCGTGTAACTTCGAATCCATCGACGACATACAGAAAGCGTTTGGTTTTTTCAAAAATGTGACGCTACTAAAAAAATCTGAAAGGAAGCGAAGGTTCGGCTGTCGAATGGAAAAAAGGGCAACGAACTAATTGGACGGAAATTCCGTCGCACGGATGTCCCAATCCCTCCTCCTCGATCAACCATCGGGAATCAATTTGCCGGAATGACGGCTCGGTTTTTCAACGCCATCCAAGGAGGGCGTTGTATGATTTATACGCGTCACTGGCTCGACAGAGAACCGTGCAACGAAACCTTGGCAACGCGTTTGCTTGCTGAAGGCACGGGTGCCAGCCTGATTTTGATACACGACGTATCCACAGGTGATTCGCAATTTATTCAGCGCGCGGACTCCAATCATCGATCGGACTCGCGTCACTGCCCGTCCGCGTTATTCCTTCGGACGCACGACTACTTTGTTGTTTTGATATTACAAAGATCTAAACGACACACGGAAACAAATTTGTCTGCAAGTTCAATCGAAACAGTTCTATTGGGTTGGCAACTAAGTGCCAATATGAATATTTCGACGATGCGTCGAACAATTTTCCGTCTAGATCAGTGAAAGCGAGAGAAGTTTATGAATAAAAATATTTGCCAATTGCTCGAAATAGAGATGGCCTCGCCGATTCCGATGATCCTGAAATATGTCGTCACGGTCGATACATTGGACAACTCTTTCCTGTACGTTATCGCCACCGCTTGGCTTTAGCTTTCGAGTTACGAAGCTAAATTCGAGTTATGTTCAATGGCCATTTTTCTATTTTTCTATTGCGAATAATTACGAAATGTAATTTAGTAATTTAGTTAGTAACGAGGTTCGAATAGTTGTCGCGCGGTTTCAAGCGCAGCAACTAAGTTTACAGTTTACAGAAGTTGGCTACGAGTTCTGTATAATAATGATCGGTATGGGAGAGAATCGTTGATCGTACGGTAAAAGTCGACTTAAATCTCAGAAGAAAGCGGAAACAAATTGACTATGACGAAAACTCGTCGTCCTCGACATTCTTTAGGATCTTGATTTCAAGTTCGACAACGTTCTTCGAAGCTTGAAAGTTAAGTTAAGTTCGTAGCTTGGAAGTTTCGAGGGCTCTGTAAAATCCAAGACTTGGGGAATTTTTATTTGAAAAATTGATAGAAGAATTACGAAAATAATTAGCCTTGGAAAAATCGAGCGATCGGGAGAAGATATTTGCTCGGGTAATACGAAAAGGGTAGAAGTTCGATTCTCAGATGAAATTACTCACGATCGAATAAAGAACCATACGATTTTTACAATTTTCAAAGGGAAACTGCATGGAAGTGGATCAACGATCGTGCGAAACTTACGAACGGGACAAATTGCCGATAAATTCGTATCGATCGACCGTTTTGCAAATGACCACTGCGACAGAACGTTTAATCGAGGCAAGAAGGACAAGTTATTTAATCGAAGAAATTTGCAGACTTTTCATTAAATCGCTCGACGATCATATTAAGATCGTAACTTGCTCGCAATATAGCGAATGATCGACGGTGATATTCTTACGGAAAAGGAACGATCCTCTGTAATATTAAAACGAATTCCGTATACGTTCGGATAAATCGCGTTTGAAAGTTAAGTAAAACCTTGTTGGACATATGAATAACTGGGAATCGTTGAAACAGAATAAAAGGTATGTAACGTCGCTAGTGACCAATCGTTATTTATTCCGTTAATATCGTATTGCGGATGTACGATGATTCGATAAAAAGATAAATTGCAATAACGATGCAACATAAAACAAGATAATTCGTAATCGATGTTCGTTGGAAACGAAAACCGTTTTCAGTAACCGTTTTAACTCGCAATCTGTCGAAAAATATCTACCTTTAAAAAATAGAGAAAAAAGTTTAGTAATTGAAAACGAATGTTGCAAGATTCCAGTCATGGGATTCTAACTTCTGAAATATACAAAAATATTTCGACGCTTTTAACGCCAACGATTTGTACCTTTAAATTACTCCAAATCTCGCTTAAAATTCCTGAAATAAGTTTTCGTAAACAAAATTCACAAACAGAGTATTTTGCTTGATTTTGATGTACAGAGTAACCGGTACGTTCTCATCGATCTTTGTAACAACGTGATAAGAGTAATCCCATCGGTGGGAAGGGGAACGTTTCTCCATCGCCATACTCCATGGTTGGTGGAAGTTTCTTTCTGGAAATTCCGTTTGTTTGCCACGCGCGCAAACAGCACGATGCAATTGCACGAGACAGCGGACTAAGTGGTCTGCCAAGTATGGATTACTTCATCGCAACGTAGGAGCGGGCCAATACCTTTCCCATCATTGCATCAGACGTTTGTCAAACGTAGTTTCCTGTTTGGACGAGCTTCCAGTTTTGTCTGACATCCGAGTCGTGCTTCGATTCGCTTCTTCGATACTGTTCCGCATTTCGATAAACTTTGAGCTTTAAGATATTGCTCGTCATCCGCCAAGTTCCTCCTTTCTGTACTATTTTCTCGCAATAATTTAATTTATCGCGATAAAGCAATCTGGGCAATTTCGATCGAGAATGGAAGACGATTCTGAGATCGCAAAGTTCAGGTCCTTTCCCATTTTTAGCTCCAAACTTTCGCATCGTTTCTATACTTCCAAAGAATTCTATATTTCGAATCTCACAAGTTCAAAAAATGCTTCGAAAACTGATTTCGAACAGCGCAAGGAGAAGATTTTTCGTTTACAATGATATTACGATTATATGCCGGTGTTAATTGCTCGCCAATATTTGCTGCATCGTCCCACGGATAATGGCGATTCTTTCGATAGTTAGCCGTATTAAATACAAATAAACAAGTATCTATCGATATACGTACTTTCCAGCGATATATTTTCTCGTATATTTTCTCTACCATCGTTTGTCGTCTTTCCACTCGGCTCTCCATTCTTCTCTCTACGAGCCTCGTCATAACTTTCGCGGTTCTTGGTAAAATCATGTTACTTACTTGCTTCATCTAATCCACGTCTACAATTTATTCGATATACGAATCGAAATACCTGGAAATACGGCACCGAGTTCTTCGTCCCCTTCGACCAGACTGCAAAATGAAATTTCGCCAACCGATTCTAAAGCCAGTTCCTCGCCTTCAAAGTGTACGCAGAGCGATAAAATAATTCGAGAGTCAAGCACCTATTTTGAAGGACGCTGTGAATATCCGAGATCCGCACTTTGAAAACCTGACAATAGACTTTCGGGGGAGACCGTAAGGAGCAAGCTGGCGCAAGAGGAAAGATGGAAGAGCGTGAGAGAGGGGAAATCGCGAAACCCTGTACAGAATTTCCGATTGAATTCGTCCGGTGACAAAGGCTCTATTCACTGTACAATCAACGCGTACCGCGCTCGTGCCGGTTTTCATTCTCCTTTCTAGAATATTCGACGGCGCGAGGTCGTTCTCTTTCGCGAAGCGCGCTTTGAATTTTTCACGGACACGCTGAGGATAAAGCGTGCGCTGGCTATGGTGGCGACAGACTGTATCAATTTTTCTAACGGCGAATAAATCCCAGTCGTTCGTTCACGGGTCCTTCGTTCGGGCTGATCCTGTTGTCCGGTCACGCGTTCACTCGCAAGGTTCCCAAATTTTATGAAGCTTGTTTTTCGGTCCCATCTGTGACGAAAATTATCCGAGTAATAATTTAGCGAACTCGAGGAATATCGATTTCGTCGATAATAAATACGCAAAGGTTCATCTGCTAACGACATGTTTTTTTGTCTCGAAGTTGATATGTGAAAATTTGATAGCAGAGAAGCACGGTAGGTGCAATTCTGTTGGTTTTCCGATTTTTATGTTATTTGGTGTTTAAGGGGTGACTTGTATATTTGGCCCCGTTAAAAATCTGCGTCTTCTATGCAGAGTGTCTCGTAATAAGCGGCCAATGTTTAGGAGACATCAGAGTCAGCGTGTAAAAAACAATAAAAAAATATTCGTATCAACGTGTTTCTCCAAATAAACCGATCACCGAAACGATTTGGTAAAATCGACCCTTTCGTCCATTTAGTTCGCATACTCTTGAAGAATATTTTCGTCAAAAACATTGATTTATATACAGGCTGTTTCATAATATGCGAGCAATAATTTCGACTCAGCTCGTAAATACCATAGAAGAGATCGTATCGATTTTATGTTAACTATGTGATCTTGTTTACGAGACGTAACGAGTTTTGTATTCTATCATTTCCTATCCGACTTATTTTCGCACGAGATGCTCGAACTCGCGTCCTTACATTTTAACGCATCCGTTGGATTTTTATTTGTACGAATACTCGAGATGCACCGTATGCTCAACGTGTACGGAAAGTGTCGAATCATCTGGCCATAAAATTGAACAAGGTTTTCAACAAATTCAAGGAACTTCCGTGGATATTGAACGAGTCATTACATCGATAGCAAGATTTCTCCATTCACGCGTTCAGACGCAAGCAAGTCGTTTTGAGCATCTGCTATGAAGCTAATAGTCGGATACGAGATGAAAGCTCGCTATATCTTGTAAACGAGATCAGATAGGACGTACGTTGATACGAACCTTTTTGTGCTTTTTAGGTGCTGAATCCGTCGCTTAAATGTTGATCGTTTGTTATGAAACATCCTGTACATAAATCAATATTTTTGACGCGAATGTTCTTCGGGAGAACCTCGGCTAAATCGACAAAAAGATGGTTTCGGTGATATACGACTGGCTCACGAGCTACTGAATTTTAAAATTGCTCTCGTGTATGAAAAAGAAAAATAAATATGGCTCGTCGTATCTTTTCCCTGTGGTTCTCAGATGGATAACGTTATACATATGTAAATTCGTAAAAAACGATGTTCGTAGGAGGAGAAGCTTAATATGTATCGACATCGTTCTGGTTTCGGGTAATTTTATTAATTCGTTGTGAGTATTTTGTCCTCGCAATGATTTCTCCCAATGATTTTGCAAATTAAACGTTCGACTGACAAATAAAACGGAAGAGAAGTGAAATATAACAAAGGGAAAAATTTGTACGAGGATCATCGCCGGCAGCTTGTCAAAACGAATTAAAATAAATGAAACACGTGTCCATTGTAGATACATTTAATTTTCGCTTACAAAACAATACTGTTTCGAGACAGATTCCATTTCTTCGCACATATGTAAATAATTGAATTCTCCGATATATCCCATTCGAAGGTAAAACGGGAAATTTCGATTGAATTTCTTGTCGCAGTAATCAGAATGGTTGCAAGGATAAGATGCGAAGAGGTGCAATTTGCAATTTCTTCATCGTAAGATGGTAACGATTATTGGAGCGAAATAAAAGATATCAAAAATTCTGAACGTTTGAAAAGATAAAAAGATGTCAAAAATACCGTATTATCAATTTATACTGACCGACTTACTGGAACGGTAAACACCGAATTCAGGCAACCGCGAGCTATAACGCGATCTTTTCTAAACGCGATCTTGAAAAATCAACCGCTCGGCAAAAGACCGATACGTAAAGGATACGAAAGATACGAATGTGAAAAAGAGCGTTGAAAAGAGCACCGAACAAAACGATACTCAAAACCATCGAAAGGATTTGAGAAAAATGGCAAACAAACTGATCTTGTGCTAAAATGATATCTCCGCGTTGTTGTTCCCCTTCGCATTTAATCTCCTCGACGCTTAACCTATCCTTTGCTAAACGGCTAATTCGCATTGGGTAATTAACCGAGTTCGCACGCTGATACAAGCTTCCATGGCGTATTCTATCGTTCGCGGCGCAACGAGCCTATTATAAACGATTACGTACACTACCCACTGAAAGTTTGGAAGCAACTTGACTCTGCAAAGGTTAAACAACACGATAAACTAAACGCGTTCTTCGCGCTAACGACAAAAATGTAACTTATCGCTAATTTCATACGCTACAATAAATAGATAAAACGACGAAGTATGTAACATAGATGGATACAATACGATCGATCAACGAGGCAATACATATTTATATCTTTATAAAGGGGCGGTGTAAAGTGGTATAAATAAATACCACGCAAGCCGGAACTTAGGATCCTAAGCCGGAAGGCAAGGATTACGATAAATGTAAGTGACAAAGGTAAAATGAAATTCAATGTAAAAGGAGCGTAGAAAATAAAGAAGACCTGCTGCTTTGAAACTTTTCGTCGATAGTATACAAACGCGCGCATATGGCATTTACCGGCCAAAACGTATTGGCACGAAACGAAACATCGATGTCGAGGCGATACGATTCCGCTCGTTTCGGTTCGGTTTGCGACACACCGTGGATATCTATGTCAGCTGTTGATTCGTGCATGGGAATACTTGTCACGCATCGCGTACAGCTTAATCCGTAGAGAAACGATCAAAAGTACATATATTGATTAACGTGACGGTAATTAGCGGTCATTCACTCGGTGAATCGCTCTATGCTCGGCTAATCGTTCGGTTGATCAATGAACGAGATTAGACGCACGAGGGCCGCTACTAAATTCCGATGAACCCGTGATACTCCATTGTTTTCGTTTAAGCTGATTTACGTTGTTTATGGTCTGGCGAGTCGAGCGATTCGACGCGTTGCCATTAATCTGTTGTAATTCCGTTCAACGGTTCCATCGAAATCTTCCTGGCTCGCGTATCGATCGATAGTCCGACGCCAGTTCTTCAATCGAAACGTTTCTCTTCGAAATATTCTTTACGCGTTTCTGTTTATTTTTAATTTCGGACATACGCCAACACTTTCGTCAGCGATATTATTATTTCGACAATTTTTAGAAAAAATATCCTCTTCCCGTGAAATTTCTGCGTCATCTTTATCGTTTCCTTTTTATACTTTTCAGATTGTACATTTAATCCACGATTTATCCGTTATCGATTCATCGATATGTGATTTTATACTGGAAAACATGTACAAATGCGCGGTGTATGTTCGCATCCTGTTGCGTCTAATCCGTTCAGTTTACACAGAAATACACGCAGTCCACTAAACTATCGCAAAAATAAACGGCTTCGTAGCTTTCTGTACAAAAGTATAGATGTAACGAAACGATGACAGCACGCGGTCATCGCGGAAAATATTGAACCACGTGGACCTGCAGTATCCTTAGCTCGCTATTAAAATGTCACTCGCGCCGTAACAATGCGACAATAAAATATACATAAACGAACGTCGTATAAAGCTTTCGGACGATCTCTCGATATCGTACAACATCAACAACTGTTAAAACTCGTTTAAATAGGGCGCAAAGCGATCGCGTGTAAACGATTTAAACGACAGAACTATTACTTAGGCCTGTTTTCAAACTTGTAACGTTGCGTTACGAGTATCTTTATTGCTCATGTTCGCCAACCAAAAGAATCGTGAAACATCCAGTTTTGCTAAAACCTGACTTTTTATTTATATACAGCGTGAGTCAACGATCTAATCGTGTCTTTGACGAATGCAAGGTTGGACTTGAATTGGGTAAAATATATTCAGGGACACGCGATTTAGTTCGTTCGATGCTATACCAGCTTCGTCGATTCGTTTCATTTGTCCTGTAAAGCGAATATTATTCGCAGCTAATTCGGTAACAGATTAGACGAGTTAATTTTAGAATATTTAAATAATTATAACCGATACTGCATAACTGAAAGCATAGAATCGAATATTCATAGCTGGCAATTATTAATTGGAAAGCAAACATGCATAAATTGCACGGGTAAACAACTGAAACATTTATTATTAAACGTTGACCTTTCCGATAACTTAGTTTCCAAAACGTTGCACGCGCTATTTAAATTGAATTTAATATATTCACCCATACAAGTACAGGTCATGTAAAAAGTCTACAAATAGATCGAGGCAGGATTTAAAAAAAAAAAAAATGTATACGTACGTATCACACGATCGACGTTTGACCCACCCTGTATATACAAATTTGTAGATCGATTTCGATAATATTTTCAAACTCGTGATTCGTTCGAAACGATATTATACTCTTTCTCGTTTGTTTGAATATTATTAATTGGTCGTTCGAATTTCATTCGCAAAAAATATACTATTAATGCAAGTAACAGTGTCTCGAATAATCAATATTGAAATAGCTCTTATAGTAACTTTAGGATCGTATATCGATAAATCCCTATATATATATATATATATATATATATCCTCCAATAAAACTAGTTTTATATATATATTTTTATCTTACACTTATATCTTGGAATTACGAACCTTCGTATGAAACCACTGCGATCGAAACATAGCTTTGATTTCTTCGTTAAAAGAATCAGGTAACAAGGAGCTTCTACCTAAATTCGAACATCTTCGTCGAACAAACAGTTACTAAATATTAATCTCGGTTTTCGATCTTCTACGAATTGATCGTGAAATCTGTAAGTGTGATCGTTTGTTTCTAACTCGACAGCTTTTAGGGATTACGATACCAACGGTTTCTGCGAGACACGTTTCTTTCCTGCGATCAACTCGATCGGTTTTGGTAGAAAAATCCTCTTTTCGTGGAATCTCCGTGGAAAAATTCTGTCTCGTTTTTATGGTACGATATATCACAAACTTGGCTTTATCGACTTTAATCAGAACGTAGAAGGAAAACGTCTAGAAATAAATTTGTCAGAGGTAGCTAACATTTTATAATTAACATCGATTTGAGTATGTAAAGTTCGTAAGAAAGTTTCGGGTAAAAAAGACGAAAGACGGCAGAATTTTCCAAATAGATCTAACGTGTCGTTAAAATTTGTTCCGTTTAAAAAACTGGTCGCAACGGTGTCAGCGTTGAGGCACAAATTTTATTATCTGTAATTTAATCTTTAACTGTTCTAACGATTTGACTAACCGCGTCATTCGCAAGAATTTCTTCGTGCGTTCCGAAAAACAAGCGTCCGTCGACTAATAAAAATGCTGGTAGAAATTTTGGTAGAAATCGGTTCGCGCAAATTCAATCTCGTAAAACTTCCGTTGAGCGAATCTCGCGTATTAAACAACATCATAGAAAAAATAAACGAACGTTTTAAATCCGCAAATATCGATCGATCTAAATAAAAAAAGAAAAAGAAAAAAAACACGTATCTTTTTATGAGAGACACGTCGAACTATTTCTTTCGTAATCATCATTAGAACTCATCTTATGATCGAGGCTTTCAAATCGATTTTCAAAGTTTCAAAACGTTCGTCCGCTGAATAAAAATACAATTGCTCCTCCAAAAATTATTTCACGTGTCGACGTTTCTTTTCGCACGTCGGTTTGATCAACCCTTTGCCTTGTGGTTTCCTCTCGTAGCTACTTAAATCAGTGTTACGACTTACGATCTTCATTTTTTTTTTTTTTTTAATTCAAATCGCTTACGTAATTTTCAGTTTGAAAAGTTAAAGTTAAAATTAGCGTTTCGATTAAGATCCTTGTTACAAAAAATAAAAAAGTAAAATCTGTTTTTGTTGGACTTCAGTTATGATCCGTAACCTGTCTCTAGTTTGATATTACAAGGCAAAGGTTCAAGCTTTATTTTTAATCTCTCGTTTGCTCGCTCGAGAAAAAAAAGAAAAAAAAAAAGAAAAGAAAAGAACCAGGCTATCAACTAAACTACGTTTCTCGCGTTTAATAATCGTTTGTGGGAGCATCGCGATTAAAAATCGCGATAGAAAAATATACACACCTCTTCGACTTATCTTCGATAGCTATCCGAAAACTAACGATATCTGCTACTGTCGTAATATACTTTAGATTTTATGTTCAACTCTTCTTCGCTCTCTCTCTCTCTCTCTCTTTCTCTCATTTGTCTAAATAACTCTTCTTTTTACGTGGTATCAGTATCGTTTAAATATATCATGTAGAAGGAACGAGGCCAGTATTTTGATTGCAGCAGTCGCTCGAATTACGCTCGCTCTAATTACGCTCGCTCTACCATGCACTGTCATCGTAGTAATTTTCTTAACGTAGATCGGTCTGCGGATATCTTCCAACAGTTTCTCCAATTAAACCACGAGACTAAGTCGAGCTGCTCTGCGTGTTCGACACATACTTCGATTTTGAAATTCTGTTAAAAATACTACACTTATGGTAATTACAACCTATGACAGGGAATAAGAAAGCCGCTTACGGCGATCATGTTTGACTTAGGAAACTATTGTTCTTGGTGATTAGTCCGGCGCTGCTCTCTGACATTGGTATCACCGCTGATTTCTCGCCCTTTGGTAACTTCGGATGCGTCTTTATGTTCGGCTTCAGACCTTTCAGGATATTCTGAAAATTATCACGTACGTGTGTTGATACTCAAATTACTAGAAGTAACAATACCAATTACAAACTAAGTAACTTGATTGAAACGGTATAATGGCGAGATTTGTAACGGATCTGGAGAAAGATTTGCGTTTCCGAATTTTAAACGTTGCTCGTATTTTCTATGTTCTATATTATGACTTAATTCAGTTCCGTTCAACGTTGAGAAAGATTCCATCGAATAAAAGAACTTTATCTGCATTGACAAAGATCGATACGTTTGCTAAGAATATATTAGCGAATTAGTCCGAAAAGTTTCTTTCGTTTTATGAGAAAATAATAAACGCACAACGTTTTTGTTTCATATTATTTTGTCGAACTACGTTCGATCCATTTTGTTCTGTTCTTGGTTTCACGTTTATACGAAGTCGCACTGTTGTAAAAAAACACGTTTGCGAAAGAAAGACACTTTCCGGACAACCTAATACTAATGTTTCACCTCTTTGATGGATCCTGGAGTAACGATGACGTAGTAGAGAGCGTAACCCGGTATCCAGATCATCGATGACAAACTGAGACAGACACCCACGATTTCCGCCCATGTTGGATACTCGTAACTATTCCCGTATTTCAAGGGCTTGTACTGCACGCATTGGAACACGAAGATGAACTGGAAAAGAAGAAACGTTGACGAATCGAATGTGGCGGTTGGAATTTTCGAATTCGAGTTTACGCTTGTATCTCGACTTGAAAATCGATCGGTAGAAGCAGCTTCGTTTTTTACAGGCCTCGCTCATATAGTTATATAGATAAATAGCAAGAGACGAAGCTATTGATCTCGACTATTTAATTAATTTTCGCTCGCGAATCGATCTTATCGAGATACGTTTGCAATGTTGAGACGAGATCGTTAAGCGTAAAATCGATATTGCGCGAGGACGACGAGATAAATAGCCCTGTCATCCACCTTCGAGGAGATTACTATCTGATCGATTAGGCTGTTCTTCGTAGACAGAGCATGAGAAATTAACGATCATTCGTCAAGTCTTTTCAAATCGTTCTATGTTTGTACGAGAAAATTCAATCTTCGCTTCGCGTCCCGTTCGAAAGAGGAGAATCTTTCATGTTTTACAAATTTTTCTTCTCGATACAAACACGATACTCACAGCCATAATCACTGGCGCGAACAGCACCCAGCATATGTACCAAAATTTGTTCAGTCGTACGCCCATCATCTGATGAATACAGTCGCAGAACTTCTTCGCGCCGAAGATCCACGATATCGCGATCGTTTGGAAGAAACAGACCCACAAAATCGACATTCCACTCGCCGAATAGAAGTCCATCAATTGGAATATGTAGACTCCACCCTGAAATGATACAGAATTTTCGAAATAGTTGCCCCTTTCGAAGAGAAATTTGAGAAATCGTGGAACGATGCTAACGTTGGTCACCATGGGAAGACCCAAGAGGAACATGAGACAGCAGATCGCGACGGTGAACTTCTTCCTATGAGGACGAAGAAGTTCCGGCCAGTTGTCAACGACTCCAGTGATGAAGGATTCAACGATACAGAATTCGCTATCGATGCCCAGTATCTGTCAGAGAAAATGGAAAACCATGTTGTTTTCGTGGTGTTCTCGGATAAATTGCTGATCTACGATCCTCTGTTAATTGATCGAACGACGCAGCAACGATTGCCTCAAAACACGTGAAACACGCGTCTTGCGATGTCCTGCGATTCGACCTAATTTCATCCTCAGTTGGAAAATTATTCCGAGAAGAGGATGATATTTATATTCGCGGAGAAACTTATCGTGCAAGAAAAGCATGTCGCTTCGAAGATACTGTGTATATATATAAAAGAAATACTTCAACCACGGACTAACATAAAGCTATAATTATCGCGAAAGAAAAGGAAAGCAGACTTTAATCGCGTTCGAAAATGAAAGCGGCTGGAACGATGAAGCGAGTCGGACTCGAGGACCTAGATTCGCGCTAAAGTAGTACATAGAATGTAATCGATTCCGATAAACAGACATTGATCATAGAAGAAGCGGAGTGCGGTCGTTCGACTAAGTCGAGTGTGCCTTACAAGTAGCATGACGAAGAAGATGATGGCCCACATCGAGGCACCGGGCAACTTCAAAACCACCTCTGGATAAGTGAGGAACACCAGTCCTGGCCCGCTTTTGACCACTTCTGACACTTGCGTGCCTTGCTCCAAAGCGATATGACCCAAGATAGAGAAGGTGACGCAACCAGCCAGTAAGCAGGTTAACGTGTTGACTATGCACGTGATCAGCGCGTCTCTGGAACGAAATCTCGCGTCATTCAGTACGTCCAGCGATTGGCATTCTTTAGATTTGTTTCATTAAATTAGATTTGTTTCGTAATTTGCGTTCTTTTTTCTCGTTCGAACGACACGCTCGAATACGAATGGACCTACCTCAACGCGCTCGTTGTGACGATAAAATTTAGAAGGGAAAATCAAACAGATTTTCCATGATGTCGCTACAATCGGTTAAAATGTATTGCCTTTTGTGGCGAAACGTTCGATTCGGAAATATCGATTCAGCGACCATGAATTTAGTTCGCGCGATCAGAGACAATCGCCGAATCCGTGAGAAATAAATTACCATAAGATAAAGAGTGGCGACGCTTACTTGTAACAATTGTGATGGAACTTGTTGTACGATCCGAGAGCAGGCAGAGCCCCGGTGCCGATACTGTAGGCGAAGAAAATTTGCGTGGCGCCGTCGATCCACGGGCCAGGCGATAGCAATTCGTTCCATCTCGGCGTGACGTAGTACAGCAAGCCGTCGTAGCTGCCGTCCAATGTCACCGCTCTTCCCAAAAGAATGAAAAGCACCACGTAGGGGAACAAGGCTGAAAACCAGATGATCTTACCGCTCTGATGCAGACCCCGTCGGATGATAAAGTAAACGAGCAGCCAGCCGACGATCAGAGAACCCAACAGCTCCCATTGAATGCCACCGATGTTCTCGATACCGGAAGTGATGCCAAGAACTCTTCGTCTAAAATCGTCGAACACGCACACATAGATTCATATATATCGTTGTTTCACACCCTTCGGCGATTATTACCCTACAATCTCACACTTTATTCCAATCGTTGCGGTCGAGTGATAGATTTTTCGAGAAAATGAAAAACTGTTATCATCATTAAGTAAGTAAATTTCGTGCCGTGAAAATGTTTTCGTGGATATCTTTGATCTTTTCTAACGTTACAGGCGATTATATCGAAGGTTTTACTCGAACAGATTGGTAGATTTAAATTTACGAAAGTTCGCTTACTCCCAGTACTCCTCTACCGGAGTAGTATGATGAGGAACAGCTCGAGTATAGTTGTCGTACGTGGAATTCGTGGTATTCGAGCTATCGGACGATTCGTTGATCTTTCTCAGGCCGTCGGAACAATTTTCGGTGTTCCACCAATTTTCTATAAAATATCGTTGGAATACGTAGAAATGTAAATAATAATTTTTTCAAAAGAATGCAAAATTCCATTGCTATTAATCGTTTAACCAACCACAGCCCCTCCAGGGTACGCTCGGTATGTTGGCGAAGGTGCTTATGAGATAGAAAAGCGTCCAAGCGATGATTATGCAGTAATACACGTCCAGGAAGAACACGATAGTCATCGTAGCGTATCCGACTCCTAAACGAAAGTATCTTTCGAATGAAAATGAAAGATGGCTGTTAGAAAGAAGTGATTTTATTTTAGAATACCTTGCAGCAGAGGACATAGTTGTCCTACCAGGGTCATCCCGCCCGCACCGAGGTACTGGCCAATGGCCACCTCTTGGAAAAATATCGGAATCCCACAAAACAACATGGCAATTCCATACGTGATTAGGAAAGCACCTAGAATTTGCATTTCAACTTGAAGCTTTGAATTTGAATTTGTAGTTGAAGTTGAATAGGCATTTGCTTGATCAATAGAGCAATGCGGAATACGCGACCATCGACGCGATACGTCATTGTTAGAGATGAATCGTCGTTGCTCGTTAGGAACGCGATGCGTTCACCGATACGCCCGATCGCGCTTTGTCCTACTTCCAGGAAATCGCAGATGCTAGATAATTCATGGAATTTCATAAGATCGAATCTCGTGATTCCACGTGGATAACCATATTTCGTAATCTTCTCGAATGTGAGTTCGATCGAGTCGTTTGCTCGGCCTTGTCCCCTCGGCGTTCTCAACTATATCATTTGCATATCTATACGTTCGTTCGAACATTACGAAAATGACGAGCATCGATTAAAAGTTGAAATTGCACGAAGCGTAAAATTGTTCCACCCAGCCGATATAAACGAACCCCTGCAAATACGGAAAAGCAACGACGAGACGCGGATGTACAGCGGATTCAACGTTTTTCAGACCAGCAAGCTTTCGCGTTTGACATTTACGCAACGCTCTAACGCGACTTAAACGGCCGAGTTCTAAAAGCTATGGTAATTCTCACACTCACCTCCGCCATTTTTGTAACACAGATACGGAAACCTCCACACGTTTCCAAGTCCCACGGAAACGCTGATGCAGGAGAACAAAAAGTCCAGCTTGTTGTCCCAGCCCCCGCGTTCCGCGTCCTCTTCTCGGTCCTCCACTTCCGTCGCCCCGTTCTGCGGCGCGGAAACGATCGTCTTTGGCGCACCGTGACTCGAATCCCTTCGTCTACTCGAGCCAACCGATTTCGCCTTGAACTCTATGAACGTCTGCTCCGGATCGACCTGATCTTTCTGCTCTCCCCAATAATACATCTTCTCCGCCATAATTCCTGAAATCACGCGATGCGTCTTTGTCGTTTTGCATGCTCGTGACCTTGAACGTGGTTCAGGAGACCGACAGCAGCAGACTAATTCCGCGTAATTGATCGTGATTGCGGCTGAGATTACGTAAAAGTGTCCTGCATGTGCCGAGCCATCTTCGTCGAGAGTGACACGCGACAATAGTGAAACACGCGAGTTATGAGACATAATCGAGGTTAGTTTCGCCTGGAGATTACTTCGTGGCCGTTCTCCGGTAATTGCTGCTACACGTAATCGCTTTTTTAGTTACAGCTTCGAATTCCACGGTTTCCGCGAGGG
The DNA here is from genome assembly GCF_910591885.1 of Bombus terrestris. Classification (NCBI taxonomy): domain Eukaryota; kingdom Metazoa; phylum Arthropoda; class Insecta; order Hymenoptera; family Apidae; genus Bombus; species Bombus terrestris. The sequence goes on along the minus strand of NC_063280.1, from coordinate 7,683,063 downwards.
TAGGTTGCGCGTGGGTGGTATACGGTTTCACGACTCTTTGACGTTCTTTTTACTTTACGTCAAACGTCTTTCGCTGTCGCCAAGTTCTTGCAACCAACGATCCTCCTTTGTAGCTAAAAATGGGACGGTTTTCGCGCTTCGGCTGACTTTCTGACTTTCTCGTTCGTTCTCGTGTATTATGATAGAAATTTAAAGCTGCAACTGGCGACTTCAACGCGTACTAAAATATCTTTTGCATAGTTAATTAAAAGCGAAATACGATGAAAGTAAATAAGCGTACGTACAATTGCGATTCTATTTCTGTGAAAATAGACATCGATATTACCAGAGACGCTTGTTCGTTCTTAACTATAAAAGCGAAAATCCGAGTTATTTCGACCGATCGATAATTCCAGCGTGAGGTATATTTCCGTTCCCTAATATCGTTCCTTCTAAATGAAACATAAAATTTGTTATATTTGCTTAAACGAATTTCGTCTGGTCTACCTTTGGCAAACAGACGCTAAAACTCAAACGTTTCTACATTTATCGTTTACAGGATGCAAACGTACGTAGTAGATCAATTTGCAACGCAAACATTGTAACGTTCTGCCAGTTTGGCCGCATAATCTATACAATTTTCTCGTCAACGAGCGAAAGTCGATTTCCAGTCGATAAACAACGCAGCGTTATCTGGTTACCGCGTCGCGTCGTTTCCTAGAAATCGAAGCTAATGGCTACTCGTGTTCTTATGGTTTAACGCGGAATCGATGTTTATTATCCTATGAATAAATAAAGGAACCTTGCGAAAGGACGCGTGATTTTCGAAGAATACGTGAGCAGCGTAAAAAGCTTGGTCAATTTTCCAGCACGCGTGCTTTCGCTCCTGCATTCGAATTTACATATACTTTCGCATCGAAATCGACATTAAAAGCTCTGATTCCAATCTACCTACGTCGTTGCACGTTTCAACAGCGGTCGCAAGCACGGGCAAATAAGTAAAGATTATTGCATCACCTTGTGTATCGCAACGTAGATACGCCGTACAACTCAGTACGCTAGAGGCTAAAACTCGCGTTTATAACGCGTTTCAGTTAGTGTAAAAGGTAACGATATGTTAATAAGGTTTTATTTAATCGATATCGTCTATTTGCGTTGTATGAAGCGCGTATAAACGTCGCGAGCTGAATTTCCTGTGCATCTATAGAAACGTAAATATAAGAATATCGGCTATACATATATGTATATATAGTATATATATATATCCTTCTAATCGATAAGGATTGATTAAGGGTTCAATAAGAACGAAAAGTCGATTAAATGATATCGTACATCGATTTAAATGCAGCACGTGACATGCGTACTTTTAGACGTAAAAAGAAGATATAGAAACGAAGATTCAATGGAACAACGTTTATTTCAGGCTTGTAAATCTCTGAAAAGAATTCATTAAGTTAATCGAACCGTATCGTCGACGAATCGTGTACACTGTTCGGGATATGCCAGGTTGCTTGGCCGCGAGCAAAAGCAGGACGTACGTACATACGTAAATAATAGATTTAATTACCATCCATCTGATTCAGCACACACGACATCGAATTTTGTGTTTCGACATTGCATGCAACGTTTATACACGACTATCCCGATAAATCTCCCAATTTACGACTCTATCACTGTCACGCGTAACCTTTATTCTCATTAAATGGCATTTCATTCACATGTCCAATGGATGGGAATGAAACTTATGCAGCCAGACGAACGTACCAAATTGGCAATGACGAGGCGCGAATTATAGCTCGGTTCAGCGATAAAATTCAAATCTCCGCGTTTCCATGTTCGTACTCGAAATTATTTCCACTAACGAGATTATACGTAGGTCGTTGATTCGGTTCCTCAAAATCCTTCAGAATAGTTTGCCGCTATAATTACAACGATATTCGATGAATGTAACTAAATTGGAATGTCGTGTGTCGTTGGAACGTTCGTAGGTAATCTTCAGTGAAACCTGATCGAGCAAGAAGTGCGGGATCTCGCGCTGGATCGATGGTGTCATACGTCGACGATGATGCTCTTGGCGTATGACGTTCAGCCAAGACAAATTTTGCCTACGAATCGTTCGTATTCCTATATACACAGTGGCGAAAAAATATCTATAATCCCTAGAATAATACTTGCTTCGCTAATGACAACAGCCACTCCATCCCTTGATATCCAGTTCTCGATATACTGTTCGTCCCTTAGGGATTAATATCCAACCCTTCAATACGCACAAAATACGCTTCGCTACGTCAAACACAGCGGTGTCATATGACACGAAAGTATCAATAAAAACACCCACGAGACGATTATGACGAAATGAAGTAAAACTAACGAAACTGTAAATTCGACGAGTAGAACCTAAACGCCAATCATTTGATTTCTCTCGTCAATTTCCCTTGGACCGTGTATCGTCGATGATCTCAGAGGATTATTTCTAATGCGATCTGTCGCGCTATAGTCGGTATAGATAACCGGCTGCGGCTCAATGAAAACCCGCCCCCTTTCCTCGAAAGGGTTGATTCCTGCTTGACGCGCGTCCCGCTACCCCTATTACCACCCAGCGGATTCAGAATGAGCAAACAGGAACTGCATAGAGGAAACGTACACGTGTCCCGCATCCGTGTGTCCTGCAGGCGCAACTATTTGTATTCGTGTGGTCACGCGTGTTTCTACGCTGTACCATACGTATGGTGTAAGTGTGCGCGTGAAATCGACACACGTGTGCGTACACGCGCGGCCGAGTCCGCTTGTATACAAATACTCGTGCGCGCGCTACGGATGCTGAACGCAAAATCAATAACAGCTTCGTGTCACGTTACGCCGTACACGTGGATTTGTATATTCTTCTAACTGCTCGTTTCTTTGCAAAATTCTCTTCTGTTCTTTACAGCTGTTCCTATTCCTGTTTACATCCTGTATTAGATCAGCCAGGGATGGTGTAATCTGCGACGTTGTAATCGTGGATTCGATTGATTTTCATGGCAGAATAATTGGCACGGTTTTCGCGTCGTTATTGAAAAACGATGTTAGCGGGGAGGAAGATTTAAAAGAACCTGGAGAGACAAATCCGTTCGCGAAGATGGTGAAAACGATACGAGGCTCGCGCGTTTCTTGGCAAATTACGGTATTAGCAAATTAGATTAGATTAGACAAGATGCGCCAACTTATCTTACCTGAAGGCTGCGAGATCTCAAGGTAACCACGAGATCCACGATTTTCGATTCGGCTGAAATTTCTTCGCAATGCACCTAACTTCCGCAACTCGTATACTCTTCGAATTATTCGTCTTCCAATCGATCGTTTACATTGCTCGATGCTCGGAAGCCCCGTTCAGCAGCGGAGTACGACGTCCCCGGAGAAAAACAATCCGTTCACGCCCGATCTCTCAGCGTCGTGGACCACAGTTTTTCTTTGGTCTTCCTGTGCACAGGAGTCGAGATACTCAAAATCTGGTTTATCCGGTGTTGATGCTTCCGATCGAAATCGTTCGTACAGACGACAACCGACGCGAACGACGCACTTTCGCCTTGAAACTGGTTTTATTACGTGTCAGATCGTGGAGAGCGTGCCTCGTGCCGACCTACCCTGCGAGGGATGTCGTTACGGAATAATGCTTTGCCGCAAGACGGGGAGTGTTATCCCTTTGAAACGCATGCGCGGCCGCGAACACCCCCTCCAGAAGCCTGGAACAAAGCTGTCCCTGGGCTTTGAGCCCCCAGGACCCTTAGGTTCGGTAAATAATCAAACTGGGTGGCGAGAACACATCATAGATGATACATGTTCAACGTGTACGTCGAAATTACGTAGGGGTGGCTTTCGGCTTTATGCATTTACGCGCGGTCGGATCGTTTGTAGTTGAACATTGGATGGAAAGATCGTGGATCAGTAGACTGCGGATGTTCGTGCGTCGTCGAGAAATTGAAATGCGTCAAAATGTACAGAATACTCGCGGTGTGTAAGAACGTGGTTCTTTAATTGCGTTCAGCAGAATTTGAATTTGCAAAGCAAGATTCGTTGATTTTCTCATTTTGATAAGGAGCACGATATCGCGGAAATATTTTTCATAGGCTAAGAAGAAGAATTCGAGTAAGATAGGCCAAGTTTAATGTAGGATAAATACGTCAGAACGATTAAATGTATATATAATTATATATACGTTGTTTTCCGGATATTCCATTTGCCAGAACGCACTGTATCGCAGCATTAGACTTCGTGCGTAGGCACCATCGAACAACACGAACTACGTGTATATCTTTCTTATAAGTATAAAACCTTAGATTGTACACTGTACATTCTTCGAAATTAGAAAGATACGTCTGTACATTTTAGAGACTTAGCCGGGGAATAAAAAAGAGCATCAAGATTATGGAAAAATACGTAGGCGTATAATTTTTATGGTACAATAGTTTCTATAATATTTTACACCTATATCGTTCTATCTAATCGTTCCTATCATAGATGGGAAAGATTAAACGAACACTATTATATATATATTACATAGTTTCTAAAAGCTTTTGAATTTTTCTGTGGCCTTTAAAAAAAAAATATAAAGATAAGAATGACATACGTCGTCGACCAAGGATAGTTCATCGGTAAACACTGTGCTATCCTTCCGCATCTGTATTAAAAAATATACGACCATCGGCGTCCTTGCAGCTGAACTTGTCCATTTCCTACCCCACAACCATAAACGTCTATCGAACTACCCCTTCGTTTATACCCTTGGAACCGGGTCGTTTGGCGTGTCATTGGAAAAACACGCGTAGCGACCCAATTCGTACCACGTCTCTCGAACCTGTCGCCAGTCGAATCCATCCTGAGCACGCAATGCGCTCATAAACATCCCGATTTACTCGTCGTTGTTAATCTTCGCGTGTCGCGTATAAAAATCAATTTCTATATTCAGGCTCCCGTCCGAGCAACAGCGACCCAGAAACTCGATCGGCCAAAATTTTCCATTGCCAGCCAGGATATCGGATCTCGTTTAGCAACACCGTTTATCGTACAACAGCACCTTTAAAGTCGGCCATTCAACGACGCGCAGCTTAGTCGTCTGTTCGTCAGCAGCCGCTCGACTGGTCGCTCGAGTTGTTAGGTATCACCGTGTGACATCCGCGTTTGTAACGCAATTGTCGGGGCGATAAGTCGTCGGAGTCCTGGATGTCGTTCACCACGGCTACCGTGTGCAGAGACTTCATGGACGCTTTCCTCTGAGCGTCCTTGTAGCCGGAGAAACTCGGCTTTGGCATCCAGTTCGTGCCGTAGGATATCGGCAGGATTTCTCTTCGAGATTCGTTGATCAGGTCGCTCGAGATCTCGGATCGACACTCGTCGCAGATGGAGCTGCCCTCGCTGTCGTTCATCGGCGCGTTCATCTTCTTCTCGATTAGCAGGGGCTCTTGTTGCGGCCAGTGTGCTTGCAGTACGGACGTTACGATACTGCATTCAAGTGGCAGATGGAATTCTTAAGGTTAGGATCCAAAAGTGGAAGGTGTTTAGGTTTGTGGATGTCGTTTTTAATCAAACAAAAACGATTCAACAACGAAGAGTAACAACGTGAAATTATTGGGATTATTCGTATTTAATTTTACAAGCGTTTGTTTGAAAACGTGCGAAATTTAGAAATTACAGTTTGAACGCGTTAACTAAAATTCGCGATCGCACTTGAATTAACGGTTGTTTGAGAATGTTCGTTTAACCACTTGGTTTCGTTGACGTTGTAGCGAAATACGCGAGATGTTTTTGAATTAAGCGAATTATTGCGCAATTTATGCATGATACGCGAAATTTAATTCGGCGTCTTCATTCGTTTATGGCACGTTTATGTTACGTTATACCAACCTCTTGAAACATGACTTTGCGTAACGTTTCACCATCACGAGCGCGTCCTTTGCTCCAGCCATAGATTCCGTGACCAAGTTCCACACTCGATTCGCGGAAATCGCGCAGCCTAAGACAGTTGTGGCGATCGACATCGATATCAACCAGCTGATCAAACCAGCTGACATTGCCGGCGGTTGCAACGGCGGAGGATAATAGGATGACCAAACTTGTTGCCACCACTGATAGGAGACGTCTCGATATTCCGATTCCTGAACGAAACAAACCCTTTCTAATTAGGAAACATATAGCAAACAGTCGATATACGAGAAATTCATCAACGAAGAGTTACAATCCAATGAGCATGATACTCCTATAAGACTCTTATAATTAACTCTTTTTAAATATGACTGTTTACAACAGTGTAAATAATTTAGACGACGTTAGTATACCTTTCAATGTATCGCAGCTGTCGGAGTAAAATATATAAAATTCGCGTGGCAGTCAATGCCTCTTAGATACTATAACATCATCATTCGATGATTCCTGATCTTTCCACGCGTCCTTTCATATAAATACGCCGTGTCAAATTTCACGTTAAAACTCGACGAATTTCCCAAATAACTCGATGCGGATTACGTTGTACGGAAAACGCCGTAAAATCGCGAGCAACGTCGTGGCCCTCGAAGGCCACGAACGCAACGATCGAATAGGTTACGCAAAGCTTTCGTAACTTACGTAACCCCAAGACGTCCAGACGCAGCAGTAGAGCAGCCTCTGCATCATCAGCCAGAGCCAGAAAACCGCGATAGCGACGACCCAGCTGACCAGCAGCTTCAATCAGAAACACGTCTAACGTTATCTTGGACGGACAATCCGAAACTAAGCGATACGACGATACCTGAAGACCTCTGTACACCATCGTCGAGGCTACGCTTTCAGCCAACCCGCTGCAACAGGGTGGATTTCTCCACAGAACGATCGCCATAGAGGTCAGAATTAAAAACGAGGGCAAGGTGTGGATGAAGTCCGGGCCAACGGCAATCTTGGCATACTCTCGAAAGACCTTGTGCTGCAGAAAGAGGATCTCGTGCGGCACGGAGAGCAGAGAAACGATCTGCGAATCGAGAGCGGTCAAACAGGACATCGCTGCGGAGGCTGTGCACCAGCCTGGTCACTGGTTATTTATTCACGCCAGCATCGACCACGATGGTTAGAGTTTTCGACGATAGAAACGTGACGTTGCGGCCGAAATGAACCGCGTCGCCGATCTTCCTCTATTTCTCCCCTCTTCGCTCTTGATCGGTAGGATCCGTTGATAGCGATCGAGGTTTCGACGAAAGCAATGGACAACGATAACGGAGTGACGTTTTTCGGGATGAGAAAATGAGGTTTCCGAGGGTTAAGAGGCAATATGGTACGGAGTAACCCTTCACGTCATTAGAGGATCGAGTATAATCCTCAAATATCGAGTTCTTATTAGCTAGATATTAGCTGGTCCGAAAAGTTTCTTTCGTTTTATGAGGAAATAATAGATGCGCAATATGTTGTATATTAATTCGTTGGATTACATGTGGTCCGTTTTATTTTATTTCTATCATTACGATCATACGTAAAGTTTCCTATTCTTCTGTTTAATATCTTTCGTTGGCTAACCTTTATGGGCTACTTTTTCATGTGACGATAACGTTACACCAGAGGGGTTAACACACGTAAAACACAGAGGAGAGAAACGAGCAGTTTCTGTTCGAAGATGGCAATATAACGGAGAAGAGATGTTTTTGTCGCCCAAGATGTATGCGTGAAGCGATACAAGTATGCGATATTGAATGATACAAGTAATACAAGATTGGCAAATACACAGGGAGACGAATATAACAGGTAATGGTAAAAAATTCGAAATAATATTTATTGACTAATGTGTATGCGAAAGTACATGATACATAGAAAAGTAGTCCGATATTTATACAATGATAAAACCACGTTCCTCGTAATTAACCTTTTACTTACAACGAAAGAAAAATGCGAATAATACAAAATCCTTGCCAAGGTATGTAACTTTCAGTCTGGCCGCCTTTATTTACAACTATGTACACGACGTACGCGATTCTTAGGGCAACTAACAGTCTATATAAGGAAGTAATCCGGTCCAACGAAGGATCCACATTTAGGGAAATCTTCCGGAGCGGGTACCATGTCACTCGTCTGTCCAACCTGAAGGATCACGTCCAACCCACGCGTCCATTCAGCTGCATGCTCGTCTCGTAACATCCAGTAACCTGAAGATTTAATCGAACAATCGTTTAGAATTAATAAATTAATGATTATTCGACATGAATAAAAATGATGAGATGATCGAAACCATCTTTCATTATACGTCCAGTCATCTGGTATTGTAACTTTCTCGACTAGAACATTTTTTCCACGATTATTTATAGGAAGAATTTTGAGATGGAAGAGACGAGACATTTTTCTGAGGGATCGAATCGAGAAAGGGCTAATGGAGCGAAAGAATATTTTCTTAGACGATAACAGACAAATGATGTATTACCTGGATTATCCGCTTTAAACCTGAGGGCAACTGCCCCGAATTTCGGAACAACTACGGTATCTTTAGCCACGGTGCAGTCGAGATTCCGAGAAAGCAGTTGACCTCTGTCGTCCAGGCTTTTTAACTCGTGCAGAGACACGCTGCGACCGAACTTTCTTGCACCCACTACGTAGAAAGTGTATCCGTGCAAGTGGTAGACCAAGTCGTCGAGACCGCCTTATAAGAGGGAGAAGGAGATGTTAAAAAATATTACGGAGAAAACTGATGTTTAGAAGCAATATGAAATACAAGGCAAAAATATCGAACTGATATGAAAATTCGAATCTCTCTCTCTCTCTCTCTCTCTCTCTTCTGGACATTTCTATTCCTCGAGGACTAAGAACGTACATCAATTTGAAAAAACAGAGATAAGTCACGTGCTTTTAAATAATTACTTTTCGAAATTTGCTGAGCGCTTTGAATCGAATTTTTATCATTTTCGAATGGAATTTGAAGCTCCAAGTGCATTTTATCGTTCGAGAAATTTCTCCAGTTACACCTTTTCAGTTTACGGTTATTTCTTTTGAATTTGCGAAACAAGCTCGAAAACAATAAATGAGAAAGTTGAAAGGTAACACTCGTCAACAACGGGAATGGAATTAAACGAAGAAATCGCGTTTCCGCTTATCGCGAAAAACAATCGTCCAGATGGAATAAAGTGGCGATCAATATACCCAGCCTCCGCGACGTAGAGAAATATGGATCAAGGTTCTTAACTCGAGGCAACGCTTCGGTGAGTTAATCCGGCTCGTTTCCTCGTCCGATCCTTCCAAAACAGTCCTTGGTGCCTTCTACGTACCCTTATATATTCGACTTTATTACACAATTATAATAAAATAATCGCGTAAAGGAACTAGTCGTAAACCTTTCTATTTTTACGAAGGAAAATTAAATATCGAAGATTATTGCCTCGAGTTGCTTACTCTTCGTTTCTCTACTCAATTTTCAAGAAAAAAAAAAAAATAATATTCGTCCCAATGCAAATAACTCGAAATTCGATTTTAAATCATACCGGTTCTATCGACGAATAGAAATCGATGAAGGATATTTTGAATCGTGAAATCACGATGTTTGACAAGTTAGATGGTCGAGGAAGGCTAGAAATATTTATTGCGGATGGACGCGCGAACGTTTGCCACGATGGTAACTGAAAGCCTAATTTCTCGTTTCATTTCATGACGAAACCTTAGAACGGTACACGTATGAGGTATCTTCCGTAAGACGTCGATGCGTGTTAATATAATCAACACGATATAGAGAAATGTTGGAACAAGAGGAAGCGTAATTTGTTTTTCTTTCCGCGATTTAGCCTATTTTCACGCTGACTCAACCAGTCGTTCAACTACGCGTTAGTCGTAGAGAATTTTTAATGACGCACATGAGCAGCGAAATGAGGAATCTTGTGTATTTTAAAATGTACGATGGTAGATGCTAAGAAAACAGAGAAGCTATTCCGCTCGTCGTTTCTTAGCGGTTCGTTTAAACGAGCTAACATTAGCGAAGGATGAATAGTTTCCTTCTCATTTTCGAGATCGCCTCGCTATCCTATATCGTATGTTGCTCTACGAAATTGCAAGAAGCAGGGAAAAGAAAGAAACGAGGATCATTTTTCTGAAATTTCGCTACGATGTTTCCGAGCAACGTGACGTCATCTCAAAGTAATCGAGCAATTACATTAGGAGGATTCAATTGGAATGGTATTTAATAGAAAAAATTGGATCACCCGATAAAAGCGACGAATTAAAGTTAGTTACCTTGATCGAGCAGAATGATCTCGACGGTCGCCCCGAGCGGTATATACCTCACATGAACACACTCGCAAACGTCCGAAGCGGTAGCGTCGCTACGGCGGCAGCGTCGCGACGACAACGACGCAGTTTCGTTGTTCTCGACACGAGCGTCGTCCTCGTCGGGGGTGGAAGAGCACATAGTCTCCTCGGAAACGTCGGCGCCCTGTGTCAACAGCGGTGACGACGGGTACGTGAACGTGGCGTTGTTCACGTTCAGAACTCTCATCTCCACGCCGCTGTTTCCTTCGATAACGTTAAATGCAACGAATTAAAATTAATTTCACGTGTACGAACAGCTTTCTTTATTTCTGAATATACAGCGTGTTCGGTTCGCGCGAGCACGTTCGAATACGACACGAAAAATTGTCGTAGACAAAAATCGTGCGATATCGAGCTATCAGATGTCGAGGACACGCTACGTTTTCGTTCATTTGTCCCTGCAAACAGCTTGAAACGTGCGAACGTTGCAGTCAAATCTTCGAATGGAAACCTGTATTTTTTATGACATGTAAATCACGTTCTGCGAAAATGTTTTTCAGTATGTTCACGTGTGATGGAATGTATAACGTGATATAGGCTGTAAAAAGTATATTCTACTTTCTCGCGTATACATTCAGAAATAGATAAGAACGTCGAGTAGACTGTCATCTTTTACTACGTTTGATGCGAATAAAACTATGAAATAACGCGGTATGAGTATAGCGATGACGTTCGTAAAGAGGATGCTAGCGAGAAATGAAATTTACATTCCTGCTATCGCATCTGATATCGTAGGAAGAGATCGCCTGGTTGAAATTTCTTAGAAATTACGAACCTTCGTGACACTCTCTTTCGTTACCTTGTCAGACGCGTGTTCCTCGTAATTATTGAAAGTAAAATAAGATGGTTAAGGTCAGACACACGAAGACCGCTCGTTAAGTAGTTTCAACGTCCGTGGACGTTGAAACGCAGACCGAAGTTGCCGCGATATGCGATAAACCCGGGATTAATAGTATCCGTTTTCTCTGCGGCATCGGTTAAACGTAACCTGTCCTCGATTTTTCATCGTTTAGCATATCGACCGCGTGCGTGTCAGTTTTCGCGCTTTCCCCGCGTGTCATTAAATCGAGTTATAGAGAACTGCACAGAACTGTGTACATTAAATCACGCTGTAACTTGAAAGTTCATTGGGAGAAAGAGAAACGAGGCGCGTGAGAAGAATCAGAAAGAAGAAACGGAGAGAAAAATCTCTTACGGTTATTCATTTTGATACGTCTTTGAAATATCCACGTTGATCTTACAGATTTTACAGAGCTTTTCCTCCAAAGGTAATTAAAGACACGCGTAAACCAATCTAACGATAATTCAAAGAAAATTGATAATTTTAATCGACGAAGAGTATTCACGAAACATGGTCGTGCGTTTCAAGAAAATTACTATTTATTTATTTATCGGTTGTTCGTCGCTTACCAACGATATCGCTCGTCTGCAGCTTGTAATTAATAGGCAAACGGATGGTGACGTCGGTTTTCGGTTGCCCTAGAGCAGCTGGTATCTTCCGCAATGCGTGCAATTCCGTCACGCACAGGCTCTCTGGATTTTCACACTTTGCCGCGGGGTTCGTCGTCATCGCCACTCCAACTTCCTCGGCTTCCGACTGTTCAGTAGCTTCCGCCACGGGCAACGGATCCTTCGTTGAACTTCCCTTGTATTCTAAGATCGCGGCACCGTTTATGGGACTGACCGCACATTCTTTCGACGTGTGCACGTTCATCCAGTAGGAAGCAACTCGCTTGTTCGCCTTCAGGACAAAATCTGCTCTCTCGCCTGCGATACATTTTGCAATTTTTCTGTATGTACCATGGTCTGCGTGTGTATAGTTACGAGAACGAAGCAGTAGCTGATCTATCGCTTACTGATAAAATCTTCGATCAATATCTTTTGGGAAGACAGAAAAGTGAAGTTCCCATAGTCTGAGAATCGCTCGCCTCGGCTCTTCGAAAGAAAGAAATCCGAAGAACTAAAGTTATAACTTTAATCTTATACATTTGTAGCGATTTTAATTGCTGCATATTCGTTGCAACAATTATAAATGCAAACATTTATGAATTTATGCATTTATGCGCAAGGGTGAGCAGCAGTGCAGAAATATGTAAAATAAATACACAAAAATAAAGTACACGCAATAGCTAGAAGATAAGGCACACTTTTATTCGTGTTTCGCCTTTTTATGCGACTTTCGGTAAATATATGAATTTTCATATCGATAAGCAACGTTTCGATCTTTAATTTCCATTTACTTTGGAAATTAGTCTGTTAGGATCTATATTATACAAGGTGTCCCAGTATTGATGGTACAACCTGGAGGAGGCGATCGTACATGAGAAAACGAGTGGAATATATGGAATAATATAAATTACAATCGAATGATATTTCAAATATTCGTCCGAGGTTTCGTTTTCGAGAAAATCGGCTTGACTATGCCGTGGTTAAACGGGTCTCGATACAAACTATTATTCACTTTACCCATTCACGTAGAAACGTACATATTAAATCAAAAGTTTACTCCGAGGTCTTGGACGATTAAGAAAGCGAAGAACGTTTTGGCGTTCGAAGAGCTAAAAACGAAGAATACGTTGGAAATCGTGCACGAAGAATTAATTGAAAAATTCAACTAACTCGAATAAGAGAGATTTATTCCACATTTTCGACTTATTTTCTCGTGTATTAGGTTGCCCGTCTTTTACAACGACGCATCTTTATCCAAACATGAAACCTAATCTGTCGAACATTGTGATCTTTATTCTGATAGAACCAAATGTGCATCCATTATTTCCTTATAAAACGAAAGAAACATTTTGGACCACCTAATACAATCACCCCTCTCGTTTTATTCCACCGATACTGGAACAGCCTGTATTTTATATACAGAGAATCGTGGCACACGGTGCATACGACAACACTCACCTTTCGCCAAAGTAATCGATGCAATTTGTCGTGGTTCCACTGGCTGGCCATCGAGAGCGATCAGAAGAAGGGGATGAGCATCGACGGAGATCGTTATTGGACAGGATCCAGCACCACCAGCGTTCGCAACGCGGAATCTGTGACGTCGTCCCGGGATAACTGTGAACCTGGTCAAAGGGACGTTGGGCCCATTTGGCTGCCGTCCCCTGCCATTCACCAAAAGGATCGCTGGTTTCGCGTGGCCGTCGGTGAACGTGATTTCGGTGGAATGTTGCCACTGGCTCACGAGAACCACATGATCCGAATCGTCGATATCGTAAAGAGCGCGATGAGGATCTTTGATATCGGCTTGCTTCACGATCAACGCGCCAAATATGCCATTAGTAACGTCGGCACCTACAAATTAGACGGGTTCCTTCTAATTCACTGTGACGTGGTTAATACAAATAAGAAGAAACAATTCGTAGATCCGTTACACTCGTATGGAAGTATCAATTTCTGCAAAGTATCGCTCACTGTAGTTTCACGAGCAGGCCTCGTTGCTAATAAAAAGACGATCCGAGTAATCGGAAATATGGTAATTTCGCTATCACGGTGTTACGATCGTTTGTAACTGGCGCACGAAAGTATTAATTACCCACCAGCGTGAGCATGCCATAGATGAGTTCCAGCTGAAGAAGCGCGGAATTTATATTGGAAGGTGGTGTAGCTCGGTATCGGGCACTGAGTGACCAGAGGCGCGCCGTCCATATGCGGCGTCTCGATCTGCGTTTGGCCTCGCCAGTGCATCGCCGCAGTTTTACCCGGAATCCGATTAATCACGTCCACTACCAAGATATCGTTCTCGCAAACCTGACAACCAAAGAAACATTCGGTATGCGTTAATTGGCTAGAGATAAATCTTGTTTCTTATCTGTAGCTAGTTTCCAAGAGTTTTTTTACAAGACCGCTATCTAAATAACGTACGATACGACAAAAACAAAGTACGAATGCTTGTCCGAGCATTCGCGCGAAACCTCGGTCTTTTGGGATACAAGTTGCGCCAACAGATACGATAGCAGAGAAGATAGCAATTATCCGTAAGCACGTGATACGACGTACGAGTAAAAATGGCAAATGTATTTGAGAAACCAACATAAATTGATTCGAAACGGTTGTCAGAGGAGAGAAAGTCAAAGTGATTCTGCATAGGCAACTCTAATGTCTGTTTCTCCGACAAAGGAATCCTTCGGTGTAGTTTCCAATTCTTCGGTCTTCTTCTTCTTCTTTTTCTCGAATTCTTCGGTTCTCGAATTCCGTCATCGAATTCTGAATTTTCCACTTCGATTTTTGCAACTGCGGTGTATTTCACCATGTCCGTATTCGTCACCTATAACCTTGAAATTCTCCGCTTGGAATTCTATCGGACGGGACCCTCTATTTCAATTTCTATCGCAGCCAAGCTCTTTATTTTAATTCATACAACCCCTTTGGTCGCTCGCTTCGATTTCTATAACCCCCGGGGTCCCCTATTTCTGCTCATATGACGCCGGAAATCCACTATTTCAATCTCTATAACCTTCAAGTTCTTTATTCCAACTTTTACGATCGCCAAGTCCTCTACTTCGACTTCTATAACCCCGAGCTTCTCTGTTTCTTATGATTTTTTATGGCTTCGGCATCCTCTAACTTCACGGTCACTCGGTACCGACTTTCTCCTTACAAACCGCGGCAAAACCTCGATTATCGGAATATTCCTGGAATATTTAAGGACTGTAGCTTTTAATTTAAAAAATCGAGACGCAAGGATAGAAATTGAAAAAGATGGCTAAATTTTTATTCGAAGGTCTTCCCATTTAATACCGATATTTACCAAACAGTTCGAAACGATCCTCTTTCATCAAAAAAAGAAAAAAAAGAGAGAGAGAAACAAACCGAATTTATTCTATTTTCTGAACAATTAGTTCCATTGACCAAGATTTCGCGGCATAAACGTTTCGAGTGATCTCCCACGAATCGATTCGTCGCAACTCTTCCCTCTTCCTTTCCCTTTCAACTTCGTTTCGATATTCGTAAGAAACTTTCGAGAAATACCTGAATGATGGGGCCAGGCAGCTGACGATTCGCCGTGAGGATCCCGCGTCTTTGTCCATCCGCCGAGACGCAGTGATCGGACAAACATGCCGTTTCGTTGTGTGGACAATCGCCGCACGATCTATGGAGCAGAGATTGCAAACAATGAAGAAAAACAGGTAGCTGTGTAAATCATAAAGATTACAGTCGGAGCGTGAACGATAGGACAGCGAGTAGCGGCGCGAAAGATTTCCGCATTTCAGCGCTCGAGGAATTGCGTAACAGTAGTTCGTGTTGGTAACTCGGTCGGTGATTCTGATGAAAATGATCACTGGACGCGGGAATCGTTGCGTCGCTGATATAACTAAACGTACAGCACTATAACGCGATATGATGCGGAAAACGGTATCCTTGACGCGTATTTACTGCAAATTACGTGCAAAATGTATGCATATATTTATCGCGAGCCACTTTCAAAACTTGAAACCTCGAAGCTGAATAATAATTTTTGAAGTTGAATCAAACGATATCTTTTTCGAGAAGTTAGGAGAATTTTTCTGGCAGACGAGGCGTAAAAGAAATGTGAAAAAATTGCAATTGGTCGAGATCACGAAGGAACGAGCGAGTGCCGCATTTTTTCAACTTTTTTCTCTGGCGTAATGAGAATTTAAACCTGTTAAATTTCGACGTGTTCTATAAACAACGGTTTCGTATATAAACCATATATAAACGTTGCACACGTATTGTGCATTAACGTGTATTGTGCATTATTGTGTATTAAATTTTCATTACAAACTCAGACGAAAAAGGTTGCACAATGCGACCTTTATGTTTCTCTTCGCGATTCCGATCGATTGCAAGTTTCTGAAACAATTTTTTCATACGTCACTTGGCAAGCTAATCCTCTTAGCTTCTCGAGAGAAACGAAGTCGTTTGATCCAATTTTCAAAAAGTTTCGAAAGATGTTGCCACCGGTTTGAAAGTCACCTGATTTACATTATGGAAACGATCGGCCAATATTTTCCCCCTTGTCCTTGCTTTTTGCATGATAAGGAGATTTAGCCGAGTGTCGATAGAAATTTGTAGTATACAGAGTGTCCAGGGTTTAACGGTCAAACATTATCGATGTTTTCTACGTATACGGTTAATCGTATTTTTATGCTCCGACGTTTGCAAGAAACATCGAATGACCCGTATTATACGTAACGTTCTTCTGCTTGATCCTCGTCACCGACACATCGTGATCGCTAAAACCTGGGATACCCTGTACATTTATTACATTTTCTTATAACTTTTTTAACACGTTCGCGGCCACCGATGCGTGCATCGCGACGAAATATTACGTTCAGTTGTAAATAATAAAATGGAGAAAGAGACAGATGATAATCTTACTTGCTAAGCGACTGGAACACTTCCAGAGTGAGCTTCAATCGACAAATCATTGGCCAATCCAAATGGTGGCATGGTCTGTCGCAGGAGAGGAATATTTGTTCTATAATAAACATAAAAGCAAGAAAATAAATCATCGTGTAAGATCGATCGAGCAAACACATCCGCCCATTGCTGTCGTTACTTTTAACACGATTTCTCTGAAAATTTCCCTTAATCCATTAATTATCGCGTTTCCACTTTGACAACTACGAGAAGGAAAATTGCTACGAATTTCACGATCCTCGAGATTGGATCTCGGATGAACGGAATTACGTATTTTTCTCTGTCGATAGAATCACGTGATTTTCCGATCGAGCGATCAAAGATTCTGTCGGATGGAAAAGATCGGTCGAAATTCTGTCTGGCGTAGCTGTGCGAAGGAAAACGCGCAGAACGAGCACTTACTGGGCCTGTAATTGTTCACGTGCAAAAAGGTGGCCGCAGCCGCGATCGTGAAGACGACCACGAGAAATCGTAGACCGTAGGTGGCCAGCATCATCGGCAAGTCGGCACTCGTTGACGCGCGCATCGTCTACCCGAATTGTTATGCAACGATAACAGCAGGTGACTGCATTCTTTGCAGGATCATTCGACTCAGAAAGTCTGAGAAGCAACCTAAGCTAGTTGCTTAGACCTCTGATGTATCGCAGTCGTGTTTAGTTTTGACCATGCGCGCATGAAATTATAAAAATCAGGCAAAACGATTATTGGAAGTAGACGAAACAAAACGAATATTAAAGGATGATCGATCGAGAACGTCGGATGAAACAGGAATTATGAAGGAGCGGAGGGGAGAGTTGGTTGATTACGAGGATGAATTTTCAAGCAGCTGAAGATGACGGTGAATCGATAGCCAGCGACGAAATTCTGATGTCAGCACGGAGAAAGTGAACCACGTGGAGAAAAAGAGCGAAAGGAATAATCGTTCGGCTGAAGATGAAAGTCGGAGCTGTTTGACTTCTGCTCGCGTGGCTAGCTAAGCAAATACGCTCGATTCCCGAATTTCTTTTTTCTCTTTTCTTTTCTTCGCCTGGAAAATGAGAAAGAAAATGAAATTCGGAAGATATATACTTTGCAGATTATTACGTACGAAGGTAAAGCAATGTAAAAGATGATGTAACGATGTATTTAACGATGTTGCCTCGATGTAAAGATTACGATTAGCGAGATGTTCCTTTAGCGGCCTGCTAGACAGAGCGAATGCGATTGGTTGCTTTAATAAAAGAGAATGTTACTACTTTTTACAAGTCGGTATACTGAAAAACTTTCTATTAATTCTGTTAAGCAACTTTCACTCGATCACGATGAAAGAGATATTTTGATAACTCGTGAAACAGAAAGAAAACGTTCGTGGTCCGCGTAATTTCTCGTCGAAGAACGAACGATTTTGAGAAAATGAGCGAACCATTGCCAAGGAAGAGGAGAAACGGATACTTCAAAATGACCGGTTTTACTGCCGGCAACGTAGATGATGTAATTTAATGAATTTTCTTTGCGAGTAAGAAAGTAAGCAGGAAAGAAGGTTGAATAACGTCCGAGGAAGATGCACGAAGGCCATCTAATCGCGTTCCCCATTAAATCCAGCCGTTATCATTACGTAAAAATTTGTATAATCTTCGCGTAATAGAGTCCCATCGTAACGTGATTGAACCGCGCGTCCGGCATAACTCGAATCGCCCAGCATTCCTATCCAGTTAGCTTCAAATTAAAGTTACTCCACTGTGTACTTATATAATTGCGCTAATTTCGATCAAACCGACAGGCAACGAGAACATTTTTTCCTCGAGGCAAGAAAGAACGACGATGTAGTTTCCAACTGGCGTGTTGTTTCCAAGGAATAAAATAAAAGACTCGCAGGCGCAGTCAATTCGCCAGTCTGCTCGCGAGAAAGACACGAAGCGAGATGAGATTAATCGATCTTGATATTTAGATTTCAGCGAAAATGACTTGTTTCGATTCGGTTTCACTGGAAAGTCGTTACACCAAGGAAAAAGTAAAAAAAAAGAAAAGGAAAATAGCCGAGAGATTTCTATCGAACTTCACTGGATGTATAAAGGGATTCCAATGAGAGGACGAAGAATTTTCGTTCGATCGAAGAGGGACGTTTCGAAGAGATTATAACTTTGACAAGTGGCAGGTAAATGCAACGATTAAATCGATGGTATGGAAACCCATATCAAACCTGAACAAGGCACGTGTCAGCTCGTGAACACCGTTACGCTTTCTGATGTACAACTGAGTAGGCCGAATTTTCGTAGCCAGAACTAAACTCGGGTCCTCTCTCTTCCTCTGACTTTCCCTTTCTCTTGTTGCCTTTTTTCACAGGCCACCACGTGCCACATCTAGATCGATTATCGACACCTTTTCTTTTTATTTATCAGGACCAATCCGTACACGAGGAAAACAAAGGCGATACGATTGTTTGTTATTTTCACAGAACGTCGCGATAATAAACCGTACCGTCACTTCGCCTCGTCCGGAATCACGTAAAAGACTGTAACAACGAACGACTTCCATTTTTTCTTTCGACTTTCTATTTGGATTAGAGAAGGATCGCGCGCACTGTTGTTGTCTGGTTTTTTAGTCAACAAGTATCAATCCGCGTGAAATGGAGAATTATATCTACATGACACAAAAAGTCAATTTGGAATCAAAAACGACGTCTATAGGAATCTAAAAAAGTAAAACGTTAGTTAGTTACTCGACCATTTCTTCGCTTTCTTTCAACAACAACGATTAAATGGAACAGAGAAACGAAGTTAAAAGAGAAACAAGCGATTTATTTCGTAAATGAAATATGCTAGTCGTGTGAATATATAGGCTAATCAATTTTGTAATCGTACGTAATACATCGTAAGAATTTTATCAACCGGGACTATTACTATGATTTAATCGTCATAGCTGTCTGAAAGTCAGTGGTCAATTACGTAACAATTATAGCAATCGCCGTTGACCGATAGGAAAATTTGATTCGCGTGAGCCGCGTCGATTAAAACTTGCGTAACGTCCGCTCCATATAGTCGAACGGAGCAAAACTTGAAAAAGTTGGATCATTCGAGTAAACGTTCAATCTGTGCACCGAACTGACATTTCCACCGCTAAGCAAATAACCGGTGAAGGATCCTGCGAAACGACCGATAGAAGACCATCTCGACCGCGTAACTTCCGCGTTTCGCAAAACTTCAATCCGATGTACTCGGATAATGGAACGGTGGAAGATTTTGATTAAAAATTCGATCGAATGATGTGCACGAATTGAAAATGAAAGGTAATGATGGCGACGATGAAAGTAATCGAAGAAGAGTAGAAAAAGTCTAGTCCGAGTGCCGGGCGAAGATACGAAAAATGAAAATGTCTAACACGACCCAGATAGTGGGAGCAATGAAAAATTCCAATTAAAAATTCAATAATACAGCGAACTATTAAAACGGCGAATGGAATAACAAATCGAATGAACGATAATACAAGTGAAAATGAGAAAAAGAATAAAAATAGTTGCGATGTAGAAACGATGAAGACGATGATGAAAAAACAAAGAGAAATTGACAGTTTCACTACACAGATACCAATTCAACACGATCGAGCCAGAACGAGAGAGGAGACAAGACACTGTCACGGTTCTCGTGGACGACTGACGAGCAGCCAGCAGTTTTGGCAGAAATTTCATTGCCAGAACTGGAAATAATCTCCACCCCTCTCTATCTGACCTTCCATTCCCCCCTCTGCCTCTGCGTGACTGTATTTCGTGTATTTCCATTTTCTTCTCCTCTTTTTTTTTTCAACTCTACGCTCTCGTTTAGTCATCGTCGTGGCTGTCTCACGATAGTCAACGATTGGATGGAGATGATAATACGACGGTCGGTATCGTAGTTGCCCCCTCTTGGCTCTTTGAAATCGTGCGACCATCCGTATGTCGAATATGTGTCAGAGACGGCGATATGGCGAGTGAAAGTTGGCCTGAAGGGAGCTGGTAGAGGAACCACTTCACGCCCCGTGTGTGTATCTTACCTTTTCTCTGATTACCTTTACTCACGCATATACATTTATCTATCATTTTTCATTCTGCATTTTTCCATCCACCTGCGAGATACGTTTCTGCCTTCTTCTAGATATTTACCTTTCCCCTTTCTATTTGTTTTATTTACTTTCGCTGTTTCTTTTATCGAATACCAGCATCGAAGAATTTCATCGATTAGGTGGTCGCGTGTCCTACAAACTTCTTGGCATTTGGAAGCTGCAACCGTGATTTACGAGTTCTATATCTCCTAGCGAGTTAATCAGCTGCTCCTTAAATCCAATGGATTAATCCCCATCGCTTCTGAACTTTTGAACCACGGGATACGTGACTCTTTCTCTTACTCTCTCAATCCGTCAGGCTCCATCCCTGTTTGCATCCAACTCTGTGCAACTGTATCTGTATACGTTTCAACTTGAATATCTCCACATCTATCTCTGCTTTGTAGTTACAAACTGCTTTATGTATTTCTGCTTGCATATCGACATCTGTCTCCGTCTTCGCGATTACACGCGCATCCGTCTCTATTCGTATACCTATATTTATCATCAAGCCTGGTCAGTCCGTTAGATCGATTGCTACGAAACAAGCGTGGCTGTTCGAGTCTGGCAAATACGAATCATTGTCCGTTAGCTATGACTTTTCTTCTATCTTCTTTCGTTACGCCGATATCGAAATTTAGACGGTATCGTTTGACGGTAATCGAGAAAACTTTTATGCAATTCTCCAATTTATCGTCGCCTTTGATTTATATTTTTAATTCGCCCGTTTCCTTCGTAATCCTTCACGGTATCCTTCGCGGTTTCATCTCGGTATCCCTCCTCTTCTATCGCTGTGCAACTGTCTCTGTCGATCTCCATCTCTGTCTCTTTCACTGAGCAGACCGCGACGGGTCCAAGAGATTTCGATTTCGCTTTCGCTGATGCTGGCGAAGGGAATTCCAGGTTGTTTGCTCTGCCCACTCGCGAAGCGAGTACCGTTCTGCCAGCTGAATACCGCCTTGACACTTTCTACTTGTTACACCGATTTGTTTAGCTAGTTAAAAAAAAACCCCGCTAATTAATAAATCGCTGTTGCGATAAAACTGTCGTAATTTGTTACTTATTCGGAAAATAACGGGGTCACGACGTTTTCCACCAGAGGGATCGCACGTGGAGAATTTATGATCTCTCGATGAGATATATAGAGTCGTGATATACCTGGTAAGCGTTTAAACGAGCGCCAATTATCCAACGAAAGCTTTGAAGAAAATGATCGTACGACTCGAATATTGTCTATTTGATACTTGTTAACGCGATTTCTAATTGCCAATTATAAAATATCGTCTCTGAGATGAAATAAAAGATCGTGTTCTATTCGAAAGAGATCGACGTTTGGATTTGTTACACGTCTATTAAACAGATGTTTACACAGTCCGACTTACCACGTATCTCATGTAAAGTTTCTAAAAAAAGATGCTCTTAAGATCAGAAATTTCTAATATTGAAATAAGTACGTGTAACCCAGACAACATACGCAATGTCGCTGCAACGAGCTTACTCCGCTTCGCAGGATAGAATCATCCCGATCATCGATTTCTCTTGTTGATACTATTTTCTCGTCGCGACGAACGGATAGTCATTAATCATTGGTTGCGGTATGTTCTGAATTAATTCCAGTAATTTGCCGTACATAGTTATATTCGTGGTAGAGCGACCTATATATCGATAATTATTTACGAGACGAAAGCGTCTGAAATGCCTGTATAAAGTTAGACGCGGAAATGCAGCGAGCTACGAACTCAAAGATGTCTTTTCCTTTTGTCGCCGTGGTGTTTCGTTTCCAAGACGGTAGAGCCGTTAGAAAGCCGATCGATGAAATGGATACCAACGCGCGCGTTTTAAGTTTCACCAAGGATCGCTTAACGTCTCTTTAATTGACCTCTATCGCACATAAAAGCGATTTCCCCGTTGATACAAGAAAATGGACTAACAGAGAAAGAGTTAGAAAACTGTATAAAGAAAAAGGTACAATAAAATATCGCGAGGCGTTCATGCGTGAGTTGGGAACAATCGCCTTACGATGTTCGCTCGCTTTCACTTCACGCTGCAGGGATGTCAAAGCTGCGTTCTTCTTTCTGTTAACGAGCTTCTGTCGTTTACGGTCTTTCGTCGAGCAAAACCTCGAGCTTAGGATCAGCGACGCGTCTTTATTATAAAAAGAACGTACAGATGAAGAAAAACTTTCTTCCTCGTGGAGTTATGCAACCTGTTGCGAATTACTTTCCCCGAAAGCAAGTTTCGATCGATTGTCGTCCTGTTTTTAATTATTCTCCAAAATGACTCCATCGTTCGCTTTCTTCCTCGGGAAAGAAAGTGATTTATCGTTGGGTATTGCGAGAACACGAATCGATTAAACTTTCCTCTAACCTTTCTGGTGGCCACGAATAAAAGACCGGGTGTCGAGGAGATCGTAGAGCGAGTTTGCAGAAGCCTGTGTACCGTTTAGATGTTCGATATCGTTGCTCGAGGGTGAAAGTAAGTATTCATGTACGAATAAAGGATAATGGTCAGTGTGTATAAGCAAGGAAAGAAATTGGCACGAATGGTAACAACTAGTACGGGACAGGAGTTTAATGTCGTAGAGCAACCGATATCAAAAGCGGAAGAAAGCGAAGATGCTACGTATTGGGATGAGAAACGGATGGGAACGATACGACGCGCTTTCTCGCGCAACTTTCGACCATTTCGATCAACGTATGCGTGTTTACAGCTTCACTCGCGTTGAGATGTTGGTGCCCTAAGATATTCATTGGAAGAAATGGAAGAGGAAGATCGATTTTCGCAAGCTTTAGTTCCAATTTATATCGACGAAGTTAACAGTTCCTTTTTTCAAGTTCGTGTTCGCCTATTTACTTCCTTGTCTGATAATGGGAAAGATACCGACGATGCTTTTCGAAGATAAAAATACTAAAAAGTTATTAGGCTGTGCGGTATGTTCCGAAAATACAGGAAACTTGAAAATATATCGGAGCGTTGCACGTGCAAAGATATTTTGATAGATGTCGGAGATAGTTTCAGTTTCGTAATAAAACGAGTTACGATATTAAATGGTAGGATGAACTGACACGATGCCACCAGTTGAATCGCATCCCGCATACATAACGGTTATTTCACTTTTTTTTTTTCTCTTAATAATATCGTAGCTATAATTACTCGTTGTGAATGGATATCCTTACGTAGCGATATCTGAGTTGCTGAATCTTGGCTCGGGGTCATTCGCCTCGGTGAATTCGACGCGAAATATTTGTTGCTTTATGTCGACGATTTCATATGAACGCAACTCGGTTGCACGTTCGATAAGCACGAAGTATCAGTGTTCCTGAGTGTTTACATCTTTCGCTACGTATCTTCCTATTTTCCTCCTCACCGTGATTTTCGAATTTTACGAAACTTTGATTAGGACGCTTTGCATAATTCTCAAACTTCCAAATAAGTATCGTTTGCATTGGTACAATTCTAGAGAGCAACAAAGAGGACAGAGCAGGGACAAACACCACGTTAATTAGGAAATGATCACTTCGAAGATCTATCGTAAAAAGGATTACAATCGCTCGCACACTACGAATACATAAATCTCACGCTGAAATTGGAAATTCGACTTGAACGAGATGAGGAGTAAAATCATGAAAAGAATCGCCTGCAGTGATTCGAGTAAATCCATTTTCACCGTGTATTCGCAACAAAAGTAGCCATTCTCCTAATTCATTTCACGCATAATAAATACGACGAACGTTACTTTCCACTTTCGTGTAGTCGATCTTCAGCAACACGTGACACGCGTATTTTGATTAATTATCGATCTTCCGAGAAATGAAAGAAAGAACGAAATTATGAAAAAATACACTAACCTGGTATAGGCGTCAAGTAGATGATGGTTGCGACGACGGAGCTCAGGCCGACGAATACAGCGAGCCTGAAGAACATCGTTGACGAACTCTGGTCTCGGTTCAAGGATCCTGTGTGTTCAACGACGACGTGCACTCGGCTCAAATACCAACGAAGGATCGAAACGATCAACAGGCCGAACTAGCCAGTTTCGTGGCCGCGGATACACTAGGCTACCACGATACAGGCAAGTTCATTGCCAGAGAGAGAGTTGTATGCCGATTAAAAAGAAAGATCTTTCGACTGCGGAAACATACGTTTACCAGCTCGGTTGCGCGCGCTTCCGACACTTTTTGCTCTTGCATAAAGAATTTATCTGTCGCGAAACACGTGAAGACTGTTCGACGATCGCTCGATGCTTCGTATGCGGCTGAGTGCTGACAACGACGATGATTCTCGAAAGGGAATGTTGCACTGAACCGCACGAACGAAAAAGGCTGCGTGTACGAAAGGATGTTGATATGTAATAAGGAAGTGAGTATTGCCTTCAGTTTCGTATCTTAGTTATCGAATTACTTTACACGAAATTCCTCGTACGCTATGACCGCATCGAAATTCATCGAAATAAATATGCGTGTAATTGATTTATTTGTTTGATGATTTTTAGTCGATTATTTCAAACGAATTATTTGATCGATTAGGTACACTCGTTCTGTATCGTTTCGTTACTTCACACTGACAAAGTAAAGTGGCTTTTTAACGATCGTTCGATTTGAGAAAGATCCTTCCTATCTTTGGCTAGCTTGGCTAGCTATTGAATTTGAATTGGATGAAGTTGTTGCTGCTAATTAGGAAATTAATAAACCGCTACTGTAAATTTACTCTCGTTAGAGAAAGTAGAATGTATTAATCACGACCGTTGAGTAAGTGATTTCTGTTATGATCGATTGTTCGATTAATTATGTCCGTATTCAAAGTTTTAAGCGCCTCAACTGAGGCCGATCATGTATATTTTTAGTTTCTATAATTATAATTTTCATATATTGGATATATTATATTATATTTTAATAAATTGCGGAAATTTGTACAATGAACGAGTATTTTATATCAGCGATTAAACGTGTTAGAGAATAATTAACGGTGCTGTTTGATGAACTAATAAAAACACAATAAACAAACACGGTAAATTGAAGGATAAGAAACATGGACTGCAATGTATTGATTCCTAATACATAATTCTATTTTTGATCCTGTTCAATTCTGTACTTCCAGCGTTTATCATTTTGTCATTCTTTTGATTGTTATTAATATATTTGAATCTTTAAGAACTTTTTAAAATAATTATATTTTCATAAATAAAATTTGGATCAGATAAAATTTTGTGATTTCGTTTGACTGCAATATTCATTTTTTGTAACCAAATAATACTGTGGATCAGTTAGGTTATATTCACGTGATTATTCGCTGAAAGTCAGAGTTACTGTGTACATAAACAAACAGAATTTAACATGAATGAAGTTTTGAATAGCAATTTTGATGCTGTGTATCCACGGATAGAGAATGCTATAAACAATGCAGCTTTCATTGCGATAGATGCTGAAATGTCAGGTATACATACGGAGAGAGATTTGAAAAATAGGTTAGGTTTACTCAGGATTGAAAGGTTATCTTAATATTAGTTGTACTTCTTTTCATACTAATCTTTTTTGTATTTCAGTTTATTTGATACTCTCAATGATCGTTACACGGCATGGAAAAGAAACATTCAGCAATTCGTAATTGTACAATTTGGCATTACAACTTTTTATCGTGTTCCCTCTAAGAATGCCTATAAAGCGGACAGCTTTACTTTTTACTTGTTTCCTAGATCTATACCATTAAAAAATAGACAATTGTCATGGGAAGTGGAAGCGATGGATTTCCTTTATAAACATGGCTTTGATTTTAATAAAGTATGCTCCCAAAATACAATTGGAGTAAAATGTTTGTATGTTCGCTGAGGCAAATTTTTTAACTTAGCAATATCAAATCTGTCATAGAGATATCGATATATTTTTTAGTTCTTAGTCGGAGGTATTTCGTATATTGACGAAATAGATGAGAAATTAATGCTTGATCACATAACACAAGGTGATATAGAAGATTGTTTATCACTTTTATCCTACGACGAAGAAGAAAATTTCAAAGAGTGCAAGAGCAAGGTTTGTGAATGGATTTCTAATAAGTCAGAAAATGCACCATTAAAGTTGGAAACTATCACTCCTATGGTACAGTATGTATTACATAAAGACTTAAGGAATAATTACAACGATATTTGGACTACGTCAGACTGTAAATCAGTATGTATGTAATACATATTTCTATTTGGATACTAATGAAACATTATATAACATCATTTGTTTTTCAGATAGATGTTATGAAAATATCGGGTAATGCACAGGATGATTTGTCCAAGAAGAATAATTTAGAAGATGTACTGCTAGATTTTTATTTAGGTTTTTCCAAAGTATTTAAGCTTTTGTCCTCTAGTAAGAAAATGATAATAGGGCACAATATACTTTTGGATTTAATGTTCATGCATCAACAATTCTATAAGCCACTACCAGGTATTAAATGAATACATATTAACAATAATTGATAAATCATATAATTCGAATTTGTATGTGTTTTAGATTCATACAAAGAATTCAAAAGTAATATACATACATTATTTCCACAAATATATGACACAAAATTCTTAAGCTTTGAGTTGCGAAAATTATATAGCAAGGATGAAGGTAAAGAACATTGATAGAGAAACGTAAATTGTAGACCAATAACATATCTGTATAAACGTGAGAACATGTTTTCTTTTTAAGTAAACTGGAAAATAAATTCATTGAATATTTTGTACGAATATTTTACAACTCAAGGACGAATTATAACTTATAATTCACCAGAGATTATCTTTAATGAAGAATTTTCACGTAATTTGATTTTATGATGACTTGTTAAACCCTATTGTATTACATGGCACCTCTTTCTCATTTCAAACTATATTGTAGATAAAAAGAATTATCATAGCGCTGGGTGGGATTCTTACTTTTGTGGATATATATTTGTGAAAATGGCACATATATTTTGTGTAAAGAAATTTGGGACGTATGCTTCATATTCATATAATATTTACATTGTAACATATGATAATATGTATTAATCGGTCATGAATAATGTTTATTATCTTTAGGGGTTTAGAAGAAAGGATAGCGTCCCATACTGAGTTAATGAGCAGTGTAAAAGATTTTATAAATTCTATAAATATAACAAGAGGCAATGAAATATATATGGTAGGAAAAATATATTTTTCCATAACTACAAAGCACATAGGATAATACTTTAATCGTACTATAAACATTTCAGAAACTTGATGGAGAAGATCCAGTGTTATCGAGACCAGAATGGCTTCATGTCAAGTTGAAGTCACCATCTCTAGATATCAAGCAGGTATTCTCAAACATGAAATTGTATTTGAAGGCTGTACTTTCAACATTGTCCTGATCAGTACCAATTTTTTTTCAGTTAATGATGAAATTCTCATCTTATGGTTCAATGGATGTAATGCCCTTTGCTCGGAGACGCGTTTTAGTAGCTGTCTCAAACCACAATACGTAAGTATAGTTTTTGAACTTATCAACAGTATGTCTTATCGTTGCATAAGACAAAAACATTTCACACAAAATTTTTAATCTCGATCCTTAATACAATAAAATGTCCTATTTCCGTCACTCTTTAGAGTTAGTAACAAACGGAACAAGGCGACAGTCCGCAAATGATAAAGTACGAATCTACGTAAGTACTTTTAGGTAATCAGCTTATTTAGCTTGAAACAAATTTAAACCTCGTTGTCGTCCAGCATAAATATCTTCACGGTTGGCCGTCAAACTGACACAAGACAAGCTCCCAGAAACTCGTATTTCACGTTTTACACATCACGGTATTCAGGTTAGCAAAACAATGAGCTGAGATTAAAGGAAAAGGGGCAAATACGGTGAATCCGTGCAGAACTCGTGACATGCGCGATTTTCGTTGATATTAATTCTTTCAGTCGTCTTTCACTTTTCCGTTATATCTTCCCTCACGCATTAAGCAAATATAATTAGGTATTAAGTACGCAGTTGGTATTTTAGTATGAAGCTGCTTCGAAGTAAGGTGCCGGAACTATTTTGGATCTTATCCAAGGGCAACCACGTATACTCATCATTGCACTTACAAAGTGTGATATCGATACACGTGATTTTATATGACGTAATCGTATTTTCGTTTTGCCAAAATTTGTCCTAGTTAATTTACTCTTAATATTTTAGCCGCGTATTGTCTTTAGATTTAGATGTTAGATGCGTACATTATATATAGTTCTCCTCGAAGAAGCAACGATCGAAAGACGTTTGCTTCAAGATTGGAATAAGTATGTACCATCAAAAGCATAGAATCTTGTCTTTCTTGCTACGCTGTTAAAACGTAACGAGACCGATATAGAATTACTGGGAAACGGATTAATTATAATCGTACGTCTTGTCAGCAGAGCATCAGCAGCAAAACTATAAATATCAGTGGGAAAGGTGAACGACCTAAGATCCCTTAAAGATAGTACGGATCTCATTGATGTTCTTATATCAAATTATAATTTGATATACATTACGCACTTCTGAATACAAAGATATATTTTTCAAAATAATATTGCAGAAACTCTAATTCCGCTCGATTAATATACCGAATACTCTGTATTTCATTGTATGTATAAAATCAAAATTACATTTGCTGTTTCAGAACATCGCTTGATTTTCAACGTGAATATGGTATAACGTATATAACTTGTTGACAAGTAGTTAATACAACAACGTGATCGATGAATCTTATTTCATGCGAGTATCGAGTTGTTCTAACTCCCTCTTCCTTGCGGTTTATTTCTCCGGTCGGATCGATTGATCAATCGATCGTGTTTTCTTAATTCAGACAGCTTGAAATCACAAACCACCATCAGCATCGATATCAAATCCATTAGAAGCCCGTTTACTTTTCGTTCGCCAAACTATCGGAACAACGAGCACTTATAAATGAGCATAGCTGTCGGGAAATCACTGCACCCTACCGTTTTAAACCCGATCTCGTCCTAACGTTTATTGTTCCACCGACCACTTGGTAGCAATTCCCTACGGAATTCATTAAGCGAACGTTGTAATATTCCGATTGCTTTGACGGAAAATGGTTTTCTTAACTGTTTCCTAATTATACTATTAGTAGGATAAATATATTCGAGTATATAATATTTAATATATATATATACAAATAAACAAAAGATACGCGTCGTAAAATAAGAATAGATACAAAAATTATGTAACGTGAAATGTGGAATTTTTTAAATTTGTTATCCGCGATATCTATACACATATAATGTATACGCGTAATCGGAAAATCGAAGGACATTCGAGAAACGATAAAAGCAAATCGCTTGGAACCGTGAAACAATAACTTTGTACGCGAAATGAAATCATTCAACCCATAGATCTCGTCATCGGGGATGCACGCGAATCAGCTGACTTCATCAAGCTCGAATTAGATGGAAATGAATTATGTAGCGCTTCGCTATCAAGTATTGCATTTCACGAGCACGATGCATTTTCTTTCGAAGCGTTAAGCGTTCGGCACAATTCAGCCGCGTTAGATTTTCCTTGTCGCTGGCATTTTTCCAAGCGTTCCCGCGTGCCTGTGTATCATTCCTACTGGACAACTTTTGTATCGGCGCGTGCATCGCATTATTGCAGTTAAATGATTCAATGACCGTCGTTATTCAATAAGTTTGATCGCGTAATTCTTGATTATCGTACAAATCTTTTGGTCGATTTTCGCAGAAAAGAATTGCTTTAGCAAATTGTAGATCGTCTGAGTTTGACTTTACCATTTTCCATTGTACCACGAATGCCAAATAATATTCGTGTATTTCGTTGTAGAAAAAAAGCTTTATCCCATAATACTGTTCTATATGATTAATTTCTATTTTTACATTTTTTATTATTCATTCTTAGTACGAAAGATTCTTTACAAGTTCCTTTATAAATCCCTTTAACAGTAATCTACTAAAGCGTGTCTCGTTCAAGTAACACAATGGTTAAATGTATAAAAGGAATATCGATCAGATAGTGGAAAATTGAATTGCACAAGATTTAGCAAGCATTTATTTGTTGATTTTATTAATGTTATTAATAAAATAGTAACCCAAGCTTGCCTTGTAACGCGCGTCGATCAGGCCAGGTTGCTCAACGTAATCGATATGACATTATTTTTACCCATGTATTATTAATGTATTATAAATGGTGGTCGCTTGAAAAATTCTGTTGCAGCGCGTCGGAGATATTGCGGCAATTCAAGAGCAGCAAGGAATTACAGGTGACACGGTACAACCGCATAAAACACGCGACGTCCATGACCATTCTTTTGTGGTAAGTTTTCCCAAAATTTCCCATTTCTCGCGCTTCTCTATATTTTTATACTACGTATACCTATATATTATTATTAGAAGGTAGAATCTTGCGGGCGAATTAACGTAGAAGTAGATAGGAAGCCTATGGAATTTAAAAAATTTATAATTTATTGCTCGCGAATTATCAGAGTTACGAATTCAATTTACCCACGATTCTTTATATATGCGATGTTCCTTAATTAGAACGTAATTGTCGAAGGCCAGGATTGGTTATTAATATCCTTGCTATACTAAACCGTATTAAACATCTCAGATTTCAATCATTTCGATTCTGAAATAATTTACAAATAATTGTACTCTTTAAACTCAAATTTATTTCATTGTTATTGCGTAAGAAAACGATCTTCAAGCACAATGGTTCATCCTAACGGAGGAAAACGGACAAGATCCGCGGGTTCGTTCTGCGACATGTCGTTAAACGGTTGGGTGGATGTCACGGCTGACCATTTTGGGAATTGCACCAATTCGGCGAGGTTCTGCGCGAGCCCCTTGATGACACGATCACGATCGAAATTCGGTCTGGACACCGGCGAGCCCTAAATTCGATCGCCGTGTTTCAGCTTAAACGAGGCTGTCCGCGTTACGTCAAACAAATTAATGGCCCTTCCACAGGCCTGTGCGCCACCGCAGAATCTCTAATTAGCACGAAGATTGCCGTAGATGCATAAGTGGAGATCACGGTGCCAATTGTTGCGAAGCTGGGCCCTCACGACGCCCATCGCATCGATGTTGAAACTGTAAAATTGTCGAATTCAATGCGGCTCTCAATGTCTATCGAGATGATTTCGAAACGAGCGTTATATAACGATTCGTCGTGGATCGCGTATTAATCGTACGGTTTTACGTTTGATTAGGAATTTATACAAGCTACCGATGAATTCCGAGCGAAACGATCGGCACAGCGTTGATCGTTCATGATGAGATGAAATCATATGGGACAAGGACCATTTCTATCTTTGATACCTTTATATTTAGCCAGTCGATATTTCTCTAAAAATCAATGTCCAGGCTTTCTACATTTTCTCAGCTTTCGAGCTTTTCAAGATATTTTTACATTTCATAACTGTTTTTAGCTTTTTAGCTACGAGAAGTCGAACGAATTCGAGACGATATCGATTAAAACTATTGACAAATGTAGCCTGTCTATGCTACGGTGTATAACTGTTAGAAACTAATTATTTTTAATTGCAGGAGCGGAGCTGTTCTGTCCGGAGGTATTCTTGCCTGGATGTTAAAAAATATTTCTAAAACGTATATCAATCAATGCATATCTTAATCAATCATATGCATATTTGATAATGGGGAACGTTACAAAAGTAAATCCCAGTAACGAAACGATTATTCCAGTTGATTTTCGTATGGCAGAAGATACAGAATAAACATTCAATTTTATTTTCCACGCATTCCATCTGTATATCAAATAATTATATACACGTGTTCGAAGATAATGTCTTTAATATATCTTTTTGTATTAAGAAACTGGCCAAATTGTTCAGTCATTTGGCACCGATTTTTTAGTTGTCCTTGTATTTAGACAACGAGTCTCTCTATGCAAAGCGAACAGTGCAATGTTACGAATCGTACGCTATATAATTATCTGAAATTCATTTTATGGAACCATATAACTATATAACGAAAGCAAAGCGCATTAATGAAACGAGCATTACACGTAAGAAAGAAAATCATAATTTTCCGTGCGGATGAGACTGCGATTCATAGATCAAGTTCTACCAACAAGACAGCATTTCAATACGTTCATTGATTACACCATGATTCTCTTGCATAAGAATCTATATAAGAGATCATGAAAGAAGAAATGAAAATAAGCATCGTAAAAATGAGAAAGTAAAACAAGCTTCGATTGGATTTCCAACTGGCCGGCCAACCCAGAAAGAGTGCCTCCGTCTCTGTCTTCCTTTCTTACGCTCGTACGCGAGCGCAAAATCTATTTAAATGTTAGATCGAAATCGCGAGTGGAATCTTTGCGTGAGCTGTTATTATTATTTCTCGTTCTGGTTTGTCGACGTTCCGGGCCAGAGCTCGTTTTCGTCAAGGAACCTATTCACCGTTGTGCCAAACCTCCGTGCACTCGCGAAAAATCCAATTATCCCTGGCTTTGCTGCGAACCATTGCAATTTCGATCGGTCGTATTTTCTACTTTTTTTTTTTTATTCACACGCACATACACACGCGCACACATACACACACACACATAGGCGCGCGCGTCGTTAGACATTTGGAAAGTTTTTCGATTATGCTTTCTCCCAATGTGTTGCACCCTTTTTTTACAAGTAGAATGTTGCTCGAATATGGTTGAACATAACGTTTATCGTTGCTACGCTGGTTTAGGCTTGGAAATTCTTAAAGGGATCGAATATTGTAAGGAAAATGAAGATGTTGTACGTATTGGCAATATTCGAGTGGTTATATACGATTCTCGCGCTATTAAACGAAAACAAGGGGCAAAGAGTAACACGTGACAGGTTGTATCGTAAATTTCGTTGCAGTCTTGGCAAATGGTCTGACATTCATACTTTAGAACAACGACTTGTTACTATCAAACGACGTTGAATCGTGTGTGTGGACTCCTTAAGCAAGCGGTAACATAGATAACATTCAACAAAATCTTGCAGAGAATCGTTTTCAATTATATTTATTATATTGAATTATTCTTCGCAGAATGAAGATGGATATGCAGGACGAACCAGGTGATGTCGATCCTCCTAACGACAAGGTATCATAGTACGAAACGAGACGACGTTCTGGTTGCGAACTCGTTGCTGTTACTCGCGGACCACTTTGTTCTACTTTGTGCTTATCTTGAAATCCTGATGGCCAAGGAAGAGACCAAACGTTCCCCGATATTTCAAAAGTTTTCTCTGGCCGCCACCCAAGGCTAAATCACTCGAAATAACGCAGTAGCAATTTGTGTAGGCGTGCTGCCGGACGGTCAGCCTGGTCACACTGGTGTCCGGTGGCAGGTGGAGCAGCTTTCGAGATGGATCTCACGCTCTGTCTCTTTGGGTTCTACTTCGACCGGTTAAACGACGAACGTTAAGGTCGCGAGCGCCAGTAACGAGGTCTATGGAACTGGGTTAACCAAATTCGCTATTTTCTCGTCTCATCGGGTACAATTTGTATTCGGATCATCCTTAGACTACTTGGATGTTCCTTCGCATCCTCTTGGGAATCTACGTTCATTACTAACCGTCGTTTCTCACCAAACGAATGGAAACTTAACCCATTGGTCGTTAAGGTAATTTCCTTCTTACCGTTGCTCTTCTTTTGGTAGATGCATTTGTCTAGTACATGGAAGAGGTGAAAGGTGAGGGTGCGTGATATATAGAAGACGACTATTTGGCAACCTTGAGCGATCGGCCGATTCTACCGAGGCTGTAGTACGTACACTTCTCTCGGTATAATTCCTAGTTTTCAGTCTACGGATTTTTCTTAAAACGAGATGAATTGTAAATCTCACTAGCCACTAAATCTTTCGAGTCTCTGATCTAAACCGACAGGGTAATCGTGGATCTCATCTAATCGTGGATAATCACAGAGTCGCAAGTTGTCGAGAAACGGAGACCTTGCGATCCTGGTTTTACAGAAGAATTAACAAAAGAAAAAAAAAAGAAGAAAAAGAAGGCTTGAAAGAAAATCTCGATAGTCGGTGACGAGGACCTACTTCGTAACTCGTGCACAAATTGGAAAACGGTATCACGTGGCTGCCCAAAAATACGTCGAGAGGTGACTCGATTCGATCGCCTTCACCTATCGGTCCGGCCAGGACGAGAGGCGAGTCGGTCGGACCGTTGAACGCACTGCCAGCAAAAAGAAGAGACGATTGAAAATACCCACACGTCGGCGTTCTGGTCTCACGGTTTCGAAATCACTCGTGCAGCCGAGAATCGTAGCGTTTCACGGGAGCACGGTGTGGGCCAGGCTGCGCTTTTGCTTTGGCATGGACCGAGCACCTGTCGCGCGTCGCCGACGGTGGAAATAGCCGTTTTCGACGGGGAGAAACGCGCGCCTGCGCCGACACAGAGTAACGCGATTATGTGGGTGCGCCGAGATTAATTGCTTCCACCGATTACCGAAATAATTGTAAATCGTCCGCGTCCCTACGATCACATCCATGTAATTAAGCTCTGTTCTCGAAACGCAACGAACGAAGGTTTCGTCGATTCGGTTCTTTAAAGAACGTTGATCTTTATCCTATGCAAATGGCAGGGAAATTGCAGGCGAATGGACGTTCCTTTGTATAAGGAAATTGGTAGAAGATTGTTTTCTTTTGTCCAAGAAAATTGAAAATTTCGTGCAGGAATATCGGTCTCTTGTTTAAAGTTTGTTTGATAAATCTCGGATACTTTGCTTCTATCTGTATAATTGCAAAAGCTAGAGATTAAACTGTAAGAGAGGAAGCGAGATTAATGGATGGACGACCGGTGGAAATTATCGGATGTAAAGAATATCGCTCTCGAAATGTCATAGATAAGGGAAATGGACGATGAGATGGGATTGAAGAGGTTCGATTGAAGTGGCGGAAGTACGAAAATCATCTTTCTCCGACGGAGGGGTACTAGAGGTCCCAGCAGCTTCTTGTTCGAAACCTCTCTAGGACTATTTTTGTCCATAAGCTGAATAGCGGAAATAGCCTAGCCTAGCCCCTGGCCTAGAGCGTAGGCTTGACCGGCCATAATAGCGCCTCTTTCAAGGATATATCGTGACGTCACGATTTCTTTAGAGACAAAAGTCAGACGTCAGTGATCACCTAAATGACGTTTCTCTTTCGATTATGAAATTTGGCATGTTAATAAATTAGACTGGGCTATATTCTCTTCTGAAACGTAAATGAAAATTTCTTTAGAGTTATAATTATCTTATGGGTTAAACGCGATTGTATATGTTTCTTTTGAAATCCCAATGGTATGCGAATTGGTTACGTTTGTATGATGTTTTATCTAGGATAAAGACAAGTATCGTATTAGACACCTTGGAGCGCGTTGTCTCATCTCAGGATGGCAGACGTAACGTCTTCTCCGATCAAACCACACAAAAATAATCTAACGTTTTACAGAAGCATGGAATTATAAATACTTCTGAGCACATTCGTCTTGTTTAAATAGGCCTTGCTTCGTTCGCACCGTCAATGAACATTTTTAATCTTGACGCGTTTTAAGCAAAATCGTCAAATGTCCATTCCTTAAATAATCACATTTTCTCATTCTTTTAATCATCTTTGCGAAATATGTTACGTAATTATTTGAATGCAAATTAATCTCGATACTCTCAAAGATGGCAATCTAATAAAGAGAAATTTCTTTTATTACAGAATACTAAGTGCTGTAGTAATTACACCTAGACATCCTGACGTCGTTCATCCTTTGAAAAATGAAATTTTATTTTCCTGTATACAATTGTCCACCTCCTAATGTTATCTTCAATGATTGTTACACAGAATGAACGACGAAACTGGACGACTACACCTTCAAAGGTAAGCCGAACAATAATATTGAGACAGAACTCGAGTTTCTGGCATTTTAATCTCTTTTCGAGTCGAGACAACAGTTGTTCCGTTTCACGACGCTCGTCAGAAGCTGCGTCGACACAGATCCACTCGCATAGTCACAATGAATATGTTTATATATCGCATTTGTAATATTACTAGCTATTTATACAAACTTTCATAATTGTCTATGAATAGTTCCAGTGCCTTGATGAGAATAGTAAACGCAACGCAGGTTGTAAAACTTACAGTTTGCTTTCTACAGAATTAATAGAAAATTAAGAGCAAGATTCAACGAGATAGACGTTTTTAATATTAGCGTGATCTCTTAATCGAATAATTATTATAGAATGTAATAGAATGTATAATAAAATATAATAGAAGATGCAACGGTTCTGTTGATATGAATTGTTGGTTATCGATGTAGCGTATCTTAAAGCGGATGTTCTTCGTAGAAAATCGCTGATAGTTTGCATTAATAATACAATCGTTATTTCATATCTCGTAAAGTTCGCGAGTAAACAAAACAATTGACTAACGTATCATTCGACGAATTATATCGCGCTTAAGTGCATATGCACCTAGCGTACCATGGCCTTCTCGAGAACAAATTTTGTGCAACGTTTTCGGTTTGTCTTTGCACGAGCCATCCGCTTTATAGCATCGTTCTACGATACAGCGTCGTACGCAGTTTCAGTTTTCGCAAGAATTTCATTAAATTCAACCGTTTGTAACATTCAAAGTGTCCAATTTCTTGAACTTTCCAACGTCCAAACCTTCGCATTTCCAAGCGCCAGACTGAAATTTTCAAGTCGTCGACCATTCGAACGTGAAAGTTTTTAAATATCTCGACTTCTAGGCTTTCGAGTTGAAATTTCCCGAGTCACATTTCTAGATAAACATATTTTTTTTTTTATGAAATATCATGCCAAAGAAGCCGCGCGATCGAAAGCGGCCGACGCGTTCGCAATGGACGCGAGGATGGCGAGAGTGTCGCGGCAGCTGGTGCGTACGCTTGATAATCCACGCGCACCCTTGACGCCCGGCGTCCCGTCCACGCTCTCGCCAAGTCCGACCTCGGTGTATCCTTGCGACTATTTTCGCGCGTAACACGTTTCGACATGATAGATGAGAGTTTTCTGCGTTTCCTCCACGTCGCCTTAGCTCGAAACCTGCCAAAGATTCTCGTTCGTACTAGTGGCAGGGAACGTCGAATAATTTAGGACCGCGGACAATACCTGTCGTTTTGCTGCCGTTTCGCCCTCCGTCGTCTCGTACGCTTCGCCGGTTTATCCTCGCGCTGTGAACGCTTGCCAGCGGCAATTTTTGCGCCGTTCGAGTTTTACTACTTTCGATTCTTCTATACAGCGAACGAGATACTAAAAGAGTATTAAAAGCCTTTAACAGGTCGATACTTTGAAAATACGCGTACGACTATTTACGACACGTTTTCCACATGTTCGATTATACGCATCGTGTATTTTATATTTCGAATTACCGCATACCGATAGAAGAGGAAATAATATTAGGTTGTCCGAAAAGCTTCTTTCGTTTTATGAGGGAATAATAGACGCACAACGTCTTCTTGTTTTATATTATTTTGCCGAATTACGTACGATCTATTTTGTTCTGTCGAGATAAACACCGTGACGTTTCGCAGACTTGCTTTCGCGTTTGTACGAAGATGCGCTGTTGTAAAGAGCACGTTTGCGAAAGAAAGACATTTCTCTTTTAGGACAACCTAATACTCGCGAATGTGCAAAAGCTATAGGCAAACTTTTACAAAAGCTGTTACTACTAATCGCATAAAATAATTAAACGTGAAATGCGTGGATATCTTTGATACTTCGTCGATCATAAAACGCCATTAAATGTTAACGAGCGGGAAGATAAAAGGGTGAAACGATAGATGGATGAATAGGATTAAGGACAGATACGGGTTTCTCCAGGCGCCACGTGTTTGATTGCAGACAGATTTCTTACCGGATGTAAAAATAGATAGCCGGTGCTTTCGTTCAGCCGTAAACACGTGTAATGAAAGGCAGGCTTCGCCGTGACCCTTTTCCTTTCTTTCTCTTCTTCCTTTTTTGCTTCCTCTTCTTTTATATTTCCCTTTCTCCCTTAACCTTTACGCTTCTCTTCCTTCTCGCTTTTTTTATTGCACATGGAACAACCGTTTTTTCTACTTTCACCTTTCCCATGGGAAGATTAATCATCGAGTAGAATGGAAATTGGCGAAAGACGATGATCCGTAGGATTTATGAAAAATAAATCTCTGCAACAACGAGTTCGAGTACCTACGTAATATCCTTCTATAAACGTAATCTCTGACTCCTCGCCAGACGTAGTTACGTCGGTTTCGTCCGTTTCTTCTTCCTTTTCTCTGTTTTGCTTTTCCTGTGCTTCGTGTATCGGTCATATGGAATTCGTCACAATGTCAGAGACCCTCTGCTCGTTCGCTTTTTCCTCGGCCCGTGACGATAGAAAGAAAGGTATCTTGTAACGTTACTTAAATAAAAACGCGTGGAAGTGAAATGCTCGGAGACGCTTGGAATCAGATATCGAAGCATCATTTCTTAAATTCTTTTTTTACATTTTTCTGTAGAGAAAAAGGTGTCCACTTTTTTTTATCGACATCTTTTTAATACTCTTTTCTTCCCCGCTTTATCGTTATTTTTATCTTTTTCCTCCTCCTTTTTTTCGATCCTCTCTTTTCTCCTATACATTCTTTCGAATATTTCTTTGAAAAAAAAAAAAGAATGACACTTCTCAACAGCATTTTTCCTAAAATATCGAAGGAACGATCGACCTCCGCGACGCTTTTTTTCCTCGAACCGATCTCGCGTGGAAACCGCTGTCCTTCGAACTATCCGACCTCAGAGGAAAAAAGGAAAAAGGAGGGAACTCCTATCGCGGAACAGGGTTGCGTGCATAAATTTCATGCGTTATTTATACTGGATTTTCCTTGAGAACGAGCAATATTTCCTTCCCCTTTGTCGCATCCCTCGCGCGATCCATCAACGTCTCGCGGCAACGAAACGGTTCCGCTTCTACAGCTCTCGTCGCGGATTTCCAATCAGACGTCCGATGCAAACGTCCACGACTACTTTCACGATGTCGTCAGTAACTATCGACGTATAAACAATCGCGTGCCATTTATTTATAACCGTTGCACGTGTCATCGTAAATCGAATTGAAGCAAACGTACGATAGTGTAGGTTTCCTGGCAACGATCTAGCGCGAGGATGCTCGGCTGCTCGCGAAAATCGCAAAATTAAGTTGCTGGCATCGGTGCGTTCCGACGAGATTCCTCGAAAAATCTTCTTCTTAAGCCGAGAGATTTCAACCTAAGCGGAGAATTCGCATTTGATTCGAATTTTTTCGTTGATTTTAGACGCGAGGGATCGCTGAATTTCTATTTGATACGCCTGACATTTTTATCTCTTTTTGGACAAACATCGATATTTAATCGAATATCGTTTTACCATAGATCGCCTGCATTTAGATCTTCAAACGTGACAGGATCTTCGGCTCGTTGATTCATCGCCTCTTGGATACAATCATTTACCTTCTCACCGATCATTTGCTTCTTACACAATGCATATATTTGCTACGACGAATGTCGATCAAAGGTAAAATCAGTTTTCTTCCACGATCTTTTAACGTTTGCAACTCTGTGAAGTCTTTCTGCTCAAAAGAAGCGACCCAGAGAAAGAAAGAGAAGAATCTTCTGCATTAAACGATTCGCGAAGCTAAGAACTATTTCAAGGTTTTGACTTGCTACCAAAGCAAACGTAATACTTTGCCGCGAAACCAGCCCAAAGTACTTCAGCAACCTACTTCATCCGTACCATCGAAATGAGCCATCGCCATTGTCTGGCATCTCTCGATTGTCTGAATCTT
This sequence comes from Bombus terrestris, assembly GCF_910591885.1. Lineage (NCBI taxonomy): Eukaryota > Metazoa > Arthropoda > Insecta > Hymenoptera > Apidae > Bombus > Bombus terrestris. The sequence continues at coordinate 7,642,612 of NC_063280.1, read as the reverse complement.
CGAACCTGCAAATTTCCCTCTCTCGATTTCAACGAAAACACACGATCGTATACAGGGAACGATTATATCAACGGAGCAAGTTTCGGGAGAATTTAAGGGGAAGACAAAGTGCGGAGACCATGAAAATTGTCCTACGGATTCTCCTCTCTCAGCTGCAACGAAAACACGCGTCCATACACAGGACGAATTACACCGACGGTTTGACAATTTAAAGAAGACGAACGCGTAGGAAATTTGGCCGCGTTGGGAAGAAAGAACGAGCGAGAGATGATCCAACGATAGGTATGTCATTAGGGAATCGTGGTGACAGCCGCTATTATACTGTCGGTGATGTTTGCACGTTGCCGCGGATGCCAACTATCGGCACTCCGCGACTATATGTACAGATGTCGGACTATATTTGGGACGTTGAGCTACGGTTACTTCACTGGCCCAGTTGGCCGTTGATCGGACCCCGTACGTATTTTTAGTTTAGGTCGTAAGCACCTCTAACGCGGCGAGGATCTTCTCCGCGCAGCAAATTACTCTTCTGATTGCGACGTTGTACGCGGTCAGGTAGGTAATGAACGCGTTTCTACGTTGCCATGGGCCAGGCAGGCCTGACTGCCGTGTTTATTATTAGAATGCCAATGTTACTCGTACAAGATTTTACATAAGCGGCACCGATATTTCGCCGCGTTAACCCTGAAAGCAAACTAGTGGACGAAAGGCACGAGGACAGAGAGGAGGAAGAAAAGAGGATAGCCGCCGATCGCGCTTTGATTCGCCGCTGTCACGGACCGCTTGACAGACACGACGACGACGACTACGCGTCCCAAACTTCCGACCGGAAAGAATGCGTCGCCGTGACGCAACGACACGAGCCAAAGACCCGTTGTTGTTCTTCGACTGCGTGCGTATGTACCTTTGTACGCCGTGCGCTGGTACTTCATTTACTTCGAACCGGTCAGCCGATAAGCAATTTGTTATACGTATACAGGGAATCCACTGTTGTTGGTGGTACAATGACGGAGGAGTAGTCGACTCTAGGTGAAAAAATAAGTAAAAAGTATAGAAGAAATTCTTCTCATTCGAGGCTTTATTATCGATAAAATCGGATTTGAAAATTCCTCTGATATATGTAAAGTTGAATGCCTAGTTGCCTATTGGCTACGCGTGATCAATACTTGGATACTTCTCTACTCCAGTCCGAAATTAGCAGAGTAGCAAGTATACTTGAGAAATTTTCACTCGATTTTCTCCAGAGCGGAGCATTATGTGAAAAAGTCTTACTCTGTATCTTCCATTTGTTCTTTCACGAAGAATTGCTGTTTGCCGATTGTACGATCGATAGAGGGACACCGTGTGCACTATTTGCGATAAAGTATCATGCGTGGAATCATCATCGTTTGTCGGAACGAAATTGTAATTAGTTGTTATGTAAATGAATTACTCACATGATTTGACAAGTAACGAAATTCGATATCGACATATTCAGAGAACAGATACTGTTCCACTCAATGCTTCCAATTTCTATCAAGAACTAGCAATAAACAGGTCTCGTTGTTACTCCTATAAATGATGTGACGAGGTGTACCTCGTGTATCCAACGATTTCCTGCCCTTGCTCGGCTCCAACCACGCAAACCTGCAACGCGTATATCCATCAACGTGCACATCCCTCTTAGTTGCCATCAAACTCTAATAAAGAAGCCTAAATTACCAGCAAAGAGGCTTACCGGCGTTAAAACTCATCAAACGAAATTTCAAATTCTTCCTGATATCGTAGGTCGAAAAATTTCTGAAAAAAAAGACTCGCAGGGCAAAATCTACGCCCCTTTGCTCCTCTTTACGATAAATTCGGTTCTTGTAAAATTAGAGGAGAATCGTCGATACAGCGTTCGATCCGTTACAAAATACACAAACCAGCCGAACGTTAACCGATCCACAAATCAAGTAGACGTACAGTGGCTAGAGCAAGTATTGGCACATACCCTTATTTTCTAATGAAGTAGCACGATTCGGTTTCACAGTAGGGAAATTTTAGTAGCCGTTTAAAAGTACCGCTAAACGATACGTGATTTAATATACCTCGGCCGAGGTATGTTAGAACGTAAATGCTACAACGACGTTGCGCCGATACAGTTTATAGCCACCGTAAATCGACGAACGTTCGCCTGTCATTCCTTAACGATCGCGACAAAATTCAGAAGAGAAGTTTCACGGAAGAACGAACCATAGATCAATAATACGTTCGTCTTCCAGGAAGCTGCACGATTTATATCCTTCGATTATATACAGGATCGTAAATCATTCTCGGGAATGTTTGCAAGCAGAGTCTAGCTCGCCATCCTCCATCATCCGTCCGGTCGACAATCTCGCTCGATGTTATCGTCGAAGCATCCGTCAACCGGCAAAATTTCTCGCTTCCTTGTTAAAAAGTGAACGTACCCAGGCTTTTTGGTTTTGTATTTTTAGCAAGCGACGCGCAGGATAATACGAAATTAGACCAGGCGGCCTTTGTACTAGCCGCGTTATTAGTTGTTCGCGGGAGCACAAGGCGCGTGTGTTGCGGTTGGTCCACTCGGTCCGCTGTCCCTGGCGGGCATTATTGTTGCCAGAATCCAGAATAGACGTATCTCGCGCGCTCTGCCCCTCCCGTAACCCCTATCTGTCATCCAAAGTCTCAACTTTGATCCTCCCGATGCCTCGCTTGTAAATCTTCAGGGACCGTGCGTCTCGCGTTCCACGTGATTTGTTGGCTGACCGAACCGAACGGTCCGGCTCCGTTGTTTCTCCTGCTTCCCCTTGCGTCAGGTCGTCACCTGCTGTACGAGTATTCTCGATGATTCAGATTATTTTCTTATTTCACGGTTGCTCGAGTACATTTTTCGTTGCCGACTGCTTTAGGAAGATCGCAAGTGGCAGCTAGCAGCTTCGCCCGCACGTCCGAACTGACGTTATCGGTGAGATTCTAGTAGTTAGAAGCAAGTACGGCGATGATAAATTTGACAACGAGCCATACGAAGCTTCGCAAGTAAACTTCATCGTTCGCGAGTTATTTGATTGGCGTAGACTTGATCGAACGTCCGGTAGACGTTGAAGAATACCATCGGTGAAGAGCAATGAAAAGACGATCGATTTAAGATGCTCCGTGTCGAATGCCTTGCATTCAGAAATTCAGAAACGAGAAGGTCTGGTCAGCCGATTGTTTAACCAAGCAACTGCCAAGTTATAAACCTGACAGTTCTCATCGACAGTTCCAACGTCAGTCTCCTCTTGATGACAGTGAAATTTTGATTAACGGAGGAATCGATTAATTGGACCTTGGATCGATCGAGAATTTGAGAACGGTGGCTCGGTAAGAAAAATCGGGTAGCAAAGACGATGGCTGGGAGAAAAAATATCGCGGTCGAAATTCGTGATAATCGACAGACCTAAAATTTCAATGAACGAACGGAAGTATCGTTTGTTGTGCCATTCGACAAGGTAGATACGAGGGAATTTAGCACAAAGTTTCGTTTAAATTTCTGGTTGCGCGAGCACGTTTGTTTTTCTTTAGCCACGCACATGTCAAATACACTCGAGATTTTATTGCAGGTTACGTCTCAACTTTTCGCTAATAGAAATAACGCGTTTCTCCTTATTGTTCGAAGATTCATTTCGGGCCAGATCCTATGGATCATCCGATGCCTGACATCCGATGTCATCGTAGATGTTTAGCACGTCATTTATAAAAACGTTCATAAATAAAATCGGACTTGTCGAGTTTCAGGCAACTAGCGCGTGTCCCACGCTATTTCCAGGGTCTGCTCGATGAGATTCACGCTAACGTGGACTATCAAAGCTTTCGGAACACGTGTTCAACTTAATAGAACCTCGTTAGGGGCAGAGCCCGATGGAGGCATTAAACCCGAATCGTAAACGCGAATCTCTAGAGATCGGAATAAGCAGGTGCTATTAGCTGGCGACTGAATTCGGTTGTTTAATTTGCATTAATAAATAGTGGTAAATCTAATTATAGAAGAGGAAAGTTACGGAGAAAGATAAGCCCATTTATCTCGTTTTTCTGATTTTCCTATCACTTCGTGGCTGGAAAGAAGTAACTTGGAAATTTAGAAATTTCGAACAAGAAGTTGAAAATAGCCGGAGAAGAGAACAACCTGATAAATTCGAAGATATACATTTTTTGAAAATATATGATAAATTTACAATGTCGATTAAGACAAATTAATATTAAACTGCTTACTGAATGTTATCGGTATTTGTTAAATTCGAATGAAGGAATACGTCGTTTTCGCGTGGAATTGGTTGGCAGGGTGTAAAGACGCGTGTAAAACGGAATATGTGGATTTCTTCATTCAGATTGCAAATAAAGAAAACGCTATGTTATTGCGAAAAGTATCGTTCGTACAGAAAAATTTAAATACGCCGCAATTACAAATCGATGATATTCGCGGCGAAGTTTCGAACGGCGAAAGGGAAAAGGGAAAAAGGAAGATTCGCGCGAAAATGTCCCGAAACGTCTGTACGCTGTTCGACGTTTACGTAACGCTTTATGTTTTACCTAAAAATAAAGCCATGCTTTAAACCGCGGCTTCGTGTAAGCGACGAAATAACGATGTCTATTTTTGTTGGTTATAATGAGAGAATACCGACTGCTCGTGTACCTTTTACGAGACTCGACTGATTGCCGTATAGTTCTATCGATGATACGTACATCGAACGTCAAACTTCCGTTGTTTCGTAAAAGCCACGGATGTGCACCGTGCTACGGAAGCTTAAATTGCTGGTGAAATGCAATTGACACGCGATATTCTGCACGCGATTGACTCATTAGTCGGTAGTTTTAGAATAAATTCTCTTCCAGGCGAAATTTCCATTTTTACGCGAGGACGCCATTTCTTACGATATTTCGCGTTTGCTTCGATACACGATACTTATATCCTCGTCAATCGCTAGTAACTCATTGCACACGATTCGTTCGATTTATAAATATTCAAATATATTTCTTAGAAACTAGGTGTTCAGTAATTAAAGAGGATAAGTGATTAATACGAAAGAAATAACATGTATATGATTCGCTTGGAGAGGACATTGGGATCGTCTCGAAATTTGGGAAATTTGTTAGAATATTATCGCATATTTTTATCTATGCAATAATAAAAGGTTGACAAAATAAACGATCGAAAAATACAGCGACTACATATATATTCAAGGTCCATAGATTTTCATGCTCTCTTTTACCTTCTTTAATCCGCCAGAAGAAAGCGTCCGATTCGAAGTGGTTCCTGAAAGAGAAGCATTTTTAGATCATCCTGTATATCCAGAATTAACTATCGCTGATCTGCACGGCAAAGGGACGATCCGATCCGCAGGTTAAACACCTTCTTTGGTATCCTTTACACGGTGTTCATTAGCCATATAGTATGTTGCAATCAACGAAGTAAGTAGAAACACTCGAGGAACTGTGACCTTCCAGAACTGTTTCCGAAATCCCTGACCGTCCTCGCGGTCGACCTCGTCTCTTCGTTCACTCGGAGGACGCGACATTTCCCATCGATCACCGCTATCTCCCCGGAATCGAGTTTGCGTTTCGATCTGTTCTACGTTTAGCCCGGCACCGTGCGTAGTTTATTTCTGATCGGCCGGTAATATATTTATTTCCGATTTTCGGCGCGATGCGCGCGATCGAAGGCCCTCGCCTCGATCAGCTGGCCTGGATGGAACGGATTTAACGCGTACCAAGTTTTCATGGACGACGAACGCTACGCGAGTCGAGCACGACGCGCTCATATATTAAAATGTATTTAGAATCCGCGCAAGAAGCAGAACGTTGACCGTTGCGCGGCTCTTCTCTTCCTTCTTCTTCGCCTTCGGCCCCCATCCGTTGCTTCGCGCACTCCGGCCCTCCTCCTCTTAGGCCTCGTTCACATCGGTCAAGTTACTCGACTTTGGATTCGAGTCACCTGGCCGTCGATCTGTTTCATTTGCTCCACGCTTCAGCGTCGTTTGGATTAATTAAACGATATTAGACTAACCTGACATCGTCCGATACTATAAGCAACCCAATTTCGAGCATCTGAAACGGTGTCGAGGAAGGCGGCGTTTGCTAGAAATATGAAACGACAGTAAAGGTTGTAGTAGCATAGAAGAAGGATAATGGTACAGAGAATGAACGTGTCAGGACGAAAGAAACTATGAGCGAATGGTTAAAAGTTCGGGAATGCGGCTGAGGAATTGGTCTGCCGCGGGGTTGATATTTCCTTTAAATGGAAAGTCGAAAAGGATGGAGATGGCGAATTGAAAGAAAACTCGTCCCTCCTTCGTGCGGGCGAAGCAATTTGAAATTTACTTTATTCGACTGGGGTTAAAGAGAAGCAACCTAAATAATGTGAACCAGACTTTATACCCGAAACGCCGTCGCGTGGGCGGCTAATGCTTCTTTTCTGCTCCTATCTATGAATAATGTTCCTGGTACGCGAACCTTACTGCATGGGAATGTAGGATCGAAGAAGCAGAATCTCGAACCGAGGGACTTTTGGGATTAGACGCAACGCGGTTTTAGCTTCGTATCTCCTTCGATCTTTTCGGTAGAAATCAACTTGCTAAGCTCCGCTTTTATAATTTGTCTTCCTATCGTGATATTTTTTAATATCATAGCAGAATAATACACCATTGTTAGATTTATATACGTTGGATGTTTGAAACGATAAGAAAGTTGTATTCGCCGATATAATATGGCAACGAAATTGCAACATTCTAGTCACGTAATTTAATTAGGAATTTAATGCTTCGACTAAGTACGAAAGACGTATTACCTACGCCGGGTAAATTTGGATCGGTATAGCTCATTTCTTACTAAGCTGACATAATCCTGCACGTGAAGATAAATGTGAGGTATGTGCAGGAACTCGGCAAACAACAACTATATTCGCAGACATAACGTTTCTACGAAAACTGAAGTCAATTAAAAATGACATGCCTCTGATCTACGTCAGCAAGCAAGTCGCTTCTTCGAGCTACGTGTACGTCGTGGTCAAAGGGTGAATAAAGTCCATTTCAATTAAACCTTAAACGAACGGCCTATGATTGACAGCCGGGTCTACGTATTCTCTACTGTCCTTGAAAAGACTCAGAGTATTTATTTGACGATGCTCGTGGGTGAACGAAATGGACGATTCGGTGGATGGAAAATTTGGCCGAATGGCGACAAGGACGTTGAACGTTGGCGAGCGATTTCCGATTGGAAGAGGTTCCGGAGCGGCAGAAGTCGGTCGGCTTGTCGAGACAACGAAATTAGTGTGGAACAATTACAGAAACGAAAATGGCACGATCTTATTTTAGGTTCGCCGCGTATTGGACCATAATTACATAACCAGCCGCGGTTCCTACGAGAGGGAATGGAGCAAGGTTCGCCAACCGTTGCTCGCGTCCCTTGCCCGTGGAACATGATCGATCGATCATCGCGTTCGGCCCTTGATTGGCCCGAATGTTGCTAATCATCGGCGAGATAATAAATGTCCCGCGATGTTACCCGTCGGTTGGGGGTCGCAGTCGATGGATTGTCTTCGAGGTTCTAGCTGATATCGCATTTGGACATACGCCAACCACCTATTTTCGATCTTGAGAAAAACGCGTACCTTGAACGTTCCCAATAGGAGCATTGTGTATCGGGGAACTGGCTGATCGTTTGTTAAAACCTGCATCTTACGTGGGTCCTTCACTCAGCCGATAAGTGGAATCTGATGGATCCCGATCAGGATCACACGCGCAAATCGTGAATCGGAATTTTTGGAAACAGAAATGCTTGATTCGCGTTAATGTGGACGTTGCGGAGCAGAAATATGCGCGAAGTTACTCGGAAATTAATTATTCCGCCTCGTACGCCACCAATAATAATGAAATGAAAATGATGAAATTTCAGGGTTGTCCGAAAATACTGGCAGAACATGGTGATCTTAAAAAGCTCGTATCTGCCGCCTACGGGACCTTGAGTTGCTTCGACGTAATTCTATTTGAGGTCATTGAATTCTTGTGTCTTACATCATATTTAAAAAAGAGGCACCCCAGACCTGGCTATGAAACCATCTTAAAAAGAAGGAAGGAACGGCAATACCATCGGCATTCCACCTTGAAGAAAACCAGTATCTTTATTATTGCTCTATGAAACAATTAGCCATTTCAAGCTACGCTTATTCTCATATTTTCTACGCACAGATCGCAAGCAGAAGCACGAACGTAATTTATTCCAACGGGGAAATCTACACGAAGCAATCGCTTCCAAGTGGTAAAGTTCAACGCGAAGGATTTTCGCAATGGCGGCCGTGGTGTTCCGGTACCGGAAGTGGCTGGAGCGAACTACTACCTGGAGTAGTACCCTTTCGCGTAACTCTCGCGACGCAAATTTAAGGCTGATGAGTAGCAGGTAGGGCGAGCTGGTTCCCGAACCCAAGCGTGTGCTGGTGAAATTCGAAGGTTAAATGGAAAAAACTGCGACGAGAAGCGAACCGGGAGGCTGTGCGGCGGCCGCCGGGACCACTGGCTTCCGGCCAGAGTTTTCCCTCGTTCGGTGTCTCGCCGCCAGGTAGCGACGCCTACGGACTATTTAAAGGAATTTCGGCGAGGTTCGTCGCTTCGTTTCGTTGAGCAGCGCAGGCGTTGCCCTTTGAATGTTTGTTTGTTTTCGCCCTCGACCACCCTTCATGTAAAGAGGAAAGCAGAGGAACCAGAGGAAAGCGCGCGTTCTCACGGTACGATGTTCAGGGAGGAGTAGCGAGTCTGTAATCGGGATCGTCGCATCAACGGGGAGAGACAGGCCTCGCAAAAGTTCGCCGTAGTGTGACACACTCGCCGCCTTCTCTTTCGCTTACTTTACCTGTTTCCACGGTACTCTTCTACGCATTGTTCGTCGTACAACGCGAAAGAAACGCGCGGCCGATCGTAGAATCGCAAAGTGCGACCGGGACCCAGCCGCACCGGTGCCGATTTCCTTCGAGAAATCGATTCGGTGAGGAAACAACAGCCCGGAGCCAAGCACAAGAAGACGAAGCAAAGACGGTAAGTCTGCTTGCCGCGCGAGTACAACCAACAGGTGAACAGAGGAGTTTTCCCAGATATCCATAGTGTTTTTGTGACGACGATACATGTACACAGTGTGATACGAAAATCGACCGAATCGGTAGAAAAGAAAACGACGATCGGACGAGATCAGTGTTGTGTGACCGAAAAAAGCTGAAAGGGACTTAGCCGAGGGAGGCCGTGAATCGTTCTATTGTGGATCTCTTAACGAACAGCGTGAAAGATCGTACGCTGTTTTTCGTCGATGTCCAATGCTTCTCGAAAGAAATATGTGTGTTTGGTCGAATCGACGTACTCGATATGCTCCGTTCGGTGTACAGTGACAAAGATCTCGAAAGGGTCTTCCACTTGAACTTGGAAATTCGAGGGGATTTCGTTCCGGTAAAATCTATTTCGAAATTGTGGAAAATTCGATGGAATACGTTCGAGGATTAGGACCGCGCGAAGAATTTGATAAGTCAGTACTCGTAGATAGGATCGTACGAGAGGGATAAATTTAGGAACAATTTCTGCGCGGGTGAAGATACCGAAAGTTTCGAAAGGCGATCGTTCGTCATGTTATACGCTCGATTTCATGTTGTCATAGATATTTAGTGACGTATATCAAATCAGCGTCCAGCGAATGTTGCTTACTCGAAAGTGTATCACTAGCCTAAGTAGCCAGCCAAACTAACATAGCCTATGTTACTTCATCGAAGACGTGTCGATGTGGAGCTCACGTTACATACAAACACGACCTCTACTTGTTTGCCAACAAACGTACTACATTTCCTATCTTTATAGCTCGTCCACCGTGTTGCATCTCATCTTCAAATAGAAACTGTTCTGCCACGCCGCCAACCATCCCCGATATTATATCATCGTCGATCTATTACCTAACATAATTATGCTATTAACATATAAGCCTGTTTTAATTCAAATGATTCATCCTGTTTGCTCCATCCTTACGTACATCTTCGTAACTGTTAGAATCAGAACAAATTAAACCAATAACAGCTTCATTGATCCAAGGGTTAAGAAACTGCAATCAAGCCAGTCTCTTCGCAAAATCAAAATTATTTGAAAGTAGAGCAGTTAGCATATCGCGGAAAACTTGGCAAAAAATCATTATTGACAGAGGCGAGAAGAAAACGGAAGGAAACGGGAGAAAGAAAATAAGAACAGGGATAGAATCTGGTAGATAAGAAGAGGGATTCGGTGCGTAGAACAGGGACAGGGGTAGCTGGTGAGATAGAGACGAACGCAGCGGCTAAGGATGGGAGGGGTAGGGAAATCAGTGGCTGCTGGCCATCTCTGCCAAAATAATTAGGAAGTCGTCGTCAGAGACGTGCTAAAATGGTCCGCTGGGGCGCGCGCGATTTGGCCGGTTAGTCGCGTCCCGGGCGTTCGAGCGAGCTGATCGTCCGGACGGTGTTTCGGACCGGTTCCCAAGTGTTCCGCAGTCCTGTTCGACCAACCGTCTGTCCTCTTCGTCCGTTCATTTTGGCGCGCGACTTTCTTTCAAGTTTCCAATCGCGACTTTTGATCATGATCGTTGCTTGTTCAGGTTTCTTGTAGCCACAGGACGATCGAACGCATCAGCGTCAAAAGGATTGGTTGACAGCATTCCTTGAATATCTTCGTACGTTCGAATTGTAGATTTTTTAATCGAAACAGTAAGAGAGAGAGAGAGAGAGAGAAAGAGAGAGAGAGAGAAAGGGGGAAAGGAGTTGAAATTCGACGTCGAGGACCCGTTGGAATTTCTTTTTTCTTATCGTGTAAGATCAGGGGTTTCGGTTGTGGAACTTGTTCGGGTGAATAGGATTACAGGTCGAGTTCCGGAGACGCGGAGTCTGCCCGGTGACTGATTCCAACGGCCGTAACCCCGATCGAGTCTCCCGGCTAGTCACCGCTCTTCCATTCACACTTAAGTTTAGCGCTAACCTTGGCTTCGGCGTTTGCTGTACTGGTTGTGCGACCTTTGCACTCCATCCGAGTTTTAAGTCGCCGCGACGTTGACCTTGAGCGTACGACGATCCAATGACTTTTGGAAACTCGTCGTCGATACTGGCTTCGCGTGTGTTTCTTCCTATTAACGTGTCGTTCTAATAATCATAAACAATCAGAATTGTTTCTTCAAATTGTTTTGCTTCTTTTCTTCTTTTTGTTGGTATTTGAATCTACATATGTATATAAATGTTATAAATATGTGTATTCAAACGCATATATAGTCGAGCAACGTGAAACAAAATCGTTGACTGGAAGTTTCGGATTATCGTTGAGCAAATTGGTCGATATAAGTGTTTCCTCTTTTTTTCTTTCAAGTATTTATTTGAATTAGTAATAAAACCATACATTAGTAGTAGTTGCAGCTTCTGCGTCGTGAAAGCTTACTGGTTTATGATGTTTAAAATGATTCGATGTACTCGGTTCAGTTTAACGACTACCGCTGCTACGGTCCGATGAATTATTGTTACTGTAACAGTGAAAAGTTACAGGCCCAATTTTAGGCACGCGCGTGAACGTTGCATATTGTACATTTCGATACTGATATATTACATAACATCATCTCACTTGGCAAGACGAACGACAAATTGAACAAAGTTGACTCAGCGATCGATGAAATATCGATCTTTTATTCGTGATCGATTAAATGCAAGAAAGATTCGGATGCAAAACAAATCTATATTGTCGAGTCATCTTTCGTTAGGTTATATAACGGGTTTCAAAAATTTTATACAATCTACAGACACCCGGTTGCTTAGTTATATAACGAAACCACTTAACAATCATTCGGTGTCGATTCGATTACCTGGTCGCCGTATTTAATCGAACGAAAATTGTCGAACGGCGCGAAAATCAACGCTCCGTCGCGAATCATCGACCGAAGCGATGGAAATGAAATTATAAGAGCAATAGTTATATAACGAGAATATTAGCCATGTCCTTTGAATGTCTTAAAATACGCGCCAAGGAAATAGACTAGCAGAAGACTGAAAATAGCTGAGTGCGTCATACTTGACGAACGCTGTCCAGCCAATGGCGTCGCTCCACATGCTCGGTTCATTCGACTCGCACGCATTTTCATACTACACGGTGCGCCGCGCTGTGACGTGGATTTCGCGAAATACAAAAGTGAACGAACGACTCGTCTTCATAGAAATTCCATAGTTTGAAAAGTGAAGGGCTATTCATATGGAGTAATCGTAACGCGTTAATGAATCTCTATTAACTGGATATTTATGTTTATAATTACGTTTGCGTTGTAGACGGCGCGCGGGCAACTACGCTGCAACTTGTTAATGGCGCATTCCGCGAGGTGGCGCACGTGTGCAATGATTTGCCGTTCGCCGTGTCAGTCTTACGGAAGAGGAGGTTTGCTTAGCATTTAGGGGAAATATATCGTGAAGAAAATGACGAGCGTCTTAAATTTCTGTGCCCGCGTATCGTGATACGTCGTTAATCGGCCGTAGAACTTTTCATTTTAGTGCCCGGCAAGTTTGTTCGTGCCAGTTTGTTTCATTTTTTCTCTTCTTCGTCTGTCTCTCTCACTCCTTCCCTCCCTCTCATTCTCTTTCTCTCTCTCTCTCTCTCGCTGTGTGCTTGAGTGCATCTTAGGGACCTGTAGCTAACCTAAATATTCGACAGCCGTAACGTAATTTCTCTGTGACACGTCGCCAACGAATACTTCGTACTGGTCCCTGGTGAGTTTACTTCTGTTCTGTTATCGAACTTTGTACGTTTCGTGTCGAACGATCAGGGGAAATCACGGTGCGTACACCTTGAAAAGTTTCGTTCCACGACGGTTTAACCTGAAACGGTTTGGCTCGTAATTGCGAGCACGCGGTGATTTTTCCTCATCGCCTTTATCTAAGCTTCGCTCTCTGGGAATCCTTATTTCGACAAGTTTCTGCAAACTATGTATTCTTACGATTTTACGAAGTGTTTAGGATTTATCTGAAGGAGCATAGCTCTCCTTGGTTATATTTCAGCTTTGAAAACAATTGAAATTAAAGTGCATCGAAACGTCTGTCTTTGTAGAATCATTTTGTCGTCTGTCTGGTTACTTAATAATTTCTGCTGTTTTCAATAATTGGTTACACTTGTTATTTGCAGTTGATATTTATGCGATGAGCAGATCAGTTTATTTGTGCATGTTACAAAGAAAATGAATATTTATTTGAAAGAACAAATAATCTATAATTGATTGTCTGTTTGAATTACAGAAAATTGCAGTGTGAATGAACGTGGATAGTCACTGAACAGATAAAATTAGTGACTAATACAGGAGTAACCATGGAGGACGGTCATAGCAAAACAGTGGACGAGGTGGTAAATTTCTTTAATGTCGATTCTGACAAAGGATTATCTCTTGACCAAGTTAAGAGGAACCAGGAGAAATATGGTCTCAATGGTAAGTAACTTCTTGTTCCTTACAATTATTTTTATCTTAAGCTTCAATATTATTGGTTCGTACGTGCAATGGTCTTTGCTTTCACTACCTACAAACTTTACATATGTTACAAATCAATCTTACGTTTCTAGGATCAGATTAAATACTGTTTATTAAGTATTGTTTATTGTCCAAATGTAACAGACACACAAAATGGTAGCAGTAGCATAGTACTTGGTGGTAGCATAATATCCTATTTCTAGTATCCAATATATAAGTTAGATAAAAGAAGATTTGAATCTCATATTTATTACAATATCTGTCATATATAAAGAATTTGTAAAACGAAAAGAGTTTGAAGATACAAATTTGGGGGCCATGCTACACGGTAAAAGTTCAGCGTATCGCGAAGTTATTTACTGGACTTTGTCGAGCAGCGCGGTAAAAGCATAGTGACTATCTAACTGGATGCTAGCTGCTAGAGCATTGGTTCGTGCACGACGCGCGATGCTTATCCCCACCATGCACGGTTCCACTGCTAGTCCTTTGGTACACGTGTTCGAAGTTTCCTCAATGACCCGCATCGGTAAAATGCCCTGAATCATTCTGCTGCTTCTGAACGTCAGTATTATACCTTTATGAGGGTGTCTTTCATCCAATATAACGTAGTTATTCATTTAATCACTTTGAAGCTACCAAAAGCACAGACATTTCTGAATGCTATTTTACATAAGAACACCAAATATTTCTATGCTATATTATACAGATTCATGGCAAGTATATCTTAGATCATTCTTTTTACGAGGTAACACATTTGCAGGATATTAAAAATAGCACTCTCGAAAGTAGCTTTCCCGTGTTCTAAAAAATATTTAAACGTTTTCATTTAGATGGCATTACTTTAAATTCCATTATTACATGTATTCTCGATTTATTGAAATCACAATCGTTGACAATGTATGTATATATACGAAGAGAAAGAAGAATGGTCGACAATAGCATCGTACGATAACGTCGGAATTAAGTACCCGATAAAAATTCGATAAGCTATTGGTAATGTTCGTTTGCCTTATGAAACGATTCTCTATATGAATTTCCAATTCCAATTCCAATTTCAATTTCATTCTTCGTTCAGTTAAAAGATACGTTCTTTGGTTTACTCCTGTTTTTTTTCTTTTTTTTAGCTAACAATCGACGTTAAAATTGAAAGGAAACGAGAAGAACTAAGCAAGGTTGTTCGTAGCTCGACGTCGTATTTGAAAATAATAATAGGTCGTGGATTGTCAATAATGGCCTTGAATCATTAGTATCGTGGCATTCACGGACGACCAGTCGGAAGATATGCGTTGCACCTTTTCTGAAGCAGCCGGGAATACCTGCGGGTTGACGTAAAATCGATCCGAGACGCGTTTAACGTACGATCACGCGCAATTTAACGCGGTTTTCATATTGAAAACGTCTCGTCTATGAAAATTACAATATTTATCGAAAGAGAGTACGACCTACTTCGCTAATATTTCATTTGTCGTCCATTTCAATCACTGAATCGGTCGAATGTCTGTGATCCTTTATTAATTTTTCGTTAGCGCGATGGTCTGTATTCTCCCCACGTGTTCTTTTATTTTTCTATTTGAAATCTCGCGAATTCGTTGAATTCGGAACGACGTGAAAAAGCGAATAGACTGATGTTACCGTTGGAAAATCGATTACATGGATTGTTTAGTGGTTGCCTTTTATTACCTTGGATAGTGTCCCTGCGCTCCAATTAGAGAAAGAACGTGGAAGTAACGTGAATCGTACGGGGACAATAAGTATTGATTACGTAATTTCAGTTAAACATATTTTCTCCGAACAACCGAGTTATCCTACGTTTTTAAAATTATGTTTCCATTTATATAATTACGCGTGCATTCAATTTTCACAGCGAATTCTCCATCAAATCGCGTGTAAAAAATATATCGGAGAGAACATTTTAATGCTTTCAGTTTGAAATACTTTCTGCTACAAAGACCATTCTCAACGCTTTTTCACTTTCGATACGCGTTCTATCTGTCGTATATTACTTCGATAATGTATCCAGTTAAACGTTATATTCAATGACACAACACTGTCACGGACATCGAATGCATACAAGTGTCCTTAATCCATAGCGAGGATTTTCTCTGAATGGTCGTGAAAAGGTTAAGAGGTTCGCAACAACGTGACACGTACACCTGTTGTCTCCGTCACGAACACTTTCCAATTCGATATCGAAACCAGTTAACGCGCCATCGAGCCGATTCTACGATCATGAATGAGTTCACGGCCGGCGAAATACGCTTGGATCACGCTCGCGAGACACGCAAAGAAGAACCGTTACGAGGATGAAACAGCCTTTTCTCTTTTCGTTATCGCGGTGCCAAATTAATCGTGCCGAGCAATCGCACGTGGCATTCATCGTTTATTTTCCCAGAACGCTCGTTTAGTTGGCTAAACATCGAGTACCAGATATTCTTCTCGCGCTCCTCGAGCGGGCTACGCTGATAAATATAATCACGGCGATTTACGCGATCTAAAAACGATCTCGATCGTACGAGAACTCGATAAAACGCAGATAACGATTTGCATTTTACACGTATCTTCGGTAGCTTTGAAAGTCCATCGGACAATCTGTCGTCGCCGTGACGAATGCGAGCTCTTGCAGCAAATCGTGATCTGAAAATCCTAGTGGCGTAAATCAAGATGTAGAAAATTTGAATTCACTCACGTATACTTCCGTCTATAAATATTAGAGCATCTGGTTTTATATAAAACGCGATAAATGGCTCCGGTTGATTTAGGGAAGCGATTAATCAATTAGAACGCTGTGTTTTGTATAAGCAAACGCTCCAGAAATTTTTCCAAATTATTTGCACGAGTCAGCACTATTCCGCATGGGCAGAGATTAGTAGGTATAATAAAATGCACATGACGAATTAACGATCAAACGCATGGCCTTCGCGATTTTACTCTTATTATAAATCTGTTGAACGAGTCAAACGAAAAACCGAGGGAAGTACATTTGTAATTTCTACTAAATAAAAGCGAATACGATAGACGAATTAATAATAAGAATATGAAAATTGAAAGCAATAATTGATGAACGTAGTGGATAGAAAAATGAGACTTTAGTCTAACATTGAACATGCAAACTTTATTTATGTAGGGTGGAGTTAGAGCTTCTGTCTTAATTTCACATAGATAATCTTTGAAGGTTCTATAAATATCTTGATGTTTATGAACGATGGCGTCTATCAATTCTTACGAATATCGCTGCTTTAGTTTCATAATTCAATTATAGCTTTAGCCTTTCACGTGGTAAGTTTTTATGATTCAATACAAGTAGAATGAATTTTCCTAATAATAAATGTAGAACGTTATTTACTACAGCGCTATAGATATTTTTATGAAAATAACAGTGAACTATCTTGCGCTACTATCTGATTGCCAATTGGCCATTGACGCGCGTGTACGATCGTATCTAACGTCTTTGGGAAAAGTCAGCGATTATCGCATTATCAGTGGTGTTGTTTCGCGACCATGATCGTTCATTCTTAATGACGTAGATATTTTCCAATTTGCATTCTGCGAGTCAGAACTTTGCTGATTCCGGTGGTCGTCGAGGTTCGTGATGTATAAACTTGTCGGCTGTGAACGTGCAATATCGTGGAATTTGTTTATTTCGTATTACGGTTGCGCTGGGTTTAATTCCGATCGAGAGTTCTTCGAAATTATCGTATTATCCGCAGCGACGGAATTTTTCTGAAAGTTTCGAAGAATTCGTGGCGGAGTGGAAGAAGCTTTTAAATATTTGATTCTGGGACGTGGAGCCAAGCGTTGCACAGTTTGTTCGTAAGAGTAAAAATAATCTGTAAAAATTCCATTCTCCGCATTTCTTGATTTAAATTCTACGACCGAGCTACAATAGTTGCGTATCGTTTCTCGTTTCCCGCGGTTATACTTTAACAAATAAGGAATTCCCTCGCATAAACAATATCATAGTCGTTAACGCGCAACTATCTCGAAGATAGCAAGATTGTTACTTACATAATCATTCTTTATCGATCATCAAACAATTGACGAACCTGCGCTGGTTTCCCATTTTAGAGGAAAATAAACTTCATTGCACGTTTAAAACAACGGTAAATTATTCCTTCGTGATTGCGTTTAACGCGTAAACGTTATATCGAGTCGTCGAATCCATTTTAAAGCAATATAAATATCCTGTCGTATTTAGAACTACAGCAAATTATTCTTTGATGATTGCACTTACCGCATCTAAAGGGTATATTTAACCCTCGTAAATCCTCGAATTTTTATGCTCCGATTTCGCTCTCGTTTCGACAAACGAAAAGGCCCTTAGTGTTTTACGCGATACTTTAGCACGGAATAATCCATTTCGCGATGTATCGTCCGAATGACCGGCAAAGTACAAATGTTGGCGGTCTGAAAGACGAAATGGAAACACCGAAACTAGCGTCTCGTTACCGTTAGAATTTATAGTTTCGCGCTTACGAGCCCACGAATCACGGGGTAAATCCACGATCTTCGACCAGACGACCGCCAATTCGAGCGTTACGATCGTCGATTACGAATCCTACGCAAAATAGACGATTTCGCGCCGCCAAGTATCATCTTTCGTTTACGAAAATAAAGCACGTATCTGCAGAGAGGGACAGGCTCGGCTGGTCGGAGGTCCATTTCTCTTGGGTTTTGGTCGTTTAGAAGGCGGTTTCTATAATTGTTGAACGACGGCATTCTAATTCGTCCATCGTCCAAGAAACGTTAGGATCCGGCGCATTAATCGAACAGACAAGGCTACACACGGTTTCGTTACGTTGCTTGCACAACGGTCCTTCATAGTTGCGAAGAACCCGCTGCGACTGGAAAACGTTGAACGCTAAAATTGGATCTCGTGCATTCGAATTCCGGGATTAATTCGATTCGATTAGCCGGAATTCTTTCGTGGCTGATCTCATTTTCCTCGAATGCCATCGCGTTGGTTATTTATACCAATTATGAAATGCATCGGAAATGATCGAACGCGAATCGCTTCAGCTACGCAGATTGTCCGTTATCTGCTACAGGTTACAGAGATCTTTTCATTTTTCTCATTATGATTATTTATTTTCATTTGTTTGCTTGTTCGCGTGTTTCCATATTCGAATATTGGCTGGTTCGTACGCGAACGACGTACAGTGGAATTCTATTTATTTAATCTGTTGGAAGATGAACAGTTTGTACAATAAGATCTTGTTGATTCTTATAATCCATGATTTCTCGTCTGTAACATACTGTAGATTATTAATAGATGAATGGGATCAAACAATTAATTTCTTAGAGTCTTCGACAGCAGAGCTAAAAATAGGAAATTTCTTAGCTACAGGACACTCGACGTTCTCGTACGTTTCGTTTGAAAGGATCTGTTCGAAATCACGAGACTTCGCGGATCCTCTTGTTGCACGTGCGACCCACATCGATTATCGCGGAAACTCGATAAACAATATCGCGACCGGGGTTAACACACCGTGTTACGCTCGAACATTATCGGCTATTGTCTCTGGATTCGCTTTTCCGATCGTTTAATTGCACCATTCCGACTTTGCGCGATCGTATAAGCGATCTTCCGTTCTCGCCAATGTTGCAATTGCAACGCGTGAAAACGTGAATTCGTCTTTTCGCTTTTTCTCACTTCGAGCATAGCTTACACGAATTAAGAAGAATTATCCCTTTCCTCGCGATAATTCCTTCTCCTATCTAGCATTTTCTCATTTATCGAGACACGTTCAAATATATGTGAAGTGTTCCCTGGTTTTTATCTTTTAAGCGAGATTCTTATTCTTCTTAGGCTGTTACGAGATTTAAATTTAAATTGAACTTCGTTTTCCTCGGGTGTCTCGCGGTGAAAATAAAAGTCGTATGAGAGGGAAATTTTAACTAAGCGCAAGCGACAGAGCACGTGGCGTTTCGTCATCGTATGGTAAAATCTATTTTGCCTCTTTTTCCAACTTCATCGACGAAGTAATGTGAAACTAAGAAAGTCAATAGAAACGGATTTATTATGTAGCCTCGTGTGATCTTCGCTTATGAAGAATATACAACGCGTGTATACGCTTCGCGCTTCGTTTATTCCGTTCCAGAAATATTCGAAGACGGACGTCGACACGGAGGTGCTCGCAAACGAGTCGTTTCTCGCATCGGTTGCCGCGTTACGAGCGGTTTTTAATTCGCGATTGAAAGCGCGCCAACGTGGCGACAGTAAACTCGCCAAGGTACGATGCAAATAAGTCTCAACCGTCTCTTCACGAAAGGATAAATTGCAGCCTGGATCTCGCGCAGGCTAGCGAAATAACGTGCGTATAACAGGTCGCGATATTCGCTTTGTTCGATGGTAAATCGATCGTGTTAAGTGTCGGAGGATCGTTCGTCAAAATCTGAAATCGCTGGGGCCGCTGCGTTGCGAAGCTTTTAATTAAAAGGACTTTGTTTCGCGTGCGTTTAAATCTCAGGCCTATTTTTAGTTTAATTCGTGTAATTTTTAACACACACATGTTAATTTCGTATATGGTTGTGTCGCAGAACCAAACACGCGTTATAGGTGAAGCAATCATCGTTCAATTTGCGCAGTCAAATTTTATTCTCGATTCAATATCAATGCCACGAACGTATTAATTTCTTTTATTTCTTGACAGATGTTAGAAAATACTCGAAGGTTACAGCACTTTACTGCCACGTTGGTCATTAGTGAACCTTTTACAATTGTAAAAATTGAATAAAAATTAACAGTTAGGGTATATTGAATATAACCGATAAATAGAAGACACTTTGAAATAAAAAGTACTCCATCGGAACAATTAAACATTTTTATTAGAACATCAATAAAAAAAAAAAAAAGAAAAAAAAAAGGAACAAGTGTTGCATCTAACGGTGCACCGTGTTAAAAGACTGTGGCGTTCTGAGTGAAACATGTGATTTCGGCGTGGCAGTCAAAGTGTTAAGACATTAGCCGAGCTTAATGTAGCAGATGACTTCTTTAAAAAAAATTTATGGACGCATTATGATTCGAAGCTTTTAGACGATAAGACACGTTCCACTTGGAAGATATTTTCTATTATACATAGAGTCATTTTCCGGATTATATTACAGTCTGTATAATATACGATAAATATTTATAGGAAGAAAAGAGGAGAAACCGAATAGGACTTTCTCTATTGGAGTCGATAGGGAAATTATTAATTAAGAAATGTGATAAAAAAAGGATACCAAAAATGTAAAATTTATTTTTAATATTCAAACAGCTGAATGAATCTAGGAACGTAATTTAATGCTTCCTTTTATCGCGTATCCTTGCGTGGCACGTGCGCATTCGCCAGATAACGAAATTACGCTTCAAATAGAACCGAACGGCCTTTAAATCTACGACCATGCTACGTGCCGCAGCGTAAATATTAATTAACTATGTTTTCCGATGGTGCAAAATCGTTAAACGTATCCGTGGTCGCGTTCTCGTTCAACGAGTTCCGTCGTGTCGATCTTGTAGCACTACGTTTGCAATTCTATCCGCCTTTCGTCTAATTCTCGTAATGCTACGTTTAAGTATGCTAACGATGCTAATGGTCTTGTTACTGGCAAAATTATTGATTTTATCGTACTTGAAATTGTTAAAATATTTCCACCGTGTATTCTCTAATTTTTTAATCTTTGGAACATAAACGTAATTTATGATGCTGTCATGTATAATCCTGACATCAATTTTACAAATTGATATCGTTCTAATATTTCTCTAAGGCAAACGTTCCTATAATTTACGAATATCTTCAAAGCTGTATCTTTATTCGGCTAATAGCGTGACGATCGATAAATAAAAATGTGTTATTTTCGATCAGCGAGCATTTCTTTTAGATTATGATCACGGGTATAATTACGATCATTTGTGTCGTAAGGTTGAACGAGTTGCAAACATTTTAATTAATTAATTGATTTAATCGTGTCCGTTTCGCGACCTTTAAAGCCTGGATATTATTTGTTCTATCACTGCTTATGTGTTAGCGTTTCAATTGCAGATTAAATATCTTTTTGTCGTTCCATTGTCCATGTGGTTTTACGTGAGATGGATACGAAATAGCGATAATTCGTATAGAAATGGAATAATAGGAAGATAACGAAGATTAAATCGGACGGTATTTTAACACCTTTCGTATCTCGTAGGCGACGACTGACTCGCGGTAATCGACGCAAATACGGCTTCATATCGAGGAACTTGGGATTTAAAACATTTCTTTTTTCTTCTTTTTATTGGAAAATAAAGATATTTTAACCGTATTATTCTGCTTTCAATGAAACGCGCGTAAAAATGGGCGGAAACGTTTGGAACGCATTAGGATTGTTATTTTTCTTCAATTAAGTATACTCCGGTATATATTTCTCTTATTCTAATTTAAAATTTTACTTTTCCCAAACTGTTTACTGTTTCTGGAATCTATCAAGCGGATCGCAGTTTAGAACCGGGCTTATGGTATTTTTTTCTTACACCACGGGTCGTAATCTTTCCCTTTGTTTAGAACGAAATGAAATATTTATCTCGCGTATTATTGCCATTCCCAACGATATTTATTTACACCTTTTCGGCTTTTCTTCTTTTTCTTCCCAAGTGAATACCTTTCTATTTACTCGATTCGATGTATATTTTCGCTGAGTCCATCGGAAACCGCAACACGCTGCGATACTGTCGATTTTTGCGACCGCAGCGATTGCGTACGAAACGAACGCACAGCGTCGTCGGAATGAAAAATAAGTTCAAGGTCTATTAGCTCCGTACAAAGCCAGATGCAGACGTTGTGCAACTTTGCAAAGCAGGAAACAGCAATTATAACGTTTCGTGAAACACGCAGTTTTTCTTTGTTCGGCGAAAACGCTCAGGGAAACGCTCGATTGTTTGGGAAAGCGACGATAGTTGTTTTCGTAGAACGAGTCCATTCACACTTTCGTAGACAACGGACGATAGAAAACGAGAAATCATTGGTCGGTCGTCTTAAAATTCTCAAACTTTTCTGTCGAAATACTCACACGAGTTTTACAAACGTTATAATCTCAAGCTTTTCATCGTTATCCCATTAAAGACGAAAATTGCGGAAAAGTAATATTCTATTCGCGATATTCTTCTAGGCAATTACTTTACAAAAGAAATTCCACTAATTTCCTCGATATTATTATCACTGATAATCTTTTTTCATAATTCTATCGAATTTGAAGAATTTTATAACACTGTGACAGACTGTAATTTTTGAAATTGTGCAACTTCTGTGCGTCTGGAAACGAAACAACGTCGTGCTTACCTTTTTAATGACGTTGACAGAATTTTTACACGTAATTTCACCGCTTAGCATTTTTTAGTCGACTGCATGGGAATCGAACAATTTTTCTCCGATAGAATTTTCTTTGAATATCGCTCGATGCTTCCGTTCGATGAAATCCTTTCTGAACATCGTTGACGTCATCGAGATGGAGATTTCACTTGAAACGATAACAGATTTCTTTGAAATAAAGCGGGTCTTCTAAAATCCATGCCCAGAGTCGATGAATCATTCTCGTAGAATTTTCTTTCACTGTACCGAGAAGTCTGCCAGTCATTGGGTGCACGGTACATTGACTTGCAATTACTTTCGCCATTAATCGAAACTGATCGTTCGATCAATTACCTTTTGGTAATGTATCTGTATCGTGTAATTAAGTTATTATTTACGCGACAGGTAAATAATATTTACGCGGAGGCTATTCGCTACTATAAAACCTGGTCGCGATAAAAACAGCTTACCTCGAAGCAATTTGATTAAAAATTGAACTACTTACCTTGGCGAGAAGCGAGGAAATATGGACAAAAAAAAAAGAGCGTGAAACACGAAAGTTATAAAGAGGTTGCAGCGAAATAAAGAAGAGCGGCAGAAGCTATAAAAAAAAAAAAAAAGAAGAAGAAGAAACTATAAGACACGAGAAGAAGCAAAGCGCGCTGTAATAAAAGAATTGGGGGGATGCGACAAATATAAACAACTATAAACACTGTAATAAACGTAGAGCTTAAAAGTAGCTATAAAAAATATTTTTAAAGAATTGTACATTTTTAAAAAATCGTAAAATGTTCGTAAAAAATAGTGTTTAAGACCATTGGGACATCTGACACTAACCTTACAAGGCCCGGTCGAACGATCGGTTTCAAAATTTAATTAAAAATTCTACATTACTTGTTGTTCCTTTCGTTCGTCTAACTTTATTATAAATTCTTATATTACCTGATTAATCAATTTTTTTTCTTAATTTTTGTTAGTACAAGAATATACATAAAGTTGGACGAGGGAAAGGAAATAACGATGAACGTACAATTTTAAATTAAATTTCGAAACCGGTCTGGTCGTATTACTGTTCATATTCCCAAAAAGTATAGCGTTTCGAGGAAATTCACACCGACGAAGGTAAAATTGATTATATTTCATCCACCAACTACTATGATTCTTCTCCGAGGTTTCCCGATGACTCGAATCGTCGATTTGTTAATTTCTCTCTTTTTCCACGACGAATGGAATTAATTCCCGTCAAACTCGCGTCACTTGAAAATAATCTACTCGCGTATCCGTATACATATCGTTAAAATACTATTCCATTTACCGATCTCTATGCTTTGACGCTCCATTGCTAATATCGTTGTGCCTCGATATCGAGCGTTCAAATTGTTTCCATAATTCCTTTCTATTTTTCAAATGAAAAGCCAGATTGCGTTCGTTCGCATTATTTCCTTGTCAGAGGCGAAGGAAATTGCTGTTATGGGGGGTTAACGTTCCACGAATACACGTGGCGACACAGTTAATTACGGGATTGTCTCAATCAACGGTGGATAGTCACGAGATCGGCGTGTAATTTCATCGTTCGATCGAGTTTATTATGCTTGAAAACACGCTCACAGGGAACGTTCCACGTTTTTCACGAGATCGCTGTTTGATTATACAGCGGTGGATCCAGCAACTTCTTTTTTCGTGGCTATCTTAATGCGTAGTAAAAGGCTTTAGAAACTCGCTAGCGCCATATCTCCAGTCTTATCTCGAAGATACTAATCTTCCTTCTTCTTTTTTTAATTATTTAATTTGTACTTTAAAATTTGTCCAGCTGAACATTTGGTAAATTTTTCCAACTTAATTGCTAAATAACACGTGGTTGGTTACTCCTAGTGGGATACCATCTTCGGGAAGATTCCAATCTGATGGACGTTTTTTAATCAGTAGATGTACGTACCGATACCATCGTAAATTATCTGCCGCGAGTCGAACGTCGAACGAATTCGTTTCTTTTGTTTGAGAACGGTGGATTAAAGGTGGTATTTTTCCTTCGCTCTTTTTATCGCTCGCTTGTCCTACCTTAGTTTTTCAGATCTACGATCCTCGCTAAATTGACGTGATTGGGACAGAATATTGATTTTCATTTAACGAGATTTAAATCGAACGTAATTTTTGCGATTGCCAGTCCTGCGGAATATTGGAAATTCAATATCGACGGCGGAGAATCATCGTAGCGAAAGAAATTGTAGATTTTCTCCGTTGAAAATCGATAACGAATAATGAGAGACTTCGACGCTTTAAATTTTATTATAAATTTATCGTACTTTATTTCACATTAGTAAACATGTTTCAAGATCTCGTGATAGTTCTAAAGACACTGATGAGATTGTGGAAAGAATTCTGTTCGCTTCTGACAATCATATTCCAGGTTTTTCTTCCAAATTTCCACGTAGCGAGATACTTGCTGGAAATTCATAAATAATTAAACGATCAACATGAATGATTAAAAACACGACGCCGGGACGATACGGCACGACGATGTAGTAAAAGTTGCCAACCTACGATTAGATGAGGTGGATAACAGGTGAGAAACACAATGTGAAAACCTGTTATCTGCTACGGCGTTATCGCAAATGTTCATCGTTGTTACCATTCCGGATGTAAATTGTCTTACGCGTGGAGCGTTACTCGTCGCAAACGTTGTGCGTCCGTTTTGCTCTCTTTTCCCTTTTCTTTAGCATTATCCGCTTTCCCTTTCTTCGTCTTTCGTAATTTGAATCAACGTTTTATCTTGAATGTTCAGGAATTTCTTATCAATAGAAAAGTACGACTGCGTATCAAATTAATCAGATTGAAATCAAATGAGAAATTTAAGAGATAAAATTCTTTGCAAGTATTACCGTTAATTTCGCAGTTATATCGTTTCTGAAATTTTGTACGAAACAAAATTTTTTATGAAAGTAGAAAGGAAGAAAGTTGGAAACGTATCGATCTGCATTCGATATTGAAAATTAAGAAATGTCGAAAAACAGCAGAGAGAACGTAGATTCTCGAAAGCAAACAGAAAATATAATAAACAGCTTTGAATCGCGATAAAATCGCATATCTTAGCTTTTGTATGGCTGGAAATAAACGATAATATTAGCGCCGGTTGCGCGTTGCCTAAATGCCAGGCTTATATTGCCACGGAACACGACGAAATTCATGCTAAAAACCGCTTTTACGGCCCATCTACAAATTGGAATGGTAACAGCGGCAGAAACGCGAAACGCAACTGGCACAGTCAGCAGAAGGAAAGCGGTTTCCGACGTTACAATTTTGCTGAAAACAAATCGTAGCTCGGGACACAGCTGGTGGAAATATCCAGCAGAAGAAAATAAATCATAAATTTTCTACACTTGCCGTTGCAACGCGTTAAATATTCCTCTAATACGATGCAAACGCCTCGGGTTCATTTAAAACTCGACGGGCCGAAAATGTAGCGAGTTACGACGAGCAACAATGGCGAAAAATGTCTCCCCGTGTGCTCGAGGTAAACGTTGCAGAAGAAGCAACGTTCCACGATTCGCTCGTTTCTCATTATTTGAAAATAAACTACGAAGATGAAATATCGTCGATTATCGGCGAAAAATAGATTTACTTCGCAATATTTTTGCATTTAAAACAAGAAAAATAATGGAAGAATATATGCGATAGGCGTATAAATACGCAAATATTCGGCGATCAAATATTTCCAAATAAACCGTCGAAGCGAAATATTTCTGGCTATTGGCAGCGACACATAGCGGCCCATTTGAAATTCCCGGCTATTCTTCTTCTTCGTTCCTACCTGTAAAAGTAAAGAAGAGAAAAGGAAAACGTGTTCTTAAAGTAGCCGAAAGCAGTTCGTTAAAAAAGTACAAATAAAGAAACGAATTATTGCCAACAGATTCATGCTGGAAGAATGCAAGCCATCTTCCTGTTATTGGTTATTTATAAATGCTTTAGTCGGTGCAGACATACACCTGACGTGGACAACTTCGAGCGTAAGCAACCACGTCAGGCCACCTAGCTGTCTGATTCATTATTAATAAGCTCCTCGGAAAGTTACACTCTCTACCACTTTATTCGTCCGCGTTACGCACAGACTTCTAATCAAACCACGCAAGACGATAAAATCGTACACGTATTCTATGAAACCTTCGTCGAAGTTAGACACTCGTCGAAACCTGAATTTTTGTTAGATTTGCGATGCCTGAATTCAACATTTCTAAAGTTTCCATCTTCTTCCTTCGTTCTTTTCCTCTTATTTTTTCTTTTTTTTTTTATTCAAATATTTTGACCTTTCGAATGTCCCGCCTCTAATCGATAGACTGCGAATGTTCATGGAAATTTATATTTCCATCGATATGAAGATAAACAAATGAAGCATAAATATAAAAGATTCGTTTCATCGACTATTACATCGTTACTATATATATCAAATACTATAATTAATACCGTAACGTGTACTTTCCGGTATTCCGTATATTTCTACATGTTACGCCAATTCCGCACATTTTTCTCTGTATAAAATTCTTTTAAACGCGCGAACGTTCGCAATCCGCCAATTGAAATCCATTCACTGTTCGAAAGAATCTGTTCCCCGTAATATATACTGTCTTGGTCGTTTCTGTAGACGCGGAGAACATAAAAATCGGCCCGTGCTCGGTAAATCGCACATGTTACGGTGAAATTGCATTAGAAGTTATCGCGGCAAATGGGGTTAATTCGTTTTAAGGCCGCACTTCAAAGTTATGGCTCGTTGCGGCGTTTAGCCGGAGTCCCTCGCTCTGCTCGTATGTTTCATCGATGTCTGCTGCTCGAATATACCGCCAGCCTCTTCTCTTCTTCTTCTCTTCTCTTCTCTTCTCTTCTCGTTTTACCGTCTTCGTGTCACTCTTTTTTTAATAGTTGGCTGAACGTCGACTGGCCGTGAAACGTTTCAATTTCGAGCCAGTTGACAGGGTAATGAATGAGACGAAGATGATCGCCAGGGTAACTCGTTACGAGTTCGTCGTATCGTGGATTCTTTTTCATAATAATGAGAATAAATGGTTCTTTTTTAATTGCTGTTGCTCTCCTATAGTTCTCGTGGATGCTGACCAAGCATTCTTGAAATCGCCCAGTACTCTTTGCCGAGTGTTCTTTTCCTATCGCGTTTTTTTTCTCTCTTTTGACGATTGCCATCTGAGCTACTCCTTTGAGACTCGTTTATCGTTAGAAAGTAGGCAAGGGCTCGCTTTTCCGCTTTTCTTTCATCCGTTTAAAGACATTTTTCGCTACTTTTATCGAAAGCAATTTGTAAGAATAGATGCAGGCTTGTCTTATTTTTTCCAGCATTTTTCTCTTCTCTTCTTCTCTTTAAGCATTCCTTGTTATTTTGATTTAAAGCAATGTTTATGAACCGATTGGGAAGGACAAGTGACGAAATGAGAGGAATACTTGTTACACGGCGTCTAATGGAATTTCATTAACTCAACGAATACTCGGACTTGTCTTATTTTTCCCAACATTTTTCCCTTTTCTTCTTCTCTTTAAGAATTCCTTGTTGTTTTTATTGAAACCAATTTTTAAGTACACACGGAGAAAGACAAGCGAAGAATTGAAAGGAATACTCGTTACACGTATCCGATGGAATTTCATTAATACGTAATCAAAATTCAGAATACTTCTTATCTGAGTATGTAAATAATATGTCGCCTAACGTGATAGGTTACTATAGATCGGCGAACTAGATATATAGATTACTCGAGTTAGTTAATCCATGCGTATGTAATAGATTAAAATAACCAAGTGGTATAGGTATAAGTATGTACGTACCCACGTGCAGCAACGAAAAGGTCAAAATGTTTGCCCACGTTAATGTTTGCTGGCGTTATGTCGTGACAATTCAACGCTGGTTAAATTAACCTGATTGTTCCTTATTTTTATTCGCATGCTGCTTTATCGAACAAACTGGCAAAGCTTTCAAAGTGTCGCGATTTTTGACGCGACAATAGACGATCGGTGACAAACAGGCTTGGCGTGTATATAACTTTGCGTTTTAGCTTCAACAGGGACGAGTTCACGTAATTGAAACGAGTTAACGATTTTCCAGCTTTTGCGCCAACCTAGTCGTTATCTGCGTGTCGCCGTATCAACCGCACGTTTACAGCAATCAGAATTGTCACCGTAATCCATTAAACACGGTTTGAAAAGCGTGTTTGGCTATGGAATTTTTAAGTAAACGCGAGAATTTAATGCAAATTAACGCGACACAGATAGCGAACGTTCGGTGAAATAACAGGTCGTTAGCTAAAGAAATTGTTATTTTCCTGAGAAACAACGAGTTACATATTTTCGAATAGTATTCCGATGTACTGTTTTAAAACAGAACGACGTATCGTTCTCGTCGCTTTAATGTGAAGTTGCTATTGCATGTATAAACGCTTTGTGTATGGTGGTGTCAGAGAGGAAACGTATGATAATAATTATTCAGTACAATTATATAACTACAAAACGAAGCAAGGAATATTTTAGAAGATAAAGAATATCGTGAAAATGTGCAACGTTTAAAGTGTTTCTATTTGCGGTATATATTCTATTGCAGTCTAATAAAGAATATGTAATCAACAAACGCGATTGTGTCGAGCGTAAATAATTAAAACAAGATTGCATTTATATTATGCGATCTTCTATAAATAATATGTTGGAATAGCTGTTACATGAAAGTTCCTTCTCTCTTCTCCTCTAACCAATTGCTCAAAAATTGTTCACTTTCTAAGAAATATTTTCATATTCTCATTAATACTCGCGCTAACTTTCGCGAATGAATTAATTAGCATATGGAAGATCCCACTGCAGCGATAGACAGAAACTTGAATATCTGTTTGAAAGTAGAAAGCCTGCGATATGCAGAACATAAACGTGGAATTGCCAAAGAGAAACGCGTAGATGTTGACAAACTTTCACTCGTGGCAATCAAGAAAATTCTACCATAATGAATTGACGTCAACGAGAATATTTTCAAGAAAGCAACTATCGAGATTGTAGGAAGGAGTAGGTAAATGATTGGTAAAAATTGGCTGGAAAAGATCGCAGAAAATTACTCGAAAATTGTCTACGTGAATCGTGGCTAACTATGGAGTAGGACAATTTTAGCGACAAATTTCATGCTCACGTTGCTTCGATCGATCGAAACATCTTCGACTATGATTGCACAACGTTAGACATTTCCTCGCGAACAGCATAAACAGGAAACGAACGTCGTCGATGCGATCGATCAAAAATGCGACAATGGTTTAATTGATTCTTAATTTAATTAATTATACAGTGATTGTATGTAGAGGATTGTATCATCACTGTCAATCATTACAGAAAGATTAAACAGAAACATTAAAGAAAGATTGTTACTTGTACACGTGTCTACTCGTACAATTTTCTAATATTATTACCTCGGTTTTGTAATTGGCGAAAGTGTAACACAACAATAATAATAATAATTTAAAAGAAACAAAAGATTAAATTTATAAACTCAACGCCATTTTTTGATATTAGAAGGAAAATTGACGAAATCGTTCATATAATTTCATATTATAATATAAAATGAAACGGAAGATACAAGAAACAAAAATGTCCTTTCGAAGCCTGGGAAAAATTAAATTTTCTCTTGAAATAGCGGTTTTGGTTATGAAAAGGATACAAACTCGGTGTTAATCTTCTAACATTTCATTCGATATATAGTGGATTTTCTTTTATATTTTACTTCCATTAATCTATTACGTATACCATCCACTAACTTATGCGAAGTTTCATTTTGAATATCCGTCCACGCGGATCTTATTCCACCCCTAAGCTCAACCATATTTTCCGTAGGTGGCTTACCCGGATGGTAAACTTTTCTCGCAAGAATTCCCCGCGGGTTCTCGATCGATTTCGGATCTGTACACGATGTCGTCCATGATAATAATTCTATTCCGAAATTCTGAAACTACTTTTTCATACTGGCAGCTGTACGAAGAGGAGCAGCGTCATGTTGAAAAGTCCTCCTCTCGTCTTCTATATTTCAATTATCGGAGGCAATAATTCGCCGTGTAACATCTCCTGATATCCTTCGGCTACCGATCTATCGATCTACTCTTTACGTAAATAATTTCACTTAACATATTCAGGCACGAGGAGTGGATTTCTTGGAAATGACGGAGAAATATCGCGGAGGACGCGTCTCAGTCTATAATTACACACATTGCTGGTAGAATCTGATAAGAAAATCATTCGTTGGAAAATAAGAGTAAGCGTAGGATAGGATACGCGTAAGAGACGTGACACGTGGGAATTGGAATCGAAATAGAAACGTGTTCGTATCTATCCGAAGATGACAGTAATGGATAGTCACCCACGTCGAGCTACTCGAGCTCCATAGGTTTCTGGGTTTAAAGATAGCGATGCACGTCTATATTTTCGAACGTTTCGTTATCGTAATTCACGGCGCGCGTAATTGGCTCGGAAAAATGCACGCTGATGGTTTCCACGGTAGTGCCGTTTCCATGATGCACGGCTAGAGCCGATGTTTTCCCTCTTTTGAAACGCTGATAAATTGTGATACGTGCTGGCGTAATGTAACACACCAGAAATAAGCAATGTTATGCACACAGTGTATCCTAGCGTAAAATAACCTAGGGACTTGAGAAGCCTAGTCGTTTCATAGTCGCGATACTTTCTAAATAAGCAGAATCAGTTGTCGCGAATAAAAAAATTGACGCGGACGCTTGATCGACAAGTTGCTAGAAGGAATTTCGATTAAGGTTTATTTCGAGAATTTTACACGGCGCACAGATTTTTCTTGCTTATGCAATACTTGTCGAGTATATATCAAGTTGTTGGATAAATAGGTTGGGAGGTTAGCGAGATTAAGTTGTTTAGTGGATTAAGTAGATTGGGTAGTTTAGGAGATTAGGTAGCTAGATAGGTTTAGTGGATTGGGATAATTTATGTTTCATGTCTTATGTATTTATGATGTAGTTATTACCTTTTTTTCCAAAGTCTATGAAATTATGATAGTGATTTTTAACGTATTTACCTTTTTTTATGATACAACTTTATACGTAAATGATACCTCGAACTTTCTTATTTTCATTAACGCAACAATTCCATTTTTAGTTTCTACGTTCTCGTCGTTTAATCCTTTGGATCTCGCGGCTGTGAAAAGTGATTTAGTTTATTTCACGTGTAATCTCTACTTCTAAGATTATGATCTTCATAATATTATTTCATTCGGTATAGAAGTTTCCAGTTGTTATTAATTAGAACGAAATTCGATATCGAAAGAGAAAGAGCTTACACGGTCAATTTCAAAATTTCCATTTGTAAACTCGTTAAAGCGCTGAGTTAATCAACGGGATGCTAAACAGTTTCAATTTCCACGTTTCTTCGAGACATGTGCTGAGGAGACTTCGGGACACAAAAACGAGCGGAAGAGAAGTCTTTGGGTGCGTTAAATCCGATCGTTCCTCGCCTTCACACTCTGCAAATGTAATTACATCGAAGCAGATCCAATTAACATTTTGCCTAAGGGGAACGCGAGCACGCGAATCGATGGCCTTCTCTTGTGCAACTCGTAACGAGCTAACTTAATGGTTTCGCGTGAAAGTGTGTCGTTATATCGGGCGATCTGCGTTCTCTAATTGTACCATTTCAATATCTTGACATTTTCCTAATTTCAACGTTATGTAGAATAAACGAAATGCAACGCAAAGTTATTCTTTCCCAGAAAATTTCTCGATTTTCACTACCGGAATAAGCGATCAACGTTTAACCTCGACTAATCGTGGAATAGCATTAAATTTTGAAAATTGAAAGAGAAAATTATGTAACGATGCTACGGGCTTATTATGATCGAACGATTAATTCACGACATCAAACTATTCTCTAATATCGCTGTAAATTAATTAAAACCGTCGTTATCTTCCTATTTCACCGTAGATAAGTTGAAAATGTAAGCGCTACGACGAATCGCTCTAGGCACGTATCTAATTGTATTGCCATAAATTACGATTATTGCAGCGAATGCGCGTTAATAAATAACAATACGCGCAAGGCTATGTTTTTACAACGCAAATAGACTACCACCTCGACGCACTTGCCAAAACTTACGTAACCTTTTATCAGATACTTGCATTCGCTGGCATTCCGTAACCTACATTTCAAAAATACACAATCAGATGGGAGAGTGGCGGGCGAGAGAAGCACGTGAAATGTTCGGTATTTATATCTGGGCCAAGTTTCGCTGTATTTTCGAAATTTCGAAGCGCGACCTGCGTAGGAAAGTTCTCACGTTTTAATTCGCGGAATTCGACCTCTCCGACGATGTTCTAAATTAACCGCGCTCGTCGAACTTCGTGGCTCGATGGAAAATCGCTGGAAACGTGGAATAAAAATACGTTGATAATGGACTGATCCATGTAACCGATGGTGCAATTGATTCTCAGGCGATTCTACGAGGAAAGATAAGGTGAAAATATAGAATAATACTTTTTCATGCGACGTCGCGTTTACGAGAAAATCGAGTTTGAAAATTTGTCGAGTATACTTAGACCTGACTCGTTTCAGGCTGAGCAATTGTAAATATAATCGACGGAAAGTCAAACTATATGTGAAAATATATATGCACATGATGCTTTCTTTTCGAGAAAAATAAATTTCACAATGTATCGCGCGCGTGTATCAGATCAGTTCTTAACTGATCACGTTTGAACTTTCTTCGCTTGAAAACGAGAGCTTAAACGGAAACTGTGCTGACATATTTCTTGCTGGTAATTTATTTGATCACGTGTATGATAATCTTTCGCCGATTGTTTACTTACTTAGCCTGTGCTTAGCCGAGTTTAAGCAAACTTGATTTTCTCAGAAATAAAGCGTCGTATGAAACAATTTTATTCCACATTTTCGACTTATCTTTACACGTAGAATCGTTCTGTGGCCCAACTGAAGCATCTTTTATATGGAAATAGTGAATTCTACTCGGATCGGTTGAGTACCAAACTTCATTGTGCTTTTGCAGTAAAGTTTCCCTTTTTTTCGATAATTCGTCGATTAAAACTCTACTTCCCAGCGTTGAGAAATTCGAGGAACCAGAGAGCTTAAACAAAATTTTTCTATTCTGTCCATTTAAAGAGCGACGTGTCTGCTCGTATTTATTTTACAAGATGAAGAGAATAGCGCGCGCACGAACAGTAGCCGCGGCAAGTATCCTTTCAAATTGCCTCTTATTTTGCGTTTGAAATCTTCTTTGCAACCTCTAGAGCCGTATCGTTCCCTATATTATACAACAGATCTACATCTCGTCACGAACACCCGCTAAACCCTGTCTTCCATCGTAAATTCTGCTCCAACTACTCCAAACCTTGTAACGAGCGAATTAACGCGAAGTTCGCGCAGACTTATCAACTCTGCTTCGTCACAGCTGCTTCTAAACTATTTAAAACTTCCACGACCACGGACTATCCTCTTTCCACGCAGATTCTTTCAAAATTCTCCGATCCTTGGAAAGATAAAAAAAGAAAAAATGCCAATTTATCCTGAAACTAAAATCTGGATTCTATCCAAAACCATTGCGTGGTTAAATCATTTTTCTAACTCGAAATATCCAGCGTAAGAGCGAAACCAAGATCCGCCGACAATATCGCGTTTGTCGCATCTGCTAGCGAGATTCATCGATAGTCTCGCCGTGTGCCGCTAGCTCAGCTTTGTGGCCCTGGCGTTGTCATCGTGTGACATCGGCTCAACGTCGCGTGATTAATCCGCAACCGTGACGCTCCAACAACGGGAAAACTGCATTTTTTTTTTTTTATTTTCCTTTCTTTTTTTCTTTGCGTCCTCGCGTGTCCCTCGCCCACCAGATGCTTCTGATCGCGCTGAATACATCGGAGATGCTGCATTGTTTCCGCGTGAGAGCGTGTTTCGTTGTTGCGGATGTACGTACGTTGAGCGCATTGGTCGATGTGCATGTAAATGAGTTCGTTGAAACAACGACGCGGGTATTAAAGGCCAATGGGTATAATGAGCGCGAAAAACTTCGTGACGTTCACGAGCAGGATTTGCATACCTATCGTGAGTCTTCTATGGTTGCGCGATGCTTATGACGACAATGAGTTACGCTTACGGACCTATTGTTAGTCATAGTCGTCGTTGTTGCTTGTTATGGTGTCTGAGCATCGTTTAGACAGACTTTTATTGGGCTACGCTTCTGCAACTGCAAATTTGGCGACAATTATTCTTATTTGATCGTTATCGACACTTCGGTAACGTGGTAAGAAAATTTCAATTCCTTTCGCGAATATTTCAGATTATGTTTTTAATTAAATTGTGGAAAAATATTTTCACAAACTTCGCGTTAATTTTATTTGTCTAATTAAGAGACAAATAGGTGGGATAAACGGCACGACATGGAACAGAAATTATTAACGTGTAATTTTGCAAAATATTTTGCCTCTGGTTTAGCAGGAAAAAATCCTGTCTAGCGTGCAATCAGGGAAAGTTTAGCGTAGAGGGTACGTAACCCACGAGGCAGGGAATGTGTTAATATCCTATTAACCTTCTTTTAACCAGACTTTTCCTTGCTCGTCGGAAAAAAAGTTACAATCGAATCTGGTTTTCCATTGCGATGTGAAAAGTAATAATTAGAAGTATAAATATATTGTTTAACGAAACATTACAGCTTCCAGGTACACGCTGTTGCAATTTATCTTAAGGATAGGTACTCTGAACCGTACAGATGTCTCGAACAGTTGGTCAACGTCGAAATACCCTCGTCTATCGAGTAGCTAAAACTGGTTCGTCACAAATGGAAAGACACCCTTGTTGAATAGGGTCAACTCTCCCCTATATTATCATAAGAATTAAATGGAACAAACATATGGTGCTAGGGGCGGCTTAGGTCCCCGAGAGACTCCTATACTGCAACATCTAAATAGTAAATTCACAATAACAAGCTTTTGCCTCGTCTCGCGAGGAGAGTGCAAGATCCTGCGTTTTGTTTAATTAAAAATTCTCAAGACTTTATTCCCAAGATTTTACCATTTTGTTAAAAAAATGTCCTTAATCTTATAAGAGCATAAATTGTTTTAAGCTCGAGATGTTCCTCGAGAAGGTACACTTCACGATTGAAGATTCGCCAATGCATCGAACTACAGCTGAATTATTACTTTATTATTGTTATTACTGTGGAAACTAGTATTCTATATATGGTGTGAGAGAAACACGGACTACCGCGTAGGATAGCATGTAAATAAAATTGAATTTCAGTTCGATCAAAGTTCGATCAAGGATAGTTGGTTGGTTCAGGAAGCAGAATACAGGTTAATTGGTTTGTTTTTACAGCGAATATCGTACAATATTGCGTTGTGGTTCGTAGATAGATACGTTAGTTCACCGCGGCGGAAACCGCGAGGCGTAATTCGCGCGTGTGAAAGCCGCTAAACGCTCGAATAATCCAATATCGAATCGACCGTGTTCGAATGCCAATTGGCGCGACGCGCAAGAGCTTGAAATTACGAAATCCTAGCTTACGATGTCTACTCGTCTAATAGAAAATAAACTAGTCAGAAAAAAAAGAAGCGGCGAAGATACGCGGAGTAAATTTTTGATGAAAATAAACGGTGGCGTTGTTGAAAAAAGACTATGATCTCTGTCCGATCCGCTTCGACGTGTTCGATGCAACACTGAATGAGAATGATACTTTTATGTATTCTTTGTTGAAATATCAGACGTCGAAGAAAACAAGTTTCTGCTTTCAGAATTGTAAATTGCCTTCATACGGCATTTCTATACGCGTGTATGTGAGTACACGCACGTGCGCTTACATTGAATTCTTACAACGATAATCTGGTTTGTTCCACTTGCGAGAACTGACTGCGTTTGCACCGTATGTCAGCAGGTAAACGTTGAAAAATATACGAAGTTTATTTCATTGCATCCAACTCGGTGAGCCGAAGGAAATGTTACTATTCGCGTGTATGTTATTAGCCTCTACGATAGTTAAAGAAACAATGGGAAATGTAAGAAGATGTCTGAATTAATCATTGGCCGTGGAAATTGCTATTGAACCGTCGAAAACCATCTAACCGCTTATCTTCCCTGAAAACCCGGGCCAATTGCCACAAATTCAATCCCCTCGAGCCTGTCATCCGCAAAATCCAAACAACCCCGACCTCTCTTGGCTTCGCGCCATTTCCTCGTACGAAAATTCGTAACATCCACGTTCCACTTCTCGTGTTTCGGCTCTCGCTTTCACTCGACGCGAGAAACACCTCTGTTCTCATTCAACCTGCGATTTATTTTCCTTCCGACGAATTTTCAACATTTTACCAATGTAAACACGATAGTCGTGTCTCATGTCGGTACCAATGAAATCTCAAATATTTCCTACAAACTGCACCACGTATTCGTAATAATTTCCTATGATAATTGTATCTCTGAACCAAGTATACTACACACGTTGTAAGTACGAGGAAAGAGGGCATTTTCTCGTTACATTTATTGAAGGACACTGATAAAATTAAGGAGGAGGAGGAGGTCCTTTCCTGACGACCTTTTTCCCTTTTTTTGTTAATATTTTTTCAACGACCTAACGCGTGTTTCAGCCGCTTCTCAAAGAAGAGTTCTTAGAGTAAGAAAATATTTTTCTTTTATTTATTTTCCGCGCGGAAAATAGGAAACACTAGGAATCGTAAAAATCTTCCCGCGTTGGAAGACACGTGCGTGATGCGAACAAGATAGCACATTTTCAAAGTAAAAAAATTAGAAGATAAAAGCGGCGGAGAGCATTCAATTTTTATCGAATATCACATCGTGTCCTGATACTTGATACTTATGGCAAATAGCGTACGTGGATCTACATAATTCGTCTTGATGGTCGACTATAGAGGCTCGGTGATTCAGGGGCTCGGGAAGAACGTTTGCATAAACAATCCACGAGCGCGTAACTTGCGTAATCGGTTGATGCATCGAAACATTCGATCCATTAGCACCACGAGCATCGAATTCTACGACAGCGATATTGTGTAGTGCGAATGCTTCGAAGATTTTCGGGTTATTTTAAGTATCGTGTGTCGATCTCTCGAGAAATCATCGATTCCTATCGATAATGCATTAGCTGATGCGTCGTGATTAATACAAAAGCTCTCTGTGCTCCTCTTTGCTTCGACGTACGATACTAGGTTTTCAGTTCTTATTTTCATCCCTTGGAATTTTAAGATACGAACGTATTTCATTCTCGTGATCCGTTTCTAGAACGATACTCTAAAAATTTCGCAAACAACCAAAGACGCACGTATAACATCGTGACGATCGACGTTTTTGGAAAGTTCGGCCAAATGCAAAAGAAAATGTCGAATTTTACGTGCAAACTGAATTAAGCTTTAAAATTGCTTATCACGTCCTTCCCTTATAGTTTTTATTTTTCAGCTATCCAGGCAAACGTTAAAAACGTTAAAAATAATCATCGCTACTTGGAAAAAATTATAGAACAAGTAGAAGCAGTCTTGCAACCTTTTGAAGACACGACAGGCATATTTAGACTAATCAAGAGAAATCAATCGCTCGTAGAGTTTTTAAGTGGCGAAGATTTAAAGAAGGAGGCGAATATAGCGGAAGAATATAAGATTTTTGTTCCGTGTAGATTCTATGTAGATTTAAGTTCGCATCAACTGCGATTACTTTACTATTAACGAAAGACGCGGATATGCTCAAGGTATCACGTCGCTTAGAGAATATACCGTTGTTACGTGTAAGAAAGTAAGCTTATCAAATTTACATAATCTTCCTTCTAGCTTGAGTGATATAGTTGCGCTTCCAAAGCTCCCCCGTTAAAATGGAAAGCATCGAGTGTACGGTTCCCGCATGAAGTATCCCGAAAGAACAGTTTTCTGCCCTTACAATCGATAGGAAACGAGAGGGTGTGCCACTATCTACTGGCGCGTTTCCCGGGGAATTCAGCCGAAAAGCGATAGAATCTGAAATGCTTGGGGTCTGAAACAGAAATTGCACCGGATAAGCGGGTTTTCCTTTGGTTTACTTTTCAAACTGGTTCCCTATCCTACAGCTTCATTTCATTTATCTTAACTTGCCCAAGCAGAAGTTAGTGAAAAAGTGGACGTAAATGAAATTTACAAACTTCCTTCTTTCCTATAAAATTCATTACGAAATTAATTATTTAGAAAGCACGGAGCACGAGTTCCTTGTTTAAATAGGTCGCAGGAGCGGAAAATTAGGGGGAAACTTATCGGATGGAGAGTAAATATTATCGGAGAGATACGTGAACAGAATTTCGAAACTTTTTTGAAGAATAAGATTGCTCGTAAATATATTAGGTTGATGCGTATGAGACGTTGCTGCTTAGAATAGTTTCGATTTAAAAGAAATGGCATCAAAGTTACCGCGTAAATATAAGTCTGACGTTTCAGAAGATCAAAGGCATTCTGTATGTCCTGCCTGCACAATTTTCCATACATAAATTATTTTAACACAGGCTCTAAATTGAAGGTACTTGTCAGCTAAATTTATTCTTCTCTTTCAAACTATGGAAGAACTAATTCGTTGAAATTATCTTAATAATAAACGGTTAATTTCATTGTTTTTACGATACGCGCACAAGTTCCAAGAATTCTTTTAGAAACGTAAAATAAAATGAAACCAATTAATCGTTGGGATACTTTCGCGAACGTATGTTATTTCGAATGAACTGACGCTGTTAGAAATTTAATTGAAGGAAACGATATTTT
This sequence comes from Bombus terrestris, assembly GCF_910591885.1. Classification (NCBI taxonomy): domain Eukaryota; kingdom Metazoa; phylum Arthropoda; class Insecta; order Hymenoptera; family Apidae; genus Bombus; species Bombus terrestris. The sequence continues at coordinate 7,603,062 of NC_063280.1, read as the reverse complement.
CTCGATACGACAAATCAAATCTCACGAATGACGATTGATTCTAACGAGATAAGGACGCTCAGCGTTCCTGTATTTCGTGTGTAAATCTGTCAAACACACGATACGACGGGCACCTTGCCGGCTGCCGAATTATGTCAAATGCAGAGCGTGTCATATTAATGGCGTTGATCTGCAGGATTTCAACCGGTACTCGCCTGGTTTCTTCGTTTGAAAAGTCTCGTTTGGAAGAACGGACGAATGGTTTTGCATATTTCTGCCCTTGCGGCCAGCATTTTATCGGTTGTCACGGAGACACGCGTCGATGAGCCGTCACCGTGTAAGGGCGTTTATTATCGACCAGGAAAACGTTGTTTGCGATGCCGGTAACGCGAACGATGCTTCGGCAATTCGAAGTAGGCCACTTTAAAGGAGATGCTGCAAGCTACTGCGACTTAGGCCGTTCAGATTCCACGTACCAATCGTCTATCCGGCTTTTTAACCAATTAACTTGGGGCAAACATGGGGTTAATTTGTCGCCTGCATTGTCTATATCTTTTACATGGTCATTTGTTTACCCATGAATCATGATTCCTTTCTGCGATTGATTCTTACTGATTGTAGATACGCTTGCAACAAGTAAACGTGATTTGTTTAGTCGTGAAAATTTATAGAAGATATTTGCGAAACGTTTGAAGACGTAAAAGTTCATAGAACGTGCTTGATGTTTAAAAAATATGTTAACTATCTAAAGTATAGTATTTATTGTAATAATTATAACGTTAAACAGACGTGTTTGCCTAGGTCTTACTGCTTTAGTTGTATTCGTGAAAGAAAAAATTGAATTTGCACGACGGTATTTATAAATCTAATAAATCTAAAAATGAAACATATAAAAAGGTTTATAAAACTAGGAATCATCCAGTTCGAATCGGTTATTTATTTCTGTTTCATCTTGTCTGTTTCAGAATTGCCAGCCGAGGAGGGTAAGTTTTTCCCAGCGAAAGGTTTCTTCCCTCTGTGACGATCGATACGGTAAGCTGTTTGGATAACAAATTGGCATTGATGCTATCTGTAGAGTGTCTCGGTGTAAACATCGTATGCCCAGATAATGGTAGGATACTTTGCGACAAGCTGGTAAAAATGATATCTTAAAGAAATCAGATATGTATTTTAAACAAGTATTTTTATTCAAGAACTCGAGTACTTGTGCATTTCTTTACTTTACTTCTGTATCGTTTTTATGATCGCTATCAGATTATTTTCAAATTAACTGACGCAGGCACGTGCATACACACGAGCACATAAAATGTGCATATCGATACATCGTGCTGTCCATTTATTTTTCCTTTTCGTTTTTCCATTCAATTTATCCAATTTAATCGCCGAAATAATGTGCGACGAAAGATAGCGATCAAACTAATATTTAATCAATTTCGAGCATAAAATTGCACGCGATTTACATACCACACGCCTTTACATTTGCCGAGAAAAATCCTCATTGTATTTCTCACAGCATTTATATTTAATGACCAAACGTATCGATCTAATCTCGGTTTACTGTGTTAAGTTCAAAGCTCGATACCACTAGAACGAAACGTAGAACCAGATAAAAAGACGCTTGGTCGGAAAATAACGTTATGTGACGATATTCTTTTGTAGCGACTATGTTTTGGCGTTCGTTCCTTGGACATCGCGTAAGACGAGGCTTATCTCAAGACACTCGATGACTCGCGCTCGACGTCATTAGCAATGTTTTTTTCGAGCGAGAAAATATTCCTTGCGTCGTTGGCGACGCACAACGTGGAAACACAGTCGCGACTCGTCTAATGCCAGACGCCTGGCAGTCATAGGTTCTCCCACAGGTTTCGGATCATGCAAAATCGAGGCTTCTTTCTCCTCTTTGTTTACGTATTTACCGCGTAACTCGTAGTACCTTTTGATCCTTTAAAAATAGACGCACTTGTACGTGGTCGTGCCTCAAAAGCCATTCAGCGATCGACTTTCTTCTTATCGTTAGCCTTACAGCCGCTAACTATTTTTAAAATGGTACATTTCGTGAAATGCGCGGTTCATCCAATTAGTCCAGTTCCACGGTTTTGTTCTTAAGCTGTCTCGAGAGGTTTTCGAGTAATTCCGATGCAGCAAACGAGATATCGGTTTTGTTCCCACTGTGTTTCTTTTTATCCTCGCTTCTTCTTGTGTAAGAGGCACCAGTTAAGCAGTTTAACTTAGAAAGCGCATCTAACGCGACCTCGAAGCGACGTTCCTTTAGATCGAAGAAGAAGATTGTCTCTTCGTGGTTGATTTTTCTATCGGGAGTTTAGTAGCTGCCTGCTAGTTGCATAAGTCAATCCTTTTGTTCTCCAGGCCGACTGGAATCAATTTTATTTTATGGAACGAAGATCGTAATTCCGGTAGAATAGAACGCGTTCTTGATACTTCTTACATGTTTGATATATATTTGGTTGCAGAGTTCGCTTGAATACAGTGGAAATCCATTTACCTCAACCAAGCGAATTTCTTTCGCCAATTTCTTCACGCTACGAGCTTACTAAATATTTTCGATTCCCGTAACGAGGAATCACGTTCGAAGTGCGTATTTTAGATTTTCATTCGGATAAGTGCAAGTTCGATAAGCTCGCTTCCAATCAGATTCTAAATTCTCGTTTCAATAAGTCAAATTCGAATAGACTGAGTTCTACTGCACTTTACATTCGTCTTTATCATATGAATGATCCTGTTCGATATGAAATCAGTAGATTGTAAAATTTCGGTTTAATAACCGGAGTTCGGATAAATGAATTCCAATCATTTCGTACTCAATGTTTCTAGCATGATCGATCGTCTTGCTCGTCGAAAGAAGTTCGAAATTCTCGTCGAAAATACAGCAACCAGTGGAACGCTGCAATTTTCCCGTTATCGTACTCGATCCTCGTTATTACGGCGCTTAAGTCGATCAAGACGCTCACAGCTGTAAACGACGTCAAAGGAGTTGGTCGATCGGAGGTGTTCAAAGACGCGAGATGCCTTCGGAAATGCGGAACGCGGTAATATCGAGCACTTAGGCCAGCGAGCTGTGTCTGGATGCGAAGGCAGATGCCGTGGATGATAGTTGGCGTCATTATCAAAGCAGGCCAGGCCTGTCTACATTGCATTATCGTTTCACGCGTGCACGTGGTCGTGTACATAGCACGGAAAGAGGAGAAGCTGAAGGGAATAAACGCGAACGTCGGTTACGTCTGTAGCCATTTAATTGCGAGTCAACGTTACGCTGGATCATAAGGTGGTATCCCATCACCTTCTTTGAAGTCGATCTTCCACGTCGTTAGGATCCACTCGTTTTCTTGCTTTCTAGTCGGAAGAATAGGACGATTGCCAACGATGGTTTGAATTACGCTTGGATTTATCAGGTGTGAGCCGAGGAATCATGGAATGGGAAGTTGGATTGCTTTGAAATTAGCTGTGGAACTTGGCATGAGGATCGAATTTTTTTGTTTAGTATTTTTGGAACGTTTGTTCGAGTTATGGAGCAGGTAGGAAATTGTTTTGGATGGAACAATTGTTGGAATAAAGATGGAGAAGTGAATAGACTTTTCTAACAGTTTTACAACATCGGTCGAATATTGCTGTGAAATTGATCATGAAACTTACTGCTAGAACGAACATCCAGGGAACACATCTCTTAGTATTTTCGAAATATTTATTTGCCTTGTGGAATACAGCTATTATGTTGTTTCAGCTGGAGTTAGATTGACTGGATTGACTTAAAATTGGTTGTGGACTGTTACTCGAAACGAACGATCGCCGTTGAATCTTTTAGTACTTTGGAAACGTTAGTTTGAATTACGACGCAGCTATGGAGTTATCTTAAATGGAATATTGGCTAGGATAAAAGTTGAGGAGTGTTGAATTTTTTAGCCATTTCCCGGCATATAGGTTGAATCGACCATAAAGAGATTCCGGAACGAAAATGTTCGAGGGAAAAGTGTAGTTTCGAATAAAGTTTCACTGAAATTGAATACAATATTCTAATTTCGAAGAAGTTTCCGCTTGAATTTTGTACGATATTAAAATTTCGAATTTGGTATTCAAATAAATCCGAGACTCGGTCAACGTTTCTAAGACAAACATTTTCGAGCAGCAAGCGCTTTATATTTCCTTCGTGTCCATAGAATCGCGACACCAAGTATAACTATTGGCAATTGAAGAGAGTGGCACGCGATCCGTGACCACGAGTCTCGTGTTCCTCTATGCAGTTTAACGTTTAGTCAGAGAGAACAACGAGGCATTATAAACTTTTCTCGCGAAACGATATACGTTTCTTTCTACCTCGAATCGTTGCGTTGCTTTTCTAATCAGATCCACTTCTAGACGTTGTATGATCCACGTTACACGTTGACACGTCGACTGTCACGCGAACCCGATACATTTGTTCTGGCAATAGATCAAAATGTATAGTACGCCATAGCGTTTAATTTCTGCCAACTGTTATACCTACATTATATTTACGATCTTCTTTTTTGCGACGATATTACCAAAGCCATTCGCATTGTTGAAAATTTATTAGTCCGTGACATTTATCTTACTTTAATCGTTCTAAAAAATTTAGTAGCATGAGTCACGCCGACGATCTCTGTCAAAGTGTGAAACCGATTTTTCCGCAAAGCAACGACATTTGTTCGAAGAATATTTCATATCACCCGAGAGAGCATAACAGGAACGACGTAGAGAGATACTCGTAAAAGAGACCTCGTAACTCGATTTAACTTTAGAATTATCTGAAACTCGTCCCTTAACGCTTCAGTTTCTCCCGGTCCGTAAATGCGAATCCAGAAGTTGGAAATTGGAATTCTCGATTTCCAATCCCTGCATTTCCGCGCCAGCAAATTACCGGTAAATCGTTGCCTTTTCGGCGAGTCATCGGCTTTCTCGAACGAAGAATCGGCGATTGAAAATCGACGTGTCCGAGTTACGTCCAGCTCTCCGCTTCGCGTAATCACGCGCTTCCGTTACCGTTAATTTCGCATCATAACATTCTTCGCTAAAAATTTTATTGACGTAGATTTGTCAATCGCGGCTGCGTTAATGCGATTTCTTTCACAATTTAACGACACCGGCCGCGATCTCGCTGTGGCCTGTCTCTCTTTTCTCTTTCTCGCCTTCGTTCGTTGCTCGTTCTCTGTCCGGACGTCACCCATCGACTAACAATATCCGTATTGCGCGGACAAATACGGTGATGAAACTGATGCTTGCACAAGAGACGTCAAAAAGTACTCGGATGACATTATCGTCGTGGAATCGCGTTCGAAAGAGTCACCTTGATTGCCAACGCCATACGAACTTTTCAACTTTCAATCGCTTTCGTCCTATTTTTCTTTCTCTCGTATTGAAAAATGAATTACGTATTTCAAGCCTTTGAAGCTTTTCCCGTGTTGTATCTGACAATTGGATAGAAAATGTCGGTGCTCTGGTTCGTTTATTTTAAACGTGTCAAGCTGTTTCGCTTTTGGAAGCACGTACTGCTTTGCAAGAGTATTCTTCTAAGTAAATTGTACAAATTTATATATATATAATTTGAAGAATAGTTTTATAGAATAATTTCGACAGTATCTTTTACCTTTCGAGTCTTCTCTGTTTAATATCGAACAATTACATCCGAAACTATAGTTTCTCGTGTAAGATATAACTCTGCAAAATATTTTATACTCAAAATTGTAACCATAGAAGATTACCGACCATGATAGAGACGTAAAGTGCATTACTGCAGGCACGAAGCTATTTTATAAAAAAATTAAAAAAGAAAAGGGGGAAAATTCAAAAATTTTAACGAAATTAGAGTGGAAAAAGTGAACGTTAAAAGTGCTTCTGGCGGAGGAAGAGGATGGAAAAGCGCGGGAGACACGGATGGCGAGGTAGAAACGCGTTCCTATAATTGCTCGGCAATCTGATTTTCACTTGTCTTTGCTCGTAGATTACAATTAATGAAATCGTCGATCGTACAGCACGTTGAAGCGACATGACGTCAATCGTATGCTGGCAAAAGGCACTTGCTATCAAGGACACCATAGTCTGCTCCCGATTACTCTCGGTTCTGCCATCTGTTTCCTCTCTCTACTTTTCTCCCTTTTTTTCACGTTTATCCATAGATGATAGATCACGAAGCCAACGGATCGCGATATGTTCTCCCGTGACGATCGCAGTTGTACCTGTTGTTTCAATACAATTGGCAATTGAACTTTTCTTCCTCGATGACACATATACGAAGATTTTGATTTCCTTTTTAGGAATGACAGTCGACGTAGGATTTTACTGACAGTGGCATCGAAAGTTACCATTTCTTTTTTTCCCCAATGACAATATCTTTTTCCTTTTTTACGTTAAATCGACATTTTTAATATTATTGTTACCGCTGATTATTTGCTATCGTTCGATGAAATCTACGTTACCCTTGGTCATACGTCATATAGGAAAATTTGATGGATTTCTCTAAGATACCGCGGTTCGATGATATCAACTCGATGTCTTCTTACGTACATCCATCGATTCTCCGAAATGATACTGATATCATCTTTCTGACGAATAAACCATTTTTCTTCTAGAAATTAAATTACAACCAGTTTCGTTCAAAAAGAGACAAAATGTTAAAAAATATGCCAATTTGTTCCTTCCACCCAGAAGCTCCTTCTTTTTATAATAACCAATAGAATCATAAACGTTGGATCTATTTACCGAGACGATCGTCCTGTGTGCGAAGATATTCTATCGGTAAGAATATGGAAGAACGATAAAAATGTAATATATTTTTGCCAATTTCAGGAAAGTCTATATGGCAACTCGTCTTGGAGCAATTCGACGACCTTCTAGTTAAGATTCTTCTATTAGCCGCTATTATTTCTTTTGTACGTATAAATTCTATCCATAAATTATGACATTTTTGTTCCATATCTATCTATCTATCCCATCGATAGTTCATCGACGCGCGATAAAAATTTTTCTTTCAAATCTCGCGGAAAAATAGCTCCTATCGGTTTTATTTCGCAAAAATAGCGAAACGATAACATCGGTTACAGCGATTCTGACGTTCACATGGCCTGAGATTGCTTCAAGTACATCGATGACGATGATAGATAGCATCTGGATCGTGATAAAAGGGGTAAAAAAATTCGTGAAAAATTATCGACACTCTGGAATCGTTAATCGCCAATCGAAATACTTTGAACCGTTTTGCTTTTTTCGAAGGTAAACGTTCGAATGCAAGCAATGCCACCGTTTATTTTTAGACGTGACGCGAAACAACGGTAATTAATAAAATCGAAACGGTGTATTATGCTCGTCCGCGGGCCGCTTAGTAATTATTAGTTAGCAACGAAGTCGTACTATGTTTACGAGCGGGTTCAAGGCTCACTTATTATAAATACATCTGGTTTCAAAGGTGAAAAAATAGCCTATCGATCTGTCGCCGAGCTACGCAGAGTATAGTTATCCTTACGCACGTATAGAAGATTCGTAATAGATGTTGCGAACATATCGTCGAGATTAAGACGTAGAAAGTTATCTGTTAAAACGCGGCAGATGCAAAGAATTTGATTCTCTGGATCTTTCGAGTATTTTAATTAAGCTGTTTTGTAGTATAAAATAATAATGGCACTAATTTTTCTTAGTTTTTTATCAGTGCTTAAGTGTCATTAACGAAAGAATTGACTGATACTCGCTGATCTGGTTAAGATTTTGCACAAGTGTTTTTCTCTTTAATGTGCGTGGATATAAATCATAAACGCAACAAGATATCAAAAAATAGTTGAAATAGAAGTTATAAATGTGTGCGAAAATTATTTTGAAAAAATCATCTTTCTACGGAAATTATATAAAAACGAGACTTCTTTTCACGAAAAATTTTCGCACAGATTTGTAGGTCTCATGACACGGTATAATTTCTTCTTCGACTACTTTTTCATGTCTTTCGTCGTTCACGATTTATTAGCACATTTACATAAAAGAGTCGGCTCGGGCAAAAGGTTTGATTTCTATTTTAAAATAAAAAATAGGCACGCACAAATTACGACCAAATTTTTAAGTAAGTCTGATGAACACTTGGGCAAAATTTCATCAAAATCCGCGTGTATCAGTCATCAGGGTTTCCGCGTAAGTTTTATATTCTAAAAATCCTTTCCTTTTCTTTTAACTATTATTCCGTATATACGAGAGCGGAACTATCGGGGAACATTTGAGCCGCAAAAATAAAACATACGTACACGGTGATTTAAAATTTCTCAGTCAAAAATCTTTCGTTTGTTATTAATAAAAATATTGAACGCGCGATAAGAGATTATACAACGCACCCACCGATCGTTGCTGCCGCTAAAAAGAATTTCAATGATTTCGTATAATAAAAACGTCTTGCATAAACAGATTAGAGAAATGTCGCCGACCTGTCGGCCCTTCGACCCGTCGTTATTCATTTTGGGACAGTACGACAATAAATACGTTCTTGCTTTCTTTGTTATACATTCTCCTTACTGCCTTTTAGTGATGACAATACTGTTCAGAAGCATTTTACATTTACACAATCATGTATATATTACATACATCATATGTATATCATATATTTCGTCTATATCTATAACTAAGGCAGGAAAAATCGCATAATAGAAACCTGCACGAATGTACATTTCTAACGAACAAATTCACGATTCCCCAGGTATTAGCTTTATTTGAGGAGCACGAGGATGCGTTCACGGCCTTCGTCGAGCCCTTCGTCATTTTGCTCATTCTTATTGCCAACGCCGTGGTCGGTGTGTGGCAAGAACGTAATGCCGAGTCTGCGATCGAAGCGTTGAAAGAGTACGAGCCTGAGATGGGCAAAGTCCTGCGAATGGACAAAGCCGGCGTCCAGAGGATTCGTGCCAAGGAGATCGTGCCCGGCGACATCGTGGAAGTGTCCGTCGGTGACAAGATCCCGGCCGATATCCGTCTAACCAAGATCTTCTCGACTACCCTCAGGATCGATCAGTCTATTCTGACCGGTGAATCTGTCTCGGTGATCAAGCATACGGATCCTGTGCCTGACCCACGTGCCGTCAATCAGGTTCGTCTAGTTGATATAATATTCCTATGGTTTTGGGAGCGATAAACATTAAGGCTACAATTTTCTCTGAGGTAGAGTAATATTTAGAATAATATCTGATAACGAATTTCAATAACGATATTGAGAAATTGACAAGACTCGAAGTCGGTCAGTTTGACATCTGAGGATCTGCTAACTGATCAGACCATAGAAAATTGATAAAACGTTCATAATCTTGTTCCATCTTGCTTTTACCTTCGCTAATAATCCTATTTTCCTTTCGTCACACAGGACAAGAAGAACATCTTGTTCTCTGGTACTAACGTAGCCGCAGGTAAGGCTCGCGGTGTCGTCATTGGAACTGGACTGAACACCGCCATTGGTAAGATCCGTACCGAGATGTCCGAGACCGAGGAGATCAAAACGCCTCTGCAACAGAAATTGGACGAGTTTGGCGAACAATTATCGAAGGTTATCTCCGTGATCTGCGTGGCTGTCTGGGCTATCAACATTGGACACTTTAACGATCCCGCTCATGGTGGATCTTGGATCAAGGGAGCCATCTACTACTTCAAGATCGCCGTTGCCCTAGCCGTAGCCGCCATTCCCGAAGGTTTGCCGGCTGTAATTACCACTTGCTTGGCTTTGGGTACCCGTCGTATGGCGAAGAAGAACGCCATCGTGCGATCCTTGCCATCCGTCGAGACCTTAGGTTGTACCTCTGTCATCTGTTCGGACAAGACTGGTACCTTGACCACCAACCAGATGTCTGTTAGCCGGTAAGTTATGTCGATGAACTATTTTTAATTTTTATGCTGATTTGGAAATTTTCATATTTTCGTGGTACCAACGTGACACTAGTCGAACGTTCATAATGATGATTTTGTGGCCAATAATTAATTCTTGTATACTTTTCTCTAAGAATTTACAAATTGTTACAGAATGTTCATCTTTGATAAGATCGAGGGCAACGACAGCAGCTTCCACGAATTCGAGATCACTGGTTCGACCTACGAACCAGTGGGTGAGATTTTCTTGAGAGGCAAGAAGATTCGTGGTCAGGACTACGAAACTCTTCACGAAGTCGGTACGATCTGTATCATGTGCAACGACTCCGCTATCGATTTCAATGAATTCAAACAAGCATTCGAGAAGGTCGGCGAGGCAACAGAGACTGCTCTTATCGTTCTTGCGGAGAAGATCAATCCGTACGGTGTCTCTAAGAGCGGACTGGATAGGCGTAACACGGCCATCGTTGCCAGACAAGACATGGAGACGAAATGGAAGAAAGAATTCACTTTGGAGTTCTCTCGCGATCGCAAATCTATGTCTTCTTACTGTACACCCTTGAAACCAACTAAATTGGGTACTGGACCGAAATTGTTCGTTAAGGGCGCTCCAGAAGGTGTCTTGGACAGGTGCACGCACGCTCGTGTTGGATCTACCAAGGTTCCTCTTACGTCTACTCTGAAAAACCGTATCTTGGATCTGACTCGTCAATATGGTACTGGCCGAGACACTCTGCGTTGTCTTGCTCTTGCCACTGCTGATCACCCAATGAAACCTGACGATATGGATCTTGATGACTCCACGAAGTTCTACACGTACGAAAAGGACCTCACCTTCATCGGTGTCGTTGGTATGCTTGACCCACCTCGTAAGGAAGTATTTGACTCGATTGCCAGGTGTCGTGCCGCTGGTATTCGTGTTATTGTCATTACTGGTGACAACAAAGCTACCGCTGAAGCCATCTGTAGACGTATCGGTGTCTTCGGTGAAGATGAGGATACGACCGGAAAGTCATACTCTGGACGTGAATTCGATGATCTTCCTTCGTCGGAACAGAAGGCTGCCTGTGCCAGAGCTCGTCTGTTCTCTCGTGTAGAACCCGCTCACAAATCCAAGATCGTTGAGTTCTTACAAAGCATGAATGAAATTTCGGCTATGGTAGGATATTTAATCGATGCTGTCTATATATCGTAAGAAATGTAAGTCGTGATTTTTATTCTTTTTTTTTCTTTCTCGACCATAGACTGGTGATGGTGTAAATGATGCGCCTGCTCTGAAAAAAGCCGAGATTGGTATTGCTATGGGATCTGGTACCGCTGTCGCGAAATCTGCCTCTGAGATGGTATTAGCTGACGATAACTTCTCTTCCATTGTCGCCGCCGTTGAAGAAGGTCGTGCCATCTATAACAACATGAAACAGTTCATTCGTTATCTGATTTCTTCCAATATTGGTGAAGTCGTAAGGTTTGTACGGACAAACAAATATGTATATCAAATATCGATAAAAGAAACGGTAAACAACTTACTGAATTCTTCTTGATAATTATAGTATATTCTTGACTGCCGCCCTTGGTCTTCCCGAAGCTCTGATCCCTGTACAACTTTTGTGGGTCAACTTGGTAACTGACGGTCTTCCAGCTACTGCTCTCGGTTTTAATCCACCTGATCTGGACATTATGAGCAAGGTAACGTTGTCAAGTAAATAAGTTGTATTTTATGAAAATGTAAAAGGAAATTATAATTATATTTATAATATTATAGCCCCCTCGTAAAGCCGACGAATCTCTCATCTCTGGTTGGTTGTTCTTCCGCTATATGGCTATTGGTGGATATGTAGGTGCTGCGACTGTTGGATCAGCTGCATGGTGGTTCATGTACAGTCCGCATGGACCACAGATGAGCTATTATCAACTGGTAATTATCATATTAGTCGATGCTCTTGATACATCATCGTAACGATAATTGCTGTGATTTCCAGACTCATCACTTGGCGTGTTTGGGTGGTGGCGATGAATTCAAAGGCGTTAATTGCAAGATCTTCACAGATCCTCATCCCATGACGATGGCTCTGTCTGTACTTGTAACCATTGAAATGTTGAATGCTATGAACAGGTAATACCATACAAACGAATCTTCTTTTGTAATCGTTTAAACTTATATTAATTTCTACTTTACTTTCTTTTTATTTCCTTTCAGTTTGTCTGAGAATCAGTCTCTCGTCACTATGCCGCCCTGGTCTAACATGTGGCTCATTGCCTCTATGGCTCTTTCTTTCACACTCCACTTTGTCATCCTTTACATCGACGTCCTTTCGGTATATAAAGATGCAACAAAAAGAACTGCTGCTCATTTTCTCACTGTTCTTATATAAGTGTAATGTAATAACATCAATTATTATTTGTTTTAGTCTGTATTCCAAGTTACTCCTCTAACGGGCGAGGAGTGGGTTACCGTTATGAAGTTCTCCATTCCAGTGGTACTTCTCGACGAAACTCTTAAGTTCATTGCCAGAAAGTTCGCAGATGGTGAGAATCCAATTGACTCAGTGCTTTGGATCGTTCTAATGTGGGCTGTGTTCTTTGGACTATTAAGTATTTGTCCCATATAGAACGTCCGTGAAAACAAACATTTAGTCTAACAGACAGTGTTTTTCCTATGGAAAACATTTTGCAACTGAGTTCTCGGACTTGCAATTGCATTTAAACAAAAACCGAAGTTCTTCCCCGTTGCCCGGGAAGCCTCGAAGATAAGTTATTAATTGAAGTGCGTTTAAGTGAGATTTTAACCAGTTTGACTGTTGTGCATGGTGTTAGTACAACCAATACAGATTTGCCACCAAGGCCCACCATGCCCGCATCACACCGTACCCTGAAGTCGCTCTACAATCATATTACGGGTTTCAGTGGCTTCGAGTGATAAAAAAGAGACCCCGCGCAATCAAAACTATTGTGATTGTTAAATTATTTTCTACGAGTGCCTTTTAAACATTAACTTTCCCTCCCCAACAAAAGAAAAGAAAGAAACAACACCCACCAATGTTTTTTCTAACCTTGATACATTAGTACACCCGTTTCCCTAACCCTGTTGTTAAAACGTATACACATTGCATGATATTCGAGCACAATGCACTTCTAAAACATTAATTTATTCATAGGTAGTTTGTGGTAGTACCTTCGATTCTGTGTAGCCTGTATATTACTGTTTTATACGTACTGCACATCTGACGATGTCTTAGCGTATAAAAGAAATTTCAATATTCCTTTATTCCACTTCACTTGTTCCATGAATTTCTTTTTAATAATTGAGCAGTAAGTTATTGCAAGTAAAGTCGAATATCAAAATTCTCTTTAAATTAGTTAAAACATCGACAGAATAGAGTCCTAGAGAGCATGTTGCACGATATTTTGCGGTAGTTCTATTTTTGGGCACTTAACTTTTCTAACGCACAGCAGCACACACATCATATAATTTTGTTCGTTTCATTTTTATTTGGAGAACATCCTTAGATGTTTTATATTTTCCTTACCGTATTTATTTCTAATTTTAATTTTCTCTCACTGTTTATCTTTCTATCTAACTCTAGCCGCTTTTGTTGTTGCTTGTTCTTAAAACACTTGTTGTTATTCGTTAATCCTTAGCACTTGGAGTGTCTCCTTCGATCAAGACGACAAAACTGGAACTGCCTAACCCGTTGCCGAAATATCAACACAAAGATTGTGCATGAAGTTGAAAAATTAATGGAGCTCACCTTTGAACCCGTCTATTAATTATGTCTTCCTTCCCTCGTAGACGAGTAATTGCATGCACAACCGTACTACCGATGGTAAATCCTAACCAAAACAAGAATATTCACCTCGTAGAACAATCACTATCAATGGTTTTCGAATCCTGCTGTGCTTTACCTATTTCCTTGACGACACTCAATTGTTACATCTGTTTAAGGCATTCTTTAATTACTCGATATTTAGCCTGGTGCGAGTAAGAGTCAACTTCAACAGTGTACAGGTAAAAAACGAAATTTAATTTTAATCTTCACTGTTGAATTACGTTAGCACGGCAGGATCATCCTAACATCTTTGCACTATCATTGCATCCACGCTGTTACCTTCACGTGTACTTTACTGGATGTGATTTGTGTCTAAACAATCGATGCCACGTAATAGATTTGTAATACCACTAATTCACCAGACACGGGCTGCAAAGGCTCGTGCGTATAAGATACAAGAAAGAAATAATTCGACACTATGATCTATGGTCTTTGACAGTCCGTGTCTCGTCATATTAATCTCCCTCAGGATGGTGGTCTGAACGCGAGAACGCTCGATCAGCAGGTATATCTTTGTTCCTATTAACAACAATTGCCGACAGTTCGAGGCATTGGAATCTCTTCACTTGACTCTTTCATTGTGGAATTATAGATAAATAACGAGCGATAGTTTTAGCGTATTTGAATAATAAACCATTTCTACGAAAGCACACGTTATCAGATGAATAAAATTGACTTTAATCAATAAGTCGACAGAAGTGGATCACCGCGATGAAAGAGTTGACACCATCACGAACGTTCACTGTCCGATAATCTATTTTTCCTCCCTTTTCTTTGTACAGAGACACGATATAGTTTTCACATATAAGAAATTTGTAAAAATGAATGTTATGAATGTTATTTACCCTGGACAGTATAAATGTGTTAGATCAGCTCTTGCCACGTTACAAACGTTGCTCAGTCGAACGTCCAAGAGAACTGCATACATAGCTTTTCCTGTATAAATACTTTCATATCCTCATTATCATCGTCGTCGTCGTCTTCTTCTTTCTCCTCTTCTAGTTGTTCTTGTTGTTACAACCAACGTAGATAAGAATGCTCGAGCATCGAACGAGATTTCGAGTTCAGATTCGCCATCAGATACCCATGCTATATAATATACACGCGCCACGTGCGAAAGCGAAAGATCCGGTGTCGTCACGAGTATACGTGGGCCTTTTTAACGCATCTAACTGCTGTTTCTTAGTCATTTCTCTCATTTGGGGCTTTATAAATCGTACCACGTTAGGAAGATACGAGGAAAAAAAATAGTGTCATTCGGCCGAGTCGAGTGCCGTGTTTTCATTCTTTTTTTATTTTTTTTTTTTTTTTTTTTTTGCGAGCAAACGAAGGCGAAAAATATAAATCGGATAAGCCATACCTCGACCACGTGCAAACGCAACAAGACTGACGATGTGGTCTCGAGGATCGGTTTGCGTACCTTTTGCGTTCGAAAAAAGACGAGACGATGAGAACGTTCTCTCCTTTTTTCTCCGTTCTTTTTTTTTCTTTGTGTGTCCACCGTTCGTTTGACGCGACGAGTGCATATAATTAATTTAATTCTGCGTGAGACAGCGTCATTCGCAGTGTAACGACTAGTGTAATATATAAATATACATATATTTATATGTATATATATATATTAATTACCGGTTAGGGCGCCATAATACTTTGGTATAAACATAATTAAACTTAATCAGACCTGTGAACCAAGGATTCGTAAAGAAACATCGAAAAGACTTGTACGATCCGTTTGTCCACGTGCTTAAGGTGCAGCGCTAGAGCGTGCGCGCACTCTAAACCACGCTTTTATTTTATTTCATATTTTTCCCTCCTTTTTCGACTCTATTCAACTCACTAACTTGTATGTTTTATTCGAAATAACGGAATTTACTTTTTGTACAGCGAGATATGATGAAGTATCGGCACGATTTTCTCCGATAATCTCGTGTAAGACATAGTCGATAAACGAAAAATGAGAGTGTAACGTTATAAATGTTTAATTTTCACTTTTTTTCTTCTTTCCCTCTCTTCGAATTGAATTATCGTATCAGCGCGGAGATATCAGCGAAGATCGTAGCGCCGATACGGTCAGAAAAAGCAAAAAGAAATATTAAAAAGATGATTGAAAGAAAGAAAAAAAAAAGCAAAGTAGAACGGTCTGACAGCACTTCATCAACGCTCAATAAACATTGACGAGAGAAATTCCGTGCTTTCTTTCGTTCACTCGACGTCTCGAACGTTTGTAAGTACTTGCATATTGTGTGGATTGTGTTCTCTTCATCTTTCACTTTTCCTTTTCTTTTGCTCTTCGTTTACTTCCTACCTTCTAGTTAACTCTCATTGACGAAAGATCCGTGACAAAGAAGCCGAGGAGCAGTAGAGAGTGCCATCGATGAAAGAGAAGGCCAATGCAGCGTTGGGCAATTGATCGCACGTTTGAGTCGCGATCGGCGCGCGCCTTCGAGGAATATCTCCTTCGATCGGCGATCGAAAGAGAAATTATTTTAGAATCTGTCAGACAAAAACAGAAAAAAGAAGATATATATATATATATATATATTTTGACCTATCTACCTTCGTAGTATAAATCTTCTCATTCAAACCTGAAGAAGATATAACTCGAAACGTATTGATTAATAATTGATTAATAATAATAATAAAGAAAAAGAACAAATAAAAAGCGAGAAAGGGAGAGATAAATGAATTATTAAAAGTTCCACGTTTTTTCGCAAGAAGCTTGCCCAACGCTTCAAGTAACCTAATCTAGTACGATATAGCTACGATGATGAAACCACGGTCGCATCGTTCGTGCAGGAAGTACCTATTTCTAATGATATAATGAGATAATAATAATATTAATATTAATAATAATAATAATGATTAATAACTTATAATAGAGAGTGCGACTACATTGAATGATTTTTTTTTATGCATACTATCATCGCCACGGATGCACGTTGTGGCGAGCCACGGTGTGTGATGATCCTAATTAATTAGACCCGGGTATATTCATAGTTTAACGAGTAACCGGGACGAGGTTCGATCTTGTACACGGAAAGAAGAAGTTAATTAGTAATATAAAGAATTATAAACGATCGCGAGTTACTCGCTATGAAATAGAACAGTTTATATATATGTATATATATTCTATTTCATATATATATATATTATACGTGTATACCAATATTTCGATCGATGATTGTAAATTAACAAAAAGACAACGTCGATCGATTTATAGGCGACAGATATTTTCATCTGCCGTTAGTAAAAATCGAAAGGTTTATTTATCAGTTTATTTTTATTTATTCGAGTACACATACACACAAACACACACATATATACGCATACTGAAGTTCGAATCGAGACCGGAAGAACAATTATAAGTGAAAGTATAAATATCGCATCGCGGCTATCATTAATCTCAATACGATGATTAACTGCGGTCCGTTATCTAGTGCGTTAATTGTTGTAATAAAAGATAAGAAAGAAAAAAGAAAGAAAGAAAGAAAAAAAAAACAACGATGTGTTACTAATGCGTGTTCGAAGTTTCATTGATCGGCCTACCACGAGTTAGAAATTACTTGATAAGAATACGGTATATAATTGAGAAGTGGCATCTGCCGCGTGTACGAACATCGAACACTTAATACAATGTGAACTGTAATAAGTGTTTGTCTCCATTCACGCCTGCGACTATTTGTACCTTCTTCTCTCTCATTCATTCACTTCTCCTCCCGTTCCCATGATCTGTTTGTATCTTATCCTTTACTGTACTACGACGTCCCGTGCCGTGGTTAATATTGTTAGCGATTTCTGGGTGTACATGGTACTTTTTTAAAAAAAAAAAAAAAAAGAAAGAACATATTTTCTTTCCTCTTTCTAGTACTTTTCTTTTTTTTTTTTTTTTTTTTTGTTTATTTATTAGGTATAGAGATGAAGGCAAAATAAAGGTTTTTGATCAGTCGAAGTGACTTTCTTAAACTTCATTCCTATATCTTTTTCACTCGGTTTCTCATATTTTCTTCTTCTTTCTCAATTTCTAAATCGAAGTACCGGCAAAACGTTTAATGGACACTTGGAGACCTCTACCATTCTTAACTACCGTAACCTGGATCAGAAATTGCTCCAGGATTCCGACTCGCTCCGTTATCGACCGGACGTGCGAGGAATTGGTCGAAAGGATGTGAAATTCGCGAGAGTTCGCTCGCGCAACCGGAAGCGGACCAGTTGGGAATCGTCATCCGCGACTCGACGCTCGAACAGTCACAACCATCTCGCGTTATATTATACATCATCATCACCGGCCATTCTGTGTTCCCCTCGGAATTGTTGTTTGAATTTTTTGCATGCTTCCTCTGAACAGATAAAAACACAATTTGAAAATCAAAGATGAACAGAATACCAATATATAACTGTCCTGTTGGCCTGAATGACTGAACAAAACAAAAAAAAAGCAATCTACTCCTAATCGAAGAAGTTGACCCCGACACACTTTTCTTTGCTAACTCCTGCCTGCTGATGTGTGAAAACTATTCAGTCACAGAGTAAAAACGTAATGTCCGAGGAGAGATCGCTGCTCCACGCGTGGATCCATCAGGTAACAGTTCTTATTATTTCCATTGTTTCTTCTACTAGTTTATGTATCTTATTATTCCCCGCACCCCTTGAGAAAACGCCACGATACACGACGCCACGTATACGACAATATCAGTTGAAAATGACAGTTGAAGAAAAGGGAATAGCGTGAAACGATTCGAGCGATTATCCTCGCTTGAAAATGAAAGCGAGCTTACGATTTGCTGGCTGTAGGTTTCACCATTTCCTTTTTCTTCATTGATCCCAGTAAATGATTTTTCGTTTAACGCACTGCGCGTGGATTATGAACTCGAAGAAATATCTTCTACTCGGAATTCGAACGATTTCTATATTATTCGAGAAGCTTGGCTGCCTTTTCCTTCGGCAAGTTTAAATTCGACCGTGGGTTTTCAGTTAGTTACAATCAGCCTTTAGCTTCGGTGAATTATAAGCGCGAGGTTCGTGTTGCTCGACTTCTTCATTGAACGAGAAAAAGAAAATACTGTCGGTAAGAAAACGAGATGAAACGATGCTCAGAAAATCCTCCGTAGCGCGCCAACAAATTGTTCCACGGTTGTTAGAAAATCCCACGCAATGCGTTGACAGAAAAAGCTTCCACGTAAAACTCGAACGTACATATTTCGATTGGACGATCTATGAGCAATCTTGGTTAAAATTGTTCGAATCGAACTGAATGACGCACAGACCAGAACCGCGTACGCAAGAGAGAAACAGAAGTAAAAAGAAAAGGGACGAACAGGGGACAAAAAGTAACATGGACGTTACGGGCCCGGCTGTTAGGATATCCGGTAACCGGGGAACAATGTTCTGACGCGCGTGATTGTTCCCCGTTCACGGTTTCTTGATAATTAATCGAGACTACGTGTGATATGCTTGCAGTGGCACCGCCTGTGACGCCGCCGAAATAAAGCTCGGGAACCGCGATAGGACGAAAATCGCCAGCAGTCCGGACACAGAGAAAAAGATCGTCAGAATGGCACTTAAACAACACCCACCCAAGCAACAACAACCCGCAAGCTGACCGATGGGATCGAGCCGAAAACAGAGATCTTATGAGACACCATCGACACGTTATACACCGACACACGCATATGTACACACATACATACACCAACCACACACACAATGCTATACAGTCGTATACATATAGAGAAAGAACAGACAAAACGGAAACTACGAAACGACGGGGCGCGTTCTTCGCTTTCGTTAAACAAAACGATTCTGTATCATTGGTAGAACGAGTATGGCGAGTTTCGAGGAAATTTCATAGCAAGCGTAGACGAGGTCCGAGTGCCTGGGTTTGGGTGTTAATTTCGTTGGCTGTTCTCTCGGTGCGTTGACACGTTTGCCATCGGTGGTTTTCTGTGTTGCTCGCCTTCCCCCGTTTTCAATGAAAAAGACGCTAATTAAATATGTAATAAAGGAAAAGACAAGATGTATATCGTTGAACGTGTCGATATTTCAACAGTCTAGCAGTCCGATAAGAAGTTTACAAATTGTATATTAATAAAGTATGTTTGAAATATGTCTTCTATTTATAGACAAAAAAAAAAAAAAATTGATCGAACACTTCGCTATACTCGTTCCACCGATTATGCTCAATATAGTGACCGTGCCCTGATAGAGGGGTGTTCAGAGACAGACAGACAGAGAGGGAGAAAGAAAGAAAGAGAGAGAGAGAGAGAGAGAGAAAGAGAGGGGAAGAAAAATTCACATTCGAAGAGACAAAGGGGGTACTCGTCATCCACGGCGGTGCGAAAAATGATCGAGGAAGTTCGAGGCAAAGAAAGAACGAAAAAAAAGAAAAGAACAGATACGATCGATCACAGCTTCAGGCTCAGGCTTCGAGAATCCGGAAGGACTGGAGTTCTCGAGGCAGTTGCAGGCAAAGAGATACAAACGAACGTCTAATCGGAGCAGCTTGCCAAGTTTGTCACGGTTGATCCACACGATAGATCGAAGGATCGACGAGCAATTTGAAAAGTCTTCGCGACGCGGTGTAGGGAAAGAATCGAACTAATCGATGTGTGCCTGTGTTATTATGTTGCAGCAAACGAAGCGGTTGTCGACAAGTGGGCCTAGGCTTGTCTCGTCGTGCTCCGTCGGCAACAGAATTCCTCTGCCAAGCACGAACCAAAAAACAATCCATACACGCGTGTACACACACACACACATATACCAAAAAAATCAATATTAATAACGGTAATATAACACTGTAACGAAAAACTAGGTGAAAAGGAGACACGGAAGAGAAGCAAGCACGGCGGAAAGCGAAGACACGAAATAGTGGAACCGGTGGAAGCGGAGAGGAACCAGACTGGAGCCGTGCGAGAAATTCCAAAATTCCAACACTTTCAGGGAAGGTCGAAAGAAATTCCAGAGAAATTCGCGCGAACGTTACGACGATGTGATAATCACGAGTGAGAACGAAAGATAAACGAAAGGAGAAAGATTAAAAATTCGAATGATGTTTAGGTAGAGACACGACCTGCTGTAACGTTAGAGCGGCTGGACTGCGTCGGTAATGCAGGGAGGAGCTGAGATAGATCGCTCTCTATTATCGTTTTACACCTACTCCGATTTCCTGGCTGGCTACCGTGTCACGCACTGCCGCTGCTTTTCCGTTTCATCGTCTACTGGTCCTTGCAGGGATTTTGTTCGCGTGTTTCCTATTCTTTGTACAGGGAATGTATATGTACATAATATACCGTGTCGTATCGTGTCGTCGGTGAAGCCGAAACGCCGCGAAGAGTAAATGAAGAGATTGAAAATCGTGGTTTCTGACGAAGAGTAGATAAAAAAAAAATGAATGGAAAGGGGAGAACAAATCTTTTTATGTTTTATTTAGAACAATACGCTGATTTAAATCTTTCCACCGACGGTATGATTGTTTCTTTTTTTTAGAGTCGCGTAACGATCGAACGGTACGACTCTTCGTTACCATTAATTCTATAACTTCTTTAACGTCGGTAGAATTTATTGTAGTGTTAGCTGGTAGAGTTTTTTATTTATCTTTAAAGGAGTTATGTTTTCTTCAATTAATTAGCAAACTAACTGCAGAATTATCGATATCTTTCTTTTTTTAAATTGAGTAAGGAACTTATTACCGGATCCATTTATTTCACAATTCTAGCTCATTCTCTTTACGAACAACTTTCTTCTTTTCCTTTTCTTGTTCTTTCTCTCTTCTCCTGGCTTCTTTTTTTCTTCTATCCATTCCTTCTTCTTTCTCGATCTTTTTTCTCTCTGTCTCTCTTTCTCTGCCTCTCTTTCTCTGTCTCCCTCTCTTTCTCTCTCTCTGTCTCTCTCTCTCTCTGTCTCTCTCTCTCTGTCTCTCATAACTTCCACGCGTTTCTTTTCTCTAATCGTGTCTTCTTATCGCTATCCTCAAAGACACTCTATATTTTCTACTGAAAAGAGACACACCTGTGCATCATCCTGGAAAGACTTTTTCCCTTGAAATGTATTCAAGGTTCCTATCTGAAAAATACTCCAATAACCACGAAACGCTCCAACGGACACCGTCGAACGTCTAGCAGAACGCTCGAAACGCGATGAAACACGCGTTTCCGCGATGATGATCGTCACGATGATTCTAGTTCTCAGCCACCGAGGACGTCGTTGTCAACATCACCGAGTTTACAGTTCTTTCCGCTGCAATTGTCGTACCTCGGGGAACGTGCTCGAGCGATTTTCGGCGAGAGGCACAGCGATCGAGGTGAAGATGAAAACCGGGACGTCGATTGTCGAAAGTTACAGAGGGAACTTCGTCGTTGAAAATTCTGTCGAAGCTCGGCTCCAGGATGGAATTCGCAATGGCGTAGGAGGGTAACAAATAACGACGAAGGCGGTGGAAAAGCAGTGAGAATCGACGATGCGTTACCTCCCTTTTGTCGTTGGATCGTGTGGTACACGTTTTTAGGACGAGTGAAAGTAATAAAAATGGTATATCCTGATCGGTGACGTAACTTTCAACGGAGGCTTCCGGCGTAACGATCGTCGTTCCCATTAAAACGACGACGATGGATCGGTGCCACCCACTCGGAGGGTGTAACGATCGCGGAAGCCTCCTGACGCTCACGAAACTTACGCCACTAGAGAGAAGAATTTAAGAAGAATTGTTAATAATAACGATGTTAAAACATACACAAAACACACACAGAAAAAAAAAGAAGGAAAAAAATCGATGAAGCTCGCGAGATATAATTATTGTACATAAAAAGAGTAATGAAAGAATACGTTGTCACGCGCGATATTTAGAGAGAAATTGATTATTATTATATATATATATATTATGATTAAGAGACATTAAATATATATATACATATATTTTTCTTCGTGAAGAAAGCGCACAGACAGTCGCAGACCCGAGCGACCTCTCGGACAATCGAACGGACGCCTCTCGAGCGAGAAGGATTCGAATCGACAGAAACGAAGAAAACCCGGATCCCCTGTGCTTTTTCTTTCTCAGCTTCGTTTCCTGATTTTCTTTTTCTTCCTTCGAGTTTATTTGGTTTATTATTAAGATGGAATTAACTGCCTGTGAATATTTCTGATTGTTAGGAGAGAAAAAAAAAACAAAGAAATTATCTTTCTTTTACCTGGATTCCTCTTTTCTCTCCATCTGCTTCCCGTTTCTTATCATCGATATCGATGGAAGATGTTGCCACCCGACGAATTACTCTCGCTTCCTTTTGTCCGTTTTCGTTCTGTTCTTGTTTCTTCTTGCTTGAGACCCTTGCCCGTAGCTAATATATCAGACGGTTCGATGAAACGATCAGTCGATTCCTACGAATCTTGGCGAGAACACGAACGTAAGGAGGAACTCGATTCGGTTACTTTCGCTGTCTGTGCCAGGAACACAATGACTCGTGGCTCGTTGGCAAGATTTTTTACTCGACATCCTACAAAGAAGCAACAATCCTGCTGGCAAAGCTACATTCTGATAAAAAAATTCGTTATCTTTATAATTAGAAATACCGAACTTCGTTCTTGCGCCCGTAAGATGAGTTTAAACGTCTGACTTTCGAATTAACGAGCAACAGGCATCGTGTATCGTTCGTCTAGAAATCGTCCAAATATTACACACTGTTAGCTGTTAATAAATTACGTAATAACGTGGCAATAATTAGATATCTTCGAAAATTGCCTTCGACGGCCAACTAATTTCGCTTTGCCTTCCATTTAGCGCGTAAACGCGGAATACGCGCCGGTATACGAACAAAAGACGAAAGTTTACATACGTAACGTTTAGCGTGTTAAGGCTAAGTAGCTGCGCATTTTTGCCCGATAGCGTAATTTTCAAATAGCGTGTTCGAATTGGGCGACGCACCGATCCACAGCTAACCGATGACCCAACCAACCACTGAGTCATCCGCAAACGAAAACGTTGGAACGCGCAACGATATCGTTTTCAGCAAACTGTGACACTTTTGATCTCAAGTTTTTCCATCGTCCGAGATGCTCTCCCACAATTCTCTGCCTTTTAACATCTATTTTCCACGTATCGTCACTTCCCCCAATTTTTCAAGCTCTCTTCTAAACCACTGATCGAAGCTTTACGCAAAGTTTTAGGAAATTTTTAATAAGAAACGATAGTTATCTTGTCAAATTTACTAAGTTTAGCATATTATCACAGTAATTATCGAAAGACGAATATAACAAGAGAATTGACGATGGACTCTGCTTCAAAGAAATAGAGTCAATCGCAATTTCTTCGAAGAAGAAAGGAAAAGACAACGGTGATACGCCAGCGAAACGGACGTCGTTTTGGTCCATTGTTACACGAAAGGACGTTGCCTAATCGTTCTCGCTCGAGGTCGCAGTACACGTCGAGAAATTTCGTTGTATTCTTCAGAAAACGGCGGCAAGCCTTGCGTTATTTTTAATGTTGTACGTGAACAGCTCTGTACGAATAAAGGTTTGGAAGTAACGGAGCGAACAGTCTACGCTGATCCCGTTTCTTTTCAGCAAATGGCGAAGAAGTTGGATTCGCCGGGACAATCGACAGTGTGTCGAACGGAGGCGCTCTAAACCGACGCTATCCTTCGGTAATTTTCCGAGTACAAATGTTCGCGTCCAAATATTGTGAAACTTCTTTATCTGCAATTCTCAAGATTCGCGAGTTTATTTTCGAGATTTTGGTTTGGTCGGTACAATTGTTTAGCATAATCGTTTGAGACGGTTAAGATTGAGAGAGAGAGAGAGAGGAAAATACCGAGGAAATCTTTGCTAGAAAAGAATCTTTATTCCTAATAATTCTATGGAAATATCACATTGCACATATTTGTCCTTCATCGACCTACATCATCATCTCATTCTTCAACTTCAACCACTCGTTCGTCTCACGTACACTTCGAATAAAAATTACAAACTATACAATGGCCGTTCGCGTTGCTTCAACAACGGCTGTGTCGTAAATAAATACAGGATAACGTTGGGTAACACAGGGTTGCAGCAGAGACTCTTCACCATGGAATTATTCGCCGAACGACGAACACGATTGTTAGCTTATGGGCGTCTCCTGTGCAATTTCTTTTAGCCGCTGTTTGAACATTTCCCGGATTTCGTTGATGGGCTTCACCAGGTAGATGGGTACGTCGTCGTCTCGTCTCTGTAATAAGTTGACGGCGATCGATCAAGATGAAAAATCGAGCGCGATATGTTTCGAGTACAATGTCTTAATCTCGATTTACGAGGCCACTTTATCGGCCAAGCTTCCTCATTAATTTTAGTACAATTTGTTAATCCGTTCCCAAGTTTCGTCGCGCGTGATCCTAAGGTTTCGTGAATCATTCGTTTGCGAAAGATATTCTGATTGCCCAACACGAGGAACGTAGTTGCAAAACCATAAAGAATATTTTTTAAAAATAGAGAAATATACATTGAAAAAAAAAAGAAAGAAGAGAAAGGAGAAGTATTTTCAAAGAATAGAAAAATTTGAAAGACGTCGAGTTGTGTCTACTGGTAATTTAAAACGACTGTAGCTGCACTCTAATTTCCAAGGAGAATATAATTATTAATAACGTGATACCTGAAACAGTACTTCTCCTTCAAAGTCCACGAGCTTCTGTTTCCTGGCTCTCAACAGTAGTCCTACGCATTTGTCGCTGATGTGGGTGTAAATGTTGAATAGGTCGCCAAACGTGATTGCGATGATTTCTGGTCGGTCGCGACACGGCGTGCCCTCTTGATGAATAATCTCGCAAAGTTCGAGCACCTCTTTGAGGATGTGCGCCGTGGCTTTGCGACCGCGAATATCTGTCAAGGAGCCAGCTTCTGGTCTGAAGTTCGATCAAGCATTTCGTTAAACACTATACTTACGAAGACTAACGATCAGTCGCTTAAGTGCAGGAAGAATTTTGGTCTAAAAAGTGACGCTAGCTCACCTGCCGTATTCTTCTTTCGAGAATTTCCTTTTTTCGATATTTGTGCCAGATGTGAACGGATTCTTGCTCTGCTTGTCTTTGTGCTTGTTCGCGTACTGGTCGAACATCGCTACTTTGTCGCTGAACGATTCCTGGAAAGAAGAAACAGCCATTGAATTCTTAGGTTCTTAAGCACAAGTGTATTCTTTAATTGTGCTGCGAAATTAATTCCACGTGTTCTCTGTATCTCGAGCATCTTTACGCAGAACTGTTGCAATTAAAAATATTTCGTCCTCAGATTTCCATCACCTCGCGAACAATTATCGCAGTCACGACGTTCGAATTCGCTGCATCAACGAGACAAAATTAGATCGCAGCGAATGTCACGGAGAAGAAAAATGAGAGTTGGTTTGACATATCGATAAGACATCGAACGAAATATTCGGAGCAAGAAAAGTACCTTTCCAATGAAAAAATTGTAGAACGCGCAACGTTCGAAGCGACCGGGAATATTCGCAAGAAGACTACAGCATGGTCGAGCGAGAACTGACGCGGTGCTAGAAGCAACAGCGGGGCTTCTAATGCTCGAGTAATCCAGCTGAGAAAGTATTCACGTAATCGTGAAAGCAGCTTGAAAATATATCGATCTAGCGCGTATTTACGACCATTCGGTGTAACAATTGAATTTCCAACATTTTTTTCTTCTTTAACTGAAGAAATCATCGAGATTAAGGCCACGTCGGAGATATTTTGTATCACTTTCACTTGGAAACGTCCTTTCGACAAGCAAACGAAAAATTATTCAGACAAATTTTTCAATTCAAAGATTCTCTCAATCTGAACCTCTCAACCGGATGATTTCTCACGCAGAAATTGCAAATTATCGCGATTTGAATTATTAGGTTGTCCCAAAAGTTGCTTTCGTTTTATAAGCAAGTGGTGATTGTATGCACAACATTTTTTGTCTTATATTATTTTATTGAATTACGTTTGTTCCATTTTATTCTATTACTACAAAATGGATCATACGTAAATCCATAAAGTAGTATAAAATAAAAAATAAAATAAAATAAAATAAAAATATTGTGCATCTATTACTTCACTTATGAAACGAAAGAAACTTTTCGGACGACCTGATACATTGCTTAAGCTTCCTTTCCATGTAAATGTGACATTCGACAATTAAAGCGAGGCATCGAAACAATTTTATTTCAAAAGGTTGGAATGATCGATAAAAACCGATCGTCTTGTTCTACCAGTTTCGTTCGCGAACACTGTTAACAGGTGAGCATCACTTACTTCATCGGAGTCACTCATCGTGCAAGATTCTAACGTTCGTAAGAAGTTTGCGGTTTCGAATAAATTTTGAAGTTTCTATCGCTGGTGCACGGAGAAGACTGAGGATTCTAGGCAAGTGTTAGGAAGATGACAGTGCTACGGTACGTCTAATCAACGACGTTGGATGATGGCCAGTTTCGACCATTTAAAGAGCGATCCTGACCATATAAGACACCTGGCTGGCACCTCGACAAATTGTTGCCGATGTATACAGTCAACGGCCGAATTAATTTTCCGAATCGAAAGAAATGACCACAGTCTTGCGTGGAACGAGGAGTCAGGATCTCGAATAAATATTAGGATTACTGTCTCGCACGTGATTATGATTTCCTGCGGTTCATAATTTAGGAATATTAATTACGTCCATTCCATATATCGCACGTAATAATCGCGTATTTTATATATTACTATAGGAGCTACTATTAGCAAAGATCCTTCGTTCCTACGAGATTCCGATCACCACTCTACAGGAATTTATTTTGTCGTAATTTGTACTAGGAGCTATTTATAACGTTAGTGTGAAAATAGAAAACTTGCAGAATTTTGCTAATAATATTCTTCCTTTAGTGGAAAAAGATAAAAATTAATGGCGACGTTCGTTTTCAAGGAAACTTTCTTTCTAATATGTACGAAATGATAACAAAATTTTACTGCGCGAAAATCGCGGTCGTACGTCGATCGATCAAAAGACGAAGGAATAGAAGAAAATATATAGGTACTTGCTAACCGTGTGCAAAGACAAGCGTAAGAGAACTAAGGAAGGAACGTATATTCAAATGATCGAAAAATCTAAATGCACGGAAGGTAAACTCTGTGCAGGCGCAATGGCGCGCTCGGTTCGGTAGAATAGGCCTACCCTGACCAGACGCAAGTTCACTGTCAAGGCTGGCCAAAACTACTAGGTCGCTCCACGAGTAATGTAGGTTCTGCGACGCTTGATTTTCAAATTATGAAATTCATCACGACAGGCATTTTACGCACTAAGAATAGAAAACTTAATAGAAAAATAAAAAGCAATATAGATAATGAGAAAAGACGTCAGTGTCATATAATCCATTGCAGAATCGAGAAGAATTATTCGTTACTTATCAGAGCAGAATGGAGTTAATTATTAGAAAGAAACTAAGAAATATTAATGCAATATAATCGGACGAAGATATAATTGGTTAATTAACAAAGAATAGCTATTTATTCTCATCTGACATACGGTAAAAAGGAAATATATTATATGCGCCAAAGAATCTGCATTATCTATGGAGTGTAAACGAAGGAAACTATAACTGGTTAATTACCAACAGATAATTAGTTACCTTCAGATGCACCTGACACGAGTTACGCTTCTGCATCGTGCATAATCAACTAGACCAATTAAAAGTACAATCTCTCAAAGGATAGATACGTTTGAAAAATCCTGTATTACATATACAAATATCTAAGAAGAGTCACACTCTGTTTCATGCATAACCAACCGAACCAATTAAAAATACAATCTCTCGGATGATACTCACTAGCATTACCGAAGACATCGTTTCGCCGTGAACTGTGAAATTCGATGAAACGAACTAGACGACGAAACGAAATAAAGAACTAGAAGAGGAATAAGGAACTGGACTATCCGTAATACTGTTTGGTGCTGATTCGTACGTTTCGCGATGAAGATATTCTCGCGAGGTCTGCTAGTCTCTGGTCACTTGTGTGCGAATGCAGCATCGCGACGCCTCGCGTCTTTTTATAAGATACCAGCTACGTCAAAAGGCTCCCACCAAGAAATTCCAACTGCCGAAATATTTGCCGCGTTTCCGAGCCAATTCCACGGGAATTCGCGCCGTGTCAGCCGACACCAACACCGGAAATGATAATTCTTCGGCATTGGGACGCGCGCCGCATCCACCCCTTTATCTTGGCTTGGTCCGTTCATCAAAACCACGGCTATTCCAATCAGAAGATCGTACATCTTTGTCGAGATTTACGTTTCTACTTTATTAAACATCCGTAACGCCATGCCACTTGCAGTTCATATTTTCGTCGTAACGTTTCTATTCTATTCCGATACATTTCAAAAATGTCTTTTATGCCGCTATCGTGGTATTCGTGGCGCCACTGTATTTCGTCGACTTACGACACGGATTGATGGAATTTGCGGCAATAAGAAAGCAGCTGCCATATTAAAATTGTATTTATCGGAAGAGAAAGGAAAATACAAGTTTCATATCGAAATTGTGCAGAATTTTATTACCACGAATACCAGTTGACGATGAATTTACCGAATTTTTCGAAAAACCATTTGAATTGAAGCGATTTTCAGCTGGCTTTTATTCGTTTGCTCAAATTACACAAAATCGGAAAGCGGAGTGGCCAGTTCATCGCAGCGGACTCTTCGGTTGTGAGTTCAATTGGAATCGTTTTCGAAGCGGATTTCCGATAAAAGAAAGCGACGTTTCCTCGATTCCACGTGTTTTCTACGTTTGCAAATTCTTCGCGGACGATTACAACGACGAGGACTCTGTCAAAATTTGATAAATCAAAGAGAAGCGACGATGGACGATCGAAGATAACGCACCTTGAAAAACATCTCGAACCTTAAATTAATTATCGATATAAATCGCGGCGAGATGATCGAGAATAAGATCGAGGGCGTTCCAAACGCATCGCCAGGAATTAATCGCAATTTGAATATCGTCGCGCGTTTCGTACGTTCGGCTCCATGTTGTGATATTTCATTTGAAATTCCTGTCATGTATCCGCCATATTTTATTAATAGCAAATAGCAGATTCGCGGGGGGTACGCGGTTTCATTTGAAGATACGTTGATTCCTGGAATGTCGGCTTTCAAGGAAACGCGGCACACGTATAAAAGTGAAAATACGCGAACGTAGAATCGAACGTTCGTTTGGACCGATGCGTGCGAATGATACGCGTTCCGTGCTAATTTTAAATGCCGGCATTTTCCAATGAAATTCCAGTCCATACACATGGCCATCGTTTTCAGCATGCGCCGACTAAATTAAACGTTGGATAGACAATTCGGTTAACATGGAAATCGATGAATGAATTTATTCGTCACAGACTTTGTTGTTTCATTTATTTATCGATTTCTTCTTACTGCTAGTGAAGATTGCTCGCTAGTCTTTACGCGTTACGATATTAGTATTCATTATCTAGTATTGGAGTAGTAGTATTGTCTAGTATTGGGTTGTCCGAAAAGTTTCTTTCGTTTCATAGATGAACAACAATTTCTGTTTTATATTATTTTATTGAATTAGGTATCATCCATTTCGTTCTATCTCTATTATCATGTTCGTGCATAATTGTATAAATTAATATAAAATAAAAAAACGTTGTGCGTCTATTATTTCCTTATAAAACGAAAGAAACTTTTCGGACAACCTAATATTAAATAGTACAATTAAATTGGTTTATGGTGTTCATGGTGTTACCCTCTTTACGTTAGTCGTTGCTCGTTGCTTGCTGTTTACCTCTTATTGTTATTTTTTGTTTATTGCCTTTTATCTTTACTTCGTTAATTGTTACTTATCACCTATAATTTAATTCTTGCTATTGAATAATATTGAAGTAATTACCTCAAGAAGAACTCTACATCTTTATTTATGTATATCCGTGACCTGGAGATTGTTATTACGCAGAAATATTCTAAATAAGGAACGGTGCATATTATTGTAGCTTTGAGTATACATTATATTTTGGGTTGCAAGGTCTAGGAACTAATAATCAGATTTCTATTTATGTCCCCTGTAGCCTCTAGCCAAAGCTATAAGCTCAACATTTTTGGTAATGTCTTTTTGCTATAAATAAATGAACGTGCTCCCTATCATTCCATTGTCTAGTAACACTAAGAGACTAAGGATCTGAATCAGCATACTTATACCTTTAATTATTTCAATATACTTTTCTATTACAAATTCATCCACTCGTTCTTCAATCGGTCAACCTCAACCTCAACAAATAATTACTACGTATTATCGATTATTTATTTATTGTTGAAGTGGTCACCACTTTTAGGAAAACTCTATAT
The DNA here is from genome assembly GCF_910591885.1 of Bombus terrestris. Lineage (NCBI taxonomy): Eukaryota > Metazoa > Arthropoda > Insecta > Hymenoptera > Apidae > Bombus > Bombus terrestris. The sequence continues at coordinate 7,572,088 of NC_063280.1, read as the reverse complement.
CTGATCTTTCTAGTTTTCTCAAGCACCAAAGCCATCGATAGCGTATAGATAATAGACTGGGACGAAGGCAGACCATAGACAAGTAGACAGGCGACGATGACTTGGGGCTTTCAGTTATAGGGTAACACTGGTAGCGTGCGGATCGGAACCAGTTCAAATTATATTCCTACTTGTACTTACACTTCTGTATTAACACGTTGACTGCCACGCGTGTTTTCAAAGAAATCTCCGTCAGGCCACGCGTGCAGCAATACCAAGCGTTCTCTGCTAGGTGCTCCCATCGATATTTTAGTAATGAGAGTCGCTCATGTGGTGGTCTCAAGAACGATCTTTCGTTTCTTTTGTTCGCAACATTGAAACCACTAGCTGTTGTCGAATATAACGAAGGAAAGTGTGGTATAGATTATTCCGACCAAATGGTTTTTTATGCCACCACAATTAGAAAAGGAATCGAATGGTACAGAAAACTTGGCGTTCGACTCCTTCTGGGAATTTCTGTTGTAAACGCTTCGACGGTTTACAAAATTGCGACAAGGAAGAATATAAATATTAGAATATTTAGACAATTATCAGTTGGAAAATTATTAGGGTTGTCTGAAAATACAAAAGATCCTTGTCTTCGACGGAGTCGGCATAATATCGCCGTTCGGAAAAATGATTCCGGAAGAAGCATTAGACGCGCGTGCAAACTATGTTATGCGAATAAAAGACGTCGAACGGGCCGAACAAAGGCACAAAAGAATTGGAAGAAAACAACAACTTATTGTCCAAATTGTCCCGACCAACCTCAGTTATGTATAGAATGCTTTAAAGTTTTACATTCTAACTAATTTTTTAATAAACCATTTTCGTATTACTTTTATAACAATTCAACAGTTTTATTATTATGGAATATCTTTTCAAATACCTACGACGATCCTTCGCAAGTAGTTAAATAAGCGATACCCGACGACGGGTGTCGTGGCAGTCAACGTGTTAAAATAGGTTTTCTACTTTGCAACTTATCCACGCGTTCCTCTGTTCGTACATCTAGTAACCTCGACATTTATTACCTAATTACCGCTTTCTATAGATTGCCACATATCTAATTATTATTATTAAACAACACCGTCACATTATTTAGTCTACCACTCGTTATTTCTATCCAATACTATAATAGTACCTCTGTGGGCCAAAATTAACATCATCGACATCGTTGTCGAATAATAATTTGCTCGTTTTAACGACATTTTCCAGTCTGTCGTTAATCATCGACGTATCAACCATGTAAAAATAAAATTCTCCAATTTGCATCAAAATTTCTCGTGCGAATTTCTTGCATCGAACAGAACACGTAACGCGTATCTCCTTCACGTGTCATCGACGGATTCCAAGTTTCCCCTTGGCATGAACACAATGCTTCAGAAACATCGAGCCTCTCCACCAATTTCAAAATCGAGATATCGATAAAATTTCTAGCCGAGTTTCTGATTTATGATCAGCCATAGGGCGTTCGTCTGTCCGTTTCAGCTCGTATATCGCCATCTCGTCAGTGACAAACAGTTTCTGTCGTGTTAAGTTAATTTAAGACGTTCTAGCGACGACGCGAGATTCTGCTCGTTACAAGAGACGAGTACCCATACTCGTTCCGCTTCTCGTTTTGGCACCGATTTCGCGTCCAATATTCGCTAGATTGTCACGCGAACGTCACATGGACAGGCTCAATTTCGAGCGCTTCCGTTCCGGAGTAATAATAATTGGAACGATGACGGCGTCGACAAGAACTGTTCCTCTGAAAGGGGTGTTCTGAATTAGAATATTCTGAAACAGCGTTTCTTTGTGATTTTTTTTAGAAGGGAAAGAAAGAAATAAAGTTATTGAATTTTGAGATATGGTTTTACATGTATTTAAGGAATACAAAAGAATTTTTTTTAAAGTAAAAAACAAAAATTATGACAGATTTCTAAGCCTATTTCATGGGCTGAAATCTTCAATCGGCGGGAAAGATCCATCTCGTAATTCTTATATTGAAATAAAAAACCGTAAAAGGATTAAATTATTATATATTTTTCTTCTGGGTGAACTAAAAAAGTTCGCCAAAAAGTTTATTTAAATAATTTTTATAGCACCTTAAAGTATATTTTTCTTTTTAAAACAACACATTTCTGTCTAAAGTAAGTGGTTCCTTGTTGGTTTTACGCAAAAACGTTTTAATCGAACCAGGTTGCATTTTATTGGGCTGTCAGACACACGCAATTTTATTTCATATTATCTTACATTTTCTGGGAAATTAAGGTGATCGAATCTTTCCAATGACATCGTACGTATTTTATAATATTGCTCGATCCAACTGGGTATTCTCTACGATAAAATACATGTAAGAAAGTATTGTTACAATATTTGGTGTTAAAAGTAGAAGAAAGTATTATTCCAGTGATAGCGACAAACTATTGGTTCGACAGGTATTTCTATTTTAAAGACAAGGAAAGAGGCGAAGCGGTATTTTTGAGTTCACGTTGTCTTCGTCTTTCGTACGTTGAATTTGACAACTGAGTAATCGCGGTAGACGAACGGTGATAAAATGAAGCAGATAAAACAGTCGTTTCGTTACAACTTAATTCTATGTTATAACTTTTCTATGTCTACAGCCTTTTCAAAGATATCGCGACAGCTAACTGGTTAACAGTTTGTACTTCGCAATTATCAAAACTCTTTATCAAAAGAACGCGTGGGTAATCTCCGACTATAAAACGAATTAATGCGATTGTCGTCCCGAGAAGAAATGACTGGGCTACAAAACGCTTGGTCGATGAGGCGACCTCTTTCGTCATCGTTTTGCTATACTTTCGTATTTACTTTCGTATTTTAATAGTTTAGCGCAGCGTGTCCCCTTCGAACGTCTTCGAAGACTATAAATACACGGACAGATAGGCACGGCCAGAGTCAGTCGTTGATACCTAGAAATATTTTCTTAGAAAATGTCCACCGTAACCGAAGCAACCCCAACGCGAAGGTTCTTCACTGACCTACGCAACAGATCACGCCCGTTCATTCAACGTGAATCACAGGTTCGAATTCTAAATACGCGGCCCACGTTCGCTGATGCGATACTATTGAAAAACCGAGAATTCTGACGCATCGCAGGTAAATTTAGTGCAACGTCCTCGATCGAAGGCGGAGGGGGCGGTGCGAGCGTACGCGAGCGATCCGTGTCGTTGCTAGCCGACTCGTAGTTTGTGTTTGTAGCTCGTCGTTATAAACGTTACCGGTGACGTCGTCGTTCATTGATCACATCCAACCACGTACAAACGTATCTAAATCGTCGTCGTTGTTTCTTCGACGCCGGAGCTGATTCCTTTTACGGTTTCGCGGATCGCACGTCGGTCAGTTGGAACTCGCGAGCGACGTTACGCTAAAAGAAGAATGAGCGGGACGTCGCTCGGAACCGTGCGACCTTCGACTTTTGCGTTCTGTCGGCGAATCTCACGCTGTGTGTTTGGAATATCGGGTTGTTCGACGGATTCGTAGGGAAGTTGCGATTGGAGGATCGTTAAATTTTCACTGAAATCTATTTTGAATTGCTGGAACTTAACGAGAAGAAGAATGACGGTCTACTCGGGTTTTAAAGAGCAAAGAGCGTGCTTTCGCAGCTTCGAACTTAATTTTCCGGTTATAGCTTCGATACCGCGGGGGCACAGTTTTCGACTGCAAACGACGAGAAAATATCGTAACTCGATTGTTTAATGTCTTCGTCTCGTTGTCTTAACTGTTGATTGTCCTTGTAAAAGGGAGACATTTCTTTGGGAAGAAGAAATTCTTGCAGACTGCGTAGAATCGCCTAGATTTCTAAATTTCGAGAAGAACAGCGACTTTAGTTTCGTACTTCGTTTGAAGAGATCTTTGAAGAAATTAGGTTCGTGGAGGCGACGGTGGAAATTTGGCCGTTTAAAACGAGTGCGGATAGGCCGTGGCACGATTTTCTTCGCGAAATTACGACGAGTTGAATATGGACGATCGTCCGGTGAAAATTCAGCGATCCTTCAATTTTGTTGCTGCGAAGCGTAGGATTGAAATTTCATCGAATGGTATGCGCAGAGATAATATTTATCGGGTAGCTTCAACGTAAAATTCTTAGAATTGGCATGGAAATAACGCGATTCGCTAGTACGTACACGCGATACCATTGCGTGGTTTTGATTATCAATGACGATTCATCGAACAAATCGCGGGATGTTTACGACGAAGGTTTGCTGTTAAGAACTTGTTCATGTCGACGCAGTAAAAATATTTGTTAGCACGTCAGAAAATATTTGGATCAAAAGTTATGAATAAATTTTGTTTTGCTTACACGTCGACCTCGATCTTGCAGGCAGATTCTCTTACTCGACGAATTAAAATACCGTTTAATTCTCGCATCTCGCATTTCCTCTTCCACATATTATATTCTGCATTGACATTCTATGTTGAGGTTATTCGATATATAAAGAGAGACAACGCGAGGATAAATTGTAAGGTAGAAAATATACAGGGTGGTTGGTAACTGGTGGTACAAGCGGAAAGGGGGTAATTCTACGCGAAAAAAGAAGTCGAAAATATAGAATAAAAATTTTTCGTTTGAGGCTTTGTTTTCGAGAAAATCCACTTTGAATTTTCGATCGGTACGCGTGCACTTTATGGCGTCTCGTTACAACGGATCTCACTGTGGATCGTTGTCCCGATGGATATTATCGCGGTTTAAGTTTGTTTTTGCCGTAAAGGAAAATTAGGAATACAGAATGAAACAATAACTAAGATTATACCGCAAAGAAAGGTTTCTTGCACTTATGTCAGGATGTTCCAAAACGTCCTCTAGTATTTGCTCTTCAACATTTAAGAATGAGCGTCGTCGACGACCACCATGTCGTCTAAGTATATTTAATAGAGAAGCAAAGTTACAAGTATGAATACAATTTGACACAGCAGTGTTACCCTATAACTGAACTCCCCGAAGCCAATGTCACAGAGACCAGGTGATGCACCGAGGGCAAGATTGCATCCAGATGTCTACGCATCCTTACTGCGTACCCTTAATAGTTTTAAGGATTGTTCCAAGAACGATCCATAAACCAATAACACTTACAAGGCGAATAAACCAAAAGTTTATGTTTATCGTGGGTCCTTGTCCCACTTCAGTGCTTGAGAAAACTAAAAAGACCAGATGTAGAGTTTCCTTAAGAAGCGATGACCACTTCAACATTTTACAATTAACATCTCAAATCCAATATTTTCCAATCTGTACGTACCGCTAACGTGTCGCTCACATTCCGTATATCGCAACGTACTAATAGGTGAAAGTATCGTAGTATCGTGGACGAGGGGCTTAGGAGGTGTTAGGCGAATTATAAACAAGCGGTTGCTGAACACGAGGCTAAGACAAAAGTCAAGGGGTTGCTAAGGGACATAAACGAATTAACATTCATTGTGAGTTGAGAAATCGCAGACCGCGTTGGATCCGTGGTGACGAGAGTTGCAAATTAATTATCTATTTGTCTTAATTATAATACGTTATTGGGATCAGTTCACGTCAAGCAACCATCGTTTCCTGTTTAATCCATTTATTGTAAATAAATTAATTGCAGTGAAGATCCTACATATTTTCGCCACTTTGCCTATAAATTAATTCGTAATTAACGGTCTTGTCGGTCTACGAATGTTCGAGCCAAGCACTGGTTCTAATTTTCTTGGTTAATTGTACGGCATAAATATTCCAGCAATTTATTTAAAGATTAGAAACGATTTAGTTGAACCGAGGCGATGCAGCGTGTCGGACATATGGTGGACGCTTTCACTTAGACTCAGACTTATTTTCCGAACAAATTTCAAGAAAGTTAATATCGGGGATCTAGGTATTAAATATTTAGATGTCTGATATTTGTAATTCTAATTTTTCCATTGAATATAACGCAGATAAGATTGTTTCGTACTTGATATATAGACACAGGATTTATGCGATGGTCTGAGTCTGATTTATGCCAGATAATTCCACTTTCTGCGCACGGATTTGCACGTACGTTTGGATAAGATACAATTATGAGACAGGTGCTTCGTTACAACTGGGTGACGAAACTTGCGTCTACGTATGTACGTGCATACGTTGCGTTTCGTAGATACACTGTGGAGATCTCAGAAAGATATTTATACAGCTTCGAATATATTAGGTTGTCCGGAAAGCGTCTTTATTTCGCAAACGTGTTTTTTACAACGATGTCCAAGTCCGTGAAATGTCGCGGTGTTTATCTCAACGGAAGAAAATGGATCGTACGTAGTTCGACAAAATAATATAAAATAACAAACGTCTATTATTTCCCCATAGAACGAAAGAAACTTTTCGGACAACCTAATAATAACGTTACACGTAATGTGTATCGATAAATTAAATATATTTCGACACTTTCTATTTCCGCTTTCCAACGGCGCTTCGCTTTTACGTTTTGCGCCTTCTATTTAATTGGAATCGCCTTAAAATGAAACTTAGAAAATTACAAGCGCGTGCGATCTGTCGTTGACGCGTCATTTGGAATTTCTTTGACAAAGGTAGACACGTATATCTGACAGAGCACTGGAATTATCACGTAAGAAGACACGAGAAATCACTAAATTAACTGACCACTGGTGACCTCCTCGCGTCGTAGTTCGAACGTTTCGTAAGTTCAAACATTCGCACTTTTAGATATGACAGTAACATTTAGTGCACGGATCCAACAGAGTAACGATTCAGAGTGTTATAACAGAGTGTGTACGGTTGAGAATCTTGCAATAGTGTGTCGAGTGGTGATTTTGGGTAGGTTTGTATGTTTGGATAGGTTTGGGGCCCCTGGAGGAGTCGTCACCGGACGTCGGTCACAGGTGGCTATCCTGTTACTGTCTTCTCGGCCTGGGACACTAGCCGATTATCGTCTCGATGGCTGTGGCCTGCAGGAGGTTTGTCAAGTGTGGTTATCCTATTATTGTTTTATGACCCTGTGACAATAGCTTGTGAGCAAACCTTCCTTCTAAAGTTTATCTTCTTATTATTATTTAATTCGTAGTTTACAATTTGTCCAGTTGGACATTTGGTGAGTGTATCCCAAACCGAGTGAAAGTAAATCAGGAGAGTTGAATCAAGAAATCTTGCGTGAAAAACAATTTTAAAAGATCGAGGCGAGTAAGAAGTATTTCAAGCAAGTAATGAGAAAACTCTCCAAATCTAGAGAACTTGGAGATGTTAAAAACGAGATATATAAAAGACCATAAACTTTACATTATTCTTCGATGGGGATTAAAGAAGAAACTCGAAAATATCAGGAAGAAGGTTCGAGAGAAGCTTAAAAAGTATCATAAGCGAGTAAATCGCGTGGTCGTTCGTGTTTCGATAAAACTATACGACAAGCGCCAAGAGGAATCCCGTGACGATGAACCACGCGAAAATCACGCACCACGTCCTTCCGTGCTCATAAAAAAGTTTCTAAAATTAATTCTAAGGAATTTGACAGGGCACGGCGCTTTATCGAGCTTCTCGCCGGCGACCTTCACGATGGCGATGCTCCTGCACGATTCTCTCGTCGCTCGTCGTTCATCCTCTGACTCGCGCTGTCGCGAACAGAGAAAGTGGAAATAATGAGCGAAAACGTTCGGAACGCGAAGTTAATGTAACGTAACCAGACGGGATCAGAGCTGGAGCACGTGTAGGATATAAATAATTCCAAAATGTGGTCGTGTCGCTCGTGCAATGTTCCACTGTTCCTGAACGGAGATACGGCGGTGTCTTTGTAAGCGCGGAAACTTCTACCTTCAAACTCGTCTAGAAAATTCCTTTTTCGCTTTGTAGATATGTTTCGGTATAGTAAAATGCCACCGCAGATTTACGCTGTGTCGTTTCTCGTGTTTCGTACGCTAAACTCGAATACGTGGACTTTCCAATTGGTTGCTTACAGATGTAGATATTTTGCTATTTCTTTTTGTTCTTCCTTTTTTTCTTCTCTTTTTTTAGGTCTGTACGTATGTGCGTGTCAGCTCAAAGAAATAGAGTTGACCTTGAAATCTTTGAAACGCCTTCGCTTCCGCGCCACGTGACGTACCATTAGAAAGCGTTTAATTTTACCTGACGAAATTTTTCTCCGCGTTTTGTCGTCGCAGCTCTCCCGATTATAGAGAAACCTAGAAACGTCGCAACGATATCGATATCGGTATCTAATTAAATCTGATCGTCTTTTCTTGTATATCTCTTTACTAGAAGAAAAGCTAGAAGAGAAAAAGAGGTTTATCATGATTTTAGAAAAGCTTATATTTACGATATAATCTTATATTATTATACCAACACGTACATAACGACGCGTGCAACGACGTGCACGATACGATATTTATCCTGGCGGTAATTTTCGAGCCACCGTGATAATCGTAGAATTAAAAGCGACGTCGTAAAAATTGGTCTGTCGCAGCTGTAATTTACAATTAGTTCGTGAGTGTACAATTTTACAATTAGAGTGGCGCGTGAAACATTGTGAGCAGATAATTGTCGAATTTATCACAGTTCGATGTTTCCAACACTCGCAGCGAATGTTCCTCGCCGCGTTCCTTATTCTTTGGTTTCTTCTTAATTTCACGAACTGCGCAGCAAATTCGACAGCAGCTGGCAGCCACCACCGAATCCCGAAGTAATTAGGCGAATCAGCGTCAACGTGCTTACATAATCGCTGTAGATTCGAGTCGTAAAACGTTGCGAGACGACACCCTCTGGCCACCTCAAACGACCAATACACGAACACGCAAACGACAAACTCAATTGCACCGAATTGCTTCGCAACGAGAGGAGGAGGCAGGCGTTATAAATAAATTTGAGGCAGCTCGGTGCGTCTCGTAGAAAAATCTCGACCGTCTATTCACGAAAGAGGCACAGAGTTTCTAGCGTTTTTCGCGTGGTTCCTCGTGCTCGACCCTGATTATTTATAGGTGGTAGAATTTGCATCGAGAAAGCCAAGTTATGGTATCATCATATGCTATGGTATGATAATAATATTTTCTAATATTCTGATTTCTAATATTCTCATCTTCTAATATTCTCGATCGTTAGACGATGAGCGAACGTCCGACGAAGTGATAATCAGAAAATTGTTTCTATGGTCCGGGAACAACAAACGATTTAACGCGATAATTGAACGGATTTTATAATAATTTACAAAAATGCAAATAAACCGGATAACATTAGAACGTTTTGATATCGAGATGGATAGCAACGATCGATGAAGGTTTATCGAAATAGCGAACCAAGTAAGTTTATTGAGAATTATTCAAAGTATATATGTTTATGCTGGACGTTTTATTTTGAAATTAGAGAAGTAACAGCGAAATTAACGAAATACCAGGGATATGGTTTATTTTTCATAAGAGAAATTCGAGCAACCTCGGACGATAAAAAGGGGAAGTTATGCCAGCCATCTGGAGAAGGTCGAGTGCTGGCGCCTAACCAAGGTCACGGATAGAGGAATTTACGACCTTTCGGGTGTTCGACGAACCCTCTTTTGTGCCTCCGCTTGAAATACCTTTCACAGATTTCACCTGCCTACTATTATATAAAATGTTCCATTGTTGATTGTAAACAAAAGTTAGTAGGTGCAACTTAATGAATAGAAAGTCTCATTCATGGCTCGATTTAAAGAAAACATTTTGGCTTTGTGTGGCTCGTTAAGCGTTTCGCTCTGCTATTATTATTTTGTTCGCAGCAGATACAAGTTTACGCGCTTACGTTTATGTAAACAAATAATTCATCGTTCGAAGGATTTATTTATAAAGCGGTAGATTTTATTTTATTTATCGAAGGAACATCCGCCGGTGAAGTAAATTGTTCTTTTTTCCCTTTTCTTTTTTTTTTTTTTTTTTTTTTTGAGATAGAAATATTGATTTATTTATAAAGTAGCAGGTTTTAATCTATTCGTCGAAGAAATAATTCGTCCCGATGGAAGATATCAGTCTTTTAACATTTAATACATCTCGATTTAATATATCGATTTCTAAAGTACATAACGCACTTTGTTCTATTGAAAATGTATTTTATTCCTATCCAAATGCATAGTTTATTCGACATTTATATAAACTAATGAAATTTCACTTGGTTCAATATATAACATGTATCTTCTTCAAATTTACGAAATAATTTCTTTCGTAAACAATTTCGCCAATCCACGAATTACTCGAAAATGAAACATTCCAAGTTACGTATTTCCTCTTACTATGCATTTCTGTATCTTTGCCCGGTAAACATCAACGAGATATACATATAACGTTCGATTCTTGGATAATTCAGGGATCGATTCTTAAGTCTGAAAATCGAGTGTATTGTAACAATACTTAAATAAAATACAGAGGTAAACAACAATAAATGATAATCAATAACAGTAAATAATAATGAACAGCAAAGCTTTGTACAAGGTCTACCTGAAGATCGACTCCTCCTCTGTCAATCTTCAATACTCTAAATAATAATTTCTTTCTTATGATCGTGTCTATTTCCAACGCTCGAAATCCTTCTTCTTGTCTAACAGTCCGTCTGTGAAATGACTGTTTGGCAAATCGGTTGTCCGTAACGACGAATAACGTCACATTGTTCGTTAAACAGAGAAGGTTCTTTTGTTTATCCGCGTTTGAACTCTTAGGGAATTTGCATACGTTATACGCTTTTGTCTCTCCTTATTTGTATAAAACAATACTGTTGAGGTTATTCAGTATATAAAGAGAGAAAAACGCGCGGATAAAGTGTAAGATACAACATATATTTGATTTAATAGTGAAATACAGGAATACAATTTGAGCTGGTCCAGATCCGCACGCTAGCAGTGTTACCTTATAACTGAAAACCCCGAAACCAACGTCGCCTGTCTACCGTTTATGGTCTGCCTCCCTGCTATTCTTTTGTCTATATGCTGTCGATGGCTTCAGCATTTGAGAAAACTAAAAAGACCAGATGTGGAGTTTTCCTAGAAGTGGTGACCACTTCAACAAATACATTATAAAATAGCCTACCTACTAAAAAGAAAAGAAAAAAGAGCAATTGCAAGCCACAAGTTTCTCCGAAAGTAAAACATTCCAAGTTACATATTTCATCTTATCACGTGTCGTTACTTCTTCATTAGTCACGGTAAACGTTTCAATTTCTTCGAGAAACTGTGAAACGACGAGCCAGTTCATTCTACGATGATGGTTCTATGCATTTGGACGGAAATATTCACACAGATTGGACACGGAATGGTCGCCTTCTATTTTGAATGAGTAAGTGGCACCGATCCAGGTGAGAGCTAATCGTTAATCGCGAATACCATTCGTGACTAATGCAACCATCACTGCCAAATCTCTCTCTCTCTCTCTCTATACATTTATATATATCAAATAGCCGGTAGCTACGTTTGAAAATGGTCGTATCTCGATGAACGCGTGTCGTTGACACTGTGTTTAGCGTCTCGACGTTATTGTTTCGAATTCCTCGAGTTGCTGCCCGTTGGCATGCACCGTCCTCTTGGTGGGTGTAAATTTCTATGCAGCGTGACGAGTCGTTCAATCTTCAAGTTGCAATTTCACGCACGATGCTCGCACGTGTCGTTCTGTTGCAAGACCGGCGTATCGTAGGTAGAGTTGAAGCTTTGCGAGACGCGTTTAATTGCGCTGAAATAGCATTTGCGACGGTAATTACAGAAGGAACCGTGGATCTTTGGTTGATATTTCAATTTTCAGATTCCCCTTCATTTTATCCTGAAGTTTCTGAGTTTTCGAGCGTTGAATTGTCGAACCGTGGGACTTGTACGAATGCCCAGATCGGCACGAGTCTCGAGTCTCCCAGCTCTGAAAGTCGAATCTTCGAGCTTTTGATTTTTAAAATCTCAATTCTCTTTTTCATCCTTAGAGTTTAGGGAAGTTCCTTTGAATTTTTGTTATTTACTTCGTTGGGACGGTCGTTGCTGGATCGCTTCATTTTCCGCAGCTTCGAACCTGCGATCCTTCGTTTCTGCGAATTCCTGGATCTTCGAACTATCGATCCTTCGATCCTTCGAGTCGTCAAATTCTAAGCCTTCGAGTCTCCGCTTGCTGGACCCTGCGAGCCTAGTGATAAGACGCTCACTCGATTCTCATACAACCGGAAATCAAGCGAAACAATTTGTAGATATATCCGTAGAATTTGATACAGCAAGAATAGCAGGGGACGGTTTACGATAAAAGCGACTGAAAGAAGACACGTTTCGACGTTGATGACAAGACGTCGACGAAAATATCGACGACGCGTCAAACAGGGACCGGACTTGTCGGAATAACAGACGAATCGTGGCGGTAGCTGAAAGACAGGCGGACGTCGAGCAGACGCGGAAACCGCGACGATGGCTGTACGCTATTTAGGGACCGCGAACGATATTTTCGCTCCTCCACGTCACGTCTTTGGCTTCCACGAGATGCTTGATCGACGATCTTTCGTACCGTGGCTTTTCATTGACCGACTTTGCATTTGCTTTGGCGGATATCCGTTCCTCGAGATAAATAAATAACGCGTTTCCAGATAGAGCAGAGTGTTCTGTGAATGGAAACTTCTGCCGTACGATCGTTTCTCGAAACTCGCGTAAAACTTCAGAATCAATGAAACATCTCTGTTTCCGATTTAAGAATAATTTCAACAATTCTGAAAAATGTCCGATAAATTGGACATTTGCAGAATTTTTTCTTCAGTAAATCCATGTTGCCTTGCTATCGATCGATGTTAAATTCAATGAATCGTAGAAAAATTACAACAGCGATCGAAGTATACGAGTCCGATCAGTTCCGTGCGATGACGTCCGACTACGATGTCTTATTCCACTTATCTGAACGCCGAGACTCGTTCCATTTGTTTAAAGACGAGAAGAAACAGGGCTATTCCACTTTTACGATCCGCGGAACATTCTGCCGAACTCGTCTGACCACGATCCTTATTCTACTTAATAGCTCAAGGTCAGATACGGTTCCTATTCTACTGGCCCGATCAAAATCAACGGGAACTCCGTTTTTTTTGATTTATTTCTCTTTTAGCGAGGTTTAATTTACAGTTACAAGAAAATTATTAGAGCGTTGGCGCGGCTATTCTTTTCGATCGTTTGATCGATCGATCAGATCATAATTAATTTAAACGTAGCACGCAAATCGAGACGTATAGTTCATTCTGTTTTACGCAGTGAAAGATGAAAGAAAGGTTTTTGGAGCAATATCTTTATTTTCCTGCGAATACAGTTTCGTTACGTGTATGTATATATTTATATATATATATATATATATATGTATATTTGGCTTAACAATACGTTCATAAATACGTGAATATAACATTTACATGCGTTTCCCATCTTTTGCTTTTTAGTCTGTTCAAATATACATAAATATCGCTATTCGATGCTCGACGAGCGACGATATAAATCGTCTGATTGATCAAATGAAAGATATTAATGTCTGATATTAATAGAAAAGAGAAACGTTAGAACAGAGTATAATGAGACTAGCGAGTCAATCGTTCAATTGCATTTATTCATTGATCACGTTCAAAGTATCCTTTCTTTCCTTTTCTTTTCTTCTTTTTTTTTTTAATATACCTCGTTCAAATTGCACATTAATTATAATTAGGATTAATTTCACTCGATATCTCGAGTTTTAACAACTATGCTTTCGCCATTTTCAGAGATCACCGAAAAGAAATAAATAAAAGAAAAGCGTTCAACGAAGAAAGCTTTCGCCATCGTTAAAAATTCGTCGAAGAAGAGATTCTAAAATTAATATCCGGTTTAGCGTAGATTCGATTTTACCAGGTAATTTCCATAAATATAGATACCAATATATTTAAATATTTAAATATCGTAAATTAACTTATCGATTAACGTGTATACCGAATTTTTCCTCAAGTTTCAACAAACGACCGATCTTTCCCCCGCGTTTGTTTCGTAAAACGAAATCGACGATCGGATGATACGACGCGTACAAATATCACTGGAAAATTACATGTCTCCGTGTAATTCGTCTTTTTCCATCGACAGCATTACAATTACGTATAATTACATATTACGATCTCTAATTCGCTCGAAGACGAACGTCTTTCAGAACGTTCTTTTACCGCAAGTAGTACACGTACCATCGCAATACGCTAGAAACTATATGTACAAATCCTACTGACAATTACTTAGGGCTTACGAGATTATGCTACTTATATTAAAAGAGAAATTCTTTCTTTACGAAATATGTACTTATCGTTATAGACGTTCTATTTTATTCCGAAATTTTTCCTTTGCTGTTTACAACACTATGACACTTCTGCGATCACTTTGTCTATTTTCGTTTTAGTTAGAAAAAACAAACCAAAAAAGAAAAATCAACCCCCCTGCGGAGTCATGAAAAATGAACTAAAATTTGTATACGTAGATCCTTCTCTTGCCTTTTCTTTCATTTTTGCTTCTTTCGGATACCTGTCGGTATAATACATCGAAATATAAAACAATAACAAGTTCTGATACATTATAGCGATACAATAAACGATAACGAACGTAAAAGCAACAATAAAGCGTTACAAATGATAAATGAAAAATATACAAATGTCGATTGTTCGTAGAATCCTCCAAGGAAATAATACATCAAATATTCTCTCTCATTCAATCCTTATACAAGACCTACTCATCTTTCTTTTTTTCTTTTTTTCAGTAGATTTTGTATAAAATCAACATTTACGAACAATTATACACGGAATATCAATATTACTGTGATATCATATGCGCACGCATATTTATATTAAATATATATTATATATATATATATTAGGCAATATAATATTAATAGTCAAAACACGATTCATCCCTTGTTATTCTTGACGAATCTTTTCACATGTTTGTAATCATTTTATCGAACCAGAAAAGTATACATAAATAAAAAGAAATCAGGAGATGAAATTGCAGATGGAATAAAGTATGGAGAATGAGATAATACTATGGGAACTATCGTCGAATTAATTTGAATTGAACCGTCGATTTTTCTTACATGACTATATCTACTTTACTTTCTAACGAACATTTCTAATGTCTCAGTGTGTGTTATACGTTGCGTGTATATCTGCGTTTATACGTATAATTAATATTATCATCACGCGTATCATTACGTATAATTACTGTACAACAGCGTCGTCTTCTTTTTACACGATCCACGTACATGAAAAATTGATACGCGCTAACCGTATGCTCGTGCGTGTGAGCTTATATATTCTCTGTAAAAATATATATATATATATGTATATATGTATATATTATATACGTGGATATTTGTCAATATTCGCTTAAAACATACAATAAAATGTCTCCGCGTAAGGAAAACGTATGGACGGCAGAAGTGGCGCGTTTCGATCGCATATACACGAGAGATAAATACAAAATTAGAAGAGTGGAATAACGCGTCGAAGAAACTGGATTCTGTCTCAGAGAGATACAAATGAAATTACGATAAATTATATTAATCGTATTACAACGACGATGTGTTAATTTGTACGTACACAACTGGCCGAAAGCATGGAATCTTTGCACGATCTCGTTGAACGTACGTGTTCAACGATATATCAATTTGATTTGGAAAATTCTTTAGTTCTTAGGTTCTCAAGAGGTTTAATCAATCACTTCGAATCACTTCGAATTAATAACAGTGTGAACAAGAGGTTTGATGTAATAGGTACAACTGGATTGACATTTCTGGCCAGTAGTGTATACATGCAGGGTACTAAAATATGTAGCAGTCGAGCATGCAGCATCTTAATAAAAAGGAGCGCAAAATTATTCACTTGATCGTCAGAAAATAGTTTTAGCTACGAATGTTATTCTGATGGAGCAACAGACTTAACTAGGTCGATGTTTAAAACATCCGAAGCGAGCTATTACGACTGTTCGCTTATTACAAAATCAAATAAAATAAGCTAGTACAACTAGTATTACATAATTGTAGACAAACATATGATGTCACTCGGCAATAGTAAATAGAAGGATGTCGTTGTAGTTTTACAAGCGTAGACAGCCAATAAAGCTCTGCTATTATGTTAGAAGATAAAACTTATTAAAATAGTAGTTTAAAAGATAGTACAACTTTGAAACTTTGTATTCTTGCAGCTATTTGCTTATTAAGATTTTTTGCTTGTTTCGATGCCTTTAAAAGACTTGACTGCAACGTCTTTTAACATCCTGCATGCCAATAGATAACTATTTCTTCCTCTTGTTTTAAGATGTTTAAAAGTAAAGTAACTAATTATAGGATAGCACTTGGAATCTCGCGAATGCAAAGATATAACTTGAATTTAATTACAGATACGTAACGATGATAGTAGTCTTATTAGGTATTGTAATTAGCAACAATAATAGTGATATCAATAATAATGATTCGATGTGAATAGCGGCGATCTACTCGCATGCAACGAATAAAGATTGCTTAGAGAGTAGGTGCAAATAAAGTGTATGCAACTAATTCTACCATACGAAATGGACAATTATCATACAAATACCTTTTTTAGGAACTTGAAATTCTATGATAACGCGCCTCGTGAATGTTTATTGTATCCAAATGAAATTTATGATCGTGCAACATCAAGATCTTAAGAAGAAAATTAATAAAGAATGACCGATATTGCTTTGTACATTTTTAATAAATAGACTTTTTTCATAAATTATTCACGTTTAGTTGAAGGTCTTCCTAGTTTCTGTCCCATTGTAAAGTCCATTTTACTTTTTAGAGAATATATCGTTTGTTATTTTTCTACGTGATACGTTTTGTTTTTAGATAGTAAATATGTAGATCGGCAATGAATGAAAATATATAGGCTGTACATAGAATATAATCGATAAATTAAACCAAAGATATGATTTGACTGGAACATCGATCGTTAGATTTTTCCTCTTAATGTAGTGCGAATATTCCTTCGATAATAATAATGGTAGTAATAATAATAATAATAATAATAATAGTAATAATATTGATAATATTCTGTACATGAGTATAAATAACGTAAAAATGATTGGAACGATACGTTACGATCCTTGATTGTAGTTGATGGGTGTGATTTTGAAATCATTCTGATTTAAAAAGAGATAATAGGCATATATGTATTGATACAAGTTGAAAAATTTCATATTTAACGTTAAATTTAATTCATTTTGTACAATATTTTACACTTAATAACGTTACTTTCGCTACCGCTTTTCATGTTTTCTACAACAAGAGAAATAATAAAGTCTTTGAATTACCACCCATCAACTAATGAATTCTTTATACCCTCAATGTCTTTAACGCAAAGGAGCACGTATAATTTCCTAACCGATGAAATGGAAATTCTAAGTCCTACTACATTACATCTAGCTTGAGTTTGTAAGATCTATCCGTTCCTATTGATCATCATAGTCTTCATCCTACATAGTATATCGTAATAACATATAAAATACAGTTACAGATTCATTTGACGATATGTATATTATAGATATATTACCAAACACATTGTATATAATTTCATAGTTGGAGAAAATGGAGACGGAATATGTCACGAAGGCACAAGAAGGTCCTGACTGCATAGATGTTCAACGGATAGAATCTTTTTCCGTTAAGAGAGTAATCATTCGTCGCAATCTCGATAAAAGTGCAACGTGTACTCCGAGTAATCGACACCGTGTTTATTCTTGCAGATATTCTGTAACAGAGAAATCGAAAGAAGAGAGAAATTATAATATTTATGAACATTTTGAGAGGAAAGAGATTTAATTTGAAATGACAGGATTAATTACCTCTTGCGGCTGTACAGTAGGTACACGAAACCTCAACGTTCTCCTGAGATAATGAGCAACATCGAGAGGGAAGGATTGATCTCCCCGTTGATTGTTACTTTCAATGTCGATCTTCAGCTGAGCTTGCTGTTGCATCGTGTATTTCCGGCCACAAATTAGAGACTCATCGACGCCAGGACTTGTTGGCGAGGAGCACTGTTGCACTACTTGACCGTACCAAGGCATTCCACTGAAGCATAAGCGAAGAATCAGATTATAATTAAACATGTGGAATATTCCAATGTGAAACATATTCAGAATCACACTTTTGTTTATTCTATTACTTACTGTACTGCATTTAGACATATTTTATTTCACTTACAATTTTTTTTATTTTATTAGTATCTTAATAGTCTAAAAAAGTTATGAACTTACATAAAATGTAACGTGAGTTGAACATCTGGCATATACTTGGACAAAGGAATGATGCAAGATATATTATTCGGCGTATCCTGCGAGGACGCGGAACAATACTTTTGATCGAGCGAAGTATTAAAGCTTTCTGCCACTATCCACAACTGTGGCTTTGGTTCTGGTGGTAACGATCCAGCAGCATTGCTGGCAACTTCCGCCCAATCTCCACTACCGGTTTCTCTCCTTGTTCTTTTATGCAGATATTTGTAATTGTTCTGTAACAAATAGAATAATTTCTTACGCTATCCAAGATAATCTTTAACATAAAAAATTAACTGATGTTTCTCTTACTTCTTTTACAAGTGTCTGCGTGCTTGGATCAGACGGGCTGATACCATTCTGGAAACTTTTGCTTATTTTACGCTTCTCTTCGTACACGTTCAATGGCTGTTCTATGTGATCTGCTAAAAAATAAAATAGGAATTTCTTGTTTACGCACATCAATGGGAAAGTATTTCTTATTGCGTCGTTTTAATATATCCAGGAAAAAAATTTTAGAGACAAAGTAACATGCGACTTACAGATTGATTTCTTCTCCGGAGGATGATCAGGTTGAGGATCCTCGAACTGATGAATCTTGGCTGTACAACAGAATATCTAAAGCACAATATATATGCATTTAAAATACAAGCATTAAAAGGAATAAGACAAAATAGAAGATTCGATTCGAGAAGATGTTACCTGACAGGGATTTTCAAACTCGCTAAAGTGTCTGGGACAATTCAACGGTCTACCTAGTGGAATTGGACCTTTGTTCAAAGCCGAGTCCACTTCCGATCCTTGATCGTTCTCATCCACGTTACTGGGAATAGCACCGGCGCCATGTCTACCCAACCAGTTTCCAGGAAATTCACTAAAATAATTTAACACATTGAAATATCTCAAACTTGAAGGGAACAAAGGATACTGTAAGTTGCTTACATCGATAATTTTTAATAATTATCAGTAAATAATAAAGCAAGGAATAATTAAAATTGTTAATAATTACAAACCTATTTTTCTCAAGTTTTGGTTGCGGTCCAGAATGACTAATAGGATACCAAGTAATTTCTTGAGAGTAAAGCTGTTGTTTCGTATGAGGCGCCTGCGTGGAGAACGCGTTGGTTTTCACAGACAAACTACTGTCCAAGCCTCTACTATGGGATCCGTGCTTGGTATACGAAGACGACAATGTACTATCTAACAACGAATTGTAACGAGGATCGTAATTAGGCGTACTCGACGCTGTCGACGGATGAACTGGTCTTATAGCCAACATTCCATTGCTAGCTACCGCGGTCCACTCGAGGCTGCTACGTTTCTGATATTCTAAGAAGTATAACGTCGCCATTGCTACTAAGCTGAAATTTAAATACACTCGATCAAACACTCAAGTCATTTGTTTAGTACAAGAGCATATACAAGTTGTATGTAAGAAATTGTAATTACCAAAACGCCATAATAAGGATAAGTATAACAATGATAATCTGGATAAACTTATTACTGCACAGAAGTTCGTCCTCCCGCTCGCTCTTCTTTCCTTTACCTTGTACGGTAGTTTTACTATTGATAGAGGATGAGTATTTGTTACTTGATATACTAGAGATTGTACTAATCGAACTTTTCAGACTATCGCCCCTCTTCAGCTTTGCCAGCCGCTTGTTTATTCGCTCCAGTTGGTCTATGCGAGTTTCCAAGCTATCGGTTACCTGACAAATTTCACAAAATCTCAGCATACTGTCTGACGACGAGTTCAAATAAAAATCACAAAACATAAGGATACTAAAGGAATCAAAAAAGATATAGGAATAATAATTAGAGGATAAAGATAGAAGGAAAAGAAGTTGAAGGATAAAAAGCTTGGATGAGCATCTTACTTTACACAGTTCTTTTACAGCACCAACATTCTCCATGAATATCCTCTCCTTGTTCACCATTAGAAAGTTTTCGATTCTCTGGCCATTTGGAAGGACAATGTCTCCAGCTGGCAGCACAGCTTCCGGTAGTATCTGCTGCACTTCCTGCGCTATGACACCCGTGTCTTCTTGCTGCTTGATACCCAAACCAGAATGCTGTGCAAATTCTGGCGCGTATCTATAACGAACTACTCTCAACTGTTGCACGTTTCGCAATTGTTCACGCGTGTCCACTTCCTGTACGTTTTGTTTCGCTCGTGCATCACTGGGTTGGACAATATGGCCAGTCACCTGTGAACATTATTCATTAGCAATGGCTCCATTGTTAAGTTGTCATATCTATACTACAGTATTGTAACTAAATGACAGTACTTTCATATTGCCATGGACAACCAAAGCTTCGTCAGGCCTATCCGTGTTAATTCCAACTCGGCCGGCATGGTAAACGCTATCCGGTGCTGCTCCTCTTTGCCAACCACCTTCAGCGCCAACGCCACTGCCTTCCGACTCGAATTGGCCAGGATTGCTTGCCTGCGCCGTTTCATTTCGTGACAAATTTTATTTAAAAAAATATTGCTGCCTAACAGCTTTTTATAAAACTTTGTCTATCTATCGGTTATTTTCAGAAAACATCGTCTTTAATCCTGACAAATCCTTTTCCTTTTCTTCGATATATTTTTACAAATAGGAGAGGGATGATACGATCGAAGTATGTTGAATTTAGCACAGTAGTTACTCTTCGCTAAAGAAATAAATATATTCTACAATTTCTTCGGTAAGATTTATAGCTCGTAACAGGATAAAAACGCGTCTGCTTGTATCTACGACAAGTTAAGTGGCAGATTGAATCTGGATGATATCGTAATTAGAGATATAATTACCCTGACGATTATTCTTTCAGACGCATGAGCTACCACCTGATAGCTGGCTTGGTCAGCGGTGTGTGCGTGCAGGCCAACAACTAAATGGAAATATCTTTGATCCGGATTCGGTTTCCCTTTCTTTCGCATATTGTTGCTGGTCGTCTCGCTGAAGTGAAGACGGCCAACGGTTACTTTTGTAACACGCTCGCCGCCTAGTTCCACCCTGAAAGCAGCTCTATTTTAGTGTAACGTAACCATTTTAATAGTTTCCGTGAGAAAGCGGCTAGAATTTCGCACCAAAGATTCCGAAACGTTTTTGCTTCATAATTTTCACATCGCGTGTGATATTAAAATGTGAAACAAAAAAAGAATAATGCACACTGTTCGATCGATTCGTGTGGAATCGTTGTAAATCTGTCTGTGTACTTACGTCACTGGATGGAACGGTTTCTTGCTCCTGTCGCTTTGACTTTGCTCCACTCTGATAGTCTGCGTCGGAGACTCAACTTTGACGCCGTAAAAATGTAGCTGAAAACTGCTTATCTTCTTCAAACCTTCACCGGTTCGAACGAATATAGCTTCACCTTGGAGCTGAGCGTGGCAAGTAATCTGAAGATATTTCATGTAATTACATTCGCTGATTTCATTGTCTCGAATAATATACAAGAAAAGTATTGTTAACCCAAAGTGTGATTAATGTAACGCGAGTGGTATAGATTGTGGATTTTTATGCGAATTCACATGTTTGAGAATATAGTTGGAAGAGTAGGACTTGGGTAGATTATTTACCTATGGAATATTATAAAAAGCGCTATACTTTGAACATTTCACGTATCCTTTGATACTATGATATCGTATAAACGACATATTATTAATCTAAATGGTATTCAACGGTTATTTTGTTAAATTCCTTTGAAACTCTTATACCTGAAAGTGATTTTTCTTCTGGCACACAAACGCGTCGTCGGAATTGCTGAAATTGAATCCCTTGTCCGCGTCTACTCGGTAATGAGGAACTGGAAGTTCCTTCAGATTATGATCGCATAGAACGTGCCAGGAAGTTTGCTGAAAGGGATGAAATCGGATGCACTGATAGCTGGCATCTATATAGCTATTGTCTGCCACTTCGTCGCCATCGAGAACTGCACTGCTGCTACTGCAACTGTGCTCCACGGTACCCAGTTCAGGTTCCTGGGCAAATAAGAATGTATCAGATCGGTCAACGATACTTTTCCAATAATCTTTCACGATGTGAATTTGACAAAAGATATTTGCAAGCATAAAATACATTTTCACTTGTATTCTCTGTCTATCTACTTCTACTCCAAGATGTAGAATTTTAATACGATCCATCCGGAAATAAAGACCACAGGAAGGAAATATAACTCAGTTCGCACGTTTAATTAAATACCAAAAATCAAGTATTACAATTTTTCTGTTACGTTGATATAGATCGAAGAACAAAAGATAAATCCATGAAATTACAAGGTGTTGCGTGTAAAAAATGATGGATGATGTTTAAGCGATTCAGAAGTGGGAAAAATTATTCTTTCAATCTGGAGATTAAATAAAAATACAATTTTAGTAACTCTCCTATAACAAACAAAAGATATACTTTATTATATTCTTTTCCTGTAGTCGTCGAATCACAGTTTCTTAAGTATCTAATTACTTTAGTATAATCATGACAGTAAAAAAATTTTACTCGTTGCACCTGCTTCACATGGACAAGACCATCCTGGCTCAATTTTCTCTTCTTGGGTGCCGATTGTAACGACGAGTACAACGTGTTCATGTTACCAGGACTGTGCTCGTGTGGCAGAGGTACTAAAGTCTGACCTATCGGCTGTTGCGATTGGATATTCGGCGTTCCTGGGCCGAGGTGAGACGTCAGCACTGTATGAGTTAGCAGCATCGAATCCGTGGAGGATGTTAAAGTCCTCGGGGAGGACGGTAGTAAATTTGGTGCGTAATTTGCCTGATTGCCTTGGTGATGAAGAAGCATCTCCTGAAGAGCTACCTTTTGATCTGCAATTGCGCATGGTTTTTGACAATTTTTCATAAAATATTCTAAATATCATCATAAATATTAACTAAGTATCTTTGCCAAATATATTCCGGGTATCATTGTTACGAAACATTCAACCTTTTAGCCCACGGTATCGTGCGAGAAACGTGTTTGTCACATCGATGTTATTGATTTATCATTTACTTCAAGAGAATAAATCTTTCTTGTTCAATGATCAATTGGCAGTAATAATTTATCAAACATCTTACAAAATAAAGTTAGCCACCGACCATGTTGTCGCTTATAGCACGCGCTATTGGAACTTAAAACGTAAGCCAAGGGGTTAATACATAAAGAGAGAAAATTCGAATATTTTTATGGACTTGTAGTTAAATGTAGGAACATCTATCGATCGAACATCGAGCACAACGTCGTTGAATATTTAACAGAATATTTTGCGAACTTACGCGGTGAATGTACATGTTGTGTGTCGTTGTGACCTGGCGGAGAATACGGTGGTTCGCTGCCGCTGTCCGGTGGGCTTTCTGGCAAAGCATGTCTACAACAGAGCAGCCAGCTAAAGCGTTTCATACTTCTAAATAATATTCAGATTCCGAGTAATTTCATCTTACCAATCATGACCATGAATCAATGTTAGAACATCAGTACGAATGATTTATTTAATGCAAAATTTCTAATTTCCTTAATAGCCTCTTCTCTATGTTACCATTACAAAGTGACATAACCGTTTCCGATTTCTATCGCGTTAAATCGCCTGTAGTTTTAAATAAAATTAAAAAAGAAAAGAACCAGCGTAAATATTCATTAAAAAAAAAAAAAAAAAGAAAGCAACGATTCTATCTGCATAGCGACCGTTAGATTATTATATGCACAGAAAAATGGCTCTCAGAGAGTATCAATTTATAAGGATTTAAACCATGAATGGTTTCGAATTACTTAATCCACTAGGTTGACATTCTAGCCCTCGCCTTAGGCGAACTCGACTTACGGGTGAACGTACGATTGCGGATCCTTGTAAGCGGCGCCATTTGGTACAGTGGTGGTACCGGATGTGCACGTACTCGAGGCCGGATGACTTTGGGTAATCGGCGATGGTAATCGAGACGGTGGTTGTTGAGTGGTTGCCGCCTCCACACGACCACCGTGTGTCGTCGTTCCACCCCCGTTCTCATTATGCGCCAATGTATCAGCGAAATATCTACCATGAAATAATTAGTCGTGCAATCGCAGCGTA
Source organism: Bombus terrestris (assembly GCF_910591885.1). NCBI lineage: Eukaryota > Metazoa > Arthropoda > Insecta > Hymenoptera > Apidae > Bombus > Bombus terrestris. The sequence goes on along the minus strand of NC_063280.1, from coordinate 7,547,828 downwards.
AAAATCAGCGTAAAAATCAGCGTAAAAATGGTACGCAATGGGATGGGAATTTGATCGTACGACTGAAAATTGCGAGACATTACGTACAAATAAAACGAGATACCATAAGCTACGATTTTTACGAGATACCAGAATACCGGAATAGTCACCTGTTTTACAAAAGTTCGCAAATTTAGAAGCGTAGAAGCTTTTTTTTATTTTATATTACTGTAGATTTGCAGAGGTTCTATGATGGAAGAAGCGCAGGAATTTATCGGACGTTTGCATCTTCTAATGTATCGTCTAAAGAAATGAATTATGCGCTACAGGTCATTATCCAATCATACTCTTGTCTTATTAATTATAGGTTTATTTCAAGTAAATTGTTTTCTTATTTTAACGCTCGATATACGAAGAGGATACTCTGCTCGAAAAGAATGATTGGAACTTAACGAATCAATCGATATCGACGGCTGCGGTAATTATCATCGATAAACGGATGATAATAACAAATTACTCGATGTTTCAATGTATTCTTATCGATATTAACGATGATTGTCTGCTGTCAAGAGAAAACTCGATTTTCGGATTTTCCCTTCGAGATTTTTCTACGTATTCCGTTTCCCTGACACGATCTAAACAACGATTTACATTGAATAATAGATACGATTATATTGCCCCTCGTAATTATGCAATTATCCTGTCGCGATTTCAGATCCACGAATCCTTGAAACTTGTACCAATTACCATTGAATATTTTCTTCTTGACTCAAGAACAATTACGTTCTTTTTTTTATGCATTCCTTCCTAACAGTTTATTGGAAAGAATTTTATCTCTCGTTCGTGGCGATCAGTAAACAGTATCGTGACGTTGGTATTGTAACATCGTTTACCAAAGCTAAATCTAACGTCTTTCCTTAATTCGTTCGATCCTTAATTCCTCGTTCTTCAGATTCTCAATTTAATCCAAATTTTACGTCCGCAATAGAAGCCCACAAAAATTGTACTCGATAGCCTGTTTCCAAGCGTCTTAAAGTCTTACACAAATCCTTCAACTTCTTCAACTTTCTACAGAATCACGCACGCAACGTAGGACCTATAATAGACGATTTCTATCTGTTTTAACTCTATTGACCCTTGACACGACAGGGATCGCTCTCAAACAGTTGACATTCGATTAATTTTCTCAAACAAAATTCCTTTTCGACGAGTCACTTGATTCGCAATTTGCTGTCTCTCTAAAAGCCCTTGTCTCTTTCCAAAGCCCCGGCAAACGTTCCAAATTTCTTCCACAATCATCTACAATATACAATTCCCAGCTGTTTCGATCGACCCTCGACGCAACGGAGAGACGCTTCAAGTTTGCGTTCGATTAATTTTCCCGAACGAGCTTTATTTTCCAAGACTCGCTCGGCTCGCGAACTTTCGAAATTTCCCCCAAAATCGTATACGAAACACCGAACGAAAGCTACGATGGAGCACTTTTCCAGCTATCGTAATCCCAACCGACCTTACCTCGATTGCCAAATGAATTTTGATTTTGCCAAATGAAATTTATTTCGAGACAACCGCACCATCGAAAGTCGCACAGAATCGCATATGAAACACGGAATGGAAGCTATAATAGACAATTTCCAGCGGTTTTAATCCCATTGACCCGCGGCGCAACAGGGATCAAGGGTGAAGAGCTTCCATTCGGTTGATCCGTGAATGAAATCTGTTTCTGAGATCAGCGCGGGGCCTTTAATGGGACGAGTGCGTTAGGTTGGATTACCAGGCCTAACACGGCAAGCACTGATTCCATCAATTCCGTCCAGCCTGTCTCTGTCATTATATCATTACACCTCTGCGGTCGCTACCACGCGATATCTGTCTGCTTTTTCTACACGCGCGCACGCTCCTATACATACACGATTATTGTGTTCGACGACCGTACTCGACGAATGTTCGTACGTTCGTGTCTGTCACACGCGTGCACCATCCTTTTTCTTCTGTACGCGTTTTATGCAGACGTGTACACTGCCGGCCATAAGTTTTTCATTATCTGTTTTTATCGAATGTTTTCAGATGCACCGGATGAAAGTGTCATTTTGCGTGTGGCGTTTGTAAGCTGTGAATACGGCGAGCAGGGGAACGTTGATAAATACGTAAATCGTGAACAATTTACAGATGGGTATTCGGTGATCGAGTATTTTCGAGTTACGAAGTATATTGTTGTAGGTATTCGAATAATTTGGAGAAGCAATTAGCTGGAGACCCTTTTACATTTTTCGGGCAATTATTTTGTAACTTTCGCGTTATTTTATAATTTTCTCGGTATTCACGCGCGAAGTGTGTACGTATAGTTATGGTATTAGATGATCTGTAAACTTTCTTATAAAGTTTTATAAGGAAATAATGGATTTATAATATTTTATCGAATTACGTATGATCCATTTTTTTCTATCAAAATAAAGATCACAACGTTCGACAGATTAGCTTTCATATTTGAATAAAGAACTTAATATTTTCTACGAATTATTGGATTTGTTTTACGTAATAATTTGGAAACGCAAATAGTAGGAGATTTCTTATTGCAGTGACTGGCGGAAGCGCTCGTACACTTTTCATGGATATATTACGTGTGTGTAATGACACCCAACTGTCATGATTATGTTAGAAAATCTTTAACGCTTCTGAAAATATATACAGAAGTTACGAGATATTCAGGACGAGTATGTATTTTGCAGAGACAGCAAAATCACTTAAACGTGTAATCATTCAGAATGTTAATAAATGTCGGCACTTGGTCGATTCTTTTCTAATATTTTTTATATCTTTAAAATAACTATCCATACGGTGTATCTAATTTTTTACTAAATATAACTTTACAACGAATATCCTGCCGCTGTTATATAAATATCCTGCGATATGATAATGTCAGTCGCGTCAGATTACGGTGTTAATAAAATTTCAAAATGTTTAATATAACAGATACGATATAAATAATAGAAGCTTGCCGTGACAAAGGTACGAATACTTTTGCGAGCCACTTTCTTCGTGAACAATTTTATTTTCTACGAACATTTACGGATGTTGTCAGTGATTTCAGTATTTTATAAAATGTATATCTAGTTGCAGTATATTGTACGAGCTGGAAATATTTCAAAAATTGACAAACGAATGTACGCAGAATTTTCGTTTTCATCGAAAAATTCATGGAGGTCGATGCAAAGAGATTGATAAGTAGAACACACTGACGAATCATGGAAATGGAGATTCTGTTTGCACAACGTTGTTACACACGCACACGTGTCTCTGTGATGTAGGCGTTAACGATGGCTTCCAGTTCAAGTCAAACGTCGTTGTCATTAAAACAAAAGGAAAAAAAAAGAACAGAGAGAAAGACAACTTAAAATCATGCGTTGTCCGATCAAAGTGCGACATTTTTATCGTGTTGCAAACGTAGAAAGGAGTCTTAGCTAAACAGAAAACTCAGCCTCTGTTAATTGCAACATCGAAATAATTAACGCGTCGCGTCAGCGTAAAAAGCTACCAGTTTGTTTATCGATTCGTTGGAAACGAACTCGATTCATCGCCTTAGCAATCTTTTAACTGTTTATCGTTTCAGTCAGCGTCGGCTTCCAAATTTTTGAAAAATCCACTACAAAACGCGAGATATCCTTCGAACTAGTATAATCAAATGATTAACTTCTAACCGAAAATTAAGCAATTTCTTAAATAGGAAATTTTTATTGCCCTGGATGAATATAATGTAGAAAATAATCGTAAAATAATTAGAAGATATAAAAAATTATATCAGAGACAAATACGTAGAAGGATAAATATCACTTACGTGGCGGGTTGTTCGCTGTCGCTGTTGATGAAATCTTCCAATTGCGAGAAGTCCAGGGCCTCATTGTCTATGCCTCCGACGAAATCGCCCCGACCTGTGTAAAACGAGAAGAATCCATGTTTCATTCTGCTACCTTACGATCGTTATCTGGCAAAGATCTTATGAGATCATGATAACGCGAATCTCGTCTAAATATACGTCTTCTCGTGGTGTCTTACGGTATACGATGTGAAAACGCAGCACAGTAATAGAATAAGTCAATTGGTTTCAGTAGAAAAATTGTCTGCGACGTATTAGCCGATCGTTTAATACAATCGAAAACGATAGTGAAACGTTCGTTTGTTATTATAAAGTATTAAAAAACAAATAACCATTCTTGCAAGGTTTAAAGTATATCGAGTGGGCGATAAGTAGGAGAAGATGAAAATTAGAGAAGAATTTTCTACAAAATTTCTAATTGCTCTTCTTCTTCTAATACTTACAGGTAAGGATCCCCAAATCCTGAAAATAGTAAAACTTCGCAGATACGTACAGATATTACGCAATCTCTTTTCGCCGCGGAAATTTATTTTAAAGATTTGAAATCGACGCGTGAATATCCAATAACTCGCTATAACGTTGATAAATCGTTTCTCCAAACGAGAGTCCTAATTAACGTGAGTAAATTTTGTCCGAAACATTTTTTCCTATCTCTTGAGATTCGCGATATCGTAAAACAGTCGCATTTTCAAGGTGAATTTGAACAGCAAAAAAAAAAAGTAATGCAATATCCTCTGCATATTCCCAAAGTTTCATAGTTTTTTGAATCGATGGTTTCAGAGTCTTCCCTTGTTAGTACGTACAGATTCTTCGATAGAAAATTAGATCTTGGAATATAATCATTGCAAGGACTCTTTGCTCGCCAAGTCGATGAATAAAGGCGAGAAACGACACGTATCCTGGTTTATGTATCCGAGTTATTTCTTGTAGCGAGCTGCGTTTAGGAACGAGGATGCAGGTAATTCAGGTATTCCGTGAGAGAGACATCCGCGTGGGAGTAACGAGGCGTTACAGGTGAGAACAAGCAACGTAGAGGCACGAACATATTTCACCTCGAGGTCTTCTTAAAGGTCTCTCGGCCGAACACGCGTTAAGGGATTGATTTCGAAATCATTGGACAATGCAGTCGCTAATTCTGTGTCTCTGTGGAATTCCGTATTTTGCTGCGTTTTACCATCGACCTGTGTCTTCCTATGTCTTCGCTTTTCTGACGGATTTGTTACGCGAATCCCTAGAGAAGCTAAACCGATCGACTCTACTATTTTGAAACGTCGAGCGACGATAAATCGCGAAGTGAACTTTGAAACAACTAATGCTCGTAACGTAGTCGCTAATCTCTACTTTTCAACGATTAACTGCTGTAATTTTATTCTGAACGATTCGCATGTCATCGAGTGTTTAACGATAGTTAGATATAATAGAGTTTAGAAATGCAAAAATACAGCGTGCAAATATAATAATACGCAAGCATATATATAAAATATCCGACGTGAAGTATCTGTTAGTCATAATTTCTAATAAATAAAGCAGATTTCTATTAAACTTCTATTTCTCTATAAAAAAAAATCGTCTGCACAAAGACGTAAGTTTTCGTTTTAAAATTTGCGATTTATTAACAATAGTGAATAACGTTAAATTTAGAGATAATATGCAAAACTGTATGAAATATTCGATATAAGTTGCTCAATACGATTTCTAACTAAAGTAAATTTCTACTGAACTTTTCTTACTCTGTAACAATTCGAATTTCCATTAAAATTCGCAGTCCAACGATAAGCAACGATACACGATGTTAGGAATCTTAGGAAACAGCTTATGGATTCTAATGATCGCGATGCAAGAGAAAGTGCGAGTTCATCGAGTGGGAGAGAATTTCACGGCCAATTAGAGGTGGAAGGCTATGCGGCCGAAGGATCAAAGTGTCAACGTACACGAACATGTGCATCGCGGTAGAATCGCACCGGAATTTCTTCGATCGTGTAAAATACTGTATCCCTGTAAAATACTCCATGGTGAACGCCACAACGTTGCTTTCTGATTTACGAGGTTCCACTCGGACGAGAAAAGTCCGATCGACGATCGGTATCGGAGAGAAATCTCGATCTATAGTTTCACCGTTGAACTACGAAACTTGTACAATAGTTTCGTAAACAAACGTATTTTATTGCCAAGAACGAGTAATTGATAAGTTTGCTTTTTCTTGTTGGTCCACATCTAACAGAATCTGATGTTTCAACATTCGCGTAAAAAAGAAGATTGAGTTTCAGGAAAATATTGCGCCGTCGTTTTCATAGATCCGACGAGGAAGTTTGTGCGTTTTCAGTGATTCATAGGCTGGTGGTTAAAAGGAAATAATTTTTACTTGGGGATTTTCTCCAATTTTACTATACAGAATGCGGTCGAATAACGCGTACAACGCGCGAGGCGATTTCTTGCGAAAAAAAGAAAAGAAAATGTAGGAAAAATTTATTATTATAAATAGTATTTCCCTGGCGCTTAGTTTTCGAGAAAACTGACTTTGGAAGTTTGTCTGGTATACGTGAATTTCGCTAGTTAAAACGAGTAAAACGCGGGCAATAAAATTTGTTCGTTTAAAGTTTGTCCACGCGTATGATCTTTCAAATTTTCTCTAAATCAGTGAGTTTTATGGAACAATTTTATTCCATTTTCCACTTCTATTATTTCTATTTTCTCCTATTTATCCTGGAATTAACCACATTCAAGTATACTTGATAAATGTCTCCGACGAACAAATTTTGTTGCACGATTGCTCCTTGTTTTTTCATAAGGAATCGCTTGATGACCGTTTGCACGTGTTAGTTGCGTATCGCGTAGTGGATAAAACATTATGCCGAAATCTGCAGAAAAATGTGTTTAGATAAAAATATCTTATCGAACAGCATAATTGATGCTTGCCGTAATAAGAATCCGTAATTAAGTAGCTTAATTTCAATTCGGCAAAATTCGTAAAATGTGGAAAAATTGTTTTGTAAAATTGTTTCTGGCTCTGAACCTCCCGAGGATTAAAATTAATAATAAAGTCAGCCTACTGGGAGGCTGGTAATTACAGAGGAGAATCAGGCCATGTTTCTCGACTGCAAGCGCCTGTGTACGAAGAATACAATGTGATCACGCAGCTTGGCCACACTTAAGCGCTTAAGACTCCATGTCAAGTGTCATAACTCGTGGCTTCCGGTCGGCCATTCATGCTAGGGAGCAAGTGTAAGGGCGCCTTTAAGACTTCGGTTCGAAAATACGCATCGTACGAGCCAACTCGACCCATCAATGAACGTCATCACGTTCGTAACAACGACCGGCTGACAAACATGTTGCTCGTTCGTCGAACTGCTCGCTGCACGTCGCTGCCAGACTCTCGATTAAGATTCAGGTGAAAAGAAAAAAATTCTTGAAATTCCGATGTTTCGAATGGCAGATCTAAAAATCCTCGAACCTTCGAACTCCCAAATCTTTCCACCTTCGACTCTTCGAGCTCTCAAATTTCCCAATTTTCAAACTCGCGAAGTAATTAATTTTCAGATCTTCGAGTGTTGGAATCTGCAATTTCGGGTTTCGTTAGCTGCCTTTAACTCGGTTGTATTCGCTGGCGGAGATACGTCGCTTTGAACGCGAAGAAGCTCGCAAGGAAAAGGCGAAACGAGACGAGCAAACTCTAAACTCTGGTGCAGCGAAGTATCGATGGAATTATTCTTCTTCTTTGTTCGTTGGAGCAGAGATTCGAGGAATTGCATCGGCGCGCTAGTACAGCTGTATGTCTCGCGACGCCTATAAAAATGCAAAGACGGAACAAGGACACGCGTTAAGGCGGACATTAAAACGAGTTTACGTTTTCATGCGAACCTGTTTACGGGCAGCCGCATAACAGTTTCTGGCTACCTCTTCCTCGAAACGTTTCGAAAGCACCGCATCCAGAAACGGTGGTGGAATTCGATTGAAGAGAAACCTGTCGTAATCGATCGAGAATCCGCGACAACGTGTTCTAAACTGCCTTATTTGCATATTTCCAATGCAGATAATAAATTATCGTCGTACATGACGAAACTATTCCGTGTGTCTTATTATCCTTTTAAATAACTCCGCGCTGTTTCTACGTTACGATATAAATAAAGAGAAAGAATAAGAAAAGAATACGAGGGAATTGGAGCGAAACGGGAGGAAATTAGAAGCTGCTCAAACAGACTGACGTTTTGTAATATGGAAATTCGCGTATGTTCCAGTTTCTCCTCGTCCCGTCTTTATCTTCTTTTTTCTTATTTGGTTGGCTCTTTAGGAAAATCCTAGGTGATCGTCGTCGAAGGTGAAAGAACGTGCGGGGACGGAAACGCGTGAGAAAAATCGTAATTGGCTCTTCTACTATAAAAAGAACGCCGTCTAAAAGTACATCGATCGCTTTGCATAATCGCGTTACACATTTTCGGGAATTTAGTCCCGATATAGCGGGGCGAACGAATCGGGAATTTTAAGCGGGCAACTGTTCTTCGACGATCGCCAAGCTTCCGAATTATCGATAATTATCGGACTCTGGATATTTGCGCGTTGGTGAAAAATTTGGAGGTCGAAGGATGCATGGAATTCACAAAACACGCGAACATATATGAAATATCGCAAAGTTTAGTATATTTGTTATGATTAAGCTGCGGATGTTCATGGAAATTTATACTTTTAAGAGCACGAGCCGAAGAATGCAACGTATGTAGTTTATTTCATCTACCGAGTATCATAACAAATATTACGTTTTTCCATGTTTTACATATTTTTGTATACGCATTCTGTGCACGTTTGCGATGTTAAGTTTCCCACAAACGAATCAACGTTAATATCAACGCCAGACAGTTGTGATATTTAGTATGCAAAGCAAACGTCTAGATTCTAATTTTTTTAATTATTTATTTATTTATTCGCTTGCGGAAAAATCTCTCATTACAGATCAGAGTTACGATATCTTGGAAATTCCATTCCCCGTAGCAAGAGTAACGCTATCGTGTAATTACAAAAAAAAACAGCGAAATAAGTTTAACAGTTATAGTTTACAACGGGTGGAACGAAAGTTTCGAAAAATTTGACAGATGCAGAAAAAAAGTCCACGGTGTTACGTACTTCGTTTATACACGTTCTGTCGGAGCAAAGCGAACTAGTTGCGAAGCAATTTCGTGAAAAAGTTGAAGAGGAACGAAAGAATCATCGAAATTATATCGAGAGAGACTTTTCATGTACAGAAAAATCCGCACTCTGATAATTACTCTAAGTGTCGTAATAATATAAATTAAACGATACTCTACGTACATGGCACATGACTGCGACTGTACGCGTTTCAAGTAAAAATTCACCAAATATAATTCTGCTTACTCGACGATGATAATTCCATTTATCGTCGTTGTAAGGAAGAGAACGAATCGAAAATTTCCACGTAAGAGGCGTTCACCATTTTGAAACGGTCAGCCAAGTAATCGCTGGGGGAGGAATATAGGCTGAAGCCAATATAATATACGCGACAGAAATCCGAGGGTTGAATTATACCGGTGGTTGGGTCGTTGCCAACCAATCCCTCCTCGAAGTATCGACCAAACACCGCCCCTGGGCTGCAGCAAGATGGACTTAAATCTGAATATTATTACGACAACCGGCCGTGTATATGTATAGGTAAACAACTGTGATTTTTGCCGCACAATCCACAACCACGCGGTAGAACAATGGAAATATTACATTTTTTCAATAATCTTTGAAACGCGAGAATCTAAAGCGCGGCGATTCTACATGAGTCGATTGTCGATCCGCGGATCTGTAAATGCGAATTGACATTTTTCTGGACGTGGGAATATGAAACTTGACCTAGATTTTATCCATCAAAAAGATTATAACGAGTATTCTACTTTAGATATTTTATACGTTCTCACACTGTGTTATAGCCATTCTTGATAACTTGGCTTTCCTTTTGCCACTTTAACTGCTTGGGTCTCGGTGTTTTTCAGTTTCTCAACGTTAAGCGAATCCAACTGAGAAAATATATTCTCATTTTTACGCAGTAAGTCACACTGAACTACGTAATAACCGTTCTATGCTCAATTTTGCGTTTTCGATACGTAAAGACCTCACGGTCCATCGACTGCCTTCTTTTTTTTCTCTTTTCTTCTTTTTTTTTTCTTCAGTTACACCAAGGTATACCGAAAAGTAAATTAAACTGTTAATGATCTAGCTTTTCGTCTCTTCTTAAAGTCCCATTAATTTATTTCGAGAGAGTAGAGGATAGAAAAAAGCATAGAAACGAACAGGTTATATTTAGAATGGACAGGAAGCCGAAGAAAAAGGAAAAAAGCGTTCGTGAAATTGTGAGCAGAATATTTTTCGATTCAACTAGAGGCAGAAGCGAAGAGAAGGTAGGAGAAGACGGGATGCGAAAGTGAGAAACGAAGACGGACGTTCGCGTTTGTCCGCGGGACAATTTCATTGTCCGCGCAAAATCGTCGTGGCAGGATGAATAACTTTCTAAGATAAGAAAAAAAGATTGTCTTTTTTCCACGGTGAGCGCCAATGGCGGCGTGTACACCATCGGGCAAGTTCGGAGTTTCACCGAGTTTCTGCCTTTTGCGTAATAATTACATTGTTATTAGGAACAAAGCAAGAGGAAGTCGTTAGGCGACTCGAAACAGCGGTGATTATACATTAAATCGGCCGGCTTAAAAGGTAAAAATCGCTGTATTATTAAAGATCGTTCCTCGGACCTTACCAACATTTTCCGTTCGCCACTTTTCCAGAAACGAGCGAAAAATATTATTAGGGCGATCGCGAATCGAATTGAATTTCCTACGCCTCTTTAATTAACCAAGCTTCGTACGTGATCGATCTGAATCGGAACTCGTGGAGATTTATTCTCAAAAAAGTATTCTATTTTGTCTCTGTTAGCTGCTCGATGTTTTTACAGAACAGAAAGAATAATTCGTTTAGTCGACAGTGGAGAATCGGTCTGAATTTTTCTGTCGTTTTAATTCATCGAATTCTTTGATCAATAATTCTTTAATTAATCTCTCGAAGAATTTTCAACGTTGTCCAACAATTCCATGTGAAGTAATGGAAAGCGGAATCGTAGTTTCGGAAGCAAACGGAAGTTCTTATCGTTCTGACCATCGCAACTCCACGAAATCATCCGAATTGAAGCTCGTTCCACGTGCAAACAATGTAATTAACGTGGATGCCATTAACAGTGTTACGTGTTTACGTAAGTTCGTGCGCGAACAAGCTCGAATTCACGTTTCGATGGACCAACGGGCAACCTTGACTCAACGATCTCGAATTCCATCTTTTCCAATCGAACATCGATCTTGTCGAAACGTTCACGGCTACCGTTTTCTAGGTCAAGGGTGTATTCTTCCAGCACGTGTTTAACTTTTAACAATGGGCAAAAATTCAGAACGCTACAAACGAGATGTTCCATCCGATAAAATATCTTTAAAACGCGTCAAAGGATGAAAACTAGCTGATTTGTTAAATATGTTCATTTAACAAGCATAGTAAGAATTGAAAAATGAATTTTCAAATAAACTCACCAACTCTGACAAATTTTTTCATTACGTTCATTTACAGAATTTCCAACATTTTACGAATATTTCAAGAAAACCTGTTCGACGATGAGTTGAGCATTCGAGCGCGATCGTAATTTCGAAAATTGTAAACACTCGGTCAGAGGCATTTAATGACAGTTAAAGAACCGCAAACTTACTTGATATTCTCGATAGGTGTAACGTATCTAAAACGCGACGTCGTTATACCTCTTATCTGTGCATTTGCGTCAGTGCTGGTAGCAATGATTGCTCGGTGATCACGAAACGAGAACTAATCGCGCGCAGAAAATTCTTGCGTCGGATAAAAGCGGTAAAATTTAAGCGCGTTCACGAACGAGATGTAATCGACACGTGGCGGTGTATATACGTGAGATTTGATATTGCCGAAGGCGACACGTGTTCCATACCGACGACGTAATCATTTGCACGTGTAGCTTTCGTGTCGTGAAACAGGATTTACCACGAAAATTTATTATTCCCGCTTCCAGCAATATCGATTAATTGTGTTTTAAACTGTGCTGTTGCACGATAAGAAAAAGCAGATGCACATCCCTCAGAAACACACTGAAATGTTGCGTAACGATCAAGAGGCAGTATGTGAAAATAATGGTTGTAGGAGGCGTACGTTTGTAAGTGAAATCAACAGAAGACAATTTATTATATTAATCCGGGTGTAATCGTCGAATTTTTATACCTCGTTTTAACCGACAAGATCTTTGACGTGAAATGGAAGCCAGGAATCGTGCGTGTCGACAAGAATTTTGTTTCGATATTTTTCCACGTTGAGAACGGTATAAATTGAATCGAAAATGATTAAAAGAAAGTGGAGTAACACTGCGAGGGTCGCTCGTATCTCAAGAATTAACGAAATTCTTTGTCGTGTTTTTAGAGAAATTCGATAACTACGAATATTCGGATTACAAGTAAAAAGCTAGATATAATAAGCAATTAAGGAAATATATAAATAGATAATGGTGTTATCGGCCACCATGATGTTAAGCAACGTTATAGATAGAAAGATAGTTTCTTCCTTGAAACTACTCCTTCTCTTCTTGCTTGATAGATTTCTCGTAACTTTGCATTCAAGAGACTTTAACAAACACGAAGGTGAGAATAAGAACGAAAGTATGGTTCGTTCGAGCATTTTATTTTTATTCGGTGTGACGCAAAGCAGGAAGTTTCATATGTAAATGCTTCTGTTGGTCAATAACCTGCAGGGTTCAAGAATAGAAAAGACACGATTTTAATTGCGACTCGTCGGGCATAAAAATGGACAGACTCTCGTCCGGTTCGATCGATCGAGCCCGAAACTATGCAAAACGATTCGTGCATAAGCCCCGACACCGTCGACTTTCTCCGACAGAGCAAATAGAAATGCGCTGTAAACTGTTCGAGCCGTGTCGCCTCTATGAAAATTAGCTCACTTTCGTTCGGCATCGTAAAAAGTTCGTCCGCTGTCTACGAAACTGATAATCATACTAATTACCTGCAACAAAAATTCACGTCAATGATCCGAATAAAATATAACCTACGGAGTACTAAAATGTTCTCTCAGACGGAACGTTCTTTTTTTTTCTTTTCTAATATTCGAGATATCGTCTAATAAAATACTTCCTCTGGCTCTTTTTATTTTACATAAAAATTTCCTACAAGTATTTAACAAAAGAACAAGCTAGGGACTTTCTAATAGTTTTTAGATGTGCAACGAAAGAGCCTGACTAGAACATTGTCGTTCTTTTCGCGAAAAAATATCCAAACTTGTAACAGAGACTCTTCGATTTTCTTCAGCGGAATGTTTCCTATAATTTTTAATCTCTCGCAGCAAAAAACTGCGAATATTTTGGATTCCTTCGATTAAAATATTGTAGAAATTGCAATGGTAGAATTACGAGATCCACTGCGTTTGTTGAGTTATCGAAATTACCAGGATCACCTGTCGCTGGAACTAATTTTCCACGGAATCGCTTCTCAACCAACTGACCCGTGATACTCGGCCTGTGATACTCGTAGCCGCTTGCAGAACCGGAAGAACGCTTAAACGGAGGAAGTTAATCGAGCCGAATCGACGATTTCACCCCCTTAATCGCCGGGGCAGCTGCCGAACTCACTGTGTTACCGCTTAAACGATCGGGGAACGCAAGCTTCGACGCAACTTTTTTCACGGCAATTACAGGGTCACGGAGGGATGAACCGGCCACCGACAGGTGTTGAACCCCACGAGGGCATGCAATCCCAGCGATTTTCACCGGATAAACGCGGCGCACGTTTAGTTCGATGCTCGATAATAGGTGTCGAAAGAACGTCACGTGGCTATTAACTGGGGTTCACGAGGGCTAATTTACCGAGACATCGATGCATCCTAAGCTTCGTCGCCCGATCAGTGTACCGAATAAACATCGTATAACTGTAATTCGCGAAAATTCTATAATTTCGTGCGACGGAATCTCTGCGCCGAGGACTTTTATCGAGTAGCTGTTTAATTGGAGAAGGAACATGACGTGACGACTAGAAAGGTCCACGGGAGATAACTCAGGATGACGTCGATGGATCCTCGGTTTGGTCACTCGACTATTGTGCAGAAACATCGAATAAACGTTGTGTAGCTGTAAATTAGCGAAAATTATACAATTTTGTGCAGTGGAGTCTCTGCGCTGAGGACTCTTATCGAGTAGCTGTTTAATTGAAGAAAGAACATGACGTGGCGATTAGAGAGGTTTATAAATGGTAATTCAGGATGACGTCGATGAAACCTAAGTGTAATTAGTATATAAAGATATCGAATGAACGTGATGTAGTTGCAAAGCAAAAATTATGCAACTTTGTATAATAGAATATCTATTCTGAGAGTTTCGTCGAACAATTATTTAATTAGAAAGAGAATGTCGAGTGACATTTTTGGATAAAGTTCGCAAGGAGTAAATTACCGGAGTATGCAGTTGGCTATGAAATAAACATCGCGTAACTGTGAACTTGCGAAACTTGTTAAAATAATCTTACATAATGGAATCTCTGTGTCGATGCTTTTTGTCGAATAACCGTTGAATTGAACTCGTTAAACCGTATGTCTATTCATAGATGTATAATGATAGAGTTTTATAGTAACGGTACGCGAGATGTTACTTTATTTTCCTTCCTCTGAATGATCTCTTCTTTCGCTTCGTTATAAATGGGAAGGTTGTTGAATCTAAATCGAAGTGTTAATTTAGGCTCTTAGAACCGCGAGAGAGATTTAGAAGGAATTACGATGATTCGTTAGCAAGATAACGTTCCTTTCATCCCGCGATGAAACGGCACTTTTATAAATTAACGTATAGTTTCTCTTTTAGGTGGATTCTTTTATTTCCTTGTTTTATGGGCGCAATGTTATCGAGCGTAATATGAAGCGAAAAGCAAATTAATTCCAGTTGCCCGAATTGTACGTGCAATTTCTCTCGTTTTTTCCTTTTTTTTTTTTTTTTTTAAATAACTTGGAAATCACTCGAGTCGAAATAAGAAATGTAAATTAACGACTTCATGGTACAAATCGTTGGATTCGATAGAAAAATATTACTCTTCCGCTATTACCGGTATTATTGGTTAGAAAACGACTATTGCATGTTACAATTCATTTTCAGTGACTTCGAGCGATATTACTTCCTGGAAGTTTCCGGCGAACGAAGATAGCCAAAGCGCACGGATCTATGGATCGCCATTACGATAACAATAAAAAGCGTTTCATTAATAATCGGAGAAAGTCGCAGTCGCACGTTTCTCCATTGTTTCGCTACGGTATAGTTGGTCCCTCTAGAACCGACTTTGACTAATGGAAAACACGAACACAATTACAATTACGCTATTTTATATGCATTTAATGATAAACTTACGACATAAATAATTACTTCAATTCCCTAATTACCTTTCTTTTTAACCTGTATGTATCATTGTTACATTCAATTCACGCTTTTATGATTCCTTTTATTTACGATTTCTAATCAGATTCACGAGAGCAAACCATTGTCTAGCACGAGCTGCATTCGAAGATTTTAATATCAGATTGATATAAAAGTTCGTTTGCTTCCTTGAACGACTGTTTATTACAAATGAAATCGTATTGTATGCATTTTTAACCCGTTAATTGGAAAAGCTGAATTAACTCGATATCCAAGATTTATTCGAACGATTCCAAAGTCCATAGTGATATCTTTTATTTGCTCGATAGTTGCCAGCTTTTAAAATGCGTCGTTCCACAAAATACCTTTTATTTTAATCACGTTTCTTGCGTATGTCAATTAATAATAGTTGGTTATTTAACAATAATGAATATCTTAATAGGTCGAGGAAGACTTCCAAAAGGAACATTACACCGCTTTCGTTTCTATCGGCAAAGAAAAAAAAGAAATATGGTAAATGGCATAAGAGCATGCTTCACCAAAACGCACCGTGACTACCGAAGTTTGCCATTCGATTTGGTACGAAACTCGATGAGACATTCGACGTGGTTACATAACGCGATACGTGCAAACAATACGACGATCTCGTAAAACCGTGATTTAACAGGAAGTTACAACAATGAACATCATAAAACTCACCTGTCTTATAAAAAAAAAATACACGAAAACAAATAAAACATAAGGCAAGAATAAAATACCACGTCACAACATGAAAACTAGAGGGGAAGAACACGGAAAATCACGTTTCCCATTTCATGCAAACCAGCGGGTTTTAAATATTATCTTGTTAAAATTCTCCTCTTATTTAATTTTCTTATCGTCTTCGTAAAATGTTGTTCGACGCGATATCAAAATGTCGAACATATTAAAATATTACTTATCTTAACGATTATATCTTCTGCTGGATCTAACAGGCTATTCCATTCGAACCATTTGAAATTCGAAATATTCCTTCGTAGCGGTAACGCGACTCTAAAGTCAACAAACCGCCATTCTAAAATGGAAAAGCATAATACCCGTTGCCACCTGCTCTGATATTTAATAACCGGTCGAGCGACGTGTTCCCGTTTCCAAGAAATTTTTCCCAAATTTAAACTACCGGTTCTGCCGGCCTCGATTTACTCGCGGATATTTTTTCACATTTTTCCACCAGTCGAAATTACCTGCAACGGGCAATAATCGACGAGCGCCGGCTTGATTAATTCCAGAATCCTCGTGATGCTCGGGCTGATGGTGGTTCCGTGGGTTTTGAACGGGATCGGCTGTCTGGTGCTGCAGGGTCCATGGAAATTCCATGATTGCACCGATTTCGAGGGAACTCGATCACTCTCGGAGGAATGTCTGGCAGAAAATCACGACAACACTCGCACCACTACATAACTGCGCTTCGAAAGTCGCAATTGGTCGTTGGAAATCCGTGGAACCACTCCGATCTTTCCATGTTAACGAAAAATGTGCCTCGTTACGAAAAGAAGGAAGATGGATATTTATCCGAATACTCGAGTCCTTAAATTCTTCAATTTGTTAATCTTCAGAGTTTTAACTAAATCTCTTTCATTTTCAATCAATTTTTACTCGCCACAGCGATCGGTATATCGCGCGTTCTGAGTGTTCGATCTCGATCGCTCCTCGAGTTCTTCCGTTGAAACGCTCGAAAGTCCGGATGAAGTTTAAAATTCACTATCGAGAAATGTTGAAGAAGTCCGTGCGGTAAAATTGTCACGAACACGTGAGAATCGTGCAGGATCGCTGGATCGATGACGTTCTCGATAACGATCGTGATGGACTGACCGGGGATGAATAGTTGGAATCGAAACGAGACGATGGTGGTACGCGGCCCTTGCTTTCTCGTGGGGAAACAAAACGGCATTATCGTGGCCCTCTTGGTATCGACGAGGGTCGTTCGTACCACCACCATGTTACCAAACGTAGTGGGGGTTTCTACGGGCGATCGGAGGGCGGCGCTTACCAGCAGCCTTCGAGACGCAAGGGGTTGTTTCGTGCAAGCCCTCCGTCCGCATGAAAATGCCCCAGAATCTCCTTGTCCTCGTAGGTAGTCGTGTTATTGTAAATTGGTTAAATTACTGGCTGGTTTTCAGGGCCTGTCCGACTATGAAACTCAACTTTTTGATTTATGCATTTGTGTTTATAATACTTCGCCTCGAATCGTTAATAACAGAGTTAGCATTCAATTCGCTATCTATATTGTTGTTAATAATTCATTGTTAGAATGGTATTAATTAATATCTAGCGAGATAAAGTATTCCCGAAGGATCGAAGCGAAAGACACATTTATCGTTTGTTTAAAGAGCAAGATTCGAAAATAATCGATCTCGAATCGTTTCATACTCTCGTATATCGTATTCAGCGTTCATAAAATTTCTTCGATACTCGCAGCACCGGTCAAACCTCATAAATATTCAAATCATATTTACTTATTTTTCTCAACGACTCTATGAAGTGTCCGAAGCAAAAACTCCTCTTCGAACGAGGTTACACGATGCGTCTTGCATCCATACATCGAATTGATTTGCAAGAAGTACGTAGTAACAATCCATAAAAATAAACGAACGATCGTAAGCGAACTATAAATAATCGGGTGAGGTAGCTTGATTATCTGCAAAAGCGTCGTAAATCCTATCAAACGAGACGCGCGTTGAAAAGTGGCTGTACGTTAGAAACCGCTAAACCCTCTAAGCCAGAAGGTTCGAAAGATATCTTCATCGAACAATTAACATCGAATCATTTGCCCAAACGTTTACGATCGCTTCGATTCCACTTTGCTTCTTTATTGCGTCGTTCGACCACCATACTTGTAGCGTAATAGCGTTCTACCCCTGAACAAGGAGGGCGGTGCTTCCGCGGATCTTCGAATCAATGAGGGTAACTTTGCGCGATCGCTAAAGACACCGGATTTTATGGATTTCCTAATAAAATACTGTTCAACTATTGTTGTTTGTTCGTGAAGCTAATCATCGTACACTCCTGTATTTCGTCTTCTATTTTTCGATTTAATATACGTCGCAGAAAGTTATAACGTCTACGATCGAATATCTTTTGTAGTTGGCGTTAGAACTATCAAGATTTGTTGTGCTTACAATTGGTAGAAATGTGTAGACGTTTTTCCACAAGTTTTTCATGCGAATTAACGTTAGAAGATGTATCGAGATTTTCAGTATTTTTCATTAAAAATACGCAGGTGCTTGTAGAGAGACGTCCGCGTATCAGCTTTTTCTTTATTTTTCAATTATTCAAGTTATGCAGGTGCTGTTATGCAAAAGGAAAAAAATAATGCAAGTGGGGAATAACAAAAAATTAAATTAGTCGACTGTCATTAAGATAAAAAAACATAATTATACGGAAGCCTGCATTTCATTGATGATATCTTTAATTACTTCAAATAATTATGATATTGAAGATCGTTGAGACGTTAATGAGGATTAGTCACGAGAGGAAGGACATTCTAAAAATTCGTAGGATATAAATTTTGATCGTCTAAAATACGCGAATCGATAAACAGAAGGAGAAACTACGAGAAGGTATCGCAAGAGGGTAATGGAGCAGCACGAATTGCCATTGTAAATTCTAACTTTGTTTCATTCGAAAATCGTTTCGCAGTAATGATAGGTACTTTTAAGTTATCACTATTTCATAAACTATAGATAAGAAGAGCGTAGTATCTATATAAAACGAATGAAGCAAGATAGAAGGTTAGCAGTTTGATTAATAATTACGCGTTTTGATCAGAAATTCTAAGTTATAAGATCGATAAACTTATTAATAGTTTGGAATAATATTAGATTAATATTAATAGATCGGGACTTTTTAATTTGCGAAACAAAATTATGGGGTCGTACAAACTTTTTCGTCTACCACGTACCAGTGAAATGAAAACTATGAATCATCTGTCGTTAAAGTGTCAAGAAGAATTCACCGAGTTATTAATTGAAATAAGTATGAAACATCAGCTTCTTAAAAAATCGCTTAAATGGACTTACGTTTGGGATTGAAGCAGAATTTTAAACGATTTCTAAGATGATCTTAAACACGCTTATGACATTTTATACTGCGTGTGTATCGCAAAACGACGTCTTCGTCGTTGACGATGATGAAATCAAAATATCGATTAATTGTAAAAAACGTCGAAAATCAATCATATTATGTAAACTATTCAGCCAAGGTTTAATTCTTTATGCGAAAATAAACGAGCACGAAGTAAATCGTAAAAATTTAATGTTAAAAACAACACCATGTTAATGTTGAAAAGATACTATAAAATATGATATAAAGGAATCTTATTAATTTCTTGGGGACAAAGAGCCATCCGCTCAAGTCCATTTGGGAATTTCATGTACGCTCGATATATCGTTCTCTGGTTTTCCAGGCGCTTTTTTTATTCGCATTTGGTTATCGAGGAACAAGCTTCCTTCACAGGACTGAATTTCGAAACGGGACGAGCGGCATCGATTACCAATTATGGTCGCTAATGACCAGCATTTAGAGATATCCGCAGTGCACGAACGAGAATAACTCGACGACACGAAACTCGCGAATAAATTCGTAGCATCCTTCTTCGTTCGAAATCTCGTGAATCTGACGATCGCGGAAGTGGTGAATTACACGTTAAGATCTTATTTACGTTACGTTAAATAAGTTGAAAGAAAAATTGGAAAGGACGAGCGTGAACATTTTGAATTTTTATAAATTTTATTTTTAGAATAAACAGAAATATTTTTATTAATTTATATTGATGCTTCTTTTTTTTCATAGAAAGATTTCCATGATAGACAATTTCTCTTTCGGCAAAAATTAGGATCGAAATAATTAAGGGAACGTTGAATATTGCGAGAAGAAACGGAACGAAAACCTTTTTGTAATCGATCGTTAAAAATCCAATTGAATTTCGTCAAGGATTTTTTAGGTAATTTCGAAACAGTATCCTGTTGATGCAATTTGGAGAAAAAGGACAAGAAATCGCGAACAAGATCGTTACTTTCATCTTCCGACGTGGATAAAGTGTTGACGGAATTTTACTGGAGACTATTTCGACTCATTAAAATTTCGTTCCAGAGAAGCTGACAATGTAACGAACGTATTCGCACATTTCGTTGTTCGCGTTGCCACGCAATCTGTCTCAACGCTTATTATTAACGCCAATTACAACGTAACATATAAATACACGAATCCTTAAAATTCTCAAGATACGTAAAAAGCACGCTTGGTCAAACAAATTCTGTTAATCTCCATTCTGCAATTTTTCATTACGTTTATATCACTGAAAATATAACTGAGAGAATGTAAATGAGATTTGGTATCAATAGCGTGACAAAGAATTGGACCTCAGACTATTTCTGAACTTCAGAATCAAAGCGTATTAAGTGCACTTTTGACAAAAATCATATTTTACATTTCACTCTGCTCGATGGTTAACGTTCTTTTGGTTCTGTGTCTATATCTTGTAACAAAGTTATTGCAATTTTGATTTGCTCTTCTCTAAAGTTTAGAAAATGTGACTTAACGCTAGAACTACCAATCAAATTGATTGGTTTTATAATTTTATCTTAAAATTCCTACTTCATATTCATATTCATATATTTTTTCTCCGCAATGACGTAATGACTTTCGCAACGATAATTAAAAGAATAATATGATGAATTTTATTTTGTTTTTTACGCATTCAAACTCAAAATAA
Source organism: Bombus terrestris (assembly GCF_910591885.1). Taxonomy (NCBI): domain Eukaryota; kingdom Metazoa; phylum Arthropoda; class Insecta; order Hymenoptera; family Apidae; genus Bombus; species Bombus terrestris. Next base: position 7,526,780 of record NC_063280.1, on the reverse strand, counting down.
TTTGAAATAAAAATTGTAAAATAAAATGCAAGGCTACTTATACCAATACCAGCCAAAATGACTGATACTTGTCAAAATGTAAAAAGGTCCTGCAATCTGTTTATCGAACCTCAATTAACCAGTTTCCTCGTTTTCTGCAACTTGCCACGCGTTTCTCAAATTTTTACTGCGTATCATTCGATATGACGATATCAGTTATCAGGAAAATTCCGAGTCGATCGCTAGATCGCTAGATGCTAACACTAGAAATATGTCAAAATGACTGTTTCTACAATTTTATAAACGTAATTTAAGGATCATGGTCGCAGATGGATTAATAATACCAAAAATATACTACATAACATGGGATTGCTTCTGCAAGAACGTAATAGATCAATAAATATACAAATATTCTATTATTGGGTATTTTTTAGAGACTGGTCATTTTCACTGGTTTTGGTAGAAATAGCTTCGTGTCAACTATCGGTAGTTCTAGTTTTAAATTATAAATAATTATGTTTGAAACAGATGGAAGATGAAAAATCTGTTTTCTTCGAAGTGTACACTTTTCAAGAATATTTGAGGACGTCAACCATACGGAGCATGGTCTCAACAAAACAACATTTCATTATCTCCAAGGACAATCCTGTTCGTTTTTTTAAAATAAACTAGCAATATTTTGAAAAAAGACTACAACACGTAGTCTACATATTTTTAACGAATACAGACGTAAGAACTCTTGACGCTTTTAACGTCGACTCGTATTAATACTATACCATGATACTCGTATTAAAAGTAGCTTTTTCCAAGACCACCTACGTATCTTCAATAACTGGATAGAAAAAAAAAAAAAAAAGAGAAGCTGATCATATCGCTGCTTGGCATCGATAATGGCACAACTGCAAAAATGTAAATTTTAGAGGAGAGTCATTTTAACATTTACAGAATGATGTTCGTGAGTCGTTTCAACGAGGTCGCAAGGCTGACCTGACTCGCCATATGCCACTGTTCGCGAAAACGATACAGCCTTTCGCTTATAGCGTCAAGAACAACTGAAGATGAACCAGTGTCGTAAAACTAAGGCCAGGTCGATAGCGGCGTAAGTAATAATTTTGCCCTCTGACGCACAACTGGTGGAATTATACATACACCGTTTCACTTGCTAAAAATGGAAACATAACGTACACCTCTCGCTCGATGACAGCAAATTTGACGTTGTACGAATTGTGGCATTATCGATGCGTCGGCGACGTAAATTTATGATCCCAAGGCGTTGATTCCAAAATCGAAAGAGTCCGAGACTAATACGTGGCTCGTACGAATGTTAAAAAAGAAAGAAAGAGAAAGAACGGCGGTGACGTGTCTCGGGAAATAAAGGCGTCCAGAGCGTCGAATTGGCTCCCGTGGAATTCTTTTGGTAACCACCTGCTGTTGGCTGAGTCGCGTGCGTGTAGCCACGGGTGCGTGTAATCGCACGCATTAAGTGGCCGCGTGTGTTCCATCAACCCCTGCGCTTCTATTACCGTTACGGACGAGCGAGCAAGCCGGCGATCATTCCCAGGCGCGCTTCGAAATTCTTACCTCGCAGAAACGCAGCCAACCCGATAATATGTAAATGTTTGCTCCCGGTTAAATAGCCCACCCATCCGCGACCCCTGATTACGCGAACCACCGTTTGTTTCCCGTATCGTTCCCATCAAACACGCCAGATTTCCTCGTTCTCCTCGCTCGTTACGACTTTGCATAATTCTCGCATAATCGAACTATGTAAAATAAACCAGGGTTTAGCGAGGGTTTTTCCCAATTTTTGCTGTTCGGACGTAAAGTTGATACGAACCTAACCCGAACGTAAGAGGATGTTTTTAGTCAATTTTGAACATCGAGCGGATTACGTTGAAAGGACGTTACGTTTTTAGGGAACTACGTAATTACGTCGAGCGAATAGGAGGGAAGATTTACGAGTCAACGACTGTTATTTATTCGCGATCTGATAAAGTGCGTATGGTTATTTTTGAGGGAAATTTTATAAACACGTAATTAAAGGAGCGGAGCTCGAGCAGAAAATTATCTGATCCGCCGAATGCTACGAGAAATTTTAACATTTCGTGTGTTCCGTATATTTTTCTATGTTGCCTGCATTCCGCGCGTTTTTGCAACTTTAAACTTCCTATAAACGCGCATAAACACGGTCATACGCACATAAGCGCGGTTTGCTGATAGCGGTGACGTGTGATTATTTTTCTACGTGGATTTATATTGTGTTCCGTGCGAAGGATGCGTTTAGTCCCTGATCTAAAATTGAAATTTTAGGCAATTCATTTTCGAAGTTGTTGAGAGGCAAAATTTATACCACGATACGGATTAAAGCGAATAAAGTTACGTTTGTCCTGTTACCGGTGGAAAGAGAATGCGAACGTTAAAAGATTGAACAGTGACACGAAGAATTTTACAATGCCAGAAAGTCTGTGAGTGTGAATCGAGTAATTCAGATGATGGATCAACGCTCTAATTGCCAGGCGTAAAAAAAGAACGGCGGATGTTTCAATCGTAGATTAACAGGTCCCGTTTCGCTCCAGCGAAAACGTCGCGTATTCTTTCTTCTTTTTTTCTTGTCCCTCCAATGCGGTTCGCTACGAATCGATACGCGGAGTCGAGAACGGCTTATGTCAGTAATCCGTGTTCACGTGCTTCGGTATTATGATAATAAACAGTGAGTAACCGTTGATCAACCTTCCATTACACATGCGACGCTGCAACTGCTACGCAAGAAAGCAATTGGACAAAAAATATTGTGCAACCGAGTAAGAGACACTCGTTTCGTCCAATAACGAACTATCGAATCGTGGGATTTAAAAGGAGGGAAAAAATGATTAGGGAAATGAATAGACGATCCTATTAACCTACGTTTCCATGATTTCTATTTGGGAATAATAAAGTGAGATATGTACGGCACATACAATTTTTGACATAGCAATTTTTCTATGTGGACATCTCCTATCTTTCGCTTCCTATCGTTTCATTTTTCTTAGTAATGAATTACACGTGTGTTTGCAGCAACTAAAGCAGCTCGAGTATCGGAATAGTATAGTTCGCGTACTTTAAAAGTCGTTATTATACGGAGTATTATTAGAATTATACTATCTGTGTGTCATGCGTGAAATATCCGGATGATACGATAAATTATTTATTTAAAAGAATTAAAACAAGTGTAACGAAAATGGGTTTATATTAATTTTGATATTCACTATGATAGAAGTTTCTGTTTCTACGTAAGAGATAAATCAGGTAAAATTTGTGTAAAGTCTATGGATCTACTGTATTTCGAATAAAATGAAAGATATTAATTAGACGATAGAATATGTAATTGGAATATAATAAAACTTCTCTAAAATGAATAAATCCGCGGAATTTAAAATCACAGAAGATCTATTATATGTTCCTGCGTCGCAAACGGAGTCGCGGGCTTTCGTTGAACCGCCGTATTGATGCAATTTGCAGTTGTTTTCGGTTTTCCCAAGTTTCCTCACGCTGATCTCATTGTTCGAGCCTTTATCGCCACTTTATCGGGATTAGCAACAATCCTGATGTTGATTATGCTCGACTCGTTAAGACATGGTCTGAAAATTCGCGCGCACGCGTTCCTTTATCGTCGATTGTAACGCAACGCGCGTTATCGTACGCGAATCGAGCGACTCGCGTCTGTTTTCGTACGGCAAGGTATGAGCGACGTAAAAGAAAATCAACGAATCTTTTCGCCATGCTTTGTCGATCATAGGATTAGATTCGATTTACTATGCAGCGAGTTTCATTCTACGGCATCGTCGAGTCGTCCGAGTTGCACAATAGTTTGGCTCATGACATGTAACGCTGGAATTAGCAGCTCAATTAAAATAACTGGTGCGAGATTTCTGCAATTACAAAATACCAGGTCGTCCGAGAAGTTTCTTTCGTTTTATAAGGAAATTACAGATGCACAACGTTCTCTGTTTTATATTATTTTATTGAATGATCGTAATAATAGAAATAGAACAAAATCGATCAGACGTAATTCAATAGAATTATAATATGAGACTCGACTATCATGATCATGATAGTAATATGCGTGTGTATACATATATACATATACATAGATGAATTGTTATTCTCTATGTTACGCGATAAAGATTATTACGTAGAGATTCTCGTTTGTTTCTTTATTTTTATTTTTTGTGAAAGTTTAATGTCGTGTTAAATGCGCATGGTTATTAGTGAAGTCTTTGGGATTTTTATTTTTGATAGTAAATATTTCAGGGAATTTTCAAAGATACACGATATGTATGGTACATTGGTTGGAACAACGGTTTGGGCGATCCGTCGGCAAAGAAAAATCGCACTCTGTCCTCGCTTCGTGACGCTTCGAGAGCATCCAAGCCGTGACCTTAACTAACTGGAATTAGTGTGGCAACGAGAAAATTATCACGGTCGTTTAGCAATCATCCTACACGATCGTTCGAGTTAATGCGAAAGCCGCGTACGCGAAAATTAAATTCTCAAATGAAATGCAGTTATTGTAATTGATACGCCGCTGGCGCGTCTCGCCTCTTCGTCGCTTTTCTTTTTTCTTGTAATAAATTACGCAATGTAACAGGAAAAAAGAATTTCCTCGGGAAAAAACACCGATAAACTATCGTTTATTTACTTCGAGATATCGTGCAAAAGGAACTAATTTAATTCAAATGGTAATAACTCTAAGATAATAACAAATATCTTCTTTGCCTGACACGTAGAATTAACAAAGTTTTCCATTTTCAACGATCACTCGTGACACGATATTCGATGTTTCATGATACCAAGAATTAGAGATCATTGACCGCCTATTTATTTTAAGACATTGTATTATCTATAGAAAAAAAAATGTAATACCGAGTAACGAAATTGCTCAACTATGTTTTGGTGTATTTGTACTTTCGTCGTGCCGAGTGTGATCTCTCACAATTATGAAAATAAAAAATTCGACAACGTATCAATTTATCGCGATCTCTCAAACTATAGTACACCCTTTCACCGAATAGTTTCTTCACTAGCGATACGTACGACACATCGATCGCGTACCAAACAATCTCGCTGTTGCACTTGAAAGTGTTGAGAAGATATTTAGTAACACGACACCGGCGTTAAATGCACACAATCACGTTCATAAGACACCGGACAGTTGGTAATGTTAAACACGATATTTATTAACGTAGGTTTGTAATAACGGTTTAAAAACATCGACTAATCAACCAGTATTTAAATACCTACACGCGTTAGATCAAACGTTCCAAGTATCCTTCAACAAAAATAGAAACCGAGAGGAAGGAAAATCAAGGACGAAATTTCGTTTCAGAAGGATTCTGGAAGATTAATTCCCGGTAATTGCCTGTAAATAGAATATTTCTTATAGAAGAAAAATTTATTCTATGACATTACACGCGTCATACCGATAGTGACGAGCTATTGTCTATGATCGACGACAGACGTTAATACTCGTAATAGCAAATTCTCCTTCTTCGTTCATTAGTTTTCGTTAGAATTATTCTTGTTTCTTTCGTTTATCAAGATATCGTAGTTATATTCTACCTTGTTCGATTAAATTAACTTTCATTCGTCTCGATATCAAAACAGTGTACAAGTTGTGGCGATAGTTGAACTTATTTGCTCAAGATCAAACTTCTTTTTTCTCTGTTATTGCTGTTGCTTCATTTTCGATCAGTTTTCTATCGATAGCGAATTTCTTTACGAACGCTTTTGAATAAACAGCGTTATTTTTCAGTGTCAGACAACGCTGGCGTGTATACATGGCGTGGTCGAACATGCGATCAGAGATTTTTCCTCTTTTTTATTACGAGACAAGCATGAATTCCCTATGGTACAACGATAAACGTATTATCGTGTTCGAACGTTTGACGTCCACGTGCACGTGTCTATCATCGCTTCGTGTCTAAAACGAACTCTGCGATCGGCAGTTGTAATCGTGGCAAAAGGACTGCAAGAAACAGTGCCTTTATTTCTCTTGGAAAAATAGGAAGGAAACGAAAAGAGGAAAAGAAAACGGTATATATCATCGTAGAAATTTGCGAATAAATTCCATTAATCGCAGCTACGATCTTCGTTTATGGAATTGCTTTGTCGAAATTCGAAAATAAATAAATGTTATAAAAATACGTAACTTGAAAGAGTTGATTCGATATTGCAATTATTTGAGAAAACGACCCTCGATTTCTTCTGTGATGAAAACGGTATTATTGGGTTGGCAACTAAGTGATTATCACCTAATGACAAAATCCGTAATCACTTAGTTGCCAGCCCAATAATTTAAGAAAATGTAGCCTATGATTATCTAATAAGATACATAAGCAAATAAAGACAATCTTTGGATCGAATAATTTGAAAGAATATAGGAAGGCCGAGTCGATGCAAGGATTTTCTAAATTTTGCCTAATTCAGATTCTTCCATCTCGATGAAATCACGGTGATAATTTGTTGAAAAAAAAAAAAAAAAAAAATCGAGAAATATTTGATACGCAACTGGTATAGCACACAGTCAGTTTTTTCTCCGTTGAAGAGATGTGAAGTTTCCGAAAGGATAGAACGTGGAAGACAAACACAGCGTGGCGCATAGATAATGGAATTGCAAATGATAAAAATACACTGATCTACAGAACGCGTTGTCGTCAAAGCGTGAACAGTATATAGAAATGGCTGTATCGATAAGGAAGCGCGTAACAAATTACAAAAATAATTAAATTGTTAAAACTGATAACTAATTGTTTGCCTTAACGATACATGCGATCTTTCACGTTCCCGTTGATTCAGTAATCTCTATATATCGTGCACGATATTTTGACGAAATTATTGAAACCTCGTTGCACGATTAAAAGCGATACTAAATGAACCATTGATATCGGCGTAATTCAAACGAAGAATAACGTATACGTAAAAATTCAGCTGACTCCGGTTAAACACGTTATTTGCAAGAGTTATTTAAATAGATGTGTTACTTTATTCCAGCATTATATATTGGCTTTTAAATACAATCGTGTTACCTCGTTCGATATAATAGAGAAACATCATTGAAAGCAACGAGTCTCCGCGATAATGGAATAAATTAAAATGGAGTCAATTAAAAACCCGCGGCGGTTATTTCGTACGAGCACACAATGATGCCATTCTCACATTTCAATTCGATAATTAGATTCATCGCATTTACCTTTCATACATGCGTCGTGTATCGGAGATTCTCCTAGGCTATGCTTGCGCTGCTCGCTCGAGGTGAATTTAAAATACAACCACGAGTTTTAAACATTGTACGCTCGTTAAGTATGCTCGTTAGTGTTCGAAAGGAAGGAACAATGAGCTTGTTTCAAGCTCATTGCGCGAAATCGCCGTTATAATAGTACGGGCCACGATATACGTATACCGAGGTCGTAAAATCTGTCGGTAGCCAAAGTTTATGTTTCGACCATTTGGATAAAAGAAATGAATAGCGGCGTTGGCGTACGGAAATTGTCTTAATTGTCTGAACGGAAATTCTTAGCTAGAGAGATATTTGTAATATAGGAAACTTATGGTTTAATCGGTGTTTAATATAATATAAAATAAAAGTTTGGATAGAACAGATCGAAATAAACATTGATATTCCTACTTCGTCTTCGAAGGAGGATGTGGAATGAAAATTTTAATGTACAACAAAACAAATCAATATATGGTGATGTTCAAATTTACTCGTCCCTCTGTTAAGCTGAAATATTTTCTTTTATCCTAGAATCTTGAGACGTTTGTCTGTGTTGTTACTCGATGATTTCATTCATGACCTCGCTATATCTTCTTCCATATCGTATATATTTATCCGCGCTTTATTTAACTCTCCTTATTACCAATGGAACATCAAAACGTTATCGTGATTCAAGCGTGAAATTTATTAAATTTTAACAACGAATCGCGTAACGTTTATTTCCATATTCTCAGCCGTATCCATGCCATCGCATCCGCAGTTTGAAACAGTAAATCGCGGAACGATTAAAAACGTCGTTTAATATCAACAGGAACGTGAAAAGTGGAAACGAAAGAACGTGGTTCGACGCGTTCCGTCGTCGACAAAATTCTGGTGAAAACACGTAGTCGACTTGAGCACGATGAATTATCGTCGTCATTATCATTGTCGTCAATGCCATTGCGATTGTCGAGCGTATCTGCATTGACTCGATGGTCAATAATTTTATTCTCGAGGAGCTACTCCATTCGCATTCTTCCTCGTTTCGTCGATGTGATTCTCGAAGAAGCTTCGAAAAGTTGTAAAGATACGCCGCACATATAGACACAGGTACGTGGAAAACGCGTCGTCGTTTTTCGTTGCGAGGAAAGTTTCCTGATATTTTAAATCGACGTGCTTTAGGATTCTTATTCTTTGCGTCGTCAATGTTGCGACAATTTAGATAAGTATCGGAATTATGGAATTACAAAGTGATCTTTCCCTGAGAATTCTGTGTTTGATCGAGATTAACTGGATTTAAATGGAACGAATTTTTAAGTAGAAAATTTACTTCACTTTATTTTTAACAATGTATCGCCGCTTCCTTTCGACGACCTCTGTCTTCGTTGGCGACTCTTATACTTTTCGAGCAATTGAATTAAATATTTAATTTTGAGGGATCCTTGATAGCTTTACCAAGTTTACGAACTTTAAGAATTTGTTAAGGATGTTCCAATTTCCTACCAATTTTTTAGAAGCTCTATAAAACTATTGCAAGAACCTAGAAATTATTTCTTAAGCTTCAAAAATTGCTTATGAATTTTTATAATTTTCTACGGATTTCACAAGAGCTTGGAATAATCTTTGAACGATAAATCTTAGATAATACAACTTTACGGATATAATAGAAATACGAAACACTGTGTATACGCAGTAACGTAAATTAATAGGAAGAAGGCGAGACACGGGAACCCCGTGGGTCACCTGCAAAACGAGTTACGAAAACCGCCAAGCGTGCGTCGTAAAAACTAATCCGAGCTGTTCCATTTCTATACTATTCATTTATTCGTTGGTTATCGGTGAGAACATCGGTTCGATCTGGCTGGAAAAATCGGTGAGCTAACTCTCGTAGGTTAGCTCGAACAAGCACGGTAAATAAACGTCGGAGCCCAGAACAACTGTGAAGAAAAAACGATGGAATTTGCGCTGACAGAAAATTTGTACGATCGCTACGTAACTTCCTCTTACGCGTATGCTATCGATCCATGCGTGTATCGTGAATCGAATGTCCGTGATTGGACATTCGAGACAGCGGATTATTTAATTTGTATCGAGGATTGTTCAATGAAACGCACCTATGCACCTTTCACCGGGCGAGACACGTGTCTTAACGCTTTCGACTATTTCAACAGTTTGTTCATCTTCGAATTAGAAAGATAATGGTAATTTGACTATGAAATTATGGATAAATTAGAAATCTATTAGAAATTTATTTGAAATTTCTAATTCAATGTTTCCCTCTAAAGTTTCTTACGATCAATTCTATGCAAGTTCGCTGACCTTGTTTAACGATGTGAAAGCAATTTTATTAGTTGCAATGTACGTTGATACGATAATTATTGTTTTCGATAAACAAATTACAAGCTTCGATAGAAAATCAGTTAAAAATACAATAACGTGTCTTGCTTGCTAGGAAGAGATTAGAAGAAGACAGATCTACCAGCGAGCAACTTGTATTCCACATTTATCCCGACTGAGCAAGAAACTCAGAGCTGAAACTGAGAGCTGAGAATTGCAATGATCTGATTAACTAAAACCGCCTCAATCTCGGTTAATTCGATTATCGATTAAGAATGGAAGATGATACGATTAACTAGAAGACTCGATAATCTACAAACAAATGTATTTTAAATGCGAGGCAAGGGCTGCTGGGAATGTGGCTGGAAATTATTATTCCAACACCTTAATTTACCGAATGTTCTCGTGAACAGACTGTAAATTACCTTCAGGAAAATAAAGAAAAAAGGAAAAGGAAACAAATATTATGTTCTAGAGCTTGTAGTGATTTCGTACAGATTTAAAAGTTCCTGTTGTATATGTTGTTAGAACGCGACGATAATTTCTGCGAGAAGATTGGTTTCATCTTATATTTAGAATTTAATTCTTCCTCAAATTCTAGACAAACGATAATGCCGAAGTTTAAACAGTAATAATGTTGCAGTTACATAGTAGAACATTTAATATACCATAACAAAATCGGCAATCGTAATTGTTGAGTTTAAATTCGGAAACTATTTCATCACTTCGTACACTTCAAATTCTACGCTAAAAATATAAATATAAATAGGTTGCTCTTTAAACGCAGATTGCCAAGGAAAAAATCGACGTTTTTCAGATCAGTTCGTACAATAGCACGATCCAACTGACGATCGTAGCGAATAATCGTCAGCTAATAACGGTATATTTCACTGGCATATGCGACGAACGCGGGAAGCGGAACGCGTGCTATTTTTTAAATATCCTCTAATCGAGCCGATTTGCATGTGCAAGCTGAATCGAATCGCGGCCTGACTTTTGCTCGCGTTATTATCGCCCATTCGAGTCGAAATGGTGACGACGATGACTAATGAAAAGCAGCTTATGATTCGTGGCGGTCGCGATTTAAGTACAGCCATGACGACATTTCACGTTCGAGAAATTAATGGACCAATTCTAGTTCTCAATGTGACAAACTGCCTGCGCTTAATTAAACGCCGATAGTGTCGTTAATGCATTAAGATATAGCATGATCCTTCTCTTTTTACCAGCTTCATTTTTCCTAATAAATATCAAGAAAAATAGAGTTTTAATATCATTTTCAATTCTATGATATTCAAAGATCGTTCGCAAAAGCAACAATTAATTAACCATTCGCCTTTCAACCTTCTTTCAGTGTTCATTTACGATTCGTTCGACCCCATTCCTAATCGTTCACGATACTCACGATCACCGAGCAGAGTATTGTGCTGCGAATACCTCCATAAGATACTGAAACACAATCGACGTGGAAAGAATTTTTTCTTTGATACCACTATGAAGAAGAAATCGGTTGGATCCTGCAGTCGAGCGTGTTCGCGTGCGCCTGTGCACTTAGCCTAAACGCCTGACCTGATCCACGCATCATTCATCCGTGACGTACACTGTCTGCGGACATAAACGTTACTGGCGAAGTAATAAATATGGTAATACGTTTAACGTGGGCGTGTACACGTAATATAATATGTGTATACTAGCGTAGAAAAGCTGTGTCTCGCACGCATCTACGAACGTTTATCCGTATGCGTTTGTAAACGTTTGCGATGGTGCGCGCGCGTGTAGGAGAGTGCAACCTAGTTTATAACGCGACACAGTTATCCGGCTTTTAAAGAATCCGATGTTATGTAAAAATCCTGATCACGTAACGAAAATCGCTCGTGAAAATCGTCGACGATGCACGTAATATAGTGGCTGGTCATTTTCATCATCAGCGGGATAAGAATCACTCGTTAAAAAATACAATTAAACGGATAATAATAAAATGCTATTGAATTAAGTATCGTCTATGTCCAATTTACGGCAGGAAAAACCGAATTATACAATGTGAAACGATCAAATTCATAGGTTTAGCCGGACGATGATCGACGTACGAAAAGGATTCTATGGAAACTTGAAAGAAAACGAATCATGTAAACGAGCAGGTCTGTATTGTGATCAATTTTCCTGTTCTTATCTCGTTCGTGGGAAAAGAACGTAATTTGTCCATTAAATCTTTCGGTTAACTCTCATACGATTAATTTTATTTATTCGGGAAACAAAGACTCGAGAAAAATTCACTGGCGTCGAAACAAAAAGTTCCTTCTCTTCGCAAACGTACGTATTAAGAAAATTGTGATTTACGATGAATATTCTGTAACAGGCGATCCATAAACATAAGTATGTACAAATCAACGTGTCACGAAGAAGAAGCGAAATAAGAAGGAGGGACCAATAAGCGAGGCAGAGGCAAGGTAGGCGATTTAGCGTGACCCAAGCAGAAGACACGGCAACGAGACATCAAGAGAAACAACCGAGGCCATGTTTCTTCCGTAATGGATACGTTCCACGGTTTTCTACCTCGGCATTCAATACGCGTTAAATCGTGGCCGGGCAAACAATCGTTCGGGACCATTTATCTTGCGATTCACGGACAATAATCGTCCTCGGGGCACAATCCAACTTCTTTCGATCGAGTTCCTCGATTTTTAGCCTTCTTCGAGATACGTTTTCGTAATTCCTTTCATTTTCAATCGAATTTATTTACGAACGAATTGCTTTATCCACGTTCTTCCCTTTCTTTTTTCTTCTTCCAATTAAGTTCGAACTTTTGCGAAAAGAACGACTGAAAATGGTCGATCCCGTGGATTTCTACGCGTGTTAGGTTGCATTTAAATAATTGGATAACCCAAGTATTCGGATATTTGACAATCGTATTTCACCAGCTATCGCGAAGCTTATTCCTTCAACCTACGTTTCTAACGTCTTTAATTTTCGACTGAATTTATCAAACAAAATATATGGAATTTTGTACGCGTTAATTGCATTTAGATTGTCGAAGAACGAATTCCAGTGTATTAACCTTGCCTCGTAATTTTTCTTCCATCTTACCTCCTCAATATGCTCTCGCAGTTCCTTTAACTTTTCCGATTGAATTCCTCGTTAAAGTCCTTTTCTTTCTCTCCACTCGTTAACAACCGTTCACGCGAAATTCTACGCACGTCCACTACATTTGAATGGCCGAAGAAGCGAAGTATTTTAGACTTAACCTTCCCTCGTCTTTTCTCTAAATCGTGTACTTTCGATCTGTCTCTCTCTTTTTTCTTCTTCTTCTTCTTCTTCTTCTTTCCATAGAATTTATCACCAAAATCCGTTTCCTTCTGCCCACTCGTTAATTTTATATCTTTGTGAAGACAGAGACGGAAGATGGCAATTCTATGCACGTTCGTTGCACTCGGATCCTTGGAGAACCGCAGTATTTAAGCGTTAACCTTCCATCGGTCTTTTTTCCTAAATCGTATTCCGTTGAACGATCACGATATTCGACGATCGTTCTCCTTCTTGGTTGCACAGGATGATTTAGTGGCGGGTAAAAATAGAAGTTACGAATCGGGTAGCTGTCGAGGAAGGAAATTTGATGGACGTGTTTACCAGCAACGTAGCTTCGATTCGTCACGATATTTATTAACGAATTAGATTGATACAACTGTAGGATGTTTACGAGATACTCGTACGCGTTTTATTATATTGTTATTTTTATTTATCATGGTACTATTTATCCTTATCGATCGTCTTTACGATATCGGTCTATTCGTAGTTTAATAGAAAGGGAATTTCAAGCAAAAATATGAAAGAGAAATATAATACGCTACAATGTAATGTAAAATATATTTGGCAAAAGTCCAGTACCTCTTTTAGTGGGAAAGAGCAAGTTGTTCTTGCCAGATTTAGGATTCGACACGCTAAACTGACACGCTCTCGTCTTATAATTAAAAAGCAGCCGAGCAAGTGCAATCGCTGAAACTGTATTCTGTCTGTCAAATATTCTGTTAATTGTAGTAACGTTTCCTGCGAAAATCTTCATATTTCTCAAAGATGTTAGTTTGTATCACCAAGTACGATGTAGGCTATCCACTTGGTTCACACATACGCTGTATCATATTAATTTTAATTTAAATTAATTGTACTGTAATTGTACCGTTTATGATATATGATAGAAATTATTTAAGTTACTATTACTAAAGTTTGCATAACATAATTTATTCTACTTCGTACTTCAATTTTTTTTATCTTCTTGTTACGTAATTTGTCAATCGCGTTCGCTAATGATCATAAAAGATGTTTGACGCGACGACTAATAAAACAGCTAGCAACAATAATAGCACAACACAAGCGATATAACGCAATTGCTCGTATTTCGTTTACCCTTATTATTCCTAGGGTATTTAATACAATAATTCGGTTCTCAGTGAGTAAATTAACAGGGTGTGATAAAAGAAAAAATATTACAGACGTCTGATACGAGTTTTAATTTTCTTCTCCGCGCTAAATTCACGTGTCGATTGAATCTTTTTACAAAATAAATACCAGTCGCTTTTAAGTACGTAAATTGCCTCCTTTCATAAACGAACCTTGACATATCCAGTTCATTAAGGTTTCCAGAACACCATAATTACAGAGTCAACTTTCTAACAAATCGCAGACAATCCTCGTTAAAAGTAAAAACCATAAAGTAACGTCTCGAGCATCCGATTCCCATGCATCTGTTTTCCATCGAACACCTTCGAACAGCAACGACATCGTCGCAACTACAATTTGTTCCAACTACGATGTACAGAACTCTGCACGATCGTAGTCACCTTGCAACAGCGCGAAGCAGCGAATGATCGATGCGTTCCTCTCATAGTTGAAGCGTAGAAAAGTCGCCTGATTCCCACACTGATACGCTCGAGCTGAACTTTACCTCGTGGAATCCTGGTGTCCCGGCTTTCACCGGTTGCGTCACTTTTACGATGATACAAATCCAAGCCGGTGTACTCCGTGGACCGACGCTAATGCCAATACCAGCGTAAGGAAACTGCATCGAATTTATCCACTTAAGAAGAAGCTGGCGGCTATAGAGAACTCGGTTCGAGAAACCCACGCCTCCGCGTGCATGCAAATCTCTTTTTCTCGTTGGCCGCGTGCTCTCTCAAGGCTCTGCCCGTTGTACCATAGCGTATAAAGCCTGATTCATACCGACGTGCCATCCTTGCCGATCTTTTTACGTAATTATTTATTTCCAGTTATCTGTCCCACGATGTATGGTATAATATAAAGAGCCACTCGGCACACGTGCTCTGGCTGCAACGTTCTGGGAACAACTCCTGATCCTCTTGCGTTTGATCGATAACCCGGATATCGTTGAGGGCCGATTGTTTTCTTGATTCTGTGCCACGGTGACTTTGACGACTTCGTGTCATGCAACTGGCGAGGTGGCCTATGGTGCTTTTCCGTCATAATTATTACTTACTTACCATAAACGTTACAATCTACGTAAATGTACGGAATAGCGAGACGAGATTCGGAATCTTGTGCGTTCGCTGCGAAGTTCTGGAAAGAGTTCCGTTCGTCGATTCTCTTGTATTCGATCGATAACCCGGATCTCGTTCAGGGCGAACAATTGTCTTCTTCGCATTCCACACATGTCAAATAATATTATTTCCCTGGCTATGGAAGGCTTTCCAAGTTTGTTTGGAATTCTCACAGATATCGAAATCGCTACGCGCGCGAAGGATCCTCGAAGTTTAAGAAAGAGTTGAGATAAATCGTTACGGTAGATCGATTCAATTTGAAATTCGTGAAACGAATATCAGTTCCTTGTGAGCGTAAACCTTCCTGTTTATCAGGAATATTGAGATTAAAATAAAAGTTATTAGTGTGACTCGTGTGAGTCGCCACGGTAAATCGTAAGGGTCGCTAAACGATTGCGTAAAATTGTTTACACTCGTTCCGAGATATCTTTGCGCGAATATTGTAGTTGCCTGCCTATTGTCGATCAATTGCGTTGAACGACGTCCGTGTGAATAAGAAGATTGACAGCGCAAGTGTAAGTCGGGCTTAACGCAGTGAAACTATCTCGAGGATAACGCGTCGTTACAACGGCAGAACATTGCGCCCACGTGAAATACCAACGCGTCACGTGAGCTAACGCGACAAACTAACAATTGTGAGATCGATCCTTGGAATCAATGGTCGAGAAATATTTGATCGCCATCGAAATCAGATGATAATTGCGCGTACGCGAAGCACGGATCTGTTGCTCGGTTTGACGAACACGACGATCGAAATTATAACATTTAAATAAATCTTTTCAGAGACACTGTTAAAATATTTCTACGATTTTTCTCGTACTCTTTAGGGCGCTTGATATATATGTTTATTTGTTACTAGACACAAAAATATATTTTATACAAATTTACAGTATACTATTTACATTATATTATCACGTATGAACGATATCGCGATGTTTATTGAATCTTTAATTTCAAAATTGCCTAGCGGCCGGACAAAACATTTGCTCGTAATTATTCTGCCCATTACGTAACGAGGAAGCGACTCGTACAAATATTTTGACATTTAGAAGCGTGCAAGGGTTGTTTACATATCGGCTGAAAGTTGTCCGCGATTCTACGATCAGATTCTTAGGAAAGCAACGTTCTATTTCATAATCCTAAATGCGTGGCCATACGACCACCGTGAGAACGCGTATAACGAGATGTTCGAAGCTTACTATAATTTAACTGCATTTACAATGAAGACGGTTAATAAGCATCGATCGAAAGATGATAATAATAATAAAGATAATAAGTTAATGTCATTATTTAGCTGATTCATCGTCGTACGATTGTTTTATTGGTCCAGTCCAACATCCGTTTTCACTCGACAACTTCTTGATCATGTAATAATTCAATTCGAGATAAGTAAATTCGTTTCGTGAACAGACAATGCTTTGTGTGCGCAGCGTCGAAGAATTTAATCGCGATGAAGATAATGAGGGGACAGGAGGCGCCGAGGTGTTGGTGCATCCTCGTCGAGGACGATAGCAATCAATGAAGGTGTTGCCTAAGACCGCAGGTAGAGAGGATGATTAACGCGATTCGCGGATTTCCACCGAGGTAAACCATCAACGTGCTACCATTCTACCGTTATTCAGTATTTTTCCTCGCCTCTAATCGAACATTATCCATAAAATAATCCGAAAATGAGAATACACGAACGATGGGCGGTGAAGAGAAGGGGTGGACGTCGAGCTTTGGTATTTTTCAGAAAAGGAACATTTATTTTTCCATAGGTGTGGCAACTTCGTATTTTCTCGTCAATCTTCAAAATAGAACATCGCTTTGCTCTTTGTTTCATTCTGCATGGTTTTCAACCTTTGCCGATATTTTGAAGCGACATTATGACACATTGGAGTGCAAAGAATGAAAAACATTTTTTCGTTGTACACGTCAATTTCTTTTATCTACGCAGATATCGTGCAACTCGGCAGATTTTCATTCGCAATGCGACACAAGCCAGCGATAAAAAGCAGATACAGGAGCGTACGAAAAAATGTTACGTTCGAAATTCGCTAAAGCTGCCCGTTGTTTCGGTAGAATCATCAGATGGCAAAAACTGAAATTACTCGAATAAAAGCAGGTTTTTTAACGTTTTGAACTTTGTACAGATGTTGTCGTACCGTGAGACATCTTTAACGTGTGATATAACAACGAAAGTGAGAAATCATCATATAGTTCTACTACACGTTAAGCAAGGGAAAATATCAGAAAGAAGAAAATCATTCGAATAATCCTACGATAGATCTATTTAAATCACCGAGCAGCTGATATAAATAATCTAAGAATAATATAATATAAAATCTGCGAGTTTCGGGTGAAAATTAAAAATCTTTTCGGCAATTACTTTTATAGAAGCGTGGTACTTTCGGAAGAACTCTATTGGGAGTTAATTTTCATTCTGAGCTCTTCTAGTCTGTTTTATTTACTTTCAATGGAAAATAATGTAAGATTTTGGGAAGAACGAAACAGTCGGATGAAGTTTTCTATGGTGAAAATATGTTTTCCCGGCTCGCGAGAAGACAACTTAAAGTATATTTGTACGTGAACTCTACGAGAACCGACGGAAACTCGAGTTCCCAAGCCACACCGTTTCCGATTCTAGTCGAGATATCCAAGTAATTACGATATTAATGTTTGTTTTCGTATTACTGCGTGTCGTTGTGCCGAGCAAGAGATATTCAAGTGGCGGATCTTTATGCTAATTTATGTATATTTCGTTGCACGTAACTAAAGAAATGCAACTTAGGTGAAGACTCTCTTCATTTCCAGATTCTTTTCTACTAAAATATATAACGAGTTCTCTACTTTGAATATTTTACGTACGAGATTTTTGTATGTATATCCTAAGCGTTCTATGTATCTTTAAATTTCACATAATAAAATCCAATAAAAATCAGGAATCTAGTCGTGTCGAAACGTTTCACTCGATAATTGATATCATAATTGGAAAGAAATATCTGACGCTGTCATCATCAATGTCCAAAGGTGCGCAAACAAAATCAGCATAAACGAAATATCGGAGACAATCGTCGAGAATAAATTATTAAAAAACTGCGGGGTTTTATGCAAAATTTATATCTTTATGGACGTAACCAATGACATAGAATTTAAATGGTGATTTGTTCTGTCTGTTATTCAAAATTATAGCGAGTACGCCACTTTCGATATTTTATATATTTTTACTTTGATGCATTTGCTTAAAAATCCGCCATCTAATGGTAACATTCAGGAACGTTTCATTTTTCCCGTTTTCCCGAAGGATCGCGATATAGCGATTAGAATTTTTTAAGACTCGAAATATTAAAAACTACGATGCACCGCGAAACAGACCAACACAAAGTCGTTACGCCAAACTCGGACCTTTTATGGTTGTCTTAACCTACTTAATGTCGCGCAAATAATTTGTCCAAGGTAAATCATGTCGTATTTACGATGTTTATACGACGAAAGACTAACTAGGAGAAACTGGCTCGTGTATCGAGCACGTACATTTAAAATTATCCATGTAAATTCTTATTTTACGCGTGATGCAATTTACCTATGAAATTGCAAATAGAATTAATAATAATTTTTGTAACGGATGCAGGTTTCTTGTTGGAAAGTAATTTTCCTTTCCTCTGATTAAATTATACGCATAAATTTCCATTTAATCGAACGTGCAGTCCATTTAGCAGCGAATTCATTGACCCGTGACGTATTAGTGTCCCAAGGTTATTCAAGGTCGATAGTTTACAACCATTTAAAACCCTTCAATCATAACACGATAAAATTGACTTTTTAACAATTAATTGATTTGACATTGGTAGTCAGTTGTCAAACATTACGAAGCTGCTTCGTTATTCGAAATAACGTTGTTTCTGATTTACGAGTCAAATAAAAAAGAGGCGATAGAAGCACCGTTTACAAATTAACGAAGACATCAACGAGTTGAACTAAAAAAAAAGGCAGAAAATAGTGTGAAATTAAAAATTTTGGCGGGTTTAAAGAAAAAATGTGTTTTTTAAAAAAGAAAAAATGAACTTTAAGGTGCTATAGCAATTATTTAAATAAACTTTTTGACGAATTTTTTTTAGTTCATCGGGAAGAAAAATATATAATAATTTAATCCTTTTTTGGTTTCTTGTTTCAGTCAAGAATTACCAGGTGGATCTTTCCCATCGATTGAAAACTGCAACCCATGAAATAGCCTTAGAAATCTGTTATAGTTTTTTTTTTACTTTAAAAAAAATTTCTTTGTATT
Source organism: Bombus terrestris (assembly GCF_910591885.1). NCBI lineage: Eukaryota > Metazoa > Arthropoda > Insecta > Hymenoptera > Apidae > Bombus > Bombus terrestris. The sequence goes on along the minus strand of NC_063280.1, from coordinate 7,507,420 downwards.
CGTTAAATATATATAAAACCATGTCTCAAAATGCAATAACTTCATTTCTTCCTTTCCCTTCTAAAAAAAACATCACAAAAAGACGCTGTTTTAGAACATTCTAATTCAGGACACCCCCTTAAATACATCGCCAAATAAATCTTTCGATAGGGTCTTTAATTAGAAATGGAAGCTGTGAAATAAAAGCCTGCATTTTCATAAACATCTTCAGTCTAGTAATTAATGTTTAATCGACGCGTTTCTAACACTATTGAATTTTGTCAGCTACGCTGTACTATAACATAACACTGTTACCGTTAAATCTATCCGTACAGATTTTAATACTATGATATAGTATGAGATGTAGATAGATGTATCAGGTTGTCCGGAAAGTTTCTTTCGTTTCATAAGGTGATAATAGATGAACAAGAATTTCTGTTTTATATTATTTTATTGAATTACGTGTGATTTATTTCGTTTTATTTCTATTATTATGTTCGTGTATAATTCAATAAACTAATATAAAACAAAAAACATTGTGCGTCTATTATTTCCTTATAAAACGAAAGAAACATTTCGGACAAGCTAACAAATAATTTGGTAAAAAGGTACCAAGTATGAAATATAAAAGATAACAAGTGGATGAAGCACCAACTTATTGCTTCGTACATTTCTTTTTGCCATTTATACGTCGTTGTTATACAAATACCGATAGCACAGAACATGTGGATAGTCGGGAGCATTGTGTGTTACCTCGATTTTTACGAGGCTTCCCGTTCTCTCCTCTGCATGTGGAACGTCGAAGCGTTCCGCGATCGCGGCACGACTCGCGACTCGCAAAGTAGTCCACACATCCTCTCTCTTGCATTATAAACAATCTCCCATGAAAATCTAGAACGGTCGGCCGTAGTAAACTCGCCGTGGCGTGTTTTGCGCGCCGCCATGTCGCGGCAATTTGCTTTATAATTTTCGTCTGTTAAATCTTCATCTTTCTTCTTATATTTAAAAGTAGAGATTTTTCGGTGGAAACATTGTAAATGTGTAGAGGGTTTCGAGACTCGGATCATGATATTATTTCAATGCTCGAACGCTCCGTTTAGGGTAGCGAAATTGGTAAAGTTTGTATCTTCTTATTTTTATCTATTAAGAGATAGAAATTCCGATCGAATCGTACAATCCGTCAGATTTTGAAAGTTTGCAATTTTACCAGAATTTTAATTAGTTGGATGACTCGAGTTTCGGATGATAATGTCGTGAAATCTTCTCTAAATTCATTGTAGTTTGAATAGCTATGGATGTGCAAGATTTTTTACATTCCGTTTCACGGGAAAAAGTTTTTCTTTGAATTACTGTTACCGGTGAACGGAGCCTTAAAGAAACGGTAGGAATTAGCGATAATTGCAGAGACAGACATTGTGAAAACGTCTGTTAATTGTGAAAATTTTTAGATTTACGCCAAGCCTTGCACAGAAGAAAGCCATACGTTTGTAAAGAAATACTGAAATACTCCAAATTTTCTCCTCGCTCGACGATACAACGCTCTTGGAAACCAACAAAAAGAAAAAAAAAGAAGAAAAAGGAAGAAACGGAAATTATTCGTTCATCGCGAGTTAACGAAATTGCATGTGCGTTTTCATAAAACTTCAAACGTTTAGATAAGATGATAGATTTTTTTTCAAGTGTGTTGCATAAGAGGAATAAAACAGAAATGTAAGCAGAAAACGCAAAAGCAGAAATATAAAAGAAGAAACATGTCGTGGATAGATATTTATCAGCGTGCGAGTACGTGATACGAGCCTTGCGAGTAGATATGTACACGTGGGATTATCGTGAGCGATGCAAATCGTCATTAAGCCAATAACAGGCTACGACACTTGCGAAATCAACCGAGATCTCCTCAAAATGTATTGCTCTCTCGTTGAACGTTCTAACTTGGAGAAAAGTTGCTCGTGTATTCCTCTTACGCGTTGCTAACAATCCGACTATTTTGTTCCAATCGTTAAAATTGATATTCGATACCTTGGCAGTGTGTACATCGAAATACATTTGAAATGAAAAATATGTGCATCAGGATTAACTTTTCATATAGACGTAAAAGATCGTCAAAATTTGTTAGAAGCGCGTTGAAGGAAGTCGAAATTCACTGAATGATCGAAGATTTAAAAGTATTCAAATTTCGTCGTAATATATTAAAATGAATTAAAGATATGCGTAATAAAAACGGAAGTTGATAAACGATAAACAGAGGTCTGAAAAAAATCGTAAAAAATAAAATAATGCTAGAAATTTCAAATCAGTAAAAACTTGACAGAAATCCGTAAAAAATTCGATTAGAAATCAGGCAAAAGATATTCGAAGGAATCGTTAAAGATCGTCGAAATTAAATCGAAAATCGGCCAAAAGTCGATAGAATTACAAGGAAGCTGTTTAAAGTTCCATACCAGAAAAGTCGATAAAAATGAAAAAAGAAAAAATGATAAAGTCACGGATTCGTCCGTACGTTTACCAGAAGGCAGCGTTTGTTTCGCGACGGATGACTTTGATTTCTTACCCGGAAGTGGCGCGTACCGCCCTGCTTGATGTAATAGCAAATTAGAGGTTCGTGCGTGGGCGTGATCGAGTGCCGAGGAGACAGAAGGTCTCGGAAAACGCGATGAAAACGGCTAGGAAACTCGTGCTTCGATCAGACGTTCGAGGCTGCCCATTTTATTAGAATAAAAGTCGCGAATGCGATAAGAGATCCCACTAGAACCGAGGCCTATCATTTATCCCTCCTCAGTGGATAAATGGAAGTGGAAAGTTTGCTCGCGAGCAACCGATTAATCCGAGAGGGTTCATCGGTGGAACTAGGTGTCTGACGTTTTGTACGCGGAATTTATTACTGCAGCATTTTTATCACCTCTTCGTTCAATTTCATGGTCGATAAAACACTTTCAGTGATTGAGATCGAGCAACTTTCGCCTAGAGATGAGACGAATCTTCTGCCTCCCACACTCGCTACTAGGATCGACCGCCAAGGCGATAATTATTTCGACGTAGCTGAACAGCTTCCGCGCCTCAAGAATACGTAGTATGTGGATGGTCCGTGTCTGACTGTGTTGATCTACTTTAGAGGCGGATTAATTTCACCAGCTGCGTCTCGCGCAAATAAGTATAGATAAGTTTGTTGATGATATTCGTCTATAAGAGTAGAAATTCTTATCGAAACGTGTAACGCGTTGATGATAAATTGAATTGATAAATATAATTAATAATAAATTCGTAGTTGCGGCATGTTCGAATTGAATTTGATACCGGGTGAGTCAGTAGAAACTACCGTCTCAAGTAATTCGTTATCTGTTGACTTTATGAGAAGATGTTTCCAGAGAAATTTATCGTATCTAAGGAAATTACTCGGATGAGTATATTTTTCGAGACGTTAAAGGGACCTTAATTTTTTTTAATGACACCCTATATTTTTTTATAAAGACATTCTCTACGAAAAAAAACTATTAGCTTACTTATACCGGAAAATCGTTAGCTTGGTTGATATCTTAACTCCAACTTGTCAAAGCTGACGTACGAAAGACAAAGCAATGTAAACGCAAGAGTGTCGCTTCGCGTCTTCCCTTGTCTTTCGTACATTAGATTTGACAAATTTATCATCGTTGTATTCGTATATTATATCTTTGCTATATTCTTTGTTATATTCTTTATCGTATGTTTCGTTAAACGTTTGTTGAACCTTCAGTTAAATGCGATATACATAGCGAAGATTAGTTTCTGGTTTAATACTATATACATATTGCATATCTCTCCTAATTAAATAGTCTTTGTATCTTTCTAACGCGTTACTTTTTCCTCGCTGTAGCAGACGTTTCTCTTAACGTCCGCGTCCATTAACGAAAATTCTAGTTTCTGGCGTAATTACTCGGCATTAGCCTTACTAGCTTTGTAGCGATGTAACAAAGCCGTTCCTTCGCATAAGCAAGTTTCCGTGTCGTAACGCGCGATTCCCATAAATTAAAGTTCCACGAAGACATCTTAATTTCGTCGAAACGATCGGCAGAGTTGCATACGATATGTACGTTGCTCCAGATCTTCAGCGTAGAAACGCGAAAATCTTTCGTAAATCGATTCGTCGGATGGCATTTCTAGCGCTATTACACCAATTGACGTATGAAGCAACGAGAACATTATCCGTTATAATGGTTGGTGACTTTCGTGTCTCGTTATACTCGCTCGTACCGCCTCAAAGTTGTGCAACCACAATTTTGTTTGATACGAGCGCGATAGAATCATTTTGCGAATCGTTCGTACGAACCAAACAATACTGTCGTCCTCGATTAAACTCTACAGATCCTTCAATCTTTTAATTATACAAGTAGTTAAGAAGAATCTTTTAATTTAATAGAAGCACTTCCGGTGTTAGTAATAAATGTAAAGTATTATACGGATATCTAGGCCCCACGGTATATTTTCATATTTGTTCGTTCTAAGTCGTTCAATTTTTAATATAATAGCGTGAAAATCATATTAAGTGCACGTGTTGTTACAAGGCCTTTTCAACTTTAATTTACCCTCCTTTGAAGCTTCTAATTGAATTGAAATTTTGGCTCTGTACTCAACAGCACATACTATGATTATTATTATTTTTAGAGATATTAGATAGAGAGAAAAAGTCGTTCAATTGTTAATATAATAACGTGAAGATCATATTAAGTACACGTGTTGTTACAAGGCCTTTTCAACTTTAATTTACCCTCCTTTGAAGTTTCTAATTGAATTGAAATTTTGGCTCTGTACTCAACAGCAAATATTATGATTATTATTATTTTTAGAGATGTTAGATAGAGAGAAATATTTAGAGAAATTAGAGAATTTTATTTGCTTTCTAACAGGCAATTTGATGATTCCATAAAAAGTTAATAAACAGTGTTTCTGGCTAATGGTACATTGTTCATTCGTAAAATTTATATGCTATCGTTATGAAGTATTCAAAGTGTCCGGATATCTATAAACGTCCGTGTACGTGACTTCAAGAACACACGTATAATCTTAAGTAGAAAATCTTAATGATCGTGAATAGCATATACGTGGATGGAATAATAATAAAAAAAAAAGAAAAGGGAAACGGAGAAAAAAAGAAGTAATTGGCAATGCAAACGTTAAAAATTGAAAATTTCACGTTACGTCAACATTTTATATGACACGCACGTCCAAACAAACAGCTATATTAACCAGTTAAGTGTATAATCGTATCGAAGTATACATGTATTTGAGATACCATCGAGATCGAAGCGAGACTTGAAAGCCGGCGAGAGCGTATCCTTGAAATCTCTCGGTTCTCCATTTCAGGATCCCCGTCAATCTACGATCAAGACGGTCTTTCTAATTCATGCATCGTGACGCCGTGTATGGACGTAGGCAGACGATGATCTTGAGATTAGAACGAGCTCCTCTCATTCTGGAATTCGCTGGGGACCGTGAAAGGTAAATACAAGGAGTCGAAGGAGAAAAGGAAAAATATCTTTACAAATTTATGCGTGAAGCCTAAAAATCGCTAATGGTTAATTAAACAAAAGAATTACAAACGGAGTAGATAATAAATAAATAAACTGATAGTTTTTTTTCTATAAATGCGGATACACGGATAACTAATTACATATTCGTAAAATTTATTCGTAGCGTTGCATTCCACTTTATTAACCAACTTTTATTATTTTTGTATAACGTGTGTGACATTTCTACCAGTTTTACCAATAACATTTTATTTCAATTTATCATGATTTGGATTAAATTATTTAATCTTACTTCGTTTCCATTGGTATTCGATATTTCCAGATCCTCGATAGATTTCAATAATATTTAAAGAATTAAATGATAATAAAATGGATTTCAAGGAACTAAAATTGCGATCGAATAACTCGACGCATACCTAGCTTGAACAGCTGTGTTCAATGTATGACCAAAGGATACCAATGGAGGATTAAATAATCACGGAAGTGAATTTTTCGATGACCCGATGCAAGAATAGAACGCTGTTTACTTTCACGAATCAGTGGCATGCAAAGGAAACAAAGACCGCGTTGTGGCCGATTCGCATGATTGTGAAAGCGTACGGAACACAGAGTTGTGGACACAACGGGATCAAAGAGTCGTGGCATCGATTAAACAAACCACCCCTTTAGTTCGTCCCCTTTCTTCCGTCTAGAAAACGAGTCTCACCGGCAGTTTTTCATAGACGTACGTACACTTCGACACACAGTTTGTAGTACACACGTATACATAGGTACTTTAAGGGAGCAGCTTAGGGAACTTTATAGCTGTAAACAAGTTTGCTTTGTGGAGCTGAGGTAAACAGGTTCACCCACAGGTGCGTACACAGAAACGTATCCAAGCGGTGAGAATTAACCATTGCGTATTCAAACGAAACAGCTTTTTCTCACACGTAATTCAAGCTTGCTTTTAATAACGAATACCGCACATTCGAATAGTTTGCAGAATTTTATTTATGATTTACAGTAAGAAATCGTATACCGCGGTTTAAGATAACAATCTCGTAAATACGTTTGGTCGCTTTCTTTCGAATACTTGGTTATATTATAAGATTAGTTTATTTCTGTTGAATTGTAAAATTGGATTGCTTGTTTGACAACAATGAACTATAAAGAACGAGCGACCTTATGTAAATCTCCTGGACAGAATAATGGACGTGTTCGATTGTTTTATTTAAACATTGATTTTCTAATTTAAGTATCAAGCGCTGTGCGCTTTTGCAGTTTCTGATTTTCCATAGATGCATATACATGTACGGTCTAATTATTATTTTCCAAGTAATATATTACAACGTTATCGCGAGTTACTTTCAATGAATTTTATTTGCAACGAATCTGTCTATTTAACTTTTACCTGCGCGCATCCGCACGATTGACGACCTTACGTATGTACGTAAGCTACGATCAGGTGTCAAAATCTCCATAATTGCACGCCTGTCATCGAAGTATATGTCACGCTACCTGTTCCCCTGTTTGCATACACGCGCGAATAAAACGCACGCATTGCGGTTATTGCAAAAAAGGGACAAGAACACGAAGATGTCATCAACAACGGCGTTCCACATTAACTTCCGCCCGGACAAATAACAGAGATTTTCACAGAGAATCCGGGTCACAGGCACGAAATGGGTTTCACAAATCAATTTTCTACTCCTCGTCCTCCTCGTCTTAAGAGAAAAAAAATAAATAAATAATTCATTTAATCTCGCTACAATGCTTCAACCATATTAGTATTCGATCGCATTTAGCATTGCTAAACTTATCTTAACCCGAATCTCTCGCATCTTCCGCTCATAAATTCACCGTTCCACTACAAAAGCTTAAACTCGACGCGATCGCAAATAATAAAGCAATTACTATCGTAACACGCTCTAAAGAACAAAACCCTAAAACAAAGAAAAACT